>NC_073230.2:157990000-158615000 GCF_029281585.2 Gorilla gorilla gorilla
CAGCTCACTGCAACCTCTCCCTTCCAGGTTCAAGCAATTTTCATGCCTCAGCCTCTCGAGTAGCTGGGACCACAGGCATGCACCACCACACCCAGGTAATTTTCTTTTTTTTTTGAGACGGAGTCTCACACTGTCACTCGGGCTGGAATGCAGTGGCGTGATCTCGGCTCACTGCAGCCTCTGCCTCCCAGGTTCAAGTGATTCTCCTGCCTCAGCCTCCCGAGTAGCTAGGACTACAGGCACAGGCAACCACGCCTGGCTAATTTTTTGTATTTTTAGTAGAGACGAGGTTTCATTATGTTGGCCAGGCTGGTCTTGAACGCCTGCGCCTGACCTCCTGATCCACCTGCCTCGGCCTCTCAAAGTACTGGGATTACAGGCATAAGCCACCACGCCTAACCATTTTTTATATTTTTAGTAGAGATAGGATTTTACCATGTCGGCCAGGCTGATCTTGAGCTCCTGACCTCAAGTGATCCACCTGCCTTGGCCTCCCAAAGTACTGGAATTACAGGCATTAGCCACTGTGCTTGGCCTAAAATACAATATTTTAATTTTATTATTTTTATTAATTTGTTTATTTTTGAGACAGAATCTCACTCTGTCACCCAGGCTGGAGTGCAGTGGCATGATCTTGGCTCACTGCAACCTCTGCCTCCTGGGTTCAAGTGATTCTCCTGCCTCAGCCTCCCAAGTAGCTGGGATTACAGGTGCACGCCACCACACCTGGCTAATTTTTATATTTTTAGTAAAGATGACGTTTCACCACATTGGCCAAGCTGGTCTCCAACT
Organism: Gorilla gorilla gorilla; assembly: GCF_029281585.2. Taxonomy (NCBI): domain Eukaryota; kingdom Metazoa; phylum Chordata; class Mammalia; order Primates; family Hominidae; genus Gorilla; species Gorilla gorilla. The sequence continues at coordinate 157,990,793 of NC_073230.2, forward strand.
CCTGACCTTAGGTGATCCACCCACCTCAGCATCCCAAAGTGCTGGGATTACAGGCATGAGCCACTGCACCCAACCTCATAAAATACAGTATCTTAAAAATTCCCTGTGTCTTACATATTTTTTTTAATTTAAAGAGTCTTTAGAAATCTCATGAAATCAGTGACTAAACCAATGTCTTTTAGTCTTAGACAAGGGGAGATAACCATGTCCTCTCAAAGGTTATTCTTTCCCAAGGTATAATTAAAAATTTAGTAATGTGTATAAAAGTCTTGGTTTATTTACTCCCTGGAAAATGAAGGCAGAAACAAAACCAATATAATGCATTGCAGGCTCTTCTTTTATGATGTGACATACTTCAACACATTACCAAATGTTTTTACTTCTCAGAAATCAGCCTTAGATACCCCAAATGTTTAAGAACAAAAATAAAACAAAACAAAAACACAACCTGTCTCTATGCCTCTAAGTGTACGTTAGAATTTTTGCCAGGATACTGGGGCAATTTTGAAAGCCTGAATAGTTGAATCCTCTTCCATAGATATTAATTCCCAACCTATTTGAAATAGAAAAGTTCATGGATAAAACTAAGAAAATGGCCAGGCGCAGTGGCTCACACCTGTAATCCCAGCACTTTTGGAGGCTGAGGCAGGCAGATCACCTGAGGTCAGCAAGGCCACCATGGTGAAATCCTGTCTCTACTAATAATACAAAAAAATTAGCCAGGCGTAGTGGCGTACGCCTGTAATCCCAGCTACTCAGGAGGCTGAAGCAGGAGAATTGTTTGAACCCGGGAGGCGGAGGTTGCAGTGAGCCAACACTGCACCATTGCACTCCAGCCTGGGCAACAAGAGCAAAACTCCGTCTCAAAAAAAAAAAAAAAAAAGCCTAAGAAAATAAGTGTACAGCCATAAAAAAGAACAAAATCATGTCCTTTGCAGCACCATGAATACGGCTGGAGAGCGATATATCCTAAGTGAATTTCTGCAGAAACAGAAAACCAAATACTGCATGTTCTCACTTGTAAGTGGTAAACATTTGGTACACATGGACACAAAAATGGCAATGGTAAATACTGGGGATTCCAAAAGGGGGAGGCAGTGAAGGGGCCAAGGGTTGAAAAAGTACTTTATTGGGTACTATGTTCTCTACTTGCGTGATGGGATCATTAGAAGCCGAAATCTCAGCATCACGCAATCTACCCGTGTGACAAACCTGCACATGTACCCCCTCAATCTAAAATTAACAAAGAAGAAGTATACTCACCTAAATTGGTACCACCCCTGCTCTATAACACAGTGTTCCCTAAGAAGAAATCCTCCTAGCACTGGGCCTGGCCAAATTGACAAGACACCAAGTTTGATTTGGGAAGACATAAATAGAGGTGCAGTTTGCTTCTTCTAAAAACTTGTTCTTGGCCAGGCATGGTGGCTCTCACCTATAATCACACCAATTTGAGAGGCTGCGGCGGACAGATCACTTGAGGTCAGGAGTTCAAGACCAGCCTGGCTAACATGGTGAAACCCTGTCCCTACTAAAAATACAAAAAATTAGCCAGGTGTGATGGTGCATGCCTGTAATCCCAGCTACTTGGGAGGCTGAGGCAAGAGAATCACTTGAACCAAGGAGGCAGAGGTTGCAGTGAGCCGAGATCGTGCCATTGCAGTCCAGCTTGGGTGACAGAACAAGACTCCATCTAAGAACAAATAAACAAAAAAAGAAACAAACTTGGTCTGAAAGTGTTATCAAAACACCAGAGATTTGGTCTAGGTCCTGCTGCTTGTCGCACAGAAAGCCAATCACTGAGACAACTAGTATTGCCAAGGAAAAAGGCTTTAATTGGGTGCTGCAGCTGAGGAGATGGGAGCTCAGTCTCAAATCCATCTCTCTGACTAAAACAAGGGATGTGTAAGCAGGGAAAAAAATGTAACAATGTGTAAGAAAACAGGAGCTAGGGAGGGGAAGGAGGCATCTGGTGTGATGATCTGGTGAGTTTCAGTTCTTTGATACTTCCTGAAGGTCTTTTCCTGAGAAAGGAACTCAGATAAAACAAAAACAAGTTTCAAGCTTTAAGAGCAAAAGGGTCAATTTCTATGTTTATCCGAAAACAACTGTGATGGGACTATGGGGCCAGTTTCAAAAGCGTATCTCTGCCTCTCATGCTAGACCACTCGTCACCAGCCTGTCCACCCACTTGGCCCTTGATCATCCTCACCTCCATGTGTTAATCTCACTGTGCTCCACCTCAAAATGCTTGCACTCACTTTCCTGCAATGACCTACCCAAGTTTCACCTTTTCCTGAACACTTAGCCAGTTATTCTAGCCCACATTAAACTCTTTCATGCTTGGCATTTCATTATTTGCTTTTTTTGAGACAGTCTCACTCTGTTGCCCAGACTGGAGTGCAGTGGTATGATCTCAGCTCACTGCAACCTCCGTCTCCCAGGTTCAAGTGATTCTCCTGCCTCAGCCTCCCAAGTAGCTGAGATTACAGGTGCACCACCATGACCAGCTAATTTTTTTTGTATTTTTAGTGGAGATGGGGTTTCACCATGTTGGCCAGGGTGGTCTCGAACTCCTGACCTGAAATGCTCCATCTGCCTCAGCCTTCCAAAGTGCTGGGATTACAGCCATGAGCCACTGTAATGCCTGGCCTCATTATTTGCTATTGTAATTGGTCTTTATTTAATGTACATTTTTCTTCCCCTGCAAACATTGTATTCACCGAGTGAGGTGTTGTTTTTTTTTTTTGACACAGAGTCTCACTCTGTCGCCCAGGCTGGAGTGCAGTGGCATGATCTTGGCTCACTGCAAGCTCCGCCTCCCAGGTTCACGCCATTCTCCTGCGTCAGCCTCCCGAGTAGCTGGGACTACAGGCACCTGCCACCACGCCTGGCTAATTTTTGTGTGTGTATTTTTAATACAGATGGGGTTTCACTGTGTTAGCCAGGGTGGTCTCAGTCTCCTGACCTAGTGATCCGCCCGCCTCGGCCTCCCAGAGTGCTGGGATTACAGGCATGAGCCACTGCGCCCAGCCTGAGTGAGTTTTGAAATACTGTTGCCATTTTCCTACATCTGAATTAAAGCGTCCCCCAAAATTCATGTCCTTCCCAGAACCTCAGACTGTAACCTTATTTGGAAACAGGGTCATTGCAGATGTAATAAATTAAGATGAGGTTGTATTGGAGTAGAGTGGGCCCCTAACCCAATCTGAGTGGTATCTTTATACGAGTAGACACAGACATACAGAGGGAAGATGGCCATGTGGTGACATATGCAGGGATTGCAGTGATGCAGCTACAAGTGGAAGAACACCAAGAATTGTTGGCAACTGGGCCTGGCGAGGTAGCTCACACTTCTAATCCTTTGGAAGGCTGCTAAAAAATAAAAACAAAGCCGGGCACAGTGGCTCACACCTATAATCCAAGCACTTTGGGAGGCTGACACAGGCGGATCACCTGAGGTCAGGAGTTCGAGACCAGCCTGGTGAAACCCTGTCTCTACTAAAAATACAAAAATTAGCCAGGCTTGGTGGTGGGTGCTTGTAATCCCAGCTACTTGGGAGGCTGAGCAGGAGAATCGCTTGAACCGAGGAGGCGGAGGTTGCAGTGAGCCAAGATCGTGCCATTGCACTCCAGCCTGGGTGACACAGTGAGATTCTGCCTCAAAAAAAAAAAAAAAAAAAAAGACTTGAAGGGACAATTTCTATGTTTATCCAAAAAAAAAAAAAAAAAACTGTCTGTGGAACTATTGGGTCAGTTTCATATACATGAAAGACTCCTCTTGAATTCATTTCCGTGTTGCCCAGAAAACATTCCCCATATGGGTTGTTAGAACAACGACAAAGCAAGAATAGGACATGAAAGGACCCACTGCTGTAAAAATTTAGATAAATAAAGAGTCGATGCACTGAGAAGTGTTCAGGAAGGCTGGGTAGGAGAGTTCACGGGTCAGGGAAGGAATGCCCAGACAGAAAACGACTCCACAGCCACAGCTAAGGCAACGAGTAGAAAAAGAGAAGCAGCCTTTCCAGGGAAGCTTCAGATATTTCTCCCGTCAGCTGTGAGTGAGGAATTGGGGTGGAGGCTGATGGGACACCAGCAATTGCAGCTCAACTGCAAGGAATCGGACGTGGGAAAACCTGGCCTGTTAAGACTTAACCACACACAGAACAGAACCCAGGTGTCCCTAGAGAAGTGCTGAAATGAGATAAGAAATGGGAACTAACTTGAGATACTACATTTATTTGTAATATGAATAGCAAAATATATCAGGGGCACATGTCAGGACCTCTTGAGGCTGTGTCATGGAAATAAAAAAAATTTAAAACAGGCCGGGCGTGGTAGCTCATGCCTATAATCCCAGCACTTTGGGAGGCCGAGGCAGGCAGATCACTTGTGGGCATGGTGGTGCATGTAGTAATCCCAGCTACTCAGGAGGCTGAAGCAGAAGAATTGCTTGAACCCAGGAGTCAGAGGTTGCAATGAGCCAAGATCGCGCCACATGCACTCCAGCCTGGGCAACAGAGCGAGACTGCATCTCAAAAAACAAAAATTAAATAAATAAATAATAAAAATAAAAACTCATGAACTAAGAAAGAAATACTTCCATGTGACAATTTTTCTTTCTTCCTAGACTCAGAGCCAATTTAATTGAAGGAGTGTGGTCAAGTTAGAAAGAACACTAGACAGAGTTAAAATATCTGGGTTTGGCTGGGCGCAGTGGCTCACACCTGTAATCCCAGCACTTTGGGAGGCCAAGGTGGGTAGATCACCTGAAGTCAGGAGTTTGAGACCAGTCTGGCCAACATGATGAAAACCCATCTCTATTAAAAATAAAAAATTAGCTGGGTGTGGTGGCGTGCTCCTGTAATCCCAGCTACCTGGGAGGCTGAGGCAGGAGAATTGCTTGAACCCAGGAGGCGGAGGTTGCAGTGAGCTGAGATCGCGCCATTGCACTCCAGCCTGGGTGACGAGAGCAAAACTCTGTCTCAAAAAATAAATAAATAAAATATCTGAGTTCTAGTCCTAGGGTGAGGACAACTTCTCTGGGCCTTAGAATCTTTATCTCAGACATAGAAATAGAGTATTTCCAGTGTGTCTTCCCAGTCTTCAGCTGTGACTCAGCTTGGGCTCATCAGAGTTGCACTGTCCCTCTAAATCCACCCAGGGCTGCACATCTTTTATTTACACAGACACACATACCCACAATTTCATATGTGTGTGTGTGTGTGTGTGTGCATGCATGTGTATGTCTATATATTAATATATAATATAATGTATACTATAAATTGACCAATGAACAAGCCAGCATCTCTTATCCCATCTAGAAGGTCCAAGGCCTACTAGTTGTCATTTCCATTTCCCAAACCCGAATCCTGCCAATATGACAAGAATACTAAGAAAAGGAATTTGGATCATGCCATTGTATAGCTTCAAATGTCAGCACCCTAATCCCGTCTAACTTGCTCCAGACAGCCACGCTTTTATGCTCTTCAAATACAAATGCTCGTTGGCATGAAGGTGAACCACCCTTTCCATTTTCTCCTTTTCCCCTCAATCTGGGATATCAAATCTGGTGTCAGAATGGCATAGTCTGCACAGAGAGGACATCATGAGGTGGCTTAGTTTCCTTGAGCTTTACGTGTGAAAGCACAATCAGGGGTGCTAGAATTCCCATATTTTACTACAGGCACAAGATACTGGGGGACATAAAATCAAAGCAAAATCCCCAAATCCTGAAGACCCTGTGATGCCAGGAAGAGAAAATAAAGCCACTCATACTCCCAGGACTGTAGCCTTTGTTTGGAATTGGGGTACCCATTTTGCTACACTTTTCATGCAACTAAAAAGCACAGCGTGGCATATATTGTATGGTGGTAGTAGAAATACTGCTGTAGGAGGCCGGGCGCAGTGGCTCACGCCTGTAATCCCGGCAATTTGGGAGGCTGAGGTGGGAGGATCACCTGAGGTCGGGAATTCAAGACCAGCCTGACCAACATAGCGAAACCCCATCTCTACTAAAAATACAAAAAAATTAGGTGTGGTGATGGGTGCCTGTAGTCCCAGATGCTAAGGAGGCTGAGGCAGGAGAATTGCTTGAACCCTGGAGGCGGAGGTTGCAGTGAGCCGAGATCGTGCCATTGCCCTCCAGCCTGGGCAACAGACAAGAAAGAAAGAAAGAAAGAGAGAGAGACAGAGCAAGAGAGAGAGAAAGAAAGAAAGGAACGGGGGGGAGGGGGGAGAGGAGGAAGAGGGAAGGGGAGGGGAGGGAAAGGGAGGGGAGGGAAGGGATGGCTCCAGGATAAATGTTGTCAGGAATGCTGCAGGTAGCAGCTCTCACCAGCATCTAACCGAAATAAAAGGGCCTTGCTGCTCAGAGCCCAACGGCTGTTCCAACTGTTTTCCAAGGGGCTGGACAACAATGTCCAAGAAGTAAGCAGTGGAGCTGACTGGGTTGTAGTTTAGGAAGCAAATGCCAGAAGACAGTGGGAGCCCTGGAGTGTGGAATGGGGAGTCTGGGACTGGAGGGCTGCAGATATTAGTCTCAGTTCCCTCCTTACAAGGACTTGGATCTGCCTTCTGTCAAAATCACACATGAACTGTTTTAACCAAAAACACATTTCTGACCAGGCACGATGTTGCCCAGGCTGGTCTCCAGCTTCCAGGCTCAAGCGATCCTCCCACCTCAGCCTCCCACAGTGCTGGGATTACAGGCCTGAGCCACACACCACCTAAAGTCATTTTAAAAAATAGATTTAGAGGCCAGGTGTGGTGGCTCATGCCTGTAATCCCAGCACTTTGGGAGGCTGAGGCGGGCAGATCACTTGAGGCCAGGAGTTTGAGACCAGCTTGGGCAATACAGTGGGATCCTGTCTCTACTAAAAATACAAAAATTAGCCGGCCATGGTGGTGCATGCCTGTAATACCAGCTACTCGGGAGGCCGAGGCATGAGAATTCCTTGAACCCAGAAGGCGGAGGTTGCAGTGAGCCGAGAGCACACCATTGCACTGTAGCCTGAGTGAAGAGCAAGACTCTGTCTCAAAAAATGAATAAATAATTAAAAAATTGGCCAGGCACGGTGGCTCATGCCTATAATTATTCCCAGCACTTTGGGAGGCCGAGGTGGGCGGATCACGAGGTCAGGAGATTGAGACCATCCTGGCTAACGTGGTGAAACCCCCTCTCTACTAAAAATACAAAAAAATTAGCTGGGCGTGATGGTGGGCGCCTGTAGTCCTCAGCTGAGGCTGAGGCAGGAGAATGGCGTGAACCCGGGAGGCGGAGCTTGCAGTGAGCTGAGATAGCACCACTGCACTCCAGCCTGGGCGACAGAGCGAGACTCTCTCTCGAAAAAAAAAAAAAAAGATTTGGAAGTACAGCATGGTGACTACAGTTAACAATATCGTGTTGTATACCTGAAACGTGCAGAGAGTAGGTCTCAAGTGTTCTCACCACACAAATGGTAACTAGGGAAGGTGGAAGATATGTTATAGCTTGGTCATGGTCATCATTTCACAGTGTACGTGAATATCAAATCATCACATTGTACACATTAAATATATGCAATTTTTATTTTTCAGTGAGACCTCAAAAAAGCAGTAAAATGTTTAAAGATATGGAAATAAGTGTATGTGTAAAGATGTCTCTGTGCTCCAGGTATGCATGTGTTCCATGTATGCACGTGTGTTCTATGTTCACATGTGTGATCCATGTACGCACGGGTGTTCTGTGTTCACATGTGCTTCATGTGTGTACGTGTGTTCTGTGTTCGCATGTGCTCCATATGTGCACTGTGTTCTGTGTTCGCATGTGTGTTCTGTGTTTGCATGTGTGTTCCATGTATGCACATCCTAGCTCTGCCCACTGAGAGGACCTGGACATGGCCACACTTAAATAGCCAGGAGCACATCCCGTGTCCAGTTCTTGGCTTCTAACCATTCTCCATTAAAAGGAGCAAGGGCTCCTTTGAGAAATGGTTGATTCCAGTATCAGGACAGGGAAAATATAAATGAACCCAGAACATCTTTTTGTGCCAGAGAGAGCAAGGAAGTTGCCCAAAGAATGCCAGGGACATGCAAAAGGCACAGATGTCTGTGCACAGGGCTCCCACTGGCCAAATCTGAGACAGAGCATCAAAATAATGAGACAGAAGGATTACAATGCATGGGATAAAACAGGACTACAGGAAATGATGAGTCATAGAGGTATAAAATCTGCAGAGGAATAAATGAAAAACTCGATGAGGAATGGGATATTCACATGATTTCAAATTACCCCCACAAAAATCACAAAAATACTTGAAAGTTATCAAGACGGGGGAAAAGGGGCCGGGCGCGGTGGCTCACGCCTGTAATCCCAGCACTTTGGGAGGCCGAGGTGGGCGGATCACAAGGTCAGGAGATCGAGACTGTCCTGGCTAACACAGTGAAACCCCGTCTCTACTAAAAATACAAAAAATTAGCCGGGCGTGGTGGCGGGCGCCTGTAGTCCCAGCTACTTGGGAGGCTGAGGCAGGAGACTGGCGTGAACCTGGGAGGCGGAGCTTGCAGTGAGCCGAGATCGTGCCACTGCACTCCAGCCTGGGCGACAAAGTGAGACTCCATCTCAAAAAATAAAAAATAAAAAAATAAAAAGCGGGGGAAGCAACTTCCTTATTTATAGTGGAAGAATCTGGCAGACACTAACTTAAGTGATGAAAGTGAACATCACCAGTAATGAAACAAATTGGAATCCTGTGCCACCTGCTGAGTTGCAACAGAACACAGAATCGCTTCTGGACATGCTCTTGAAGAAATGACCCTGAACTTTCTCAGGAAGATAGACAAGCGGACACACCCAAATTAAGGGGCATTCGACAAAATAACTTTTCTGTAGTCCTGAAGAGCAGCAAGGCCACGGAAGTCAAGGACAGACTGAGACTGTTCTAGACTGAAAGAGACTAGAGAGACAGGACAGCTGAATACAGCAGGCGACTCTAAACTGGCTCCTTTTGCGAAAAGGACATTATTAGAACGATTGTCAAAACTTGAAGGGGCCCTAAGGATTGGCAGTTTCATTCCAGTTTCCTGGTTTTCATGGTTATGGTATCATTTTGATGGTATCACTCCAGTTTCCTGATTTTGATGGTGCCATTGTGGTTATGTAGGAGAATGTCCTTGTTTGGAGGGTAATGGAGCCTCAGGCAATTTACTCTCAAATGGCTGAGAATAAAAGTTCTCTGCATTGTACTTCCAAGAATTGAGAGGACAGGATAAAGATGGATGGGCTTGGGAGGCCAAGGTGGGCAGATCACGAGGTCAGGAGTTCGAGACTAGCCTGGCCAACATGGTGAAACCCCGTCTCTACTAAAAATACAAAAATTAGCTGGGCGTGGTGGCGGGGGCCTGTAATCCCAGCTACTCAGGAAGCTGAGGCAGGAGAATTGCTTGAAACCAGAAGGTGGAGGTTGCAGTGAGCCGAGACTGTGCCACTGTACTCCAGCCTAGGCAATAAGAGCTAAACTCCAACTCAGGAAAAAATAAAAAAATAAAAAAAATTTAAAAAATACGGATGGGAATTATTTTACTAAGTGCAATCATGCTCTTCATACTATTCTTTTTTTTTTTTTTAATAGATATGGGGGTGGTGGTCTCACTATGTTGCCCAGGTTGGTCTCGAACTCCTGACCTCAAGTGGTCCTCCCACCTCAAACTCCCAAAGCGCTGGGATTACAGTCATGAGTCACAGCTCCTGGCCATAATTCTTTTTTTTTTTTTTTTGAGACGGAGTCTTGCTCTGTCGCCCAGGCTGGAGTGCAGTAGCGCGATCTCAGCTCACTGCAAGCTCTGCCTCCTGGGTTCATGCCATTCTCCTGCCTCAGCCTCCCAAGTAGCTGGGACTACAGGCGCCCGCCACCACACCCGGCTAATTTTTTGTATTTTTAGTAGAGACGGGGTTTCACCACGTTGGTCAAGCTGGTCTCGAACTCCTGACTTCGTCATCTGCCCGCCTTGGCCTCCCAAAGTGGTGGGATTACAGGCAGGAGCCACCGCGCCCGGCCTCCTGGCCATAATTCTTAATAAAATCATTAATTTAAATTTTACCTGAAGAAATTTAAATGGAAATTAAATGTGAAGAAATTCCTTAGGTTTAGAAAGGGGGTCTCTTAGCAAAGCCATATTTCTCCTTTCTTTGTTTACAAACTGACCAGTTTCAGGATAAGGCTGTTTCTTTTTTCTAGATATTTGCTGAGGGCTGAAACAAGCAAGCTGTTAATGCCTGAACTTTTTTCCTACCAAGTCCCTAGTGCTTCATATTAGTATGTACATGGTCAGGTCCCGAGAAACAGCGGGTGATAGCTCCCACCCAACAAAGACTGTCAACTTCCTGAACCAGGACAGTCCTCACTTCCCTCCATCCCACTCTTTGTGGCCAATTCCATAGTTTAGGATCTGTTACTTGCAACCCCCCATTTAGTTAACAATTTCTATGTCAGTTACGACTCTTTATTTTGTAAGAGAAAATTCAACTCTAAAGTGTCTTAAACAAGAAGGGAATTGTATTAGTTTTTATAACTGGCATCCTGGCGTAGCATAACTTCAGGCATAGCTTAATCCAGGGCTCCAATAATGTTAACAGGAGGAGGTTTCCCTGTCTCACTTCTGCTTCCATGGTTTCATGGTGTTGGGTCAGCAGTTCGTACAGCTATATCCTTCCTCTTTTCTATCCAGTAGGAAAGAGGCTGTTTTCCCCCCATCAGTCATTCTTACTGAATAAGGCAGTTCTAATGTAATTTTCTTTTCTTTTTTTTTTTATTGAGACAGAGTCTGGCTCTGTCACCCAGGCTGGAGTGCAGTGGCGTGATCTCAGCTCACTGCAACCTCTGCCTCCTGAGTTCAAGCAATTATTCTCCTGCCTCAGCCTCCCGAGTAACTGGGACTACAGGCATGTGCCACCACATCTGGCTAATTTTTTTGTATTTTTAGTAGAGATCGGGTTTTGCCATGTTGGCTAAGCTGGCCTGGAACTCCTGACCTCAGGGGATCCACCTGCCTCGGCCTCCCAAAGTGCTGGGATTACAGGCATGAGCCACAGCACCTGGCCTAATTTTTTTTTTTTTTTTTTTTGAGACAGAGTTTTGCTCTTGTTGCCCAGGCTGGAGTGCAATGGCACAATCTCGGCTCACCGCAACCTCCGCCTCCCGGGTTCAAATGATTCTCCTGCCTCAACCTCCCGAGTAGCTGGGATTACAGGCATGTGTCACCACGCCTGACTAATTTTGTATTTTTAGTAGAGATGGGGTTTCTCCATGTTGGTCAGGCTGGTCTCGAACTTCTGACCTCGGGTGATCTACCCGCCTCGGCCTCCCAAAGTGCTGGGATTACAGGTGAGAGCCACTGCGCCCGGCCTGTAATTTTCAAATAGTAAAATTACAGGTAGTTTTCTCTTCTCCCTGCATGAAAACTCAAAGGGAATGGCAGAAGGGGATAATTTTCTGTACAGTTACTTTCTTTCACCACTATGTGGATGTCTCATTGAGTCACTGCTGAATCTTCAATGCAAAAGTGACTTTAAAATGAAAGATGTGTCAGTTTAAAAGTCATCGAATGGGTAGGTCAGTGATATTCAAAAAGGTGAAGAGAAAGAATAGAGATATTGGCCAGGCACAGTGGCTCACACCTGTAATCCCAGCACTTTGGGAGGCCAAGGCAGGTGGATCACGAGGTCAGGAGATCGAGACCATCCTGGCTAACACGGTGAAACCCCATCTCTACTAAAAATACAAAAAATTAGCCGAGCGTGGTGGCAGGCGCCTGTAGTCCCAGCTACTCAGGAGGCTGAGGCAGGAGAATGGCGTGAACTCGGGAGGCGGAGCTTGCAGTGAGCTGAGATCGCGCCACTGCACTCCAGCCTGGGCGACAAAGCAAGACTCCATCTCAAAAAAAAAAAAAAAAGGAATAGAAATATTTTGAAGTTTCCCAGAGTTTCCCATACCTGATAGAGCAAAGTGAGATTCTGATGACTAAAGTTAGGAGGGAACTTGATTCAAGAAAGCAACTTACAGTAAGCACCTCTCACTAAGGTCTGTCCCCGTCCTAACCAGGCCATGGCCTCCAGAAGTTTGATTGTATTTCTGTTTCATTACTTTTTCATATCCAGATGCTGCTTTGGACAGCTTCCTTTCCCACTTTTTTCAGTGTCTATACAAAAGCTTTACCATATTACTTAAGTTCCCTACTTCCATTGTTTATCATCTTCATCCACAGCAGATATTTCATTTTCAGAGGCAAAAGGGACATAAACTTCTCTGCCTTCTGCACCAGTGGTGGTGGGCAGCCTCCAAGATGGTGCCCAGCAACCCCTGCTCTCCTGATCTGCTCATCTTTCTGCAGGCCCCTCCATCTAACTGAGCATGGAATGGACTTACTGCCTCCCTTCTCACACACAGGATACCAAGGAAATTATGAGCTATCACTTTTGAGATTAAGTTTTTAAAATAAGATGGCTTCCATAGTGAGTGAGCTCTCTTGTTCTTTCCAGCACTTGCTCTCTATCTCTCTGTGTCTCTGTCTCCATGGTGGAAGCCAGCGGCCATGTTGTGAAGCAGCTCCATGGAGAGGCCCATGTGGGAGGGACTGAGGCCTGCCACCAACCACAGGAGAGAGCATGGCAGTGGAGCCTTCCTTCAGTCAAACGTTCAGATGAGACTGCAGCTCCAGTTAACAGCTTCTCGAACCTCATGAGAAGCTTTAAGCCAGAGGTACTTGGTTAAGCTGTGCCTGCATTCCTGTACAACAGAAGCTGTGAGATCATAAATGCTTGCTGCTTTAACCCACTAAGTATTGGGGTAATGTTTTATGCAACAATAGGTAATAGGTAGTTTGTCAATACTTAGCTCCAAAGGAAGGTCAGGTCCTTATTCCTTTTCAAAAAGAGCCCTTAGTCCCATCCCCTGGACCCCATCCCCCGTTTGCTTCACAAATTATGTCCTCTTTTTTTTTTTTTTTTTTTTTTTTTTGAGAAGGAGTCTTGCTCTGTCGCCCAGGCTGGAGTGCAGTGACGCAATCTTGGCTCACTGCAACCTCTGCCTCCCAGGTTCAAGCAATTCTCCTGCCTCAGCCTACCGAGTAGCTGGGACTACAAGCATGCGCCACCATGCCCAGCTAATTTTTGTATCTTTAGTAGAGACAGGGTTTCACCATGTTCGCCAGGATGGTCTTGAACTCCTCATGTCAGGTAATCCACCTGCCTGGGACTCCCAAAGTGCTGGGATTACAGGCGTGAGCCACTGTGCCCGGCTGCATCTTCATTCTTAAAAATCCTTACTTTGGGGCTGGGTGCGGTGGCTCACACCTGTAATCCTGGCACTTTGGGAGGCCGAGGTGGGTGGATTACCTGACGTCAGGAGTTCAAGACCAGCCTGGCCAACATGGTGAAACCACATCTCTACTAAAAATACAAAAAAAAAAAAAATTAGCTGGGCATGGTGGCAGGTACCTGGAATCCCAGCTACTCGGGAGGCTGAGGCAGGAGAATTGCTTGAACCTGGGAGGCAGAGGTTTCAGTGAGCCGAGATTGCACCATTGCACTCCAGCCTGGGCAACAAGAGCGAAACTCCGTCTCAAAAAAAAAAAAAAAAAAAAATCTTACTTTGGATTCTTGTTTCACTTTGTAAGCTTTCTTCTTTATAAGATTTTTTTCCTCCTTTAACCCTCAAACCTGAAAGAAGGCCAGGTAATGGTGGGTCATACCTGTAACCCCTGCACTGTGGGAGGCTGAAGCAGGTGGATCACTTGAGGTCATGAGTTCAAGACCAGGCTGGCCAACATGGTGAAACCCCGTCTCTACTAAAAATACAAAAATTAGCAGGGCATGGTGGAGCACGCCTGTAGTCCCAGCTACTCAGGAGGCTGAGGTGGGAGAATTACTTGAATCTGGGAGTTGGAGGTTGCAGTGAGCCGAGATTGTGCCACTGCACTCCAGCCAGGGCAACAGAGCGAGACTCCATCTCAAAAAAAAAAAAAAAAGAAAAGAAAAAAAACCTGAAAGAATAGTCGCCCACATAGCAGGCTGGGCTTCCCCCACTGCCTCATCTCCCATACTTAATGCAATTGGTTTCTACTCCCTATGAACCCTAGAATCTCACCAATTGCCAGTGATGACATCTCTCTCTGTATCTCTGTCATTCTCTTTTTTTTTTTTTTTTGAGATGGAGTTTCGCTCTTGTTGCCCAGGCTGGAGGGCAGTGGCGCGATCTTGACTCACAGCAACATCCCCCTCCCGGGTTCAAACGATTCTCCTGCCTCAGCCTCCTGAGTAGCTGGGATTACAGGCGCACGCCACCACGCCCAACTAATTTTTTTTGTATTTTAGTAGAGACAGGGTTTCACCATGTTGGCCAGGATGGTCTCGGTCTCTTGACCTCGTGATCTGCCTGCCTCGGCCTCCCAAAGTGCTGGGATTACTGGCATGAGCCACCGCGCCTGGCCTCTCTCATTTTTTCTTTTTTTTAGAGACAGGGTGTCACTCTGTCATCAAGACTGGAGTGTAGGGCACAATTATAGCTCACTGCAGCCTCGAATTCCTGGGCTCAAGGTATCCTCCTACCTTGGCCTACTAAAGCACTGGGATTACAAACATGAGCTACTGTGCCTGGCCAACCAATAACACCTCTCATCACCACTTACAAAGGTCTCTTCCCGTGCTCTATTCCTGCATGAGGACTGTCTGACTGGGACTTACCTCACTGATTGCCTCACTGGTTAGGCGCGTAGCCACACTCACCACAAGTATTCACATCCTTGACTTCTTTGCAACAATCCTCTACTCTAGGGGTGTCCGATCTTTTGGCTTCCCTGGGCCACATGGAAAGAATTGTCTTGGGCCACACATAAAATACACTAACATTAACGATAGCTGATGCGATGGTTAATACCGAGTGTCAACTTGATTGGATTGAAAGATACAAAGTATTGATCTTGGATGTGTCTGTGAGGGTGTTGCCAAACGACACTAACATTTGAGTCAGTAGGCTGGGGAAGGCAGACCCACCGTCAATCTGGGTGGGCACAATCTAATTAGCTGCCAGCATGGCTAGAATATAAGCAGGCAAAAAATGGGAAGAGACTGGCCTAGCCTCCCAGCTTACATCTTTCTCCAATGCTGGGTGCTTCCTGCCCTTGAAACTCGGACTCCAAGTTCTTCAGTATTGGAACTCTTTCCTTGCTCCTCAGCCTGCAGATGGCCTATTGCAGGATCTTGTGATCGTGTGAGTTAATACTTAATAAACTCATATATATATAAACATACATATATATATATATATATATATTCCATTAGTTCTGTCCCTCTAGAGAACCCTGACTAATACAGATTTAGTACCAGGAGTGATTCTAGAGGAACAGAATATTAAGGATGGAGTTCTTTTGTTGGTTTTGGGGTTTCTGGAGTCAGCTGCTTAATATGATTAGAAATGCTAAGGACTATACTTCTAATAGTTTGGAGAACACTGATAGTCCTTAGCATGAACTGTTTAGAGAGTTATGCAAAATAAATGCATTTGACACTCCTGATTCATTGCTTGTGAGAGGCAAGGAGTTTAGTGACTCTGTACCTAATACTTTTCACCATATGTGGAGAACCAAGGAACAAAATGAAGCTGGTTGGTTGCTTCTAAATTCAGTGGACAGAGCGATGAAATAAAATAATGAACTCGGGGATTCTATTTCCCAGCTTCAGAAGCAGATACTGAGCCTCAAATCTGCTAAGATTGCCCTGAGAGTCTCATCTCCTGTAGAGAAAGAGCTGAAATTGTGGAAAAACTGACACAAGCTCTTATCATGGAGTGGCTGACCTGCAGTGACAGGTGCATGCACAGCCTCACCAGGTGTCTACTGTTTTTTTTGTTTGTTTGTTTGTTTTTTGAGATGGAGTCTCACACTGTTTCCCAGGCTGGAGTGCAGTGGCCCGATCTGGGCTCACTGCAAGCTCCGCCTCCCGGGTTCACACCATTCTCCTGCCTGAGCCTCCCATGTAGCTGGGACTACAGGCACCCGCCAGCTACAGGCGCCAGCCACCACGCCTGGCTAATTTTTGTTTTGTTTTGTTTTGTATTTTTAGTAGAGGCGGGGTTTCACCATGTTAGCCAGGATGGTCACGATCTCCTGACCTCGTGATCTGCCTACTTTGGCCTCCCAAAGTGCTGGGATTACAGGCGTGAGCCACCGCGCCCAGCCAGGTGTCTACTATTAAAGAGAGGGCATTGATCGGAAAAGAATGGGACTCTGCAACTTGGGATGGAGACGTGTGGGAGGACCCTGATGAAGCTGGGGGCACTGAGTTTGTAAACTCTGATGAACCTTTTTTGCCAGAAGGAACAGCTTCCCCATCTCCAGTAGTGGCAATATCCCTCCCCGACTATGCTGCCATCAGCCTTTCCACCTTTGTCTGAGGAGATACAACCTGTGCTGCCTGAGACAACAGTGATGGCCTCCCCTGAGGCAGTTGCCAGGCAAGATAATGTTGATTCTCCTCAAAAACCACCCCAACACCCGTGTTTGCTTCTAGACCTATAACTAAAGTCCCGGTGCGCCCCTAGAGGTGAGGCTGAGAGTGTGACCCATTAGGACATGTGTTACACTCGAAAAGAACTGCTTGAGTTTTCTAATTTATATAAACAGAAATCTGGAGAACAGGCATGGGAATGGATATTAAGGGTGTGGGATAATGGTGGAAGGAACAGGTCGGGCACAGTGGCTCATGCCTGTAATCCCAGCACTTTGGGACGCCAGGGTGGGCGGATCACCTGAGGTCAGGAGTTCAAGACCACCCTGGTCAACATGGTGAAACCCTGTCTCTACGAAAAAAAATGCAAAACTTAGCTGGGCGTGGTGGCGGGCTCCTGTAATCCCAGCTACTTGAGAGGCTGAGACAGGGAGAATTGCTTGAACCCGGGAGGCAGAGGTTGCAGTGAGTCCGAGATCATGCCACTGCACTCCAGCCTGGGCAACAGAGTGAGACTTTGTCTCAAATAAATAAATAAATAAATAGATGGAAGAAACACAGGGTTGGATCAGGCTGAATTTATTGATTTGGGCCTACTAATTAGGGACTCTGCATTTAATGTTGCAGCTCAGGGAGTTAAAAAAAAGGTTCTAATAGTTTATTTGCTTAGTCAGCTGAAATATGGATCAGAAGATGGCCCACTGTGAGCGAGCTGTAAATGCCTGATCTCCCTTGGTTTAATGTAGAGCAAGGGATCTGAAGGCTTAGGGAGATTGGGATGGTGGAATGCATTACTCACTTTAGACCTACTCATCCCAGCTGGAAAGGTCCAGAAGATATACCCTTGACCAGTGCTTTGCAAAATAGATTTGTGAGGGCAGCACCTGCATCTTTGAAGAGCCCTGTAATTGCTCTTCTCTGTATGTCCGATCCAACAGTGGGAACCTCAGTCACTCAACTACAAAATTTAAATACAGAAGTTGCATCTAGGCTGCCTTTGGGATTCAGCACCATGGCGGAAGAAGACATCGAGACCGAAATCAAGAACTACAAGACTGCCCCTTTTGACAGCTGCTTCCCAACCAGAACCAGACCAGGAACTGCTAGCAGAACTACCTGGACTTCCACTGCTGTCAGAAGGCAGTGACCACTAAAGGAGGTGATATCTCTGTGTGCGAATGGTACCAGCATGTGTACAAGTCCCTCTGCCCCACATCCTGGGTCACAGCCTGGGACAAGCGCTGGGCTGAAGGCACATTTCCCGGGAAGATCTGAACTGGCTGCACCTCCCTCTCCTCTGTCCTCTGTCCTTCTCCCAGGGTGGTGAAGGGGGACCTAGTACCCAGTGATCCCCACCCCGGGATCTGAAATCATGACTTCACTGCTAATAAAAACTCATGGGAAAAAAAAATTTAAATACATTGGGAATAACTGGATCCCAAGTTGGCAGAGACCAAGTGGCAGCACTCAATTGTCAAAGGCAAGGTGGGCATAGCTACCCTAACAGACAGCAGAGGCAAAGTGGCAATCAGAATAGTCTGACTCGTGTAGAACTCTGGCATTAGCTAATTAATCAGTGTTCCTAGAAGTGAAATTGATAGGCAGCCTACTGCATTCCTATTTAATTTATATAAGCAGAAAAATAACAGTTAAGGTCCAATGCAAACAGAAAGGGTCAGGAAAATGGGCTGGGCATGGTGCTCACATCTGTAATCCCAGCACTTTGGGAGGCTGAAGCGGGAGGATCACCTGAGGTCAGAAGTTCAAGACCAGCCTGGCCAACATGGTAAAACCTCATTTCTACTAAAAATACAAAAATTAGAGCCAGGTGTGGTGGTGGGCACCTGCAAACCCAGCTACTCAGGAGGCGGAGGCAGGAGAATCACTTGAACCTGGGAGGCAGAGGTTGCAGTGTGCCAAGATTGCGCCATTGCACTCCAGCCTGAGCGAGAGTGAGAATCTGTCTCAAAAAAAAAGGAAAGAAAAAAAGAAATCTGGGGAAGAGGTATGTGGATGGAGCCTCTCTGAGTGGTCAAGAACTGTGAAGATATTTGTATTCCATGTGAGTGCTCTGCTAAGTGACCTCAGCAGAGGAGGATTTTAATAATCAAGTGGATAGGATGACCCGTTCTGTGGACACCACTCAGCCTCTTTCCCCAGCCACCCATCATCGCCCAATGAGCCCATGAACAAAGTGGCCATGGTGGCAGGGATGGAGGTTACGTGTGGGCTCAGCAAGATGGACTTCCACTCACCAAGGTGGACCTGGCTCCGGCCACTGCTGAGTGCCCAATTTGCCAGCAGTGGAGAGCAACACTGAGCCCTCGATATGGCACCATTCCATCACCCAGCTCCCTGGTGGCAGGAAGATTATATTGGACCTCTTCCATCATGAAAACAGTAGAGGTTTGTCCTCACTGGAATAAACATTTACTCTGGTTATGGGTTTGCCTATCCTGCATGCAATGCTTCTGCCAAGACTACCATCTGTG
Source organism: Gorilla gorilla gorilla (assembly GCF_029281585.2). Classification (NCBI taxonomy): domain Eukaryota; kingdom Metazoa; phylum Chordata; class Mammalia; order Primates; family Hominidae; genus Gorilla; species Gorilla gorilla. Next base: position 158,009,768 of record NC_073230.2, read on the forward strand.
GACTCATGGAATGCATGGTATTCCACACAGCATTGCCTCTGACCAAGGCACTCACTTTAGGGCTAAAGAAGTGTAACAGTGGGCGGCTGGGCGCGGTAGCTCACGCCTGTAATCCCAGCACTTTGGGAGGCTGAGGTGGGTGGATTACGAGGTCAGGAGATCCAGACCATCCTAGCCAACACGGTGAAACCCCGTCTCTACTAAAAATACAAAAAATTAGCCGGGCGTGGTGGCGGGCGCCTGTAGTCCCAGCTACTCGGGAGGCTGAGGCAGAATGGCGTGAACCCGGGAGGCAGAGCTTGCAGTCGGCCAAGATCGTGCCACTGCACTCCAGCCTAGGTGACAGACTGAGACTCCATCTCAAAAAAAAAAAAAAACAGAAAGAAAGAAAGAAGTGTAACAGTGGGCTCATGTTCATGGAATTCACTGGTCTTAACCATGTTGCCCATCATCCTGAAGCAGCTGGATTGATAGAATGGTGGAATGGCCTTCACTGTAATTGAAGTCACAATTACAACTCCAACTAGGTGACAATACTCTGCAGGGCTGGGGCAAAGTTCTCCACAAGACCATGTATGCTCTGAATCAGCGTCCAATATATGGTACCGTTTCTCCCATAGCCAGACTTCACGGATCCAGGAATCAAGGGGTTGAAGTGGAAGTGGCACCACTCACCATCACCCCTAGTAATCCACTAGCAAAATTTTTGCTTCCTGTTCCTGTGACATTATGTTCTGCTGGCCTAGAGGTCTTAGTTCCAGAGGGAGGAACGCTGCCACCAGGAGACACGATTCCATTAAATTGGAAATTAAGATTGCCACCTGGACACTTTGGGCTCCTCCTACCTTTAAATCAACAGGCTAAGAAGGGAGTTACAGTGTTGGCTGGGGTGACTGACCCGCACTATCAAGATGAAATCAGTCTACTACTCCACAGCGGACGTAAGGAAGAGTATGCATGGAATAGAGGAGATCCATTAGGGTGTCTCTTTTTTTTTTTTCTTGAGACGGAGTCTTACCCCGTCACCCAGGCTGGAGCGCAGTGACGCTATCTCGGCTCACGGCAAGCTCCGCCTCCCGGGTTCACGCCATTCTCCTGCCTCAGCCTCCCACGTAGCTGGGACTACAGGCATCCGCCACCACGCCTGGCTAATTTTCTTGTATTTTTAGTAGAGACGGGGTTTCACCGTGTTAGCCAGGATGGCCTCGATCTCCTGACCTCGTGATCCACCTGCCTCGGCCTAGGGTGTCATTACAGGCGTGAGCCACCGCGCCCAGCCTGGGGTGTCTCTTAGTATTACCATGTGATACTACCATGCCCTGTGATTAAGGTCTACCGGAAACTACAACAGCACAATCCAGGAAGGACTACAAGTGACCCAGACCCTTCAGGAATGAAGGTTTGGGTCACTCCACCAGGAAAATACCACAACCTGCTGAGGTGCTTGCTGAAGATAAAGGGAATACAGAATGGGTAGTGAAGAAGGTAGTCATCAATACCAGCTATGACCACGTGACCAGCTGCAAAAAGGAGGACTGTAATTTTCATGAGTATTTCCTCCTTTTGTTAAAAACGTGTTTGTGCATTTATACACTTCTACTTAAGAAAATATCTTCATGTTAGGCCAGGCGTGGTGGCTCACGCCTGTAATCCCAACACTTTGGGAGGCCGAGGCAGGTGGATCACCTGAGGTCAGGAGTTCAAGACCAGCCTGGCCAACATGGCGAAACCCCATCTCTACTAAAAAATAAAAAAATTAGCTGGGTGTGGTGGTGCACGCCTGTAATCCCAGCTACTCAGGAGGCTGGGAGGATTGCTCGAACCCAGGAGGCAGAGATTGCAGTGAGCTGAGATTGTGTTATTGCACTCCAGCCTGGGCGACAAGAGCAAAACTCCGTCTCAAAAAAAAAAAAACAACAACAGAAAAACATGTTATTTCCTTTCTCCTGTATCACATGACATTTAGATTTATTGACTTCACATCAGCATTTAAGTATTGTTAACTTTATGTCATAGTATTTGGGTTGGGGATTGGTGCGTTTCCGGTTGTACAAAGGATAGTTATATTATGTTAGGCATAATTATGACCCTATTATTATCTTTATTTGAAGATTATATATGATCTCAGGAGATGTGTATTGGTTCAAGCTGACAAGGGGTGGATTTGTGATGGTTAAAACTGAGTGTCGGCCGGGCACAGTGGCTCATGCCTGTAATCCCAGCACTTTGGGAGGCTGAGGCGGGCGGATCACAAGGTCAGGAGATCGAGACCATCCTGGCTAACATGGTGAAACTATGTCTCTACTAAAAATACAAAAAATTAGCCGGGCGTGGTGGTGGGCGACTGTAGTCCCAGCTACTCGGGAGGCTGAGGCAGGAGAATGGTGTGAACCCGGGAGGCAGAGCTTGCGGTGAGCCGAGATCACGCCACTGCACTCCAGCATGGGTGACAGAGCGAGACTCCATCTCAAAAAAAAACAAAAAAAAAACTGAGTGTCAAGTTGATTGGACTGAAGGATACAAAGTATTGATCCTGGGTGTGTCTGTGAGGGTGTTGCCAAAGGAGATTACTTTTTGAGTCAGTGGGCTGGGAAAGGCAGACCACTTTCAATCTGGGTGGGTACCATCTAATCAGCTGCCAGCGAATAATAAGCAGTCAGAAAAATGTGAAAAGGAGAGACGGTCCTAGCCTCTCAGCCTACATCTTTCTTCCATGCTGGATGCTTCCTGCCCTCGAACATCGGACTCCACGTTCTTCAGTTTTGGAACTCTGACTCACTCTCCCTGCTCCTCAGCCTGCAGATGGCCTACTGTGAGACCTTGTGATGGTGTGAGTAACATTTAATAAACTCCCCCATATATATTTTATATATAATATATATTATATACTTATTATATATTATAATTTGTATATTATATTTATAATATATAACAGATATTATATATTATATATTAATTTATATATATTATATATTATATATATATTCCATTAGTTCCGTCCCTCTAGAGATCCCTAATATAGCTGATGAGCTAAAAAAAAAAATCACAAAAAGACTAATAATTTTTTTGTTTTTTGTTTTGTTTTGTTTTGTTTTTCGAGACGGAGTCTCGCACTGTCGCCCAGGATCGAGTGCAGTGGCCCGATCTCGGCTCACTGCAAGCTCCGCCTCCTGGGTTCACACCATTCTCCTGCCTCAGCCTCCCGAGTAGCTGGGACTACAGGCGCCCCACCACCACGCCCGGCTAATTTTTTTTGTATTTTTAGTAGAGACAGGGTTTCACCGTGTTAGCCAGGATGGTCCCGATCTCCTGACCTCGTGATCCACCCGCCTCGGCCTCCCAAAGTGCTGGGATTACAGGCGTGAGCCACCGTGCCCGGCCGACTAATCATGTTTTAAGAAAGTTTATGAATTTGTGTTGGGCCACATTCAAAGCAGCCTGCAGGCTGAGGGTTGGACAAGCTTGCACTTGATACCAGTTCCATGTCTTCTGAGCTGTAGACAGAGATCAGCAAACTACAGCTTCTGGGGCAAATCCAGTGCACTGCCTCTTTTATTTTCACATTCCGTGAGTTAAGGATGGTTTTTATATTTCTCCTTTTTTAAGAGACAAGGGTCTTGCTCTGTCACCCAGGCTGGAGGGCAGTGGCACAATCACAGCTCCCTGCAGCCCAACCTCTTGGGCTGAAGCAATCCTGCCTCAGCCTCCCAGAGCACTGGGATTACCGTTGTGAGCCACCATGACTGGCCGTACACTTTTTAGCTGTAGAAAACAAAAAAAATCAAAAGAAGGGCCGGGCATGGTGGCACACGCCAGTAATCCCAGCATTATTGGGAGGCTGAGGCAGGTGAGTCACTTAAGGTTAGGAGTTCGAGACCAGCCTGGCCAACATGGTGAAACCCTGTCTCTACTAAAAAAAAAAATACAGCTGGGCCGGTGGCTCACACCTATAATCCCAGCACTTTGGGAATCTGAGGTAGGCAGATCACCTGAGGTCAGGAGTTCAAGACCAGCGTAGCCAACATGGCAAAACCCCGTCTCTACTAAAAATACAAAAAAAAAAAAAAATTACCTGGCGTGGTGATGGGCTCCTGTAATCCCAGCTGCTTGGGAGGCTGAGGCAAGAAAATTGCTTGAGCCCAGAAGGCGGAGGTTGCAGTGAGTCAAGATTGCACGGCTGCACTCCAGCCTGGGAGACACAGTGGGACTCTGTCTCAAAACAAAAAAAACAAAGCTGGGCATGGTGGCTCACGCCTGTAATCCCAGCACTTTGGGAGGCCGAGGCGGGTGGACCACGAGGTCAGGAGATCGGGACCATCCTGGCTAACACGGTGAAACCCCGTCTCTACTAAAAATACAAAAAAATTAGCCGGGCGTGGTGGCAGGTGCCTGTAGTCCCAGCTACTCAGGAGGCTGAGGCAGGAGAATGGTGTGAACCCGGGAGGTGGAGCTTGCAGTGAGCCGAGATAGCGCCACTGCACTCCAGCCTGGGTGACAGAGCGAGAGTCTGTCTCAAAAAAAAAAAAAAAGGCCGTTGTAATCCCACCTACGTGGGAGGCTGAAGCACGAGACTTGCTTGAACCCAGAGCAACACTCCATCTCAAAAAAAAAAAAAAAAAAAAAAAAAAAAATTAGCCATCGTAATCCCAGCTATTTGGGAGGCCGAGGCATGAGAATTGTTTGAACCCGGGAGGTGGAGGTTGCAGTGAGCCAAGATCCAGTCACTGCACTCCAGCCTCAAAAAAAGCAAGACTCCATCTCAAAAAAAAAAAAAAAAAAAAAATCAAAAGAAGGATAATGTTTCATGGCATGTAAAAATGATACGTAATGCAAGTTTCAGAACTCATAAATAAATTTCTATTGGCATACAGCCACTCTCACTTGTTTATGTCTTTTATGCTGCTTTCATGTTGTAACAGGAGAGTTAGAGTTGAGAAGTTGCAGCAGAAATAGCTTCTTATCTAGCCATTTTGCTTCCAGTTTCTCCAGATTCATTCAACCTACATCACGTGATCAGTTAACTTTCCAATATACAGATCACACCCTTCTCATCTCTAAAGCCCCTGTGGGAGCCTAATGCCTTTAGGATGCAGGCCAAATCCAATGCAGCATTCAAGGCCGTCCATGAGCTGGCCTCACACAGGTTATTTCCTGCCATTTGCCCCCAAAGAATCCTATGATCTAGCCAGAAAAGATGACAGGCCAGTCTTGAACGCACTCCATTTTCACCACCCTTTGTCTTTTCTCAAACTCTCTTGAAATGCCCTCTCCCATCTCCTTAACCCAGGAAAATATTTTTTTCTTTCTCTTTTTAAATCATTTAAGGCCTAGAGCAACCGACTTTTCCTTAGTGAAACCTACACAGGAAGAATTAATTGCTCCGTCCTTTGTATAAGAAATTCACAATACTTCCCAAAGTGAATTCCACAGAATTCCAGTTCTAGAGGGTGTGGCTACCAAATATTTGTAAAAAGTGTTCTCGGCCAGGTGCGGTGGCTCATGCCTGTGATCCCAGCACTTTGGGAAGCCGAGGTAGGCAGATCACCTGAGGTCAGGAGTTCGAGAACAGCCTGACCAACATGGTGAAACCCCATCTCTACTAAAAATACAAAAATTAGGCAGGGAGCGGTGGCTCACGCCTGTAATCCCAGTACTTTGGAGGCCAAGTGGGGCGCATTGTCTGAGCTCAGGAGTTCGCGACCAGCCTGGGCATCTGGTGAAACCCCATCTCTAGTAAAAATACAAAAACTTAGCCAGGCTTGGCAGTGTGCTAATTTTCCCAGCTACTTGGGAGGCTGAAGCAGGAGAATTGCTTGAACCTGGGAGGCGGAGGTTGCAGTGAGCCTAGATCACGCCACTGCACTCCGGCCTGGGCAACAGAGCAAGACTCCATCTTAAAAAACTAAAAAAAATAAAAAATAAAAAATACAGGCCAGGCGCAATAGCTCACGCCTGTAATCAATGCTCATCTTTCCAGAATTGGGAGGCCAAGCCGGGCGGATCACCCGAGGTCAGGGGTTCGAAAACAGCCTGACCAAAATGGAGAAACCCTGTCTCTACTAAAAAAATACAAAATTAGCGGGGTGTGGTGGCACATGCCTGTAATCCCAGCTACTTGGGAGGCTGAGGCAGGAGAATTGCTTGAACCCGGGAGGCGGAGGTTGCGGTGAGCCAAGATTGCGCCATTGCACTCCAGCCTGGGCAACAAGAGCGAAATTCCATCTCCAAAGAAAAAAAAAAAAAAAATTAGCCTGGCATGGTAGCAGGCGCCTGTAATCCCAGCTACTCCGGAGGCTGAGGCACAAGAATCACTTGAATCTGGGAGGCCAGAGCTGCAGTGAGCCAAGACCGCCCCATTGCACTCCAGCCTGGGCAACAAGAGCGAAACTCTGTTAAAAAAAGAACAAAAAAAGGTGGAGGGGGGGGGGGCGGTTCTCAGATGAAATAAACTTGGGAAATGACAGATTAAACAAAGTTTAACAGGTTTATTTGTTGCAGGGCCTCTCTGAGCCTTTAAAAATGCTGACAGCATGGCCAGGCACAGTGGCTCAGGCCTATAATCCCAGCACTTCGGGAGGCCGAGGTGGGATGATTATCGGAGGTCAGGAGTTCGAGACCATCCTGGCCAATATGATGAAATCCCATCTCTACCAAAAATACAAAATTAGCTGGGCCTTGTGGCGCGCGCCTGTAATCCCAGCTACTCGAGAGGCTGAGGCAGGAGAATCGCTTGAACCCAGGAGGCGGAAGTTTCAGTGAGCCGAGATTGTGCCATTGCACTCCAGCCTGGGCAACAAGAGTGAAACTCTCTCAAAAAAAAAAAAAAAAAAGAAAAAAGAAAAAATGCTGAGGGCAATTGTAAACCTGCCTTATCTGGAGAACGCCCTTGGGAACATGAAGTGAAATTGGGGCTATTGGCAACTATCATCCTCAGCATATGAAAGAAACCTATGCAGTTGGAGAAAATAAGGTCAACACAGAGGGAAACAAAACTAAGAAGAAAGAGCACAAAAGTGCCCTGAACCACGGTGTGAGCCCCTGCACCCAGCCAGCTGTGAACACAATCCGACCACTGGGCTTCCTATTACATGAACCTATAAGCTACTTTTTATTTTTCCTTTAGGTACTTTGAGCTGAGTTTCTGTCATCTGCAAGCAAAAGTGCCCTCACGCAATACATATGCCTTTTTTTTTTTTTTTTTTTTTTTTTTTTGAGATGGAGTCTCACTCTGTCACCCAGGCTGCAGTGCAGGGGCATGATCTCAGCTCCCTGCAACCTCCGCCTCCCGGATTCAAGCAATTAATTCTCCTGCCTCAGCCTCCCCAGTAGCTGGGATTACAGGCGCCCACAACCATGCCTGGCTAATTTTTGTATTTTTAGTAGAGACCGGGTTTCACTATGTTGGCCAGGCTGGTCTCGAACTCCTGACCTCAGGTGATCTGCCCCCCCTTGGCCTCCCAAATTCCTGGGATCACAAGTGTGAGCCACTGCACCCGGCCCATATGTCTCTCTTAGTGGGCTATTTGCTCCATGAAGGTAGGGACTATATTTTATTTATCTTTCTACTTACCCCAGAATCTGATACATGGGAAGTATGCAATAAGTGTTTATTGATTTCTCCTGAATTAAATAAAGGAATGAAAATTCTGGAAAGATGAGCATTGATTTAACTGGCACATACACTTCTGGCTGTTTTGTGGGTTGCGTTCTAAGACAATAAAGCCAAAATGCAGAGACCCTAAGAAATTGGTGGCAATAAAGCATTTGATTAAGGTATTATAAGGCAAATAGGATACTTGGAAGACATGAACTAGGCATAATTATCAAGGAAATAATTTTTCTCAGGATATCCTACTGATAAGTAGGTTGCTGTCTCCAAAGGCCAACCAAGCAGCCAAGAGAAAGAACAGGTAACCTGCAGAGACTTGCTTAGTCTCTGATTTCATGAATTACTCTCAAATTTTCAACAAAGACCCATCTTGCCTAGAGAGATCAGAGCTTCACAGATACTCCTCATCCCCCGCTTGTAAAGTTCCTTCTGATACCCACCCAGATTCTCCTACTCCTGTACTGAAAAACGGATGGCCATGTCGTCAAAGGTCATTGCCACTTGGAACCCCAAACACATTTCCTTTTGTCTCAGGGTGGCTTCACACCTGTCCTCATCAGTAATGTTTAAAAGCCCTTCTACCTTTGTTATATTGGGGAAGGAGTTAGGACACAAATCTTGAGAAGGCAGAATATTCATCATGTGAATTGACTTAGGCTTTAGTGACATAATTCCAGGAATAGACTTGTGATGATTTTGCTGTTCCTCTTTTCAAAAGTTAACCAGTGCTGCAAACAAAGCAGATTTATACCCCGACAGAGGTGGAATATTGAATACATAGGCCCTTGTTTTACAGGAATAGTTTGGGGAGACTCATAGAGAAGTCAATCATTGGAACTTCTGCAGACACTTATTTGTAACTGGAGAAACACAATCTGAAATAATTTGATTCAATTAAATGAACATTTGAGCAATTACCATAGGACATAGTTCTGTAAGCACCTAGCCTACTATACAGTCATATAATGTTATAGTACTGCGTGATAAAGTACACATTGAACTGTCTTCAACATTTTGAGATGTTAAAAACACCTGTGTTTATAAGCAAAAAATAGTTACATCTGCAGACTTCCATAATTGGTACCATTTCTTTTTTTTGTTTGTTTTGTTTTTTTTTTGAGACGTAGTCTGGCTCTGTCCCCCAGGCTGGAGTGCAGTGGCGCTATCTCGGCTCATTGCAAGCTCCGCCCCCCAGGTTCACGCCATTCTCCTGCCTCAGTCTCCCGAGTAGCTGGGACTACAGGCGCCCACCACCACGCCCGGCTAATTTTTTTTTTTTTTTGAGACGGAGTCCCGCTCTGTCGCCCAGGCTGGAGTGCAATGGCGCGATCTCGGCTCAATGCAAGCTCCGCCTCCTGGGTTCACGCCATTCTCCTGCCTCAGCCTCCCGAGTAGCTGGGAATACAGGCGCCCGCCACTACGCCCGGCTAATTTTTTGTATATTTAGTAGAGACGGGGTTTCACCGTGTTAGCCAGGATGGTCTCGATCTCCTGACCTCGTGATCCACCCTCCTCGGCCTCCCAAAGTGCTGGGATTACAGGCTTGAGCCACCATGCCCAGCCTTTTTTTTGTACTTTTTAGTGGAGACGGAGTTTCACCGTGTTAGCCAGGATGGTCTCGATCTCCTGACCTCGTGATCCTCCTGCCTCGGCCTCCCAAAGTGCTGGGATTACAGGCGTGAGCCACCACGCCCGGCCATAATTGGTACCATTTCACCAAAATAAAATTTAAACTGACAGTTTGCGCCAATACAATTGTGAGAAATTATCTTCTTCAAAACATTTTGCACCAGAAAAGCAAAACATCACTTTCCCTAGAAGGTGACAAAGCAGAATAAGGAAAATGCCCTTTAGTTTCCTAGTAATTAGAAAACAGAATAGAAGCTTGACTAGGCAGTCATTACCCCAGAGACGCAACACCATTAACATTAATAATACCATGCCTGCAATCCCAGCACTTTGGGAGGCGAAGGCAGGCGGGCACGTGGTCAGGAGCTCGAGACCAGCCTGACCAATATAGTGAAACTCAGTCTCTACTAAAAATACAAAGCTCAGCCGGACATGGTGGTGCGTGCCTGTAGTCCCAGCTACTCAGGAGGCTGAGGCAGGAGAATCACTTGAACCTGAGAGGCGGAGGTTGCAGTGAGCCGACATTGCGCCACTGCACTCCAGCCTGGGCAACTGAGTGATACTCCGTCTCACACACACACACACACACACACTCGCCGGGGGGGGGGGGGGTGGCGCACGCCTGTAATCCCAGCTACACACACACACACACACACACACACACTAGCCGGGCGTGGTGGCGCACGCCTGTAATCCCAGCTGCTTGGGAAGCTGAGGCACGAGAATCGCTTCAACCCGAGAGGCGGAGGTTGCAGTCGGCTGACATGGCACCACTGCACTCCAGCCTGGGTGACAGAGCGAGACTCCGTCTTAAATAAATAAATAAAAAGAAAATGGAAGTGCCTAATATTGCAATTCAGCATTGTACTTTCACATGTGCCCTTTATGGGAATCCTTTCCTTTTCTCACCCGTAATTTCCTGTTCTTTCTCCCAATCTGCACCTCTTCCAGCAGAGTCTCCGCCCACAAGCTGCGCTTAGGAAAGCAGGCACTCTCCGGAAATTCTGGACTGAGTAAAATCAACGGGTGCGTGCAGGACTCCTCCACTGATTCTTTGATTCCACAGCATTTGTACAGCACCCACGAGGGCCCCATACTAGGTGGGAAACGAAGATGAAAAGTCGCAGTCTGTTCCAAAGACCACAGAGCCCAGGGCTGCGTTTCCTTCCCGGCCTTTTGTCCAGGCCCCAGGGAGCGAGCTGGGGGAAGGCTCCCCGGCCAGGGCTTCCCCGCAGATTTTACTAGGTCAGGGCAGCCCCGGGGAGGCGCCTCCTCCCGGCCGGAACCGCCCGACTCCGCTTCGTCCTCTTGGGCCCACGGACCACTCCCCACTGCCCCAGCCCCAACACCTGCAGATCCTGCGAGCCCGAGCCCTCCCGCGACCGCCCAGAGAGGGTCTGACACCCGAGAGGGAACCCCAGGGACTAGTCCTGGCGTAGTCTGAGCTCTGGTCTCGCGGAGGAAAAGCAGGGGCGGCCCCCGTACGCGGGGCCTGCGCCCTTCAGCCCCAGCCCCACCCTGCGCGACCCTGGGATCTCGCTCGGCGGCGGCCGTTGCCCAGGGCACAGGCAGGGCATGCTGAGAACGCTCTGCCTTTTCTGTACCTGGACACGGCTCCGGCTGGGATCCCACAGCGCCGCCTTCTGGCGGGAGGCACCCCCGCGGCGCTGTGCATTCTGGGCTCCCTGGATCTCTGAACTTGGAATTGGAGCTGCTCCAAGCTCTCCAGAGCTTGTAACCTCCTTTAGGGTTACACGAGATTGCCTTTGAAATTGATAGGTATGTAAATTAGTAGGGATTTGGAGAATGTGTAACGTCGCCATTTTCGGTCTCAATTTTTGCTACTACAAGCCGCCTGTCTTCAAAATGAAACTGTGTTATCGGCCGGGCGCGGTGGCTCATGCCTATAATCCCAGCACTTTAGGAGGCTGAGGCGGGCGGATCACCTGAGGTCAGGAGTTTGAGACCAGCCTGGCCAACATGGTGAAACCCCGTCTCTACTAAAAATACAAAAATTAGCCGGGCGTGGTGGCACGCGCCTGTAGTCCCAGCTACTCGGGAGGCTGAGGCGGGAGAATCACTTGAACCCAGGAGGTGAAGATTGCAGTGAGCCGAGATCGCGCCACTGCACTCCAGCCTGAGCAACAGAGCAAGATTCCGTCTCAAAAAAAAAAAAAAAAGAAAGTGTTATTAAATAAAATAATAGGAGTCCATTGGTTCGGACTCAGCTCCAGCACTAGGCTCCAACAGACCACACCAAGATGGAGTTACTCATGCAAAAGTGCCACATCACCAAAGCAAGTGGAGATGTTTATCTGACCAAACAGGCCACCATGATAAGGAAGACCCCTCTGCTTTTTTTTTTTTTTTTTTTTTAGACGGAGTCTCACTGTCGGCCAGGCTGGAGTGCAGTGGCACAATCTTGGCTCACTGCAACCTCTGCTTCCCGGGCTCAAGCACTTCTCCTGCCTCAGCCTCCCAAGTAACTGGGATTACAGGGGTGTGTCACCACGCCCGGCTAATTCTTGTATTTTTAGTAGAGACGGGGGTTTCACCATGTTGGCCAGGCTGGTCTTGAACTCCTGACCTCAGGTAATCCACCCGCCTCGGCCTCCCAAAGTGCTGGGATTACAAGTGTGAGCCACCGTGCCCGGCCAGAAGACACCCCCTCTGCTTTAACCTTTAGAAGAAAAAAGTAACTTTGAAACAACCAACCCACTTTTAGTTTTCTGTTTCTGCTTTTCCCAAGCTTTTTCTGTCCATAAAACCAACCGCGGGCCGGGTGCAGTGGCTCACACCTGTAATCCCAGCACTTTGGGAGGCCAAGGTGGGCAGATCACGAGATCAGGAGTTCGAGACCAGCGTGGCCATCCTGGTGAAACCCCCGTCTCTACTAAAAATACAAAAAATTAGCCAGGCATGGTGGCGCGCACCTGTAATCCCAGCTACTCGGGAGGCTGAGGCAGAATTGCTTGAACCTGGGAGGTGGAGGTTGCAGTGAGCCAAGATAGCGCCACTGCTCTCCAGCCTGGGCGACAGAGGGAGACTCCTTCTAAAAAAAAAAAAAAAAAAAAAAAAAAAACCTGCCTGGGCTGGCTCATCCAAACACTTATTCTGTTTTTTTGTTTTTGTTTTTGTTTTTGAGACCGAGTTTCGCTCGTTGCCCAGGCTGGAGTGCAATGGCACGATCTCGGCTCACTGCAACCTCCACCTCCCGGGTTCAAGCAATTCTCCTGCCTCAGCCTCCCGAGTAGCTGGAATTACAGGTTCGCATCGCCACACCCACCTAATTTTTTGTATTTTTAGTAGAGACAGGGTTTCACCATGGCCAGGCTGGTCTTGAACTTCTGACCTCAGGTGATCCGCCCGCCTTGGCCTCTCAGAGTGCTGGGATTACAGGCGTGAGCCACCACGCCGGGCCACTTATCCTGTTTCATGGGATGAAGTGTTGCTCAATTCTAGAATACCAAATAAGCCAATTAAGATTTTTAAACTAAATGTGTTGTAATTTTGTCTTTTGACAGTGCCATTGTACAGGTGATTCACTACTCCACCTCTCCACTCACCTACTCACAATGATGGTTTTCAACATTTCAGGAACGGTTTCTACCTTAGGCTCAGAGCAATTCCTACTTCTCCCTCACAAGGAATTGAGGAGGTGGTGATAAAATTCTTCATCTGGTTGTGAGGTGGTATTTCACACAACTCCTTGATAAATATTGGAGGTGATACTGGATACAGGAAAACTTACAATAATCAGATTGTTACAGGTAGTTAGGCATGAACAGGGCAGCAGAGGGCTCTCCCCCGACCCACTAGAAATGTCAGGTGATGGTTCAGCAATTAACAAATTGCCTCTCTAAGAATGAGAATTCGGCAGCCAGGGAGAGACAATCTCCTGATGGTCCACACCTGTTAACATTAAAAGTGTTAATTGAATACAGCCCCCCAAACAGCAGCTTCTTGGGCACCCGTGTTAAGAGACAAATGGCGAAGTATAGGCCGGGCACGGTGGCTCACACCTATAATCCCAGCACTTTGGGAGGCTGAGGTGGGTAGATCACCTGAGGTCAGGAGTTCAAGACCAGCCTGGCCAACATTTTATATTTTTTGTATTTTTAGTCTCTACTAAAAATACAAAAATAGGCATTGTGGCACATGATGGCGTGCGCCTTTAGTCCCAGCTACTCAGGAGGTTGAGACAGAAGGATCACTTGAGCTTGGGAGGTGGAGGCTACAGCGAGCTATGATCATGGCACTGTACTCCAGGCTGGCTGACAGAGACCCCGTCTCTAAAAAAAAAAAAAAAAGGCCAGCACGGTGGCTCATTCCTGTAATCCTAGCACTTTGGGAGGCTGAGGCGGGCGGATCACGAGGTCAAGAGATTGAGACCATCCTGGCTAACATGGTGAAACCCTGTCTCTACTAAAAATACAAAAAATTAGCTGGGTGTGGTGGCGGGCGCCTGTGGTCCCAGCTACTTGGGAGCCTGAGGCAGGAGAATGGCGTGAACCCGGGAGGTGGAGCTTGCGGTGAGCCGAGATCATGCCACTGCACCCCAGCCTGGGCGACAGAGCAAGACTCCATCTCAAAGAAAAAAAAAAGGAATTTATAATTATATATTATTCTGTATCTTTATATATTAATTATATATTCTATAATTTTTTTGAGATGGAGTCTTGCTGTGTCTCCCAAGTTGGAATGCAGTGGTGCAATCCCAGCTCAATGCAACCTCCACCTCTGGGGTTCAAGCGATTCTCCTGCCTCAGCCTCCGGCGTAGCCAAGACTACAGGTGCACGCCACCATGCCCGGCTAATTTTTGTACTTTTTGGTAGAGATGGTGTTTCACCATGTTGGCCAGACTGGTCTTGAACTCCTGACCTCAAGTGATCCTCCTGCCTTGACCTCCCAAAGTAATGGGATTATAGGTATGAGCCACCACGCCAGGCTATATTCTATAAATTCTAAAGAGAATGAAAAGGACTTGCCAAGCTTCCTTTGGGAGATACTAAATTTGTTTTTTTTTTTTTTTTTTTGAGACGGAGTCTCGCTGTCACCCAGGCTGGAGTGCAGTGGCTTGATCTTGGCTCACTGCAAGCTCCGCCTCCTGGGCTCACGCCATTCTCCTGCCTCAGCCTCCTGGGACTACAGGCGCCTGCCACCACACCCGGCTAATTTTTTTTTTTTTTTTTTTTTTTGTATTTTTAGTAGAGACAGGATTTCACTGTTTGCCAGGATGGTCTTCCTCTCCTGACCTTGCAATCCACCCGCCTCGGCCTCCCAAAGTGCTGGGATTACAGGCGTGAGCCACCACCCCTGGCCCAAATTTTTTTTTTTTTTTTGAGACAGTGTCATACTATGTCATCCATACTGGAGTGCAGTGGCACCATCATTGCTCACTGCAGCCTTGACCTCCCTGGGCTCAGGTGATCCTCCCACCTCAGCTTCCGGAGTAGCTGGGACTACAGGTGTGTACCACCATGCCTGGCTAATTTTTGTATTTTTAGTAGAGACAGGGTTTTGCCATGTTGCCCAAGCTGGTCTCAAACTCCTTGGCTCGTGATCCTCCTGCCACGGCCTCCCAAGTGCTGGGATTACAGGCATGAACCACTGTGCCTGGCCTAAATTTACTTTTATAACAATTACTTTTTAAAATGTCAGAACTTCCTTATAATTACACACATATATTTTTATATAAATGCACAAAGGTAATCACATCTTATCTGGATTTCTGTGTGCATCTTTTCTTAAAAATATTAACAATCACATATAACCTCATAGAAATTGTTTTCGTTTGCAGATGCCTCCTTTTTCATAAAATTATGTCCTTGTTTTATAATGCTGTCTTTTCCAATATAGCTGGGATCACGCCACTGCACTCCAGCCTGGGTGACAGAGCAAAACTCCATCTTGGAAAAAAAAAAAAAAGAAATATAATTGGTGATGTTTCTGAAGAGAAAATCCTTTGTGGTTCTTCATATTCCTAACTTGCATGACACTCTTGCTCAAAGAAGGACACCTGCTCCTAAAACCCGTCTACCAGCGGGTCTGGCTACTGTTGCTGTGGATTCCTGGGCAATACCAATCCTGCTCAACGCTTTGGATGTCCCACTCTGCCTCAACTCCAATCGGCCTCTATCATTGCAAACAGTTGGCTGAGCCTTTTCTTAATGTCCAGTTCATTTGGAGCAGGACAGGATTTTGTGTGTACTCTGATGTGCTCCGCAAGCTTAGACTTGTAAATGAAGCCCTTCCCACAATCGCCACAGGCAAAGGGCCTCTCGGGCCTGTGGATGCGCTGGTGCCTCAGCATGTGTCCCCTTTCCCGGAAGTTCTTGTCACACTCAGGGCAGTGAAAAGGCCTCTCCCCTGTGTGCAGGCCCTGATGGCTGAGCAGCTGCGCCTTCAGGCGGAAACTCTTGTCACACTTGGGACACTGAAAAGGCTTCTCTCCCGTGTGCGTTCTGATGTGCTCGATGAGCTTGGAGTGTTTCACAAAGCCCTTGCCGCACTCACAGGAGAAAGGCATCTCCCCGCTGTGCAGCAGCTGGTGGGCCTTCATGTCGGCCTTCACGCGATAGCGCTTGTCGCACTCCGGACACTGGAAGGGCCTCTCTCCAGTGTGCAGGCGCTGATGGCTGAGCAGCTGCCCCTTCAGGCGGAAGCTCCTGTTGCACTCTGGGCACTGGAAGGGTCTCTCCCCGCTGTGCACGCGCAAGTGCTCCGTGAGCTTGGATTGTCTGGTGAAGCCCTTGCCACACTCCCCGCACGAGAACGGCCTCTCCTTGCTGTGCGTGTGCTGGTGGGCCTTCAGGATGCCCTTCAGGCGGAAGCGCTTGTCGCACTTCAGGCACTGGAAGGGCCTCTCCCCGCTGTGCACTCTCAGGTGCTCACGGAGCTTGCACTGGTGGGTGAAGCCTCTGCCACACTCGCTACAGGAGAACGGCCTCTCCCCACCGTGCCGGAGCCGGTGGGCTCTCAGCATGCTCTCCAGGCGGAAGCTCAGCCCACACTCTGGGCACTGAAAGGGCTTCTCGTCCGTGTGCAGCCGCTGGTGCCGCAGCAGCTGTCCCCTCTGACGGAAGTTCCTGCCACACTTGGCACACCAGAAAGGCTTCTCTCCGCTGTGGACTCGAATGTGCTCCGTGAGTTTACACTGCTTGGCGAAGCCCTTGCCACACTTCCTGCAGGAGAACGGTCTCTCCCCACCGTGCGCGTGCTGGTGGACCTGCAGCAGGCGGCGCAGGCGGAAGCGCTTGGTGCAATGCGCACACTGGAAGGGCTTTTCTCCAGTATGCGCCCTGCAGTGGCTGGCGAGCCTGGCGCTCATAGGGGAGCGCTCGCCACGCTCCGAGCAGGAGCAGGGTCCCTCTGCGCCATGCTGCAGCGCCTCCGTGTCCCCTTCCTGGTGGCTGTTCCCCTCCTGGGGCAGGCGCGAGCCTGGCTTCTGTCCTGAGTGCACACTGCTGGAGGCCCCGTGGCCTTCTCTCCAAGAGGCCGGCCCCTCCCGGCTGTGCTGGCACCGGCGAGCCTGCGTGCTGTCCACCGGGAGGGAGCGCTTGCCGCATGGGGTGCACTGGGCAGGCTTCTCCCCCTGCTGCGGGAGGCGGTGGCTGGGATGGGCCAGCTCGTGTCGGAAGCACATTTCACCGTCAGCGTTCTGGAAAGGGCCCCTCCCCGTGTGGGCCGCCAGATGGCGCAGCAGACACAGCTTCCGGCGGAAGCTCTTACCGCACACGCCACACCGGAAGTGCCTCTGTACTCGAGGGCTGCTCCACGGCATCTGCGTCTCCGCCCTCTTGTTGAATTTCTCCCAGGCCCTACGTGTCCGGTCCTTTGAGTGGCCTCTCTGGTGCATTACTAAATGGTTGTTCTCCCAACAGCTTTCTCCGCAGACAGGCCAAGGGTGCTGGGTGCTCTCCCAGGCGGGGATGTCCCGCAAACCAGGAAGATCCAGATTTCTGGGACCTGGGATTCCTTCTTTTAGGGTAGATTCACTGGGGCCGCAGGCTAGTGGTGGAGGAGCCCTGGCGTCGTGTCTCTGTGGGCTCCCGAGGGTGATGCCTTGGTCAGGCCTGAAGGAAACAAAGGATCCAAAGGAACACTGGCTCTCAGGATCTAATTGGAAATGGCTTTTAGTTTTTCCTGAATTCATAGCCTGCTGGCTTCCTGCAATTGAAAACAAAAATTCAGTCGGTATTCCTGTCTGCAGCACTACTAGCGATTCGCACAAGTCAAGTGACCCACAAGAGTGCCTTGTGGTGGCCTGGGAACCCAGCTTCCACTGAGCTACCCAACCATGCAGTGTGGTCTGTCTCATGGCCGTGAGTTTGGTGAGTCTGCTGAAACTAAACTGAACAGACATATCTTTGGATAATATTGAAAAAAGGAAAATATAGGTCGCAAATATAGAGTGTAAGCTCTGCAATCAGTCTGCCTAGTTTTGAATCCTATCTGTCCACTGTGTAACCTTTGTCAAGCTAATCTCTTTTGGCTTCAGCTCCTTCTGTAAAAACATGGAAACAAAAGTACATAAGATTACTGTGAGAATTAAATGAGCTAATGTGCATGAGGTGCTTAGCATGGTGCCTGGCATAGTGCATGTACTCTGTAAGTGTTGACTGTTCTCATGACTTCAGGAAAGCCAGTGTATCGCATTCTGATGTACAGACACACCTGGAGTCCCGAGCTGGAGCCCTGACTAATACCACAGTTATACGTGATCCTTGAGCCATCCTGTCTCTAAGACCTGGCAGCAAGGCTTGGGCCTATTCCTCCCTCCCTGCCCCCATTTCTGCCAATGTTTCAAGAAGGTTTCTTGGAATAATTAATAGATGGTAGAAAGTTAAGTAATTTGTGGGGAAAAACCTTCACTTTCGAAAGAAGCACCTAAAAACAAAAACTGTTTGACAAGATTTCTTGAAATGATGCTCCTGTTTGACTTTTTCATTCTGTACTTTAAGAATCCAAAAATCTCAGACTCTCTCATCATGACAAGAAATGAAAGAGAGGAGCTCAGGTTGAAGTATTCAAGTAGACAACAGTCTCTAGTTAGGAAGGAAGCCACGTTAGTCACGAAGATCTGGATAACCATGGGCCAGGCATGGTGGCTCACACCTATAATCCCAACACTTTGGGAGGCTGAGGTGGGAGGACTGCTTGAGGCCAGGACTGCTTGAAGCCAGGAGTTCAAGACTGCAGTGAGCTATGGTCATGCCACTGTGCTCCAACCTGGGTGACAGAGCAAGATCCTGTGTCTTAAAAAAAAAACAAACTGGATAACCAGTTTCTGCTGAATTCTTACTATATAAACTGTCTCTCAATATATATACACATATATATGTATACATATATACACATATATTTATGTATACATTTATATAAATATGTATATACACGTGTGTGTGTGTGTGTGTGTGTGTGTATATATATATATATATATATAGTTTTTTTTTTTTGAGACTGAGACTTGCTCCATCGCCCAGGCTGGAGTGCAGTTGCATAATCTCAGCTCACTCACTGCAAACTCTGCCTCCCAGGTTCAAACAATTCTTCTCCCTCAGCCTCCTGAGTAGCTGGGATTACAGGCACCTGCCACCATGCCCGGCTAATTTTTTTGTATTTTTAGTAGAGTAAGGGTTTCACCGTGTTGGCCAGGCTGGTCTGGAACTTCTGACCTCAAGTGATCTGCCCACCTCGGCCACCCAAAGTGCTGGGATTACAGGCCTGAGCCACCATGCCTGGCCTAACACTATATATATTAACCAATTCAATCCTGTTAACATGGGTACTTTCATTTTATAGATCAGGCATTGAAATACCGAAAGGTTCAATAACTTGCCCAAGGTCACCAAGAAAAAGCAAGATCCAGACACAGACTCTAGAACCCACATTCCTAACCATTATGCTTTACTGCCTTTATCTAGAAGATAAGAGTCATCAAACCTCAGCTTGCCCAAACAGGATGACAAGATCAGAGAAGAGAAACAAATCTGAACACGATGTCTCAAGGTCGGGGCCCTGATTTCTTAATACTCACCCCAAAACAGCTGTTCCTCAAAACCTGGATCAAAATGCATATCAACAGAGGAGCAAATTATGTTTCCTGATTTCTGTGATTCTCTCCATTTCCTGAAGGGCTCTCCCCCATGTTCAATCCAGGATATTAGTTCTGGTTTTGGAAGTCCATCATCTGCACAGAGAAGTCAGACAGGGTAGTTTGGCTTCCTGAATTTAAAGCACACTAAGTTTCTAAATTTCTCAACATTCACTCCTGGGACAAAGTATGAGAACAACATGTCAAAAAAAAAAAAAAAAAAAAACAGGTTTACACAAAGATGAAAAAACTGCCTACACATCCTAACAATGCCTCCTAGTCTGTCTGGGCATGTTAGATCAGGTATGTTGTTTTAATTTTGTCATGGTCCCCACACATTTAGCAATGCTGTATTTTGTCCAAAAACAAAATGGCTAATGCCATATATATATATATATTTTTAAATGTATTTATTTATTTATTTTTTGAGATGGGTTCTCACTCCGGTTGCCAAGGCTGGAGTGCAGTGGTGCAATCATGGCTCACTGTAGCCTCGGCTTCCTGGGCTCAGGTAATTCTTCAACCTCAGCCTGGGACTACAGGCACGCACCACCAGGCCAAGCTAATTTTCACATTTTTAGTGGAGATGGGTTTCACCGTGTTGCCCAGGCTGGTTTCAAATTCCTGTGCTCAAGCAGTCTGCCTGCCTCGGCCTCCCAAAGTGCTGGGATTACAGGCATAAGCCACTGCACCCAGCCTTCAATATTCTTAATAGTGATTTAATAACAGCCAGATCATAGGGTCCAATTTTAAAGCAAGTTGGTTATGGCAAAAATGCGGTCAAAAAGGAGTTTTTAAAATAATGCTTTAAGTTATTATTACTGTTGTTTTAGATAGGGTCTCACTCTGTCTCTCAGGCTGGAATGCAGTGGCATGATCACAGCTTACTGCAGCCTCAACCTCCTGGGCTCCAGTCATCTGCCCACCTCAGCCTCCTGAGTATCTGGGACTACAGGCAAGAGCTACCACACTGGCTAATTTTTTTTTATTAGTTTCTGAAATGGGGTCTCACTATGTTGCCCAGGCTAACCTCAAACTCCTGGACTCAAGTAGTCTTACCCCAGCCTGGAGTCTCAAAGTGCTGCAATTACAGGCATGAGTCACCACACCTGGCCAGTGGTTTAACTTATTAGAAATATTTCTGGCACATGGAGAAGGAGAAAAATATACAAAAACCTGGATGCCATCTAACTTTGTCAAATCCTACTGTGCTGACACACTTCAGGTTTTTTGTGTGTGTTTTTTTTTTTTTTTGATAGGGTCTCACTGTGTCTCCCAGGCTGAAGTGCAGTGGTGCAATCATAGCTCATTGCAGCCTCAACCTCCTGGGCTCAAGTAATCCTCCCACCTCAGCCTCCTGACAGCTGGGACTACAGGCGGGAGCCACCATGCTCAGCTAATTTTTAATTTTTTTGTAGAGAGAGGGTCTCCCTAGTTTGTCCAGGCTGGTCTCAAACTCCTTGGCCCAAGATATCCTCCTACCTCAGCCTCCGAAAGTGCTGGGATTATAGGGATGAGCCACCATGCCCAGTCTACTTCAGGTTTTTTGAAGACATGAGACATTACACAGTTTAAGCCCCTGTATATCCCTCTCCAGACATAAGCACTACCCTGAATCTGGTGTACATTATTCCTATGCATGTTCTTATTTTAAAATATATATGTATAAATAAAATGTTGCTGGGTTTTTGTTTTGTTTTTTTTGACAAAGTTTCACTCTTGTTGCCCAGGCTGGAGTACAATGGCGCGATCTCAGCTCACTGCAGCCTCCGCCTCCCAGGTTTAAGCGATTCTCCTGCCTCAGTCTCCCGAGTAGCTGGGATTACAGGCATGCGCCACCACACCTGGCTAATTTTTGTATTTTTAGTAGACACAGGGTTTCTCCATGTTGGTCAGGCTGGTCTCGATCTCCCGACCTCAGGTGATCCGGCTGCCTCGGCCTCCCAAAGTGCTGGGATTACAGGCATGAGCCACCGTGCCCGGCCTATATTGCTGGTTTTAAACTTTACACAGACCAGGCCGGGCGCAGTGGCTCACGCCTGTCATCCCAGCACTTTGGGAGGCCAAGGCGGGAGGATGACGAGGTCAGGAGTTCGAGACCAGCCTGGCCAATATGGTGAAAGCTCATCTAATACAAAAGTTAGCTGGGTGTGGTGGCGTGTGCCTATAGTCCCAGCTACTTGGGAGGCTAAGGCAGGAGACTTGCTTGAACCTGGGAGGTGGAGGTTGTGGTGAGCCGAGATCGCGCCACTGCACTCCAGCCTGGGCAACAGAGAGAGACTCCATCTTGAAAAAAAAAAAAAAAAAAAACTTTACATAGACCATACCACATTGTACTGCAACTTGCTCTTCTCTCCTCAAATTATATTTTGAAAATTTCTCCATTTTGGAACACTTGGCTTCATTTGTTTGATAGTCTTGATTATATGAATATATCACAGTCTGTCTTTTTCTTCTGCTCCCTGGCATGCCTCTATGAATACATACATAAGCATTGACAGTTCTTGAAGTGAATTGCTGTATCATAGGATAAGCATGTCTTCAACTTTACCGTATGTTACCAAATTGCTCTCCAAAGTGGCTATGCTGATTGACAATAGAGTAGGAATGTTCACTTTGCTTCACATCTTGACAACACACAATGCTATCAGATGTTTTACTATCTCTAACATAGTACCACATAATAAGTCTTGCTATCTGATAAGACAATCAGTCACATTCCATCTTGTTCCATAAGACTGTCTTCATTATTCTTGTCTTGGTTCTCCCATGTTCTTTAGGATCAGCTTATCAAATTCCGCAGAAAGCTCTATTGGGATTCTGACTGGACTTTCTTTGAATCTATAGATTCATTTGGGGAGAGAATTGACAGAAGGCAGAAAGATCCATGTAACTGACTATTAGATTAAGAAGATGGGTGGCCGGGCGCGGTGACTCACGCCTGTAATCCCAGCACTTTGGGAGGCCAAGGCGGGTGGATCACGAGGTCAGCAGATCGAGACCATCCTGGCAAACACAGTGAAACCCCGTCTCTACTAAAAATACAAAACAATTAGCCGGGCATGGTGGTGGGAGCCTGTAGTCCCAGCTACTCGGGAGGCTGAGGCAGGAGAATGGCGTGAACCCGGGAGGCGGAGCTTGCGGTGAGCTGAGATCGCGCCACTGCACTCCAGCCTGGGCGACAGAGGGAGACTCCTTCTCAAAAATAAATAAATAAATAAAAGAAGATGGGTGTTCTCCTAGCCGGCCACAGTGGCTCACGACTGTAATCCCAGAACTTGGGGAGGCCAAGGCAGGTGGATCACTTGACCTCAGGAATTCGAGACCAGCCTGGGCAACATGATGACGATGATGGATAATCACAAGGATATGATGAAAGCATGAGAAACAGTTGTGGCCCAACAACGAAACAAATTAAAATGTAGCATAATTTTGTCTTTTTTTTTTTTTTTGAGATGAAATCTCACTGTTGCCCAGGCTGGAGTGCAATGGCGTGATCTCGGCTCACTGTAGCCTCCGCCTCCTGGGTTCAAGCGATTCTCCTCCCTCAGCCTTCCACGTAGCTGGGATTACAGGCATGCACAACCACACCCAGATATTTTTTGTATTTTTAGTAGAGATGGGGTTTCACCATGTCGGCCAGGCTGGTGTCAAACTCCTGACCTCAAGTGATCCACCCACCTCAGCCTCCAAAAGTGCTGGGATTACAGGCGTGAGCCACCACACCTGGCCAAAATGTAGCATAATTTTGAACAACTGATAAGAATGAAAAAAAGAGAATCCATTTGATCTTGATGCTTGGAACATTCTTATTAGGCTGGCACAGGGTTAATGGCATAGAACTATATTTTTGCCTCTATAGATTCATTTACTGTAACTGATTCTTCAGTAACAATGAAAATAATGTAATGTTTTCAGTTATATGTTTTAGAAACAATCCATACATACAGCCTGCAAAAGTTAACTATGGTAAGCCAGGCACGGTGGCTCACGCCTGTAATCCCAGCACTTTGGGAGACCGAGGTGGGTGAATCACCTGATGTCGGGAGTTTGAGACCAGCCTGACCAACATGGAGAAACCCCATCTCTACTAAAAATATAAAATTAGCCGGGCGTGGTGGCGCATGCCTGTAATCTCAGCTACTCAGGAGGCTGAGGCAGGAGAATTGCTTGAACCCAGGAGGCGGAGGCTGCGGTGAGCCGACATGGTGCCATTGCACTCCAGCCTGGGCAACAAGAGTGAAACTCCGTCTCAAAAAAAAAAAAAAAAAAAAAGTTAACTATGGTAACAGAACAGAATATAAATATTAGAAACTTCGCAATATAAAGGAAGTGGTATGGCTGTCGTCAACTGGCAGAAGAGATGAAGGGAAATACTAGAGAACTAATTATCTTTATATACTGAATGAGTTAGATGAAAATGATGGAATACAATCTAGAATCTTAAACATATTATTTTAAATTATAAAGCTGACCAACAGAGGCACAAAAACTATCAAAAACTGGGGAGAAGATGATAGAAGAGGGATTGTATAAGTGAACTAATGCCTAATTTTTCATAGTAATTAATTCTGTCTAAACTCGATAAATCAAGTTATTGGAAGCATATTTAGATTGGAGGAAGCCACTTTAAAAACTAAAACAAAAATGGTTAAAAGTGGTTGCCCTCACGTGGTTAACTGAATGTGGAGATAAGAATGAAACGGGCTGGGCGTGGTGGCTCACGCCTGTAATCCCAGCACTTCGGGAGGCTGAGGAGGGCGGATCACGAGGTCAGGAAATCGAGACCATCCTGGGTAACACGGTGAAACCCTGTCTCTACTAAAAATACAAAAAAATTAGCCGGGTGCAGTGGTGGGCGCCTGTAGTCCCAGCTACTCGGGAGGCCGAGGCAGGAGAATGACGTGAACCCGGGAGGCGGAGCTTGCAGTGAGCTGAGATTGCGCTGCTGCACTCCAGCCTGGGGGACAGAGCGAAACTCCATCTCAAAAAAAAAAAAAAAGAAAAGAATGAAACAGGAGACTTTGATCTTTCACTTGATGCTTCTCTAAACAGACTGATTTTTTAAAAATGATATTTGATAAATGCAATATAAACACCAAATAAGCAAAAAGGACATCCAATACCATACCCAGGCAGAGACAGCTACTCTTTTTTTTTTTTTTTCTTTCCTTTTTGTAACGGAGTCTCACTCTGTTGCCAGGCTGGAGTGCAGTGGCGTGATCTCGGCTCACTGCAACCCCCGCCTCCCAGGTTCAAGTGATTCTCCTGCCTCAGCCTCCTGAGTAGCTGGGACTACAGGCGCCCGCTACCACGCCCAGCTAATTTTTCTATTTTTAGTAGAGACGGGGTTTCACCATGTTGGCCAGGATGGTCTTGATCTCTTGACCTCGTGATCCACCCGCCTCGGCCTCCCAAAGTCCTGGGATTACAGGCGTGAGCCACCGCGCCCAGCAGACAGCTACTCTTAAAACACTTCAGGCCAGGCGTAGTGGCTCATGCCTGTAATCCCAGCACTTTGGGAGGCCGAGGCGGGTGGATCACGAGGTCAGGAGATTAAGACCATCCTGGCCAACAAGGTGAAACCCTGTCTCTACTAAAAATACAAAAATTAGCCGGGCATGGCAGCACGCACCTGTAGTCCCAGTTACTCGGTAGGCTGAGGCAGGAGAACTGCTTGAACCCGGAAGGCAGAGGTTACAGTCAGCCAAGACTCCAGCCTGGGAGACAGAGTGAGACTATGTCTCAAAAAAACAAACACTTCATTGTACACCCTTCCAAAATAGCTTTTCTGAAGTATTTAGACCCCACTGTAAAAGCTGTGAGGTGGGGACATCCTAGGTTAACGATATACAGAGCACTTCATGAATGTGTGCTAGGTGTGCTCCTATGTGGACAATCATGGCATCCTGATAGTAAGTCATGACTAAAGGCCCCTCATAAATAATATTTAGTCACCCGGACCACCTTACATTGTTCAAATATTCTCATGCAACAATGTCTACCCTTGAGTAAAGATTAACAATGTTGACAAAAGTATTAACAATAGATTGCAGGGTAAAAATACCCTTCTGAGTTAATTTCTGAGAAATCTTGCTACCTGAGAAACAGGAGCATCAAGCGACTGTGACCCCTTACAGGATCCAGTTCCATGACCTACCCACAAAGGTGAACAGGTCTTACCTAGAGAGACGAGAGTCTCATAATTGCTTCTCATCACATGCTTGTAAAGTTCCTTCTGCCATGCCTCTAGATCCTGCCATTCTTGCTCGGAGAAATAAATGGCAACATCCTCAAAAGTCAGAGGTAGCTGAAATTGTAGACATAAGACATATGCATTCATGGTTGCTTCAAAATGACTCCAGCTCCTTCTCCTTGTTAATTTAAAAGACTTCTGCAGTGGACAAATGTTTTTGGTTGTTCAGCAGCTTCTTCCTGGAGAACTACTCCTTCCTCTACTCCAATTACATCGTTCGG
Source organism: Gorilla gorilla gorilla (assembly GCF_029281585.2). NCBI lineage: Eukaryota > Metazoa > Chordata > Mammalia > Primates > Hominidae > Gorilla > Gorilla gorilla. Next base: position 158,035,580 of record NC_073230.2, read on the forward strand.
CTGTTAACCACTACATCCCCCGCTCCACGTTTCATTATGCTTGTTCAAAGTGTATATACACATGTAGAGTATGGAATTTTTTTCTTTACAAAATGGGAACAAGTCACTTTGTAACTTCATTCACTTAATATGTCACAGACCTCTTTCCAGGTCAATAATATATATTGAGGCAAATTCATTTTTTTGGTAAAGTCGCACTATATTCCATGAGTAGATATACCCCACTGATGGGACATATAGTTTGTTTCCCTTATAAATTACAGTATTCAGCCAGGCGCGGTGGGTCATGCCTGTAATCCCAGCACTTTGGGAGGCTGAGGCGGGCAGATCACGAGGTCAGGAGTTCGAGATCAGCCTGACCAACATGGCGAAACCCCACCTCTACTAAAAATACAAAAATCAGCAGGGTGTGGTGGTGTGCACCTGTAATTCCAGCTACTGGAAAGGCTGAGGCAAGAGAATTGCTTGAACCTAGGAGCAGAGGTTGCAGTGAGCGGAGATAGCGCCACCGCACTCCAGCCTGGGCGACAGAACAAGACTCGGTCTCAAAAAAAAAAAAAAAAAAAAAGTGTTCTCATGTGCTTTCTAGGTATTAGTGCTTTTACTTCTTCAGGATAAAGTATAAAAGGAGAAATACTAAATCAAAGAGAATACACATCTTCAGTTTTAATAGATAACATCAGATTGCCTTCCAAAAGGAATGCAGCAGATTTACCCTTGCTATTAACATGAGACTTCTTGTTTCTTTACACCTTTGTCAGCACAAGATGTTCTCAAACCTTATTTTTTGCCAATGTGGGGTGGCAAGTTGTATTTCAGTATTTTAATTTACATTAATTTGTAAGGCTAGAAGTCCTAGCCACAGCAATCAAGCAAGAGAAAGAAATAAAGGGCATCCAAATTGGAAAACTATCTCTGTTTGCCAATGATATGATCCTCCACCTAGAAAATCCTAGAGACTCCTCCAAAAGACTCCTAGATTTGACAAATGAATTCAACAAAGTCTCAGGTAACAAAATTAATGTATATAAATTAGTAGCACTGCTATACACCAACAGCGACCAAGCTGAGAAATCAAGAACTCAGTACCTTTTACAATGGCCGGAAAAAACAATAAAATGCCTAGGCATTCACTTGACATGGTTTGGCTCTGTGTCCCCACCCAAATCTCCTGTTGAATTGTAATCCCCAGGGTTGGAGGAGGGGCCTGGTGGGAGGCAACTGAATCATGGGGGCGGACTTCCCCCTTGCTGTTCTCATGATAGCGAGTTTTCACAAGATCTGGTTGTTTAAAAGTGTGTAGCACTTGCCCCTTCGCTGTCTCTCTCCTGCTCCAGCCATGAGAAGACCCCCTGATTGTAAGTCTTCTGAGGCCTCCCCAGAAGCAAGAAGACTAAGAGTTACTAGCAATTGGTTTTGAATTTTACTGCTTTTCTAAAAACTGCATTAGAAAAAATGCAATGTATGCAAATGTTTAGTATTGTTTAATATTTGTGTTTATTACAGTTGATTTGGATAAATGGATACTTCCTGAGGCTCACAACTAGGAGTATGTAAATTATATATTTGTTAATTTAAAACACTCTAATTACATAAGCATACATCCCACCTTTTATTGAACTGCCATTGTTATTGCCATATGTCCTCATTTTTTATGGGTATTAAAGTTTATCTTGTTCCAACTTAAATTTTTTTTTTTTTTTTTGAGACGGCATCTTGCTCTGTTGCCAGGCTGGAGTGCAGTGGCGTGATCTTAGCTCACTGCATCCTCCACTTCCCAGATGCAAGCAATTCTCCTGCCTCAGCCTCCTGAGTAGCTGGGACTACATGTGTGCACCACCATACCTGGCTAATTTTTTTGCATTTTTTGTAGAGACGGGGTTTCACCATGTTGGTCAGGCTGGTCTCCAACTCCTGACCTCAAGTCATCCACCCACTTTGGCCTCCCAAAGTGCTGGGACTACAGACATGAACCACCATGCTCAGCCTCTTCATCTCTTATTTTCATTTATTCATTTTGAGACGGAGTCTCACTCTGTTGCCCAGGCTGGAGTGCAGTGGCGTGATCTTGGCTCACTGCAACCTCCACCACCCTGGTTCAAGCGATTCCCCTGCCTCAGCCTCCCGAGTAGCTGGGATTACAGGCACACGCCACCACACTGGGCTAATTTTTTTGTATTTTTAGTAGAGATGGGGTTTCACCATGTTGGCCAGGCTGGTCTTGAACTCCTACCTCAGGCAATCTGCCTGGCTGGGCCTCCCAAAGTGCTGGGATTACAGGCGCGAGCCACCGCACCCAGCCAGCCTAGTCATCTTTAAATTTATTTTTCTTTTTTTTTCTTTTTTTTTTTAGACGGAGTTTTGCTGTTTTGCCCAGGCTGGAGTAAAGTGGCACAATCTCAGCTCACTGCAACCTCCACCTACCAGGGTTCAAGCGGCTCTCCTACCTCAGCCTCCCAAGTAGCTGGGATTATAGGCGCCGGCCACCACCCCTGGCTAATTTTTGTATCTTTAGTAGAGACAGGGTTTTGGCACATTAGCCAGGCTGGTCTCGAACTTCTGACCTCAGGTGATCCACCCGCCTCGGCCTCCCAGTGCTAGGATTACAGGCGTGATCCACCGCGCCCGGCCAAAGTTTATTTTTATTTATTTATTTGTTTATTTTAAACGTTAGTTTCAGGCGTGCATGTGCAGGTTTGCTATACAGGTAAATTGCATGTTGTGGGGGTTGGTGTGCAGACTGTTTCATCACCCAGGTAATAAGCATAGTACCCGATAAGTAATTTTTCAGTCCTCATTCTCCTCCCAGCCTCCAACTTCAAGTAGGCCCCAGTGTCTGTTATTCCCTGCTTTGTATCCATATATACTCAGTGTTTAGCTTGCCCTTGTAAGTGAGAACGGCACTTTGTTTTCTACTCCTGTGTTATCTCACTTAAGACAATGGCCTCCAGCTCCATCCATCTTTCTGCAAAGGATATGATTTTCTTTATGGCTGCATAGTATTCCATAGTGCATATGTACATTTTCTTTATCCAGTCTGCCATTGATGGGCATTTAGGTTGATTCCACATCTTTGCTATTGTGAATAGTGCTGCAATGAACATATGCAAATATGTGTCTTTATGCAGAACAATTTATATTCCTTTGGGTATATATTCAATAATGGGATTGCAGGGTCAAATGGTAATTCTGGCTGGGCGCAGTGGCTCACGCCTGTAATACCAGCACTTTGGGAGGCCAAGGCGGGCAGATCACCTGAGGTCAGGAGTTCTAGACCAGCCTGGCCAACATGGAGAAACCCTATCTCTACTAAAAATACAAAAAATCAGCTGGGCGTGGTGGCACGCACTTGTAATCCCAGCTACTCAGGAGGCTAAAGCAGGAGAATTGCTTGAACCCAGGAGGCAGAGGTTCCAGTGAGCTGAGATGGCACCAGCCTGGACAACAGAGCAAAACTCCATCCCCCCCAAAAAAAAAAAAAAAAAAAAAGTTAATTTTGCTTTGAGTTCTTTGAGAAATCACCAAACTGCTTTCCACAACGGCTGAACTAATTTACATTCCCACCAGCAGTGTATATGTGTTATCTTTTCTCTGTAACCTTGTTTTTAACTTTTTAATAGCCATTCTGACTGACATGGTTTTGATTTGCATTTCTCAAATGATTAGTGATGCTGAGCATTTTTTCATAAGCTTGTTGGCCATGTGTATGTATGTCTTCTTTTGAGAAGTGTCTGTTCATGTCCTTTGCCCATTTTTTAATGCAGTTGTTTTTTGCTTGTAAATTTAAGTTCCCCATAGATTCTGGATATTAGACCTTTGTCAGTTGCATAGTTTGCAAATATCCCATTCTGTAGGGTGTCTGTTTACTCTGCTGATAGCTTCTTTTGCTGCATAGAAGCTCTTTAGTTTAATTAGGTCCCATGTGTCAATTTTTGTTTTTGTTGCAGTTGCTTTTGGAGTCTTCATCACGAAATCTTTGCCAGGGCCTATGTCCAGAATGCTACTTCCTAGGTTATCTTCCAGGGTTTTTATAGTTTTAGGTTTTACATTTAAGTCTTTAATCCATGTTGAGTTGATTTTTGTATATGGTGTAAGGAAGGGGTGCAGTGTCGGTCTTTTGCATATGGCTAGCCAGTTATCCCAGCACCATTTATTAAATAGGGAGTCCTTTTCCCACTGCTTGTTTTTGTTGACTTTGTAGAAGATCAGATGATTGTAGGTATGTGGCGTTATTTCTGGGCTCTCTATTCTGTTCCATTGGTCTATATGTCTCTTTTCTTACCAGTACCATGCTGTTTTGGTTACTGTAGCCTTGTATAGTTTGAAGTCAGGTAGTGTGATGTCTCCAGCTTTGTTCATTTTGCCTAGGACTGCCTTGGCTATTTGGGCTCTTTTTTGGTTACATATGAATTTTAAAATAGTTTTTTCAGCCAGGCACTGGCTCATACCTGTAATCCCAGTAAGTTGGGAGCCCAGGAGTTTGAGAACAGTCTGGGCCACATAGCTAAACCCCATCTCTACCAAAACAGTAACAAAACCCACAAAAATTAGCAGGGCATGGTGGCACATGCCTGTAGTCCTAGCTACCTGAGAGGCTGAGGTGGGAGAACTGCTTGAGTATGGGGTTTCACCATATTGGCCAGGCTGGTCTCGAACTCCTGGCCTCATGATCTGCCCGCCTTGGCCTCCTGAAGTGTTGGAATTACAGGTGTGAGCCACCACTCCTGGCAATATAGTTTTTTTCTAATTGTCATTGGTAGTTTGATAGGAATAGCAATGAATCTGGAAACTGCTTTGGGCAGTATGGCCATTTTAACAATATTGATTCTTCCTATCCATGAGCATTAAATGTTTTTCCCTTTGAGTTATCTCTGATTTCTTTGAGTAGTGTTTTGTAATTCTTGTTGTAAAGATCTTTCACCTCCTTGGTTAGCCGTATTCCTCGGCATTTTTGACTAGATGTGAATGGGACTGTGTTCTTGATTTGGCTTTTAGCTTGGATGTTGTTGGTGTATAGGAATGCTACTGATTTTTGTACACTGATTTTTGTATTCTCAGACTTTGCTGAAGTTGTTTTATCAGATCAAGGAGCGTTTGGGCGCACTATGGGGTTTTCTACATATAGAATCATACAGTCTGCAAACAGGGATAGTTTGACTTCCTCTATTTCTATTTGGATGACTTTTATTTCTTTCTCTTGCCACACTGCTCTGGCTGGGACTTCCCATCTTTTTGTTATATTCATTATGAAATTTAGAGTTGAGTTTTAAAAACTCTGACTCCTTTAAATTTGTCTTAGTCTGTTTAGTATTGCTGTAAAGGAACACCAAGGTGGGGTAATTTTTAAAGAAAAGAGGTTTATTTGGTTCACAGTTCTGCAGGCTGTATAAGAAGCACATCACCAGCATCTACTTCTGGCGAAGGCCTCAGATGGCTTTTGTTCATGGTGGAAGGTGAAGGGGGCTGGGCACGGTGGCTTACACCTGTAATCCCAGCACTTTGGGAGGCCAAGGTGAGCAGATCACCTGAGGTCAGAAGTTCAATACCAGCTTTGCCAATATGGCTAAACCCTGTCCCTACTAAAAATACAAAAATTAGCTGGGTGTGGTGGCAGGGGCCTGTAATCCCGGCTACTTGGGAGGCTGAGGCAGGAGAATCGCTTGAACCCAGGAGGCAGAGATTGCAGTGAGCCAATATCACACCATTGCACTCCAGCGTGGGTGACAGAGCGACACTCTGTCTCTCACACACACACACACACACATACACACAAAAGGTGAGCTGGCATATGCACAGATCACATGGCAAGAAGAAACAAGACAGAAGGGGGGATGTCAGGCTCTTTTTAACCAGCTCCCTCAGGAACTAATAGAGGACAGCACCAAGACATTCATGAGGGATCCACCCCCCATGACCTAAACACCTCCCATTACAGCCCACTTCCAACAGCGCAGATCCTTTTTTTTTTTTTTTTTCTTGAGATGGAGTCTTGCTCCATCGCCCAGGCAGGCTGAAATGCAGTGGCGCAATCTCAGCTCACTGCAGCCTCCACCTCCCAGGTTCAAGCAATTCTGTCTTGGCCTCCCAAGCAGCTGGGACTACAGGCGCCTGCCAACATGCTCGGCTAATTTTTGTATTTTTAGTAGAGGCAGGGTTTCACCTTGTTGGTCAGGCTGGTCTCGAACTCCTGACCTCAGGTGATCCACCTGCCTCAGCCTCCCAAAGTGCTGGGATTACAGGCGTGAGCCACTGTGCCCAGCCGCAAATCCAATTTTGACATGAGCTTTAGGGACAAATATCCAAACTGCAGATATAGCAACACTTAAATCAGAAATTCATTATTTTAAGTTTAAGGAAATATAGTCATTTCTGCTATAATGCTTGTTTTGAAACGTGAATTTGTTCCAACATGATTATTAGGAGACAATATATTACAAAATTTTGCATTTGCTTATGTGCAATTCTGTCTATAAGAAACACTAGATTAGTGTTTCTCAATCAGAACAATTTTGTCCCCTGGCGACATTTTTTATTGTTATAATGTGGGGAAGCGGGGAGGCCTACTGGCATCTAGTGGGTAGCAGCCAAGAATAGTGGTAAACATCCTACGATGTGCAGGACAACCTGCAAAACAGAAAATTATCCAGCACAGGATGTTAGTAGTGGCAAGGGTGAGAAACTTTGTACTATGTGAACAAACAGAACTGGGCTGCATAGACATACACAAAATGCACACATGCAACACACTTCAAACGTCAGATTACCCTGTGTTATGAGCCCTACCCATTCACCTCCGGGGTCACAACTTTCCATCTCATTTCAGATAACCTTCCTTTCACCACTTCACAATAGCTCATAAACTGCAACCCTTGCTATGCCCACTTCCACAAGCACATTTCAGATAGTTCTTTTAGGTTTTTTTTTTTTTGAAACGGGGTCTCATTCTGTTGCCCAGGCCAGAGTGCAGTGGTGCCAACACAGCTTACCATAGCTTTGATCTCCTGGGCTCAAGTGATTCTGTTGCCTTAGCCTCCCGAGTAGCTAGGACCACAGGGATATGCCACCACCTGGCTAATTTTCTGTAGAGAGGGGTCTCACCATGTTGCCCAGGCTTTTTTTTTTTTTTTTTTGTCTTTCTTTCTTTCGAGACCGAGTCTTGCTCTGTCACCCAGGCTGGAATGCATTGAGACGATCTCAGCTCACTGCAACCTCCACCTCCGAGGCTCAAGTGATTCTCCTGCCTCAGCCTCTCGAGTATCTGGCATTACAGGTGCCCGCCACCACGTCCAGCTAATTTTTTTATTTTTAGTAGAGATGAGATTTCACCATGTTGGCCAGGCTGGTCTTGAATTCCTGACCTCAGGTGATCTGCCCACCTGGACCTCCCAAAGTGCCGGGATTACAGGTGTAAGCCACCACGCCTGGCCTGCCCAGGCTTATTTCAGGCAGTTTTTAAGGCAATTGAGATAATTTATTAATCATTAAAGTGCATAAAACTGCTTTTAGGTTCTTTCAACACATCACTGATGAAAGTTTGAGTATTGTATGTGTAACATTTCTCCCAATAAGCTCTGTGGTTTTTATTGCACAATTTTGCATAGCACTATGATTTTTAGAAATGCATATGCTGTATTATTGCAGAACTGAACGTATGTTTATACTTGTGTTAAAGATACTCATTCTCTCCTCTTCTCTGATTAAAATTCCTTACTTTTAAAACTTTTTTAATTTTTAGAAGTTTAAAGATCCAGAAAGTTACAGAGAAAACTATAAGCATCCTAGTATTCACCACTGACTTAACAAGTTTAACATTTTTCTTCAGAGTTCCTTTTAATGAAATAGAATGTGACCGGTGAAACTCAAGTTCCTGTGGTTCCTCTCTTCAATCATGTTCTGATATTGTCACATTCTCCTTCCTTTGTGAAGGCAAACATTATAAATAATATGGGAACTTTCCAGTTCATTTTAATACATATATGTATCTGTAAATATTCAGTATTACTTTGTGTCTTTTATACGTAAATACTTTATTATACTTGTATTCTTCCCTCAACATTTTGGGATCTGGCCCGGTTGAGTTTTTTTTTTTTTTTTTTTTTTGGAGACAGAGTCTTGCTCTGTCGCCCAGGCTGGAGTGCAGTGGCGCGATCTCGGCTCGCTGCAAGCTCCGCCTCCCGGGTTCACGCCATTCTCCCGCCTCAGCCTCCCGAGTAGCTGGGACTACAGGCTCCCGCCAACACGCCCAGCTAATTTTTGTTTTTGTATTTTTAGTAGAGACGGGGTTTCACCGTGTTAGCTAGGATGGTCTCGATCTCCTGATCTCGTGATCCGCCCGCCTTGGCCTCCCAAAGTGCTGGGATTAGAGGCGTGAGCCACCACGCCCGGCCCTGTTGATCATATATGTAGCTAATTTATTTTAATTTTGTATAGTGTTCCACCGTCTGAATGTCACAAGTTTGTTTGTTTTTGAGACAGAGTCTCGCTCTGTCGCCCAGGCTGGAGTGCAGTGGCGCCATCTCAGTTCACTGCAACCTCCACCCCCCGAGTTCAAGCAATTCTCCCTACCTCAGCCTCCCGAGGAGCTGGGATTACAGGCGCCCGCCACCACACTCAGCTAATTTTCGTATTTTTTAGTAGAGACAGTTTTTCGCCATGTTGGCCAGGCTGGTCTTGAACTCCTGATGTCAAGTGATCTGCCCACCTCGGCCTCTCAAAGTGCTGGGATTACAGGCGTAAACCACGGCGCCTGGCCTGAATGTCACAAGTTTTAAAATCCATTCTTTTACTCATTAATAATTTATTTTCAGGTCTGTGATTTGGCTGTTTATATCCTTTCCCCATATATATAGGTATGTATATATTTTTTGGAGACGGAGTTTCGCTCTTGTTGCCCAGGCTGGAGTGCAATGGTGCAGTCTCGGCTCACTGCAACCTCCGTCTCCCGGGTTCAAACGATTCTCCTGCCTAAGCCTCCCGAGTAGCTGGGATTACAGACGCCCGCCATCATGCCAGGCTAATTTTTTGTATTTTTAGTAGAGTTGGGGTTTCACCATGTTGGCCAGGCTGGTCTTGAACTCCCGACCTCACGTGATCCACCCGCCTCGGCCTCCCAAAGTGCTGGGATTACAGGCGTGAGCCACCGCGCCCGGCCTAATTCATTTAATAATCAGCAAAAATCCTCAACATTAAAGTTTACAAGATAAAAATACCCTCTAAACCTCGATTTTAAGAAACCACTAACTTAATTTTTTGTATCCTCTTCTACTCTTCCCAACGTATCATCTTACACTCAACCCAAATCACGCTAGACCATAAATTCTGACATTGAAGCCCCCGCCAAACACCATTTCAACCATTCGGAATCTTAAACTTTTTGGAACAGTTGTTCTGATTTCGGTGACTATGATGTAAAACTGGTTGACCTGTAACATCCACCTCTGGCCCCAAACCTTTCTATCCTTTCCACCGTCCGCTCCCCGTCCGCCCGGCATCCTCGCCCAGGCTCCGCCCCGCTCCTAGGTCGGCCTCGGTCCACGCTCGTCTTTGTCCAGAGGTCTGGCCACGGACAAGCCGCGGGAACGGAGGCCACCTGCTCACCGCAGGGCCCGGAATCCACATCCCCAGCAGAAGCGGCCTGCAGACTCCGTCCTACCCGTGCACCGCGCGCACTCACGGGGACCCCAAGACACGGGCGAGCCCGGAACCCGAGGACCCACCAAGACCCCGAAACCGGGCGTCCAAACAGGCTAGCCCGCTTACCCGAGGCGGCTCCGCCATGGTCCCCGCGGTCCCGCCCGGCCCTGGCAAAGCCGACCATCTCCGGCGGCTCCGCGGGAACCGGCCCTGCTGCGCACTGACTCCCCTCCGCTCCGCCCCAACCCGACTCCCACGCACAGCCCGGGTGGCCCCCAAACGCAGCGCCGGCCGGGCGCGGTGCATGCTGGGACCCGGCGCCCGGCCGCGACTGCCGTTCCGCCCTACAGCGCCTCCTGCGGGAGGAAGAAGAGGCGCTGCCTGAGCGCCGGTCCTCAGAGGAGGGACCCAGGGGCCCGGGCGCCCTCAGAGCAGGCCGCAGCACGCCGGTCTTTGAGGGACCCTCGGATTCCCGGGATCTGGGGAGGGAAGCGGTCAGAGACAAACTGAGGAGCTGACCGGAGGGGAAACGGAGGGGCAGGACATGGAGAGATCAGGGACAGGGACAGGGAGAGATCAGGGACAGGGACAGGGAGACGCGCTCCACAGAAACCCAGACTGAAAGGCAGCGAGAGGGGAACCTCCGGTGCGGTTCCTCCCAAAGCCGCCCCCGAGACAGGCTTCGTCTGTGAGGGGGTCCCGGGAATCCAGCGAGGCCGGAAAGTGGGTGGGGGGCGCGCGCTGCCCGCAGTGGCCCGGGGCATCCGTCCCGCCGGGGGCGCGGAGGCCGTGGGGGCCCCATGCTTGTCCCGCCGGGGACGCGGAGGCGGGGTCCGCCCACCAGGTCCGGTCGCCGTGGGTCTAGAGCCCTCCGGGCTCCCCGGGCGGCCACGCTCCTTCCTTAGCAGAGAACGGCCTTGGACAGAGACCCCATGCGGAAGCCACCCCGGCCTCAGGGCCGCCTGCAGGGACTCAGGGTGGCCCAAGGCTGCGGCCGGGCACCCCCGGCCCCGGCAGGAGACAGAGACAGAGTGGGAGGAGAAGACGGAGGAGGCCATGACACAGGGCGTGAGAAACACGAGAACGCAAGAACAGGGGAGAGGTGGGGAAACCAGGAAGAGACAGAAAGGAGAGAGGGCGAGGAAGGGGGTGGGGATTGTCTCCAGAAAATCAACCTCGCATTCTGTCTTAGTCATGTCTTAGGTGTCAGGCTAAAGTAGCAAAGGAAAAGTGTGCAGTTGGGAGAGGATGTGCATAAGAAATAAAATAGTCCCTGCGTAGGCTGAGGAGCGTGTACGCATCTGTGTTTGCCACAGAATCGTGAAATGTACATGCACCTTACTCTTTAACGTTTTTTATTTTTACAACTGTTATACAGTACAATTTTTTTTTTTTTTTTTTTTGGAGGCAAAGTCTCACTCTATCACCCAGGCTGGAGTGCTGTGGCGCAATCTCGGCTCACTGCAACGTCTGTCTCCTGGATTCAAGCAATTCTCCTGCCTCAACCTCCCGAGTAGCTGGGATTATAGGCATTTGCCACCATGCCCGGCTAATTTTTGTATTTTTAGTAGAGACGAGGTTTCACCATGTTGGTCAGGCTGGCCTCAAACTCCTGACCTTGTGATCTACCTGCCTCGGCCTCCCCAAGTGTTGGGATTACAGGCGTAAGCCACCGCGCCTGGCCTTTTTTTTTTTTTTTTTTTTTTTTTTTTTTGAGACAGAGTCTTGCTCTGTCGCCAGGCTGGAGTGCAGTGGTGGGATGTCGGCTCACTGCAACCTCCGCCTCCCGGGTTCAAGCGATTCTCCTGCCGCAGCCTCCCGAGTAGCTGGGACTACAGGCGCGCGCCACCATGCCCGGCTAATTTTTTGTATTTTAGTAGAGACGGGGTTTCGCCATGTTGGTCAGGCTGGTCTCGAACTCCCAACCTCAGGTGATCCACCCGCCTCGGCCTCCCGAAGTGTATACAGTACAATTTTTTAATGTATACTGCTGTAGGGGTGGGTTGCCCCTACACACCTGTGGGTCTTTCTCGTAAGGTGGAACGAGAGACTTAGGAAAGAAAAAGACACAGAGACAAAGTATAGAGAAAGAAATAAGGGGACCCGGGGGACCAGCGTTCAGCATATGGAGGATCCCGCCAGCCTCTGAGTTCCCTTAGTATTTATTGATCATTCGTGGGTGCTTAAAGAAAAGGGGGTTGTGTCAGGGTCACAAGACAATAGTGGGGAGAGGGTCAGCAGACAAACACGTGAACAAAGGTCTTTGCATCATAGACAATGTAAAGGATTAAGTGCTGTGCTTTTAGATATGCATACACATAAACATCTCAATGCTTTACAAAGCAGTATTGCTGCCCGCAGGTCCCACCTCCAGCCCTAAGGCGGTTTTTCCCTATCTCAGTAGATGGAGCATACAATCGGGTTTTATACCGAGACATTCCATTGCCCAGGGACAGGCAGGAGACAGATGCCTTCCTCTTGTCTCAACTGCAAGAGGCATGCCTTCCTCTTATACTAATCCTCCTCAGCACAGACCCTTTACGGGTGTCGGGCTGGGGGACGGTCAGGTCTTTCCCTTCCCACGAGGCCATATTTCAGACTATCACATGGGGAGAAACCTTGGACAATACCTGGCTTTCCTAGGCAGAGGTCCCTGCGGCCTTCCGCAGTTTTTGTGTCCCTGGGTACTTGAGATTAGGGAGTGGTGATGACTCTTAAGGAGCATGCTGCCTTCAAGCATCTGTTTAACAAAGCACATCTTGCACCACCCTTAATCCATTTAACTCTGAGTTGACACAGCACATGTTTCAGAGAGCAGGGGGTTGGGGGTAAGGTTATAGATTAACAGAATCTCAAGGCAGAGGAATTTTTCTTAGTACAGAACAAAATGGAGTCTCCTATGTCTACTTCTTTCTATACAGACACAGCAACAATCTGATCTCTCTTGCTTTTCCCCACATTTCCCCCTTTTCTTTTCGACAAAACCGCCATCGTCATCATGGCCCGTTCTCGATGGTCGCTGTCTCTTCGGAGCTGTTGGGTACACCTGCAGACTAACAACAGACAAAACAGGCACACAAGGATTAATATGAGATTTATAATCGTAGTACTTCCGATGGTCTTAACCCAAGTGACAGGGTTAAGATTTGCGAGGCCATCAGCAACTCCTGCAATTGCCTCAGTTCCTGGCACCAGATTTAAATGGGCTTTTGATGCTTCGAAAATTTGTTCTTTTAATTTGGAAATGTCTAAAGTGAGATTATCTTCTCTTCCCTGTAGATGGCGTCTAACCATGTCCCAGTGATGCTCAGACTCATTATAAATTTGGGGTGTAATGCAAAAGTCTGACGTATTCCAGTCACACTGTAACTGGAAACGATGTTCTAAGCTCATGAGTCTGTCTCCCATCCAAATGACAGTTTGTCTAAGATCATTAATTTGATTTGCCAATTTTTGATCAATACTAGATTGCGAATTCCACAATCTTGTAGAATTTTTTTGCCAATCATTAACAAAGTTTACCGACTGAACAGAAGAGTGCAATGCAACTCCTGCTACAGCAGCCGTAGCTGTGACTGCAATTAATCCCATAATCACTGCAATTAAAGTAAAAATGAATCTTTTGGATCTATTTAAAACACCTTTTAATACTTCAGTCAAAATATGGACGGATGGCGAGGCCTCCCACGGTCGGTCCATGGACACAGGGATCCACACGCCCTCTCTTGCTCTCACCAGCAGAATACGGTGTTGCCAATTAAAAGTTGAATCAATGCAAGTAAACAATCTACAATTTTCACAGGTTATAGTCTGGGAGTCTGGTTTAATAACTATATTTCCTACAACTAGCATATAAGGGGGCTTTACGCAACTTTGTAAAGGAACTGTTAGACTGGAATTTAGGTCGATAGTATAAAATGGCTTACGATCTCTTGTTTCTAAAGTTTGATTTCCAGACCAAATTCTAATGTGGTGTGAGGCCACAGTAAGCCTCCATAATTCTGGATGTTCAGGACCAGAAACAGGACTTATTATTTTTGGTCTTGGGGTAGAGATTCCTTTTTCTCCCCATTCCCAAGGGTAGAAGGACTGTAATTTTTTATACTTATGTTTGTCTAAACTTTCTGTTAAGTCACTATCAACAGCTGGACTCACTTGTGCACTTGGACACGACTGAGTTTGTCCTGAGCAATTGTGGTAGAATTGACCTCGAGGTGCCCAATCTATAATAGTTCCGAATTCATTGTTTTGTAATATCACCGCACTATTGGCCACACATTCTTCCCAAACTAAAACTTCTGTATTTTTTGATTCTTTGGGAATTTCCTTGGGGCAAGGTTTCCCTTTAGGTCTAAATTTTAATGATCTTTGATAAGAAAAGTCTTGTAAATAATTTACCCGTGGCCTGAGTGACATCCCGCTTACCATGTGATAAGTGAATCTACTGATGGGACTGACAGTAGGTACTTCTACCAACCAATTTTGGACTGCAGGCATTAAACATCCTGGTGCTCTCCCTAGGCAAATAGGAGGATAACGATACCCAATGGAAATATTTATCATCATCCCTTCTTCCTCAGGTTTGGCAGGGCAGCGATCATCTGTGGGGCCAGGTACCCATACACTATCATTAACATATACTTCTATAGGATTATCCATCCATGTGACTGGTGTTACCATCTCCGTGGAGGCGCTTTTCTTTGCATCTCTGATGGGTTCATTGTAGAACTTCAAATGTCTAGTGGGTATCCAAACAGGAAGCTGATTTTCTCCTGGTGAAACACAAGCAAAACCTCTCCCCCACGTTATCACCTTCCCTATTTCCCATGTCTTATTTTTATTATCTTTCCACCAAATTAGTTTTCCTTCATGTGGGCTGTTCTTTTTACCAGTAAGATGTTGTTCTGCAGAAGTAGTAGTCTGATTTCTATAAATGTTTAAAAAATTTAAAGTATAGAGTGCTAGATTAAGTTGCATCTGAGGAGTGGTACACTCCTTACTGTCTCCCCCTTCTTTTTGTTTAACTAATTGAGTTTTGAGTGTTCTATTAGTTCTTTCAACTATGGCCTGTCCTTGGGAATTATAAGGAATTCCTGTTGTATGTGAAATTTTCCACTGACTTAAGAACTTTTGGAAAGCTTTACTACAATATCCTGGTCCATTGTCAGTTTTGATTTTTTCTGGAACTCCCATTACAGCAAAACAAGACAATAAATGTTTTTTAACATGGGAAGTACTTTCTCCTGTTTGGCAAGTTGCCCATATGAAATGTGAATAAGTATCAACTGTTACATGAACATATGATAATCTTCCAAATGAAGGTACATGCGTGACATCCATTTGCCATAATGCATTAGGACGCAGACCTCTGGGATTAACTCCTGCCTCTTGAGTGGGCAGGTGTAAGACTTGACACTGGGTGCAATGTTGTACAATATCTTTTGCCTGTTTCCATGTGACATCAAATTTGTTTTTTAATCTTGCTGCATTTACATGAGTCAAAGCATGAAGTTCTTTTGCTTTTATGAATGCAGATGATACCAGTAAGTCAGCTTGTTCATTTGCTTTAGTCAAAGGCCCTGGTAAATTAGTGTGTGCTCGAATATGAGTAATATAAAATGGGAAATTTCTTTTTCTTACAGTTTGTTGTAATAAATTGAATAGCTGGTTTAACTGATCATCCATGCTATATTTAATTAGAGCTGTCTCAACATTCCTTGTAGCCTGTACTACATATGCAGAATCTGATATAATATTGATAGGTTGGTCAAAATCTTGTAACACTGTAATGACTGCAACCAACTCTGCTCTTTGAGCCGATTGATACGGAGTTTTGATTACTCGTTCTTTCGGCCCTGTATAAGCCGCTTTTCCATTGCTGGAACCATCAGTAAATACTGTTAGAGCATTTTCTAAAGGTTCACGTCTGGTAATTTTAGGTAGAATCCAAGTGGTCAATTTTAAGAACTGGAAGATTTTCGTTTTTGGGTAATGATTATCAATAATTCCCACAAAATTAGCAAGACCAATCTGCCATGCACCAGAATTGATAAAGGCTTGTCTAACTTGTTCCTTGGTTAAAGGGACAACTATTTTGTCTGGGTCATTTCCACATAATTTTATTATTCGTAATCTTGTCTGACCGATTAATGTAGCCATTTGATCCAAGTACAATGTAAAAGTCTTAACTGTACTGTGAGGAAGGAATGACCACTCCACAAGATCAGTATTTTGAATAATGATGCCTGTTGGAGAATGTGCAGTGGCAAAAATCAAAAGTTGGAGTGGAGCTAAAGGATCTATTCTATTTATTTGCGCTGACTGAATTTTTTCTTCCACTAATTTAATTTCTTTTGTTGCCTCTGGGGTTAACATTCTTTTACTATTAAGCATTCCCTGAGGTAGCACTTTCCACTGAAACCTGGTGGCTGGTTCTTTATTATTTATGGCTGGTATAGTAAAGGCAAATTTTTCGCAATCCTGCTCCGCCAGAGGGATGGTAAAAAAGCAATCCTTTAGATCGATTATAATTAAAGGCCAGTCTTTTGGGATCATGGCCGGAGAGGGCAACCCAGGTTGGAGAGGACCCATGGGTTGAATTACAGCATTTACGGCCCTTAAGTCAGTTAACATACGCCATTTGCCTGATTTCTTCTGAATTACAAACACAGGAGAATTCCAAGGCGAGAATGAAGGCTCAATATGACCCTTTTCTAACTGTTCATTTGCTAATAAATGTAAAGCCTCCAGTTTTTGTTTTGGTAGCGGCCACTGATTTACCCACACCGGTTTTTCTGTTTTCCAAGTTAATGGTATGGGTTTAGGAGGCTCTACAGTGGCCGCCCCTAAAAAGGATACCCTATTCCTTCTCTTTCTTGATTTATTTTAGCCTCAACTGGAACTTTAATGCCGTCTTCATTTTTTCCTAGTCCCTTTCCTGGTATATATCCCATCTTGGACATGATTTTTTGACTCGTGGGGCTATATAATGGAGCGGGCATGGTGATTTCCGCACCCCATTGTTGTAATAAATCTCGACCCCACAGATTAAGAGGAATTGAAGTAATCATTGGCTGAACAGTACTTTCTTGATTATCTGGCCCTAAGCAATGTAAAATCTCAGTACTTTGATACACTTCTGAGGCTGTGCCTATGCCGACAAGTCCTGTAACAGCCTTTTGTTTAGGCCAATTTTTTGGCCACTGATTTAAAGCAATGATAGAGACATCTGCTCCAGTGTCTACCAACCCTTCAAACTGTTTTCCTTGAATAATGGCCTTACACACAGGTCTGTTCTCTGAGACCTGACTTGCCCAATATGCAGCTTTTTCTGTCGGATCAGTGCTTTCAAACCCTCCTATTCTTTTTATTTCACTATTTCCACCCTTAATATATGGCAGGAGTAATAATTGAGCAATCCTGTCTCCTGGACTGGCACTCCAAGGAATTGAAGAGCTAATAACCAATTGAATTTCGCCTTTATAGTCTGAATCAACCACGCCAGTATGAATTTGAACTCCTTTTAGATTTAGACTTGATCTTCCTAAGATTAGTCCTACAGTCCCCTCAGGCAGGGAGCCATATACCCCTGTGGGGATTTTTTGTGGGGGCTCCCCTGGAAGCAGAGAGACTGCTTGTATAGTACATAAATCTACTGCTGCACTGCCGCTTGTGGCGGGGGACAATTGTTGTATTGCGGTAACTGGCTTATTCCCTGAAACACTTGGGACAGTGGGGGTTGTTGTCCCTGAAAACCCTGAGGAACAAATGGCTGAATTGGGAATGCCCCAGTTTGTTGTGGGGCCTGAGGCTGGCCCCTTTGCTCGTTTCCCGACAATGGTTGCCCATTTTTATTAAATTTAGAACGACATTGACTAGCCCAATGTTTTCCTTTTTTACATCTTGGACATAAGTCAGGTGGCTCTCTACCTGTTGGAGTTGCTTGAATAGTTATATTCTGTTTATTTAAGACTGGGCAATTCTTTTTTAAGTGACCAATTTGGCCACAATTATAACATTTTCCTCCAAATGTTCTAACTTGTCCTCCTAAAACAACTCCTGTTATTGCTTGAGCCATAAGCATAGCTTTATGCATAGCTCCTCCGATTCCATCACAGGCTTTTACATATTCTGAGATTACATCTGATCCTGCAGGAACCTTTCCTTTTAATGGCTTAATGGCTGATTGACACTCAGGATTGGCGTTTTCATATGCCATCAACTCCACTATGACCTTACGGGCTTTTTCATCGGCAATTGACTTTTGAGCAACATCTTGGAGCCTTGCCACAAAATCAGGGTAGGGCTCTTTTGAACCTTGTCTTACTGTATTAAATGAGGGGCAGGCGCTTCCTGGGTCTTGGATTTTTTCCCAGGCTCTAAGGCAGATAGCTCTAACTTGCTCAATGGCCTCATTTTGCATTAATGCTTGTTGACTAATAGTACTCCAATTTTGACCTGTTCCTAATAGTTGATCTGCATCTATGTTAACTGGAGGATTGGCAGCCCTATTTCTTCGGACCTGTTCTTGTACCCCATCAATCCACCAAGTCTTAAATTGTAAAAATTGAGAGGGTGAGAGAGACGATTTTGCCAGAATCTCCCAATCATAAGGAATGAGTCTATGTCCATGAGCAATGGAATCTAATAATGTCCTCATATAAGGGGAGTTGGGTCCATACTGTTTTACTCCCTCTTTCATATCTTTTAGCATTTTTATCGAAAAAGACTTGTATCTGGCCTCAACTGTGAGAGGCTCTCCCTCTTGGGCTCCTTCTCCAGGTGGCATCGGTTCTAACGTTACTGGGAATTGCCACGCCTCAGTATCTCCTTCCTTTCTTGCTTTATCAATAATTTCATGTAATTCACTACCCTGTCTACTAGGTGGTGCCGTAGGATCAAGTCTCCTAGTGGGCGGCTGAGGGTACGGCACCCTGCCCTGTGGTGCTGGGGGCATTCCTGGATATCCATACTGACTTTCTGGGGGTGGCCGATACTGAAGTTCAGCCGGTGGCCAGTATTGATAAGCTACTGGCGGTTGGGTCTTATTTTCTTTAACCTGCGTTTGAGGTTGTAATCTTACAGGCACCTGACCTGCTGGAAGAGGACTTGGCCCTCGTGGTTTAGACTCTGATGGCCCCACTAATTCTGGACCTTTTCCTTCTAATTTTAACGTTTCAGGATATATCACCTCCTGTAATTGATTATAGTCAACATTTTGCGTTGACTGAGCCATTACCGGCTCTGCTACATATTCGCAATGTAAACCTTCCCTTTCTTTCTGGGATTTTTTCCTTGTCTTTTCATTACAATCTATTAAACAGCTTCCAGGGGCGTCAGAAACTGAAACGCTATCTTCTTCTGTTTGAAATGGTTCTAAAGCTGCTTTAATAATGGCCCAATCATTCCATACTGTAAGTGGAATGATATTACCCTTCCTACATGCTTGTTTTAGTTCCTTACCAATTCTTTTCCAGTCTTTTAGATCTAAAGTTCCTTGTTCTGGAAACCATGGGCAAAATTGTTCTATTATTTGAAATAGCTTGATTAGATTTTTTGTAGATACTTTAACTCCCCCTCTTTTTAAAAGAATTTTAATAAAGCTGAGATAAGAGGCATATTTACTTTTAATTTTACTTTTAGTTTGCCCCATTATCACCCTAGCTTCTTCCGAGCGCACAAGCTTACCGTACGGCTGACTGTAGATGTACTCGGGATCTCTCGTCGACTTGTCCTCAATGACCACGCTCGAGCGTACCTTCACCCTAGAGAAAAGCCTCCACGTTGGGCACCAGATGTAGGGGTGGGTTGCCCCTACACACCTGTGGGTCTTTCTCGTAAGGTGGAACGAGAGACTTAGGAAAGAAAAAGACACAGAGACAAAGTATAGAGAAAGAAATAAGGGGACCCGGGGGACCAGCGTTCAGCATATGGAGGATCCCGCCAGCCTCTGAGTTCCCTTAGTATTTATTGATCATTCGTGGGTGCTTAAAGAAAAGGGGGTTGTGTCAGGGTCACAAGACAATAGTGGGGAGAGGGTCAGCAGACAAACACGTGAACAAAGGTCTTTGCATCATAGACAATGTAAAGGATTAAGTGCTGTGCTTTTAGATATGCATACACATAAACATCTCAATGCTTTACAAAGCAGTATTGCTGCCCGCAGGTCCCACCTCCAGCCCTAAGGCGGTTTTTCCCTATCTCAGTAGATGGAGCATACAATCGGGTTTTATACCGAGACATTCCATTGCCCAGGGACAGGCAGGAGACAGATGCCTTCCTCTTGTCTCAACTGCAAGAGGCATGCCTTCCTCTTATACTAATCCTCCTCAGCACAGACCCTTTACGGGTGTCGGGCTGGGGGACGGTCAGGTCTTTCCCTTCCCACGAGGCCATATTTCAGACTATCACATGGGGAGAAACCTTGGACAATACCTGGCTTTCCTAGGCAGAGGTCCCTGCGGCCTTCCGCAGTTTTTGTGTCCCTGGGTACTTGAGATTAGGGAGTGGTGATGACTCTTAAGGAGCATGCTGCCTTCAAGCATCTGTTTAACAAAGCACATCTTGCACCACCCTTAATCCATTTAACTCTGAGTTGACACAGCACATGTTTCAGAGAGCAGGGGGTTGGGGGTAAGGTTATAGATTAACAGAATCTCAAGGCAGAGGAATTTTTCTTAGTACAGAACAAAATGGAGTCTCCTATGTCTACTTCTTTCTATACAGACACAGCAACAATCTGATCTCTCTTGCTTTTCCCCACATACTGCTATGAACTTTTTTTTTTTTTTTAGATGAAGTCTTGCCCTTGTTGCCCAGGCTGGAGTGCAGTGGCACGATCTCGGCTCATTGCAGCCTCTGGGTTCAAGTGATTCTCCTGCTGGCCGGGCGCGGTGGCTCAGGCCTGTAATCCCAGCACTTTGGGAGGCTGAGGCGGGTGGATCACGAGGTCAGGAGATCGAGACCATCCTGGCTAACACGGTGAAACCCCGTCTCTACTAAAAATACAAAAAATTAGCCGGGTGAGGTGGCGGGCGCCTGTAGTTCCAGCTACTGTAGAGGCTGAGGCAGGAGAATGGTGTGAACCCAGGAGGCAGAGCTTGCAGTAAGCTGAGATCGCACCACTGCACTCCAGCCTGGGCGACAGAGCGAGACTCTGTCTCAAAAAAAACACCAAAAAACAAAAAACAAAAAAAAACAAGTGTGATTCTGCCGCTTCACCCTCTTGAGTAGCTGAGATTACAGGCGCATGCCACCATGCCTGCCCCGCTAATTTTTCGTATTTTTAGTAGAGACGGGATTTCACCGTGTTAGTCAGGATGGTCTCCATCTCCTGACCTCGTGATCCACCCACCTCGGCCTCCCAAAGTGCTGGGATTACAGGTGTGAGCCACTGCACCCTGCCATGAACTTTTAACTATTAACTTTTTTTATAACTGTAAGTTATATAGAAGTATAACTTCTGTACTACTACATAGAACTCCAAATTTTAACATATGCATAAACATGTAATTGACATCATAATCAGGCTGTTGTAGAACCCCAAAATCAGGCTTGTGTACCTCATGGGCAGCTGAGGCCAAACACTGAGACACCGGTGCTTGGAGATGCAAAAAGGTTTCATTGATTTGGCCAAAGCGAGAAGGCAGCAGAGCAAATCTCTAAAATCTGTCTTAACAAAAGGAAGCAGGGAGTTTTTATGGGGCTAGAGAGTAAGGGAGGGGGAGTTTCAGGGAACCAAGGGGGAAAGTCTGTGTTTCTTCAGTCTCTGATAACACCTTGAGCAATCAGGCTTCTGGGCGTCAGGGGCTGGCCGCAACGACCCTGAAGGCATGCCCCCTGCAACAATTTTTCATGACGCTGAAGTTATCTCCTTCTCCTTGACAATCAAACAGTACATCAGCAGTATGTAATTATATTGTGAGAACAAGGAATATTGGGCAAAAAGCAAGTGGTTAAAACATGCAAACAAGCAAGGGCCTGATCAGAATTTTCATTTATTCAGTCCTTAAGAACTGCAGAATGCTGAAGTCTCAAGGGGCCCGGTTACAAGGCTATCGGAAGTTTCATCACCCTCTAAAATGCCCTTAAATAGCCTTTTTTTTTTTTTTTTTTTTTAAATTGTTGGTCCGGCGCAGTGGCTCACGCCTGTAATCCCAGCACTTTGGGAGGCTGAGGCAGGCGGATCACCTGAAGTCAGGAGTTCTAGACCAGCCTGGCCAACATGGTGAAACCCCGTCTCTACTAAAAATACAAAAATTAGCCGGGCGTGGTGGCACGCGCCTGTAATCCCAGCTACTGGGGAGGCTGAGGCAGAAGAATCGCTTGAACCCTGGAGGTGGAGGTTGCAGTGAGCCGAGATCACGCCACTGCACTCTGGCCTGGGCAACAGAGCGAGACTCCATCTCAAAAAACAAAACAAAACTAGCCAGGCATAATGGCAGGTGCCTGTAATCCCAGCTACTGGGAAGGCTGAGGTGGGAGAATCACTTAAACCCAGGAGGCGGAGGTTGCATTGAGCCAAGATCACGCCATTGCACTCCAGCCTGGGCAACAGAGCAAGACTCTGTCTCAAAAAAAAAAAAAGTGTAGAGACAGGGTCTTGCTATGTTGCCCAGTCTGGTCTTAAAATCCTGGCCTCAAGTGATCCTCTGCCTGGGCCTCCCAAAGTGCTGGGATTATAGGTGAGAGCCACTGTGCCCAGCCATCTTGTAATGTCTTTTGATCCACCTCCCTTCCTATATCTGTAACCCCTAGCAAGGGCTGATTTATTTCTGTCCCTATAGTTTTACCTTTCAAGAATGTCATATAAATGGAATTATACAGTATGTAACCTTTTGAGACTTATAAAAGTTTACAACATACTTCAACTCAGTATACCTTTGAGATTCATCCACATTGTTATCTGTATCAATGTTATTAAGGAGCACCAGCTGTAGTGGCTCTCACCTGTAGGTCCCTTCAAGGGATCCTGAGGTGGGAGGATCCCTTAAGCCCAAGAGTTCATGGCCAGCCTGGGCAATATAGCGAGACGCCTGTCTCTAAAAAGAAAAATAAATGCAGGCCAGGCACAGTGGCTCACTCCTGTAATCCCAGCACTTTGGGAGGCCGAGGTGGGCGCATCACTTGAGATCAGGAGTTTCAGACCAGCCTGGCCATCATGACAAAAACCTGTCTCTACTAAAAACACAAAAATTAGTTAGGCGTGATAACGCCTGCCCGTAGTCCCGCTGCTTGTGAGGCTGAGGTAGGAGAATCGCTTGAACCTGGGAGGCAGAGGTTGTAGTGAGTGGAGATCACACCACTGCAATCCAGCCTGGGCGACAGAGGGAGACTTTGTCTCAAAAGAAAAGAAAAAAATGCATTAGTACTATGGATGTATCACAGTTTGTATAGCCACCATCCATCAAAGGACATTTGGATTGTTCCAAATTTTAGCAATTCTGAAGGGAGCTGCTGCAAACATTCATGTACGTGTTTTTTTCTTTTTTTTTTTTTGAGATGGAGTCTCGCTCTGTCGGCCAGGCTGGAGTGCAGTGGCGTGATCTTGGCTCACTGCAAGCTCTGCCTCACAGGTCCATGCCATTCTCCTGCCTCAGCCTCCAGAGTAGCTGGGACTACAGGCGCCCGCCACCATGCCTGGCTACTTTTTTTTTTTTTTGGTATTTTTAGTAGAGACGGGGTTTCACCATGTTAGCCAGGATGGTCTCAATCTCCTGACCTCGCGATCCGCCTGCCTTGGCCTCCCAAAGTGCTAGGATTACAGGCGTGAGCCACCACACCTGGCCACGTCATGTACATGTTTTTGTGTGAAAAGAGGTTTTCATTTCTCTAGGATAAATACCCAAGAGTGGGATTGCTGGTCATTCAGTAAGTACATATTTATAAGAAACAAATCATTTTCTAGAATGGCATGATGCTGTTTTGCATTCCCATCAGCAATGTGTGAGAACTCTAGTTGCTCCATATTCTCCATAGTAGCTGGTATTGTCAGATGTTCTACGGAGTAGAAAGCCTACAGTGGGCTGTGCCTCATGTTTCACTGGTTTAATCCCAGCACTTTAGGAGGCGAAGGCAGCAGAGGATAACTTGAGGCCAGGAGTTCAAGACTAGCCTGGGCAACATGGCAAGACCCTGTCTCTATTTAAAAAAGAAAAGAGAGGCTGGGCACGGTGGCTCACGCCTGTAATCCCAGCACTTTGGGAAGCCGAGGCAGGTGGATCACGAGATCAGGAGTTCAAGACCAGCCTGGCCAAGATGGTGAAACCCCGTCTCTACTAAAAATACAAAAAAAATTTAGCCGGGCACAGTGGCAGGCATCCGTAATCCCAGCTACTTGGGAGGCTGAGGCAGGAGAATCGCTTGAACTCGGAGGGCGGAGGTTGCAGTGAGCCAGGATCGCGCCACTGCACTCCAGCCTAGGCGACAGAGTGAGACTCATCTCAAAAAATAAAAAAAAAATTAAAAAATAAAATAAAAGAGAAAGCCTACAGTGCAGGGCACTGACAACTGAACATGTCAAATAGAAACCTTTGAAACACCCCACCCAGCAAAAATCCTAAGTATGAAATAGTCTTTAGTTTTAGGAAGAAGACATAAAATTTTAACTGCAGGCCGGGTGTGGTGGCTCATGCCTGTAATCCCAGCACTTTGGGAAGCTGAGGCGGGTGGATCACGAGATCAGGAGTTCAAGACCAGCCTGGCCAAGATGGTGAAACCCCGTCTCTACTAAAAATACAAAAAAAATTTAGCCGGGCACAGTGGCAGGCATCCGTAATCCCAGCTACTTGGGAGGCTGAGGCAGGAGAATCGCTTGAACTCGGAGGGTGGAGGTTGCAGTGAGCCAAGATCGCGCCACTGCACTCCAGCCTAGGCGACAGAGTGAGACTCATCTCAAAAAATAAAAAAAAATTAAAAAATAAAATAAAAGAGAAAGCCTACAGTGCAGGGCACTGACAACTGAACATGTCAAATAGAAACCTTTGAAACACCCCACCCAGCAAAAATCCTAAGTATGAAATAGTCTTTAGTTTTAGGAAGAAGACATAAAATTTTAACTGCAGGCCGGGTGTGGTGGCTCATGCCTGTAATCCCAGCACTTTGGGAGGCCAAGGTGGGCAGATCACCTGAGGTCAGGAGTTCGAGACCAGCCTGGCCAACATGGTGAAACCCCGTCTCTACTAAAAATACAAAAAGTAGCCGGGCATGGTGTGCACACCTGTAGTCCCAGCTGCTCGGGAGGCTGAGGCAGGAGAATCGCTTGAACCCAGGAGGCAGAAGTTGCAATGAGCCAAGATTGCGCCACACGGCACTCCAACTTGGGTGACACACACTGACAGCTTGGGTGATGCTGCACTCCAGCTTGGGTGACAGCTGCACAAGATTGTGCCACTGCACTCCAGCTTGGGTGACAGCCATCTCGAAAAAAAAAGGAAAAAGAAAAAAAAATTTTTGAGTGGTTTTTCTCAAATTCACTGTTTGGAAAGAAAATGGGAGAAGAAGAGTAATGATACAAAATTAGCATGTCAGAATCACCTGTGACAGCTTTGAAATGTACATACATTCTTTTCCCATCTAGTGGGACTGAAAGACATGATTTCAAGAATGTTTGATTTCTCCCTCATGTGACCCAGTCACCAAACCCTGCTTAATCTTCTTTACCTTTTTTTTCATATCCATCCTTTCTATCCTCAGTACCCAAAACCCAATTCATCACTCCTTCTGACCATTCAAGAAGAATTTCTAGAATGTCTTGTTTTTCTTCCTTTTAGAAACGGGCTCTTGCTATGTCCTCCAGGCTGGCCTCAACCTCCTGAGCTCAAGCGACCCTCTCACCTCAGCCTCTCAAGTAACTGGGTGTGCCACCACGCCTAGCCCTAAAATGTCTTCTATGTCACGTGTGTGTTAAGTGGAGAAAATGCAAAAACAAGAGCATACAGATGCCCTCCAGGGGTTCAGGCTATGAGGGGGAGCAGACAGAGTTTCAGTGGGGAGTGCTTTAGAGGAAGGAATTTAGAGGTGCTGGGAGAAGAGACAAGCATATAGCTAAAACGTTCCTTTTCTCTGGACTGAATCATGGAATGTGAGGGAGGTGAGGTGAGGGAGGGAAGGCATTCCAGACAGAGGAGAGTCATGAGAGAATATAATGCACTTGAGAAAGATACATGCTTGTGCGATGAGGCTGAGGCTCACATTGTGAAGGTCAAACTGAAGCAGCAGGTCAGGGTCAGCTCATAGGTTCTTCTAGGTCCCGCCACCTCGCCCGGCTAATTTTTTGTATTTTTAGTAGAGACGGGGTTTCACCGTATTAGCCAGGATGGTCTCGATCTCCTGACCTTGTGATCTGCCCATCTCGGCCTCCCAGAGTGCTGGGATTACAGGCGTGAGCCACCGTGCCCGGCCTTTTCTAGGTCTTATTAAAGAATGCGTTTATAATAAAATGGGAAACTTCTTTTTTTTTTTTTTTTGAGACAGTCTTGCTCTGTTGCCCAGGGTGGAGTGCAATGGCGTGATCTCAGCTGACTGCAACCTCCGCCTCCCGGGTTGAAGCAATTCTCCCACCTCAGCCTCCCGAGTAGCTGGGACTACAGGCATGTGCCACCATGCCTGGCTAATTTTTGTATTTTTAGTAGATACGGGGTTTCACCACGTTGGCCAGACTGCTCTCGAATTCCTGACCTCGAGTGATCCGCCCGTCTCGGCCTCCCTCCCAAAGTGCTGGGATTACAGGCATGAGCCACCGCGCCCGGCCAAAATGGGAAACTTCTAAGTATTTCTTGAAGGGAGCAACGTTAGAATTGCATTTTAGAAGAACCCATCTGGCAGATGGATGATAAATGTACTGGAGGAAAAAAGCCAGAAGCAAGGAAACCTGTCAAGGAAAACACTATTAAATAAATAAATAAATAAATAAATAAAGTGAGCTTCAAGTAGTAACAACAGAGATAGCGAGAAAGGATCTTGTTTGGGAAGAATCAGGAGCTAGATGCTAGATTGGGTGTAAGAAAATCTAGGTGCATCATCAGATTTATAACTTTAGAGATGAGGTAGATTTAGTATACAGAGGTAGGAAATACAGAACAGTCTAACAAAGAAGGGTAGAGGCCGGGCACAGTGGCTCATGCCTATAATCCCAGCACTTTGGGAGGCTGAGGCAGGCGGATCATTTGAGGTCAGGAGTTCGAGACAAGCCTGACATGGTGAAACCCTGCCTCTACTAAAAATACCAAAAAAATAAAAAATAAAAAAAAATAAGCTGGGCGTGGTGGCGGGCGCCTGTAGTCTCAGCTACTCGGGAGACTGAGGCAGGAGAATTGCTTGAACCTGGGAGGCAGAGCTTGCAGTGAGCCGATATCGCGCCACTGCACTCCAGCCTGGGTGACAGAGCAAGGCTCTGTCTCAAAAAAAAACAACAAAAAAAAACGGCCGGGCGTGGTGGCTCACGCCTGTAATCCTAGCACTTTGGGAGGCCGAGATGGGCAGATCACGAGGTCAGGAGATCAAGACCCTCCTGGCTAACACGGTGAAACCCTGTCTCTACTAAAAATACAAAAAAATTAGCTAGGCGTGGTGGCGGGTGCCTGTAGTCCCAGCTACTCGGGAGGCTGAGGCAGGAGAATGGCGTGAATTCGGGAGGCAGACCTTGCAGTGAGCCGAGATGACGCCACTGCACTCCAGCCTGGGCGACAGAGCAAGACTCCATCTCAAACAACAACAACAACAACAACAAAGAGGGGTAGAGTGAGGGTTGATACAGGTGACAAGTCTTACTTGGGGCATTTTGTGTTTGAGATGTTCATGGCACAAGTTGAAAATATGGATTTACAGATTTGAAAGTCATTAGCACATATGTGGTAACAGAAGAGATGGCTGTACCAGATGCAGCTAGGGACAGCCAAATAGTCACGCACACAAACAGCCATAGCTTGCTGCTGGTTTTGGAGGTGGGCGCGCTTCTCCCTCATTCTTGGTGTTCCTCTCCACTGAGGGGGAGCTCCGTGAGCACAGCACTTGCAGCCTCTGCCTCCTCACCCACTTTGCTCAGGTCGTGCGCACGCTGGGCTCTCCCGTGTTAGTTTTATGACTAGTAAAGGTGTCATGTTGATCTTACAGTCACACTGGGGGTTAGGGATTCAACCTGTGAATTTGGAAAGGGGAGGGGACATGATTCCGTTCATAACATGGGGTTACATCTTACTGAACGCCTACTCTTTTTGAGACAGGATCTTGCTCTGTCACCCAGGTTAGAGTGCAGTGGCATGATCTCAGCTCACTGTGACCTCCGTCTCCTGGGTTCAAGTGATTCTCCCATTTTAGCATCTCGAGTAGCTGGGGCTATGGGTGCATGCAATCACGCCCGGATAATTTTTGTATTTGTAGTAGAGACAGGGTGTTCCCATGTTGGCCAGGCTGGTCTCGACCTTCTGCCCTCAAGTGAACCACCCATCTCGGCCTCCCAACGTGCTGGGATTACAGGCATGAGCCACCGTGCCAAGCCCTGAATGCCTACTCTTGACTAGACACTATGTATTTCACATTCATAATCTCATGTTCATCCTCACATTATAGTGTCCATTATTAACTTGGCCTTTATTTCCAGAATCTGAGTACTGGTCATGAAACAATTTACACTCCCTTACTTAGGTGACCAGATGTGGGGGCAAAGACAGCTTAGATAGAAACTTCTACTTGGCTCCTGATAAGCATGAGCATCTGGAAAGTTCCAGGTAATGCTTACCACAGTTCCTTTCTCCTTTCTTGTTTGTTTGTTTTTCTTTGAGACGCAGTTTCGCTCTTGCTGCCCTGGCTGGAGTGCAATGGCGCGATCTCGGCTCACTGCAACCTCCGCCTCCTGGGTTCAAGCGTTCTCCTGCCTCAGCCTCCCGAGTAGCTGGGATTACAGGTGCCTGCCACCAAGCCCAGCTAATTTTTTGTATCTTTAATAGAGACAGGGTTTTACCATGTTGGCCAGGCTGGTCTCAAATTCCTGACCTCAGGTGATCTACCTGCCTCAACCTCCCAAAGTGCCGGGATTACAGGCGTGAGCCACAGCGCCCTGCCCTTTCTCCTTTCTTTGTTTTTTTTTTTTTTTGAGAGTCTCCCTCTGTCACCAGGCTAGAGTGCAGTGGCACGATCTCAGCTCACTGCCACCCTTGCCTCCCGAGTTCAAGCGATTCTCCTGCCTCAGCCTCCTGAGTAACTGGGACTACAGGCGCGTGCCACCAGCCCAGCTAATTTTTGTATTTTTAGTAGAGACGGGGTTTCACCATATTGGCCAGGATGGGCTCCATCTCTTGACCTCGTGATCCGCCCGCCTCAGCCTCCCAAAGTGCTGGGATTACAGGCATGAGCCACGGCGCCTAGTCTCTCCTTTCTTAAAGCTACCCCTCCTCCTTGTTCTCAGCTCCTCCCCATTCTCTACCTGCACTTGGTCACTTTCTTCTCCTAATTCCTGCCTCGGTTTGACCTCAGAAGCACTCCTTATTGCTGTTTCTGTGCCAGTCCCCCATGTGTGGACTGGAGTGATTCTGTAGGCCACTCCATGTACTGCAATCCATCACCTAACTCATACTAGAGAATGCCTGTGTTACCAGTATAGCTGAAAAACAGCATTTATTTTTGTAGATGTGGCTGATTTTCATAAAGGTACCCTCCCCTCACCATTATATTAAATGGAGAAAGTAAAACTTACAGAGCTCTAGTGTCTTGCTCAAGGCCAGAGCGAGGGTCTGTTATATTTTTTGGGTCTTACTCTAAGCCCTGTGCTTTTTTGAACTATGTCATGGAACTGCCCCTTCTCTTCTGTGTTCTACTCAGCCCCGTGCTTTTGCTTCAGCCACTCAGGGTAATATCTCTCACTGACATTTATAATCCTTTAACTTCTTCTTTGACCTCTTTCTGCAGCATGTGGTACTGTGGGGTACTCATTATTATTATTATTATTTTCATTTGTTTAGAGATAGGGTCTCACTCTGTCACCCAGGCTGGAGTGCAGTGGTGCAAACATGGCTCACTGCAGCTTTAACCGCCTGGGCTCAAGCAATCCTCCCACCTCAGCCCCCAAGCAGCTGGGACTACAGGTGCACACCACCATGCCCTGCTAATTTTTCTAAGTTTTGTAGAGATGGGGTTTCGCCATGTTGGCCAGGCTGGTCTCGAATTCCTGACCTCAGGTGATCCACTCACCTTGGCCTCCCAAAGTGCTCAGATTACAGGCATGAGCCACCGTGCCTGACCCATTATCTTTTAAAACTCTTTCTGAAAAGCATTTTTTAAAAATGTCTTTATTTTCACATTATTTTATTTTTAGTTCTGAATCTACCTGTTAAACTGTTGGCATTTCATTTATCTGATCACTGGCACTTTAGTTTTGTTTTTTGAGGTGTACCACATAAATAGCAGCCTATTCCCTACCCACAGGACTGTCCCAAGCACAGGCGGCACCTTTTTCCTCTTTGTATAGACGCTGTGATTCTTTTTCTCTTTTTTTGAGACAGAGTCTCGCTCTGTCCTCCAGGCTGGAGTGCAGTGGTGAGATCTCGGCTCACTGCAAGCTCCGCCTCCTGGGTTCAAGCGTTCTCCTGCCTCAGCGTCCCGAGTAGCTGGAACTACAGGCACCCGCCACCACGCCCGGCTAATTTTTTGTATTTTGTATTATAACACGGGGTTTCACCGTGTTAGCCAGGATGGTCTCGATCTCCTGACCTCGTGATCTGCCCGTCTAGGCCTCCCAAAGTGCTGGGATTACAGGTGTGAGCCACTGCGCCCGGCCGACGCTGTGATTCCTGTAGCGACTTTGATCCCAGCAGATTCTGACTTTGGTAACTGGGGACCACGTTTTGTGCAACACACACAAAATTTATGAAGGTACTCAAATTTCCTAAGGAAGGCTGTAAGTTCTCTTAACAGTAATGTCAAAGGCTGGGCGCAGTGGCTCATACCTGTAATCCCAGCACTTTGGAAGGCCGAGGTGGGCGGATCACGGATGTCGGGGATGGAGACCATCCTGGCTAACATGGTGAAACCCCGTCTCTACTAAGAATACAAAAAATTAGCCAGGCGTGGTGGCAGACGCCTGTAGTCCCTGCTACTCGGGAGGCTGAGGCAGGAGAATCACTTGAACACAGGAGGTGGAGTTTGCAGTGATCCGAGATGGCGCCCCTGCACTCCAGCCTTGGTGACAGAGCGAGATTCCATCTCAAGAAAAAAAAAAAGAGTAATGTCAAAGATTGACAGTCTGAGAGACAGATGAGGGTTTGCCAGAATAGCCTGGAAAATCTTATAATGTTAGATTAGGCGACAGGGCAAAAAAAAATAGTGGTGCTGAGGACTGACAGTATTTTTTCCTTTGGTATTTTCCTCAGAGACCCTAATGTTAAGTATAGTTCTTTGAGAACTGACATAACACTGTTGAAAATGCAGAGGGGTTAGATAAATAACACTGCCTGTTACTCACAGTGGTGGACTTTTAGGTGATTTAAGTAAAATTCAGAAGGAAAGAACACATGGGTAATCATTTTAACAAATGAGATAGTGGAAGACATTTATTTTTAGCAATATGGAAACATTCAAGAAACAGAAGCCCTCTCACCATCTGAGAGAGAATGAAAATCCACTATGAGAGAAAACTGAAGACTTTAATACAGATTTAAGTAAAATGGCCTGGTAATGGAAAAGCTGACTGAGGAATATGTTCCTGGCTGTAACATTTCTTCACTCAGGCTGTAGTTTCTGAATTTAATGAAGGGATTATTGGATGACACTGAAGAGATCGTTGGACTAGCAGATCAGTGTGAATGTTTCCTCCACAACTGGCACGTCTTTCCTATGACGATTATTGAGGGAGATGTCTCTTTGACTGTCTATGGATTATTTGGAACTTTTGTCAAGGAGCCATAGAGTTCTGCAGACCACACACCCTTCCAGTGTGTCTGTAGCCAGTATTTTGTGATTTTTTTTCTTTTTTGAGACAAGATCTTGCTCTGTCACCCAGGCTGGAGTGCAGTGGTGTGAGCATGGCTCACTGCAGCCTCTGCCTCCTGGGCTCAAGCGATCCTCCTGCCTCAACCTCCCAAAGTAGCTGGGACCACAAGCATGCACCACAACGCCTGGCTGACTTTTATATTTTTTGTAGAGATGGAGTCTTGCAATGTTGCCTAGGCTGGTCTCAAACTTCTGGGCTCAAGCGATCCTCCCACCTGGGCCTCCCAAAGTAATGGGATTACAGACCGGAGCCACTGTGCCCGATCTTACCCTGTGAATCCTTCAACCTGCCTCAACTTGAGCCAACAGAGCTGCTGGCACCTCCTGAAAGCTGACTGCGTGACTGCTGCATGGCCTGACCTAGAGGCTGGAGGGCTTCTCTTTGGCATGCACTGCAATGTGGGTCTTGAGCGCCCCCACGTACGTGAAGCTCCTTCCACACTCATCACAAGAAAAAGGCCTCTCCCCACTGTGAAGGCACAGATGGGCCTTCAGGCTTCTCTTCTGGAGGAAGCCTTTGCCACACTCGGGACACTGGAAGGGCCTCTCTCCACTGTGCTTATACAAGTGGACCTTCAAGCTGCCCCTGATGCAGTAGCTCTTGTCACACTCCGGACACTGGAAGGGCTTCTCCCCGCTGTGGACTCGAATGTGTTCTGTGAGCCGGTACTGTTGAGTGAAACTTTTGCCGCACATCACACAAGAGAATGGCTTTTGGCCACTGTGCTGCAGCAGGTGGCTTTTCAGATTTCCCTTGAGGCGGAAAGTCTTCTCGCATTCAGGACACTGGTAGGGCTTCTCTCCACTGTGCAGCCTCAGGTGCTCGGTGAGCTGAGACTGATGCGTGTAGGTCTTGTCACACTCACCGCACGCGAAGGGCTTCTCGTCCCTGTGCATCCGCTGGTGGAACTTCATGGAGGCCTTCCAGGAGAAGCTCTTGTCGCACTCGGGACACTGGAAGGGCTCCTCGCCACTGTGAAGCCTCGTGTGCTCTGTGAGATGCGCGCGCCGGCGGAAACTGCGGCCGCACTCGGCGCAGGAGAACGGCTTTTCCGTGGTGTGGACCTTCAGGTGCTGCGTGAGCCGCGACTGCTGAGAAAAGGTCTTTTTGCACTCGCCGCAGGGAAACTCCTTCTGCCTGTCGTGGACTCTGGTGTGGCAGGCAAGCTTGGAGGGCCGCGTGAAGCGCTTGCCGCACTCGGCGCAGGGGAAGGGCTTTTGCTCGCTGTGCAGGCGCTGGTGGGCGCGCATGGCGTTCCTCCAGAAGAAGCCCCTGCTGCACTCCGGGCACTGGAAGGGCCGCTTCCCACTGTGCTGCAGCCCGTGGGCTTTCAGGCTTCTCTTGAGGCGGAAACTTTTGTTACACTCGGGACACGAAAAGGGCTTCTCTCCCGTGTGAACTCTGATGTGCTCGTCCAGCTTAATCTTGTAGATGAATTTCCTGCCACATTCACCACAAGAAAACGGCTTTTCCTCGCTGTGCGTCCTCTGGTGGGTCTTCAGGGCAGCCTTCCGGGAGAAGCTCCGGCCACACTCGGGACAGTGGAAGGGCCTCTTCCCGCTGTGCTGGGACAGATGGACCTTCATGCCCCTCTTCAGGCGGAAGCACCGGTCACACTGCGGACACTGGAAGGGCTTCTCTCCGCTGTGCAGCCGCAAGTGCTCCGTGAGCTCGCACTGCTGCACAAAGGCCCGGCCGCACTCCCCGCAGCAGAACGGCCGCTCCCCGCGGTGTAGACACAGGTGCTTCTTCAGGTTGGCCCTGTACCGGAAGGTCTTGTCGCACTCAGGGCATGGGTAGGGCCGCTGGCCGGTGTGGACAACCTGATGAGTGACGAGGCTGCCCTTCAAGAAGTAGCTCTTCTCACACTCACTGCACTGGAACCGCTTCTTCTGACACAGGAGCCTCTGCGTCCGCCTGAGTTCGGACTTCCCTCTGGACGAGTTTTTGTACTTTGGGTATCTGCAGAGCTGGCTCTTGGAGTGGCTCCGTTTGTGCTTTAGCAAATCCCTCCTTACTTGGAAGACTTTCCTACAGACATAGCAGGAATAGCATCTTGGCCCTGTGGGAATTTCTAAGCGCCCTGGGGTCTCCCGAGGCTTATGCCGCAGGTCTTTCTTGTCTGGATCATATGCTGTGATGCTGACTTTTTTATTTAGAATCTCTGTTTCTCGGAGACTTGGAGACTGGAAGGTGGCTGTTTGAGCTAATAAAATCTTTCTCTCTTTCCCTCGTAAGGCAGCACACAAGTCCTGTTTTTGAGGACCGTTTAAACGGCAACTCTCTTCTTTTGTCCTGGGAGTTCCTTCGTCATCTGGAGCAGAAAGAAGTATCACTCTCATCAGTGATATGTCTACCCTATAAATGGGTTCAAGTACTGTCTTTTAAAAATTTATTATTATTATTATTTTTTGCGATAGAGTCTCGCTCTGTTGTCCAGGCTGGATTGCAGTGGTGCGAGGTCGGCTCACTGCAAGCTCCGCCTCCCGGGTTCACGCCATCCTCCTGCCTCAGCCTCCCGAGTAGCTGGGACGACAGGCGCCCGCCACCACACCCGGCTAATTTTTTGTATTTTTAGTAGAGACGGGGTTTCACCATGTTAGCCAGGATGACCTCGTGATCCACTGCCTCGGCCTCCCAAAGTGCTGGGATTACAAGCGTGAGCCACCGCGCTTGGCCTTTTAAAAAAAAATTTTTTTTCTTTTTCTTTTTTTTTTTTTTTGAGACGGAGTATTACTCTGTCGCCCAGGCTGGAGTGCAGTGGCACAATCCTGGCTCACTGCATCCTCCACCTCCTGGGTTCAAGCAATTCTCTGCCTCAGCCTCCTGAGTAGCTGGGATTAGAGGCACCCACCACCACGCCTGGCTAATTTTTGTATTTTTAGTAGAGACAGGGTTTCACCATCTTGGCCAGGCTGGGCTTGAATTCCTGACCTCCTGATCCACCCACCTCAGCCTCCCAAAGTGCTGGGATTACAGGCATGAGCCACCATGCCCGGCCTAAAATTTTTTGAGACAGTCTCACTCTGTTGCCCAGGCTAGAGTGCGGTGGCGTGATCTCGGCTCACTGCAACCTCTGCCTCCCCGGTTTAAGCAATTCTTGTGCCTCAGCCTCCTGAGTAGCTGGGACTATCCACCACCATACCCAGCTAATGTTTTTGTATTTTTAGTAGAGACAGGGTTTCACCATGTTGGCCAGTCTGGTCTCAAATTGACCTCAAACAATCCACCCACCTTGGCCTCCCAAAGTGCTGGGATTACAGGCATGAGCCACCGTGCCTAGCCATTCAAGGACTGTCTTCATGTCACTAACAAAAGTAGAAAAGGGAATCCCACTGATCTCAATGACTTTGTCAATCTACCTCCTGCGGGTAAATCATATTTAACTTTTATATTCCTTTCACCATGTGTTAAGAAATAACTTAGCATGAAAAAAATTGCAAGCAAATTGAAATTCATAGTTCACATCTTGTGAACTATAGGGTAAGCAGAAGTTGGAGACAGTGAAAATGAGTTACTCTGATCATCTGACTATACCATTACATCTATGAAATAAATGGCAAATATTTAAAGAGGTGGCCAGGCGCAGTGGCTCACACCTGTAATCCCAGCACTTTGGGAGGCTAAGGTGGGCAGATCACGAGGTCAGGAGTTGGAGACCAGCCTGGTCAATATAGTGAAACCCTGTCTCTACTAAAAATACACAGATTAGCTGGGTGTGGTTATGTGCGCCTGTAGTCCCAGCTATTCGGGAGGCTGAGGCAGGAGCATCTCTTGAACCCAGGAGATGGAGGTTGTAGCAAGCCAAGATCACACCACTGTACTCCAGCCTGGGTGACAAAGTGAGACTGTCTCCAAAAAAAAAAAAAAAAAAAAATTTTAAGGAGGACAGCTTAGGGCCATATTCTTGTCTCCCTTCTACCAGAGATTTCAGGAAAGATTTTCTGGAAGAAATGCTAATAGAAAATATTTTTCTTAGGAATATAAAAATGACAGCTTACTGAATTCACAAATAACACCATAGAATTTTTTTCCTTTTCCAAAAAACTCTGAATTATAAGAATGTTTTATTGATTTATTGATTTATTTATTAATTTTTTGAGACAGAGTCTAGCTCTGTCGCCCAGGCTGGAGTGCAGTGGCGCGATCTCTGCTCACTGCAAGCTCCACCTCCCGGGTTCATGCCATTCTCCTGTCTCAGCCTCCTGAGTAGCTGGGACTACAGGCGCCCACCACCACGCCCAGCTAATTTTTTGTATTTTTAGCAGAGACGGGGTTTCACCATGTTAGCCAGGATGGTCTCGATCTCCTGACCTCGTGATCTGCCCACCTTGGCCTCCCAAAGTGCTGGGATTACAGGCATAAGCCACCGCGCCTGGCCAAGAATGATATATTTATATAGCATAATCACTACTGTTCCCAAAGTAGAAGACATGATGACAGGAAATAGAGGAACCTGAGTTATCATTATTACCCACTAGATCTGGAAAGGGCCATTGCAGACATTCACTTAAGCCATTATATTTCAGAACTGCTTTTCCTCCAAAGTCTTGTCGAACTGGATAATGGAACTCTCTCCCCTTTATTTATTTATTTATTTATTTATTTATTTATTTTTGAGCTAGGTCTCACTATGTTGCTGCCCAGGCTAGAGTCCAGTGGCATGATCACATTTCACTGCAGCCTTGACCTCCAGGGCTCAAGTGATCCTCCAACGTTAGCCCCTACCTCCAAGTAGCTGGGACTACAGGCACGCACCATCATGCTCAGCTAATTTTTTTTATGTTTTGTAGAGATGGGGTCTTGTTATGTTGCCCAGGCTAGTCTCAAACTCCTGGCTTCAACTGATCTTCCTGCCTCAGCCTCACAAAGCGCTGGGATTACAGGCATGAACCACTGTACCTGAGCAAACTCTCAGCCTACAGGCACCCACTATCACGCCTGGCTAATTTTTGTATTTTTAGTAGAGACAGAGTTTCACCATGTTGGCATTTTTTAATCTCCTAACCTGGGAGGAAACCCAAGTGACACTGCCCCCAGAGGACTCTCATTGTGCTCTGTGGTCACCTTAAGGACAACACAGGTGATGTTTTCAACATGATCATATGATTTAGTAAGTTAACACTAATACCTTTTGCCTGGATTGTGATGAAAGTATATTTACCTTGAATCCCCTTCCTCATCACTGGAAGTTAAATCTTCCTAAAGACATGCTTTTACTATTTAACCCAGGCAGACGAGCAGCTGTGATTATTGGCTGAGCACCACCTTGTACTAAGGGAACAACATTTATTTTTAGGGATAGCTACCAAAGTTGTTAACTCTTTGGTACTCAAAAATCCTTCCAGGACTGGGTGTGGTGGCTCACGCCTGTAATCCCAGCACTTTGGGAGGCTGAGGTGGGTGGATCACGAGGTCAGGAGATGGAGACCATCCTGGCCAACACGGTGAAACCCCATCTCTACTAAAATACAAAAAATTAGCCAGGCATGGTGGAGTGTGCCTGTAGTCCCAGCTACTCGGGAGGCTGAGGCAGGGGAATCATTTGAATCCGGGAGGTGGAAGTTTCAGTGAGCTGAGATTGCACCACTGCACTCCAGTCTGGTGACATAGCAAGACTCCGTCTAAGAAAAAAAATAAAAATCTTTCCAAGCTCCTCCCATTCTATAGGATGAAGTCAAACTTTCCACCTTGGCAATCCTGGCCTTAGGTCGTCTAACACCAATTTATGTTTTTCCTCCCATGTCCCACTATGTCCCAAGAGTAACATTCAGCTACAGGCAGGTTGGCGTCTTCTCTGTTTTCTTTTTTCTTTCTTTTTTTTTTTTTGAAACGGAGTCTCGCTCTGTTGCCAGGCTGGAGTGCAGTGGCGCGATCTTGGCTCACTGCAACCTCCGCCTCCCGGGTTCACGCCATTCTCCTGTCTCACCCTCCTGAGTAGCTGGGACTACAGGCAGCTGCCACCACGCCTGGCTAATTTTTGTATTTTTAGTAGAGATAGGGGTTTCACCATGTTAGCCAGGCTGGTCTCGATCTCTTGACCTCGTGATCCACCCGCCTCAGCCTCCCAAAGTGCTGGGATTACAGGCATGAGCCACGGCGCCCAGCCTAGTCTTCTCTGTTTTCTAAATGTAATGGATTTGTTCCTATCTTTGAGCTTCAGTTCATGTATGACCCCTACTGATTCTTCTTTCTCTAACCAAATCTGCCCATTTTTTGCTATTTATATCCTAATTCCTTTTAGAGTCCTCCTGGGATATTGCTCTCTCTCCTCCGCTCCTTCTCCTCTAAATCCCTATAGCACAGAATTAGGGATTACTTACTATTTTATTAAGTCATATGCAATCTTATTTTATAGTTGACTAATTCGACTATGTATAGTTCAATATAATTGGCTAACTTAATTGCCATGTCAGTAAGACGATCAACATCTAGAATATAACAATTGTTTTATTCATATGTATACATACACATACATTATATAAAGTTTTTGCCCTCGCCTAAAGTAATATTAACGTACTCCTGTGACTGTGGGAGGCACTCGATATTGGTTAGATGAGTGAATGAATAGACAGTGTCAATGAAATGAAACCCTTGATAATTCTTTATTTACTTTTTCTTTTTTTTTTTTTTTTTTGGAGACAGAGTCTCGCTCTGTCGCCCAGGCTGGAGTGCAATGGCGCAATCTTGGCTCACTGCAACCTCTGCCTCCAGGGCTCAACCAATTCCCCTGCCTCAGCCTCCTGAGTAGCTGGGATAACAGGAGCCTGCCACCACACCTGACTAATTTTTGTATTTTCAGTAGAAACGGGTTTCATGATGTTGGTAAGGCTGGTCTCGAACTCCTGACCTCATGTGATCCGACCTCCTCAGCCTCCCAAAGTGCTGAGATTACAGGCGTGAGTCACCGCGCCTGACCAGGAAATTCTTTTATCCTGTTGATGGGGCTTGGACACACTTCCTGGCCTGAGTCTCCTGCTTCAGAGGATTCCTTGACTCCCAAGAACCTAGAAAAGCATTTGTGCAGCCGGGCACGGTAGCTCACGCCTGTAATCCCAGCACTTTGGGAGGCCAAGGTGGGTGGATCACCTGAGGTCAGGAGTTCAAGACCAGCCTGGCCAACATGGTGAAACCCCATCTCTACTAAAAATATAAAAACTAGCCAGGCGTGGTTGTGGGTGCCTGTAATCCCAGCTACTCAGGAGGCTGAGGCAGGAGAATTGCTTGAACCCAGGAGATGGAGGTTGCAGTGAGCCCACACGGTGCCACTGCACTCCAGCCTCATCGACAGAGTGAGACTCCATCTCACAAAAAAAAAAAAAAAAAGAAAAGCATTCGCGCACTATAAAAAGTGAAATACTCCCTTATGTCACAAGGAATTCAAAAGGAGTTTTAAAAACCCAAGTTTTAAAGTTCTGTATAATAAAAAAAAATTTGTACAAAATTAGAGGGTTTTTCATTTCTGTATATTCAAATGGACATGACAGTGTGACAAGGAGGTGGTTTTTCCTCTCAGGGGTTTGACAAATGGATCCCTTGTTCTTGTCTTTTTTTTTTTTTGAGATGGAGTCCCACTCTGTCGCCCAGGCTGGAGTGCAGTGGTGCAATCTCGGCTCACTGCAAACTCCGCCTCCTGCATTCCAGCAATTCTCCTGCCTCAGCCTCCCGAGTAGCTGGGATTACAGGCATGCGCCATCACCCCCGGCTAATTTTTGTATTTTTAGTAGAGAGGGGGTTTCGCCATGTTGGCCAGGCTGGTCTCGAACCCCTGACCTCAGGTGATCCGCCTGCCTTGACCTCCCAAGGTGCTAGGATTACAGGCATGAGCCATCACGCCCGGCCATCCCTTGCTCTTTACAAGGAATTGTCATCTTCTTCCCAGGATTTGTTTTTTTTTAAATAACATATATCACCACACCAGGCATGGTGGCTCACGTCTATAATCCCAGCACTTTGGAAGAGCAAATGGGTGGATCACTTGAGGTCGGGAGTTCGAGACCAGCCTGGCCAATATGGCGAAACACCATCTCTACTAAAAATACAAAAAATTAGCCGGGTTTCGGGCGCGGTGGCTCACGCCTGTAATCCCAGCACTTTGGGAGGCCGAGTTGGATGGATCACAAG
This sequence comes from Gorilla gorilla gorilla, assembly GCF_029281585.2. Classification (NCBI taxonomy): domain Eukaryota; kingdom Metazoa; phylum Chordata; class Mammalia; order Primates; family Hominidae; genus Gorilla; species Gorilla gorilla. The sequence goes on from NC_073230.2 coordinate 158,075,319, forward strand.
GTCAGGAGTTTGAGACCAGCCTGGCCAATATGGTGAAACCCCTTCTCTACTAAAAATACAAAAAAATTAGCCAGGTGTGGTGGCAGGCATCTGTAGTCCCAGCTACTCTGGAGGCTAAGGAAGGAGAATCCCTGGAACCCGGGAGGCAGAGGTTGCAGTGAGCCGAGATTGCACAGTTGGGCTCCACCCTGGGTGAGCAAGACTCTGTCTTAAAAAAAAAAAAAAAAATTATATATCTATATAAAACTTTCTGTATGAGAGTAATACATAATACAGTCTCACATTTGCTACCCTCTTTTTTTTTTTTTTTTTTTTTTTTTTTGAGATGGAGTCTCGCGCTGTCTCCCAGGCTGGAGTGCAATGGCATGACATTGGCTCACCACAACCTCTGCCTCCCAGGTTCAAACAATTCTCCTGCCTCAGCCTCCAGAGTAGCTGGGATTGTGGGTGCCTGCCACCACGCCCAGCTAATTTTTTTGTATTTTTAGTAGAGATGGGGTTTTACCATGTTGGCCAGGCTGGTCTGGAACTCCTGACCTCAGGTGATCCACCCACCTCAGCCTCCTAAAGTTCTGAGATTACAGGCGTGAGCCACCATGCCCAGCCCACATTTGCTACCCTCTTGAGTAAAGAAAACTAACATTCTCCATCAAAATAACTTTTTTTATTGACTAGATCTAGTCAGATATCCAAAAAGAAAGATTCAGGAAACAAGGCTAGGAAAATTAAATAATTCATGACCTTAAATCCATCTTACTCACCAAAACATAGCAACTTTCCAGTATTCTTCATGTTCAACTGTTCATCAGTAGGAGGGCTAGTTGTCCTTCTTGTTTTATCTAAGCATCCCTGTTCGCTGATTAATAGCATTCTCCCTTCTTCCATCCATGTGATCAAATCTGGCTTGGAAAAAGCATACCCTGCAAATAGAGTCCACACAGACTTTGAGTTTACTGCATACTTAAATAATTTTTTTGGCCAGGCGTGGTGGCTCACGCCTGTAATCCCAGCACTTTGGGAGGCCAAGGCAGGCAGATCTCTTGAGGTCAGGAGTTAGAGACCAGCCTGGCCAACATAGCAAACTCCGTCTCTACTAAAATTACAAAAATTAGCTGGGTGTGGTAGCACACGCTTGTAATACCAGCTACTCGGGAGGCTGAAGTGCAAGAATCACTTGAACCTGGGAGATGGAAGTTGCAGTGAGTAGAGATCGCGCCTCTGCACCCCAGCCTAGGCAACAGACCGAGACTCCGTCTCAAAAAAAATTATTTTTAAAAATTATTATCGTTATTATTTTATTTTTGAGACAGGGTCTCACTCTGTCACCCATGCTGGAGTGCAGTGGCACAATCTTGGCTCATTGCAACCTCTGCCTCCCGGGGATCAACTGATCCTCCCACCTCAGCCTCCTGAGTAGCTGGGACTATAGGCATGCGCCACCATGCCCTGCTAATTTTGTATTTTTATAGAGAGAGCGTTTTGCCATGTTGCCCAGGCTGCTCTCAAACTGCTGGGCATAAGCAGTCTGCCTGTGTTGGCCTCTCAAAGTGCTGGGATTACAGGGGTGAGCCACCGCGCCCAGCCCCGTGACGCTTGTTTTTTTTTTTTTTTTAGACAGAGTATCGCTCTGTCTCCCAGGCTGGAATGCAGTGGTGCGATCTCGGCTCACTGCAACCTCCACCTCCCAGGTTCATCCAATTCTCCTGCCTCAGCCTCCCGAGTAGCTGGGATTACAGGTGCGTGCCACCATGCCTGGCTAATTTTCATATTTTTAGCAGACAGGGTTTCACCATGTTGGCCAGGATAGTCTCGAACTCCTGACCTCAAGTGATCCGCCCACCTCAGCTTCCCAAAGTGCTAGGATTACAGGCATGAGCCACCGTGCCCGGCCTCTCTCTCTTTTTTACCATTACCCACAATAAAAATCATTTTCATAGTTGACTTCGATTCCTAGAGACGTGAGATCAAAGTTAAGTCAAAAAAATGAAAGCCATTGAAATGACATGAATGACAATAGAATAAAGCCTTACCAAGACTGTTTAGTTCAGGCCAGGTGCAGTGGCTCATGCCTGTATACCCAGAACTTTGGGAGACTGAGGTGGGAGGACTGCTTGAGCCCAGGAGTTTGAGACCAGCCTGGGCAACATAGGGAGACCCCATCCCTACAATTTTTTTTTTTTTTTTTTTTTTTTGAGACGGAGTCTCACTCTGTCGCCTAGGCTGGAGTGCAGTGGCATGCTCTCGGCTTACTGGCAGCTCCACCTCCCAGGTTCATGCCATTCTCCTGCCTCAGCCTCCCAAGTAGCTGGGACTACAGGCACCCGCCACCAAGCCCGGCTAATGTTTTGTATTTTTAGTAGAGATGGGGTTTCAGCGTGTTAGCCAGGATGGTCTCGATCTTCTGACCGCGTGATCCACCCGCCTTGGCCTCCCAAAGTGCTGGGATTACAGGCGTGAGCCACCGCGCCTGGCCCAAAAATTTTAAAAATTAGCCAGGTGCAGTGGTATATGCCTGTGGTCCCAGCTACTCAGCAGGCAGAGTTGGGAGGATCACTTCAGCCTATGAGTTTGAGGCTGCAGTGAGCTGTGATTGTGCCACTGTACCCAGCCTAGGTGATAGAGAGAGACTCTGTCTAAAAAAAAAAAAAAAAAAAAAAAAGACTGTTCAGTTTAAATATCCTCTGCAATATTTCACAAAATTTTTTGAGACAGAGTCTTGCTCTGTTGCCCATACTGGAGTGCAGTGGTGTGATCTTGGCTCACTGCAACCTCTGCCTCCCAGGTTCAAGCGATTCTCCTGCCTCAGCCTCCTGAGTAGGTGGGACTACAGGGGTGCACCACCACGCCCAGCTAATTTTTTTTTTTTGGTATTTTTAGTAGAGACGGGGTTTCACCAAGTTGGTCAGGCTGGTCTGGAACACCTCACCTCATGATCCACCTGCCTCAGCCTCCCAAAGTGCTGGAATTACAGGCGTGAGCCACTGCGCCCAGCCTCTTTTTTTTTCTTTGAAATGGAGTCTCACTCTGTCACCAGGCTGGAGTGCAGGGCACAGTCTGGCTGGAGTGCAGTGGCACAGAGTGGCTCACTGCAACCTCCGCCTTCTGAGTTCAAGCAATTCTCCTGCCTCAGCCTCCTGAGTTGCTGGGATTGCAGGTGTGCGCCACCATTTTTTTTTGTATTTTTTGTAGGCTAATTTTTTGTATTTTTAGTAGAGATGGGGTTTCACTATGTTGGCCAGGCTGGTCTCGAATGCCTAACCTCATGATCCACTCACCTTGGCCTCCCAAAGTGGTGGGATTACAGGCATGCACCACTGTGCCCAGCCCAATATTTCACAACATAATTAAAGGAAGCAGACAGGTTAAGGATGATGTGGATTTAAAAAAGTGATCATTATGAGAACACTGTGAGTAAAAAAAAAAAAAAAAAAGAAAAGAAAAAAGAAAACTTACAGGGAGTTAAGGAGGGAACTTCAATCACTAAACTTTTCTGATGAGATGGCTGACATCCAATCCTCACTATTGAGGTACCAAAATTCTTTTTTTCTTTTCTTTCTTTTCTTTTTTTTTTTTTTTTGAGATAGAGTCTTACTCTGTCACCCAGGCTGGACTGCAGAGTTGTGATCTCGGCTCACTGCAACCTTCAACTCCCAGGTTCAAGCAATCCTCCCACCTCAGCCTCCCGAGTAGCTAGGATTACAGACGTGTGCCACCACGCTGGCTAATTTTTTTTTTTTTTTTGTATTTTTAGTAGAGATGGGGTTTCACTATGTTGGCCAGGCTGGTCTCAAACTCCTCACCTCAAGTGATCTGTCTGCCTCGACCTCCCAAAGTATTGGGATTACAGGCGTGAGCCACCATGCCTGGTGAATATCGAGGTAACAACATTCTTGATCAGTGAAGTGATAGAAACAGGAAGTTGTTAAATAACAGTGATTAAGAGGTAGAGAGTAATGCAGTCTAGTGGCATAAGCCTAAAAGAAGGGTTTTTTGCCGGGTGCGGTGGCTCACGCTTGTAATCCCAGTACTTTGGGAGGCTGAGGCGGGCGGATCACCTGAGGTCAGGAGTTTGAGACCACCCTGGCCAACATGGTGAAACCCTGTCTCTACTAAAAATATAAAAATTAGCCAGGTGTGGTGGCGCACGCCTGTAATTTCAGCTACTCAGGAGGCTGAGGCAGGAGAATAGCTTGAATCCGGGAGACAGAGGTTATAGTGAGCCGAGATCGTGCCATTGCACTCCAGCCTGGGTGACAGAGCGAGACTCCGTCAAAGAAAAAAAAAAAAAAAGAAGGGTTTTCACAAATCAGTACAGGGTCTTCAGAGTAGGCAGCAGGAAGCCTCTTCCTCTGAGCCTTTGGTGGTGTCAGCTACAGCTCAGCCCTCAGATCAAGGCTTCATCTCCAAGGGAAGTGGGTACCGCCAGCATTAGCAGCACCTCAAGTACTTGTGAAAAATGTAGATCCCTGGGCCTGAGCCCGAACCTGCTAAATCCTAAGCTCTGGGGCTGGGATCTGGATGTTCTATACGGAAAATCACTGGCAGGTAATACCATTTGATTTTTAAAATTTGGAAAAATCTGGCTAAATTTTCCAAGTTGAAGGACACTAATTGTGATACCTCAAAACAACACTGGATCAGCACACAGCTCTCATCTGTCCCACCCTGCTGGCTCCTGGGCCTCGGCGTCCTCAGGTTAGCCTCTAAATTAGGGGTTGTCCCAGGTCTCTTTCTCTTCTGTCTACACATTCTCCCTGGATGATCCCAAACCAGCCCCATAGTTTAAAATACCAGCACTATAACGTCTTCCAATTCTGTAAATCCAGTCCTAACCTTAACATGGAATTCCAGTTTCACATACTTTATGTTTCCATGGAAATGTATATGAGCATCTCAGATGTAATGTGGCCCAAATGTGCGACCTCCCTAACCTTCCTCCTGTTAGTGAACAAAGCCACTCGCCATCAGGATACTCAAACCAAAAATCAAGGAGTTGATTCTTCTTTTTTTCCACATCTAATCCATCAGCAAAATCTAGGATTCTGCCTCTAAAGCCTATCTGGAGACCATCTTCTTCTGTCTTAATTACTACCTACCTGGTTCAGCTGCCATGAAATCGCACCAGAATGGCCAACACTCTTGGCTAGTGTCTCTCCTTTCATTGCTGTCCACTATGATTCATTCTCCACATAGCAACCCAAGTAACCATTTTAAAAGTAAATCACTCCCCTCTGTTTAAATCCCCCCATCATCTTCCCCTTGTGCTGAGAATAAAATCCAACTCCTTATCTTGTCCTTTGGGGCCCTTCCTGCCTTGGCATCCCTTTCTCACCAGCCTTCTGTGCAGATCCTACCACAGGCTCAGTGTAGGTCTCAACAACCTGAGCCCAGGCACTCCTACCCTGGGGCCTTTGCCCTAGTTTTTCTCTGCTTAAAATTGTCTTCCCCCTAATTTCACATGGTTAACTCTTGTCATTCCTATCTCACACAATAAAATATAAATCCCCCAAGCAGGGAATGAGTCCTTCAGGCTAGACTGAGATCACTTATATTGATACCAGTAGAAATGGTTTTAATGAGGCCAGGCGTGGTGGCTCATGCCTGTAATCCCAGCGCTTTGGGAGGCTGAGGTGAGCAGATCACGAGGTCAGGAGTTCGAGACCAGCCTGGCCAACATGATGAAAACCCGTCTCTATTAAAAATGCAAAAAAAAATTAGCCAGCGCGGTGGCGGGCACCTGTAGTCTCAGCTACTTGGGAGGCTGAGACAGGAGAATCACTTGAACCCAGGAGGCAGAGGTTGCAGTGAGCGGAGATTACACCACTGCACTCCAGTATGGGTGAGAGTGAGACGTCTCAAAAAAAAAAAAAAAAAAAAAAAGAAATGGTTTTAATGATACAAGAATGTGTCAGAATAAGCCGGATAAGCAGCAAGTTATAATTTCCCCAAATTTCTCTTTAATCTTTTTAATCTACTCCTTGAGTATGTCCCTGGAGTTACCTAAGTGTCCCATCCCACTGCTCTCTCCTCCCTTCCTCTACCCTTTTCTTGCCTGTTATATTCACACCATGCACTATGTTGCATCCCAGCTTATTCTCACTTAATCACTCTGTCCCCTTCGTGAAACCAATAGTTCCTTGAAGATGAGAAATTCATCTTATTCAGGCAGGCAACACAATAAGGAGGCATGAAAGTATTAAAGAAATAAAAGAATACACTTTTTTTTAAAAAGGGGCAATTAGATTACTTAGTAATTTTTTTTTTTTTTTTTTTTTGAGATGGACTCTTGCTCTGTTGCCCAGGCTGGAGTGCAATGGCACGATCTTGGCTCAATGCAACCTCTGCCTCCCGGGTTCAAGCGATTCTCCTGTCTCAGCCTCCCCAGTAGCTAGGATTACAGGCATGCACCAACATGCCCAGCTAATTTTGTATTTTTAGTAGAGACAGGGCTTCTCCATGTTGATCAGGCTGGTCTCGAACTCCTGATCTCAGGTGATCCACCCACCTCAGCCTCCCAAAGTGCTGGGATTACAGGCGTAAGCCACCGCGCCTGGCCAGATTACTTAGTAATTCTAATTGTGGGAGACATTGGGGAGGGTTAAGGTGGGAGACAGAGAATTTAGAGTATTAATAATACTGAAGGCAAAGATACCACTGGATAAAAAGGAATTTAATATTCCCAGGCCATTATAGGAAAGGGAGGAGACATTATGAATGTAAACTGGGCACAGTATCATATTCAACCAGCCCACGGCTCATACAGGGAAGGAAGCCTGGTACTATTAGGTTGGTTCCTAAAAAGTGATTCCTTAGAAGCTCATCTTACCCAGGGAATCAAGGGTCTCGTAATTGGTTTTCATCTCTTGCTTATACATTTGCTTCTGCCACTTCTCCAGGATCTCCCACTCTTGTTCCGAAAAATATAAGGCCACATCATCAAATGTCACAGTTACCTGGAATCACAAATAGTATACACATACATTTTTACTTTACAGCTACTTTGTTTTTCAATGTCCATTACTTTATTGAGATACAGAAAGAAAACATGTTAATTATTTCTGGATGGTGCCATATTATAAAATAAACAACAAAGGGGTCACAAATGTCCACCGGAGCCAAGTAAAATGAATGGGCCGGGCCCAGTCGCTCACGCCTGTAATCCCAGCACTTTGGGAGGCCAAAGTGGGTGGATCACCTGAGGTCAGGAGTTTGAGAGACCAGCCTGGCCAACATGGCAAAACCTCATCTCTACTAAAAATTAAAAAATTAGCTGGGCGTGGTGGCACATTCCTGTAGTCCCAGCTACTCAGGAAGCTGAGGCAGGAGAATCGTTTGAACCCGGAAGGCAGAGGTTGCAGTGAGTTGAGATCCTGCCACTGCACTCCAGCCTGGGCTACAGAGTTAGCCTCTGTCTCAAAAATAATAAAAATAAACTAAAATGAATGAATGAATAGCAGGCCTTTGAGCACAAAGACCATCTAAAAAGGGATGCTTTACTTAGCAGCAACCAGTTATTGCTGTGGAAGACTGGGTCTAGTATTGCTGGATGTGTCAGTTTTTGAAAAATGTTTTACTTTGAAATAATTATAGATTCACAAGATGTTGTAAAAACAGCACAGAAGGCTTCCATGTAAGTGTGCCTATAGTCCCAGCTACTTGGGAGGCTGAGGCGGGAGGACTGATTAAGTTCAGGAGTTCGAAACCAGCCTAGTTTTTTTTTTTTTTTTTGAGATGGAGTCTCTCTCTGACACCCAGGCTGGAGTGCAGTGGCTCAATCTCGGCTCACTGCAAAGTCTGACTCCCAGGTTCAAGTGATTCTCCTGCCCCAGCCTCCCAAGTAGCTGGGATTACGGGGTGTGCCACCACGCCTGGTTCGAGAGACCAACCTGGCCAACGTGGTAAAACCTCATCTCTACTAAAAATACAAAAATTAGCTGGGTGTGGTGGCACGCCTGGATTAAGGCACGAGCCACTACGCCTGGCCCAAAAATTATTTTTAAAAAGGTTCCATGTACCCTTCACCCAGTTTACCCAAAAGGTCATATTGTATATTATAATACAATATCAAAACAAGTAAACTGACATTGGTGCAATGTGTGCATATAATTCTGTTATTTCATCGCATACGCTCACTCATGTAACCACCACTGCAATCAAAAAACACAACTACAGTCAGTCTTTGTATTCACAGGTTCCACATCCATAAATTCGACCAACCTTAGATCAAAACTGCTTTAAAAATAAAAGCCAGGTATGGTAATCCCAGCACTTTGGGAGGCTGAGGTGGGAAGACTGCTTGAGCTCAAGTTTGAGACCAGCCTGAGCAACATAGCAAGACCTCATCTCTATTAAAAAATAAAATAAAGTAAAATTTTAAATAATGTATTTTAAAATGCAACAATATCCTACAAATTTTTTTAAATCCAGCATAACTATTTACATAGCGTTTATATTGTATTAGGTATTATAAGTAATTGAGACATGATTTATGTACAAGAAGATGTGCACGGGGTATATGTAAATTCTACCATTTTATATAAGGGACTTGAGCATCCATGGATTCTGGTATCTGTGAGGGGTCCTGGAACCAATCCCTTGCAGATACTGAGAGACAACTGCATCCCATCACCACAAAGAGCTCCCTTGTTCCAACCCTTTATAATCATACCCACGAATCTATTATCCATCACAATTCTGCCATTTCAAGAATGTTGGCTGGGTACAGTGGCTCACGCCTGTAATCCCAGTACTTCGGGAGACTGAGGCAGGCAGGAGTTTGAGACCAGTCTGGCCAACATGGTGAAACCCCGTCTCTACTAAAAATACAAAAGTTAGTCGGGCATGGTGGCACATGCCTGTAGCCCCAGCTACTCGGGAGGCTGAGGCAGGAGAATTGCTTGAACCTGGGAGGAGTAGTTGGCAGTGAGCTGTGACTGTGCCACTGCACTCCAGCCTGGGTGACAGAATGAGACTCTGTCTCAAAAAAACAAACAAAAAAAGTTATATAAATGGAATCACATGGTATGCGACCTTCTGAAATTGACTTTTTTCTCTCAGCATAATGTCCTTGAGATCCATCCAAGTTGTCATGTTTACCAATATAGTCATGTGCCACATGATGCTTCAGTGAGAGACCACATATACAACAGTGGTCCTATAAGATTATAATATTGCATTTTTACTGTACGTTTATGTTTAGATACACAAATACTTACTATTGTGTTACAACTGCCTACAGTATTCAGTACAGTAACATGCTATGCAAGTTTGTAGCCTAGGAGAAATAAGCTATACCATCTAGGTTTTTGGAAGCACACTCTGATGTTTGCACAACCACAAAATTGCCTAACAATGTGTTTCTCAAAACACATTCTTGTCGTTAAGCAACCCAGGACTGTATTTCATTTCTTTTTTTATTGCCGAGTAGTATTCCATGGTATGGATGCACCAGTTTGATTAGCCATTCAGCTACTGAGAAATATTTTGGTTTTAACTTTTTGGATATTAACAAAAGAGCTGTTATGGACAATCATGTACAGGATTTGGGGTGGGCATGTTTTTATTTTTCTGGGATAAATGCCCAGGACTACAACTGCTGTGTCATATGATGAGTATTTGTTTAGTTTTTAAAGAAAATGCCAAACTATATTCCAGAGTGGCTGGGCCATTTTACATTCCTTTTTTTTTTTTTTTTTTTTGAGAGGGAGTCCCGCTCTGTGGCCCAGGCTGGAGTGCAGTGGCGTGATCTCGGCTTACCACAAGCTCCGCCTCCCGGGATCAAGTGATTCTCCTGCCTCAGCCTCACGAGCAGCTGGAACTGCAGGCGTGCCCCACCATGCCCGGCTAATTTTTGTATTTTTAGTAGAAATGGGGTTTCACTATGTTGGTCAGGCTGGTCTTGAACTCCTGATCTTGTGATCCGCCCACCTCGGCCTCCCAAAGTGCTGGGATTATAGGCCTGAGCCATTATGCCTGGTCGCCACTTCACATTCCTACCAGCAATCTATAAGACAGCATTTCTTAGCACCATCGCCAGCATTTGGCAATGTCACTACTTTTAACTGTTCTAATAGGTGTATAGTGATCTCTAACTGTGGCTTTAATTTGGTTTTCCTAATGAGTAATGATGTTAAACATCTTTTTATGTGTTTTTTCCCATGAAAATATTCTCTTTGGCGAAATGCCACTTTATATATTTTGCCCGTTTTCTTTTTTTTTGTTTTTTTTGAGACGGAGTCTCGCTCTGTCACCCAGGCTGGAGTGCAGTGGTGCAATCGCGGCTCACTGCAAGCTGCACCTCCCAGGTTCACGCCATTCTTCTGCCTCAGCCTCCTGAGTAGCTGGGACTACAGGCACCCGTCACCACCGCCGGCTTTTTTTTTTTTTTTTTTTTTTTTTTTTTTTGTATTTTTAGTAGAGATGGGGTTTCACCATGTTAGCCAGGATGGTCTCGATCTCCTGACCTCGTGATCCGCCCACTCTCAGCCTCCCAAAGTGCTGGGATTACAGGTGTGAGCCACCACTCCCGGCCATCTTTTGCCCATTTTCTAATTGGATTTTTTTTTAACTGTCCAAGGAAGATTCTTTTTTTTTTAAATAAAGATGGTGTCTTGCTACATTGCGCAGGCTAATCTGAAACTCCGGGGCTCAAGCAATCCTCCTGCCTCAGGCTCCGGAAGTGCCGGGATTATAGGCAGGAGCCACCTTGCCTAGCTGAGCTCTTTACATAGTCTAGACAGGAGTCCTTTGTCAGATATGTGGTTTGCAAATTTTGGCCCCAGTCCGTATCTTTTCACCCTCTTAACAGGATCCTTCAAAAAGCAAGTTTTAAATTTTGATTATGTCCAATTTATCACTTTTTTCCCTTTATTGATTGTGCTTGTGGTACAACACCAGGGACTTCCCACTGTGCCCTAGGTTCCAAAGATTTTCTCCAGTGTCACCTTCTACAGGTTTTGTAGCTGTGTTTTACATTGAGACGTGGGTTTTGTTTTTGTTTTTGTTTTTTTGTACACGGAGTCTCGTTCCGTCGCCCAGGTTGGAGTGCAATGGCGCAATCTCGGCTCACTACAACCTCTGCCTCCCTGGTTCAAGCAGTCCTCCTGCCTCAGCCTCCTGAGTAGCTGGGATTACAGGCATGTGCGACCACGCCCGGCTAATTTTGTATTTTTAGTAGAGACGGGGTTTCACCATGTTGGCCAGGCTGGTCTTGAACTCCTAACCTCAGGTGATCTACCCACCTCGGCCTCCCAAAGTGCTGGGATTTACAGGTGTGAGCTACCACACCCGGCCTGGGATGTGTCATTTTCTTAAAGAGAAACTGGAAACATAGATCATTTTATGTGAACTCATGTTGGCAACTAAAATTCCCAATTTTAACAGGGGTGTTTCAAACAAAATGTCTGCAAGCCATGATTGGCTCATGGACCATTAACCTACAACCTCTAGTATGGACTGAACTAACCAGGGCGGCTCTTCCTTGGTGTTTGAGGACAGATCCACTGTGGCAATAGGGAAGCAACAGAACATGTGTAACTTTTGAAAATTCCATTTTCACTCCTTTCAGATTCTGTGCTATAAATATAGATGACAGCCTACAAGCAAAGCACTGGACATCTTGAAAGATGGCTAAGGCTCTTCCCAAGTATATAGAAAATGGTGGTCAGAAGCACTACAAGTCTCCCAATAAGAGAATCTAGGAGACCTGACGTTTAACACTTAGGCTTTTGGAGATAAAAGTTTCAGAGCTAAAATTCTATCTAAACTATCATAAGCCCTGAAAGCTTAAGTATCAGCTATTATGACAAACAAGTTCAAACTTGTTTTATTTTTATTTATTTATTTATTGAGGCGGAGTCTCACTCTGTCCCCAGGCTGGAGTGCAGTGGCACAATCTTGGCTCACTGCAACCTCTGCCTCCCAGGTTCAAGAGATTCTTCTGTCTCAGCCTCCCGAGTACTTGGGATTACAGGCGCGTGCCACCACACCCGGCTAATTTTTCTATTTTTAGTAGAGACCGGGTTTCGCCATGTTGGCCAGGCTGGTCTGGAACTCCTGACCTCAGTTGATCCGCCCGCCTCGGCCTCCCAAAGTGCTAGGATTACAGGCGTGAGCCACTGCGCCCGGACTTGCTTTTTTTTTTTTTTTTTGAGACGGAGTCTCGCTCTGTCGCCCGGACTGGAGAGCAGTGATGCCATCTCGGCTCACTGCAAGCTCCGCCTCCCGGGTTCACGCCATTCTCCTGACTCAGCCTCCCGAGTAGCTGGGACTACAGGCGCCCACCACCACGCCCGGCTAATTTTTTGTCTTTTTAGTAGAGACGGGGTTTCACCGTGTTAGCCAGGATGGTCTTGATCTCCTGACCTCGTGATCCGCCTGGCTCGGCCTCCCAAAGTGCTGGGATTACAGGCCTGAGCTACCACGCCTGGCCTGGCCTTGCTATTCATTTATTTTTGAGATGGAGTCCCCTCTGTCGCCCAGGCTGGAGTGCAGTGGCGTGATCTTGGCTCACTGCAAGCTCCGCCTTCCGGGTTCACGCCATTCTCCTGCCTCAGCCTCCCAAGTAGCTGGGACTACAGGCCCCCGCCACCACGCCCGGCTAATTTTTTGTAATTTTAGTAGAGAGGGGGTTTCACCGTGTTAGCCAGGATGGTCTCGATCTCCTGACCTCATAATCCGCCCGTCTTGGCCACCCAAAGTGCTGGGATTACAGGCGTTAAGCCACCATGTCCGGATGGCCTTGTTATTTTTACAATGTGATTTCAACCAAATTCCTCTACAGTTTTATTGTACCTCACCCATATGTTTCTTTTGTTGTTGTTGTTGTTGGTTTTGTTTTTGAGACGGAGTTTTGCTCTTGTTGCCCAGGCTGGAGTGCAATGGCACGATCTCGGCTCACTGCAACCTCTGCCTCCTGGGTTCAAGCGATTCTCTTGCCTCAGCCTCCCCAGTAGCTGAGATTACAGGCATGCACCACCATGCCAGGCTAATTTTGTATTTTTGGTAGAGACGGGCTTTCTCCATGTTGGTCAGGCTGGTCTCGAACTCCCGACCTCAGGTGATCCGCCCACCTCAGCCTCCCAAAGTGCTGGGATCACTGGCGTGAGCCACCACGCCCGGCCACCCATGTGTTTTCCACCTATAAAATTCCCATTTATGACCACATTTACAATTAGCATTAAACTGCTACAGTGGAAAGGAAAATCAAGAACACGATTTTTCCTTGCTTATCCCAAATAATACATTAGCCAATAAACTGTTACCACATTTTCTATAAATTCAATGTACAAAGAAGAGCTACCACAAACTTTCCCAGAACAGAGAGGAATATTCCAGGAGATTCCCAATCACTTAAAGAGAAGAGAAAAAAAGAAAGCCTGGCTGTAGAAACAAAGCTTGGAGAAATCAGAAAAAGAATCTGTACCTGCCAAAGGAGGCTGAGGAAAAGGGGTGGGAGGCAAAAGGGAAGAATCAAATGCAAATAAGGAGCATTACATTCCTAAGATTATAAAATTTCATTGGGGGCACAAGAAAAACTTGCACACTTAAGCAAGTTATACTTAACTGAATGTAACAGGGTTTCCTGGATTAAGCCTCAGGATATGCCTTTCAAACTCTAAAACCAGTGCTCAAATGTTCAATACTACATTACAATACTACAGCATTTACGGTAAATTCGATTTACGCTAACCACCCAATTCATTTTAAGTTTTCTGTCCTTTCCTAGAGGGAGCGGTCTCCAATTTCTCTCAGTTCCAGTCTTCCTTCTCCCTTTTCTCATCTGCTTAACACTGATGTGCTTCTCTGAAACTACCTTCAGCAGGAGAGCACAGGCCCCAGAGAGACCCCGAGGTTCAGAGCCCCGTCACTGAAGGCAGGGACAGCGTTGTTGATCTGAGCCTACAACAGGCCGAGAAACAGATGTTTCCCACCCGGATTCTTTCTCCCAAACCAACTTTTATTTATTTATTAAACAGACGGGGTCTGGCTGTTGCCCAGGCTGGAGGGCAGTGGCTATTCACAGGCGCGATCCCACTAACGATCAGCACTGGGGTTTTGCCCTGCTCGGTTTCCGAGCTGGGCCGGTTCCCTCTCCCTGGGGAACCTGGTGGTCCCCGCTCCCGAGAGGTCACCACACAGATGCAGAACTCAGAGGCACCGCGCGACGGACCTAGCGCATATACAGCGCAGAGCTCCCGGGCTCAAGCGCTGCTCCCGCCTCAGCCTTCCGAGTGGCCGGGGCCACAGACGCGCGCGGCCAAGCCCGGCCAGACCAGCTTTTCCCCAGGTCAATTCCAGAACAGCACACGCAGCAAGACTGCGCCTTCTCCAGCCCAGCCCGGAGCTCAGTCCGTGGGCCACTGCCAACCCCCAGGCCCAGGCCACAGCCGCCCCGCTCCCTGGACGCGGACCCCAATCCAGCTGCGACAGGGACCCGAGTTTCGACAGAGCCTGCATCCTCCACCGGCCCTTCTTACCGAAGCCGGCTCGGCCATGGCGGTTCCGCACGAACCGGCCCTGCCTGGCACGGCCTCCCCTCCGCTCCGCCCCAACCCGACTCCCAGGAACAGCCCTGCTGGCCCCCAAAGGCAGAGCCGGCCGGGCGCGGTGCATGCTGGGACTCGGCGCTCGGCAGCGGAGGCCGCTCCGCTCCATAGCGCCCCCTGCGGGCGGGAGGAGCGGCACCGCCAGAGGGAGTCGGTCCTCAGAGGAGGGGCTCGGGCACCCTCCGTGCAGGCCGCAGCACGCCGGTCTTTGAGGGACCCTTGGACTCCCGGATCTGCATGCGAGGGATGCGGTCGAAGACGAGATGAGGGAGCTGACGGGAGGGGACACGGAGGGGCAGGTGAACATGGAGAGAGCAGGAACAGGGAGAGAGTAGGGACAGCGACTGGGAGACGCACTCCACAGAAACCCGGACTGAGAGGCAGCGAGAGGGGAGAGTCCGGTGCTGTTCCTTCCAAAGCTGCCCCCAAGTCAGGGATGAGCTCGAGGGCTTCGTTTGTGAGGGGCGTCCCGGGAATCCAGCGAGGCCGGGTAGGTGGTGGGGGGCGCGCGGTGGCCCGGGGTGTCCGTCCCGCGGGGGGCGCGGAGGCCGTGGGGGCCCCGGGCATGTCCCGTCGGGGACGCGGAGGAGGGGTCCGCCCACCACGTCCGGTCCCCGTGGGTGCAGCGCCCTTCTGGGCTCCCCGAGCGTCCACACTCCCTCATTGGCAGAGAAAGGCCTCGGGCTGAGACCCCATGCGGAAGCCACCCCGGCCTCGGGGCCGCCTGCGGGGACTCAGGGTCGCCCAGGGATGCGGGCCGGGCACCCCTAGCCCCCGGCGGGAGACTGTGACAGAGCGGGAGAAGACGGAGGAGGCCATGACACAGGGCGTGAGAAACACGAAGACGCAAAAACGGGAGAGGTGGGAAGACGCAGAAGGGGAAACCAGGGAAAGACAGAAAGGAGAGAGAGGGCAAGGAAGGGGGTGGCGACTGTCCCCAGAAAATCAACCTCGCATTCTGTCCTAGTCATGTTTTAGGTGTCGGGCTAAAGTAACAAATGAAAAGTGTGTAGTTAGAAAGGATGTCCATGAGAAATAAAATAGTCCCTGCATAGGCTGAGGAGCGTGTGCACATCTGTATTTGTCCCGGAATCGTGAAATGTAGATGCACCTTACTGATTAAAGGGTTAAAAAAAAAACTTACATTAAAACTAACGTTTCGGATGGGCGCGGTGCCTCACGCCTGTAATCCCAGCACTTTGGGAGGCGGAGGCGGGCGGATCACGAGGTCAGGAGAGCGAGACCATCCTGGCTAACGGCGAAACCCCGTCTCTACTAAAAATACAAAAAAAAAAAAAAAAATAGCCGAGCGTTGTGGCGGGCGCCTGTAGTCCCAGCTCCTCGGGAGGCTGAGTCAGGAGAATGGCGTGAACCCGGGAGGCGGAGCTTGCAGTGAGCCGAGATCGCGCCACTGCACTCCAGCCTGGGCGACAGAGGGAGACTCCATCTCAAAAAAAACAAAAACAAACAAACAAAAAAACTAACGTTTCTTTGGGTGTAAAGTTCTATGAATTTTCACATATGTATGGATACGTGTAGTAACCACTGTAACCAGGATACGGAAGAGCCCTGTCCCACCCTGAAACTCCTTGTGCTGCCATTCTCTTCTGTGCTTCATTTGCTTTATAGTCACTCCCTCCGACACCTGGATCCCTGGCAAGGACTGATCAGCTCTTGGAACCTAGTTTTCTCTTTTTAGAAGTGGTGTATAAATGGAATCATACAGTATGATGTAACCTTTTGTGACTGGCTCCTCAAAAGCGTAATGCTTTTGTGATTCATCCATGTTGACGAAGAGTCAAACTGTAAAATATTTAGAAGTTTATTCTGAGCCAAATATGAGTGAGGAAGGCCAAGGTACTGTCTGAAGAGGTCCTAAGAACATGTATCCAAGGTGGTTGGGTTACAGCTTGATTGTACACGTTTTGGGAAGACTTAAGACATCAGTCAATACATGTAAAGTGTACACTGGTTCTGTCAGGAAAGGCGGGACAACTCTAAGCGGTGCTTACAGGTCACAGGCGGATTCAGCGATTTTCTGATTGGCAATTGGCTATCTGAAGACCAGGTTCATAGAAAGGGTGTCTGGGTTAAGATAAGGGGTTGTGGAGACCAAGATTCTTAGGATGTCTCATAGTGACTGTCTTTAGATGGCAAAAATTTCCTATTTAAACCTTTAAAAGGTACTAGATTCTCTGGCCGGGCTCAGTAGCTCACGTCTGTAACCCTAGCACTTTGGGAGGCTGAGGCAGTAGGATTGCCTGAGCACAGGAGTTGAAGACCAGCCTGGGCAACATGGCGAAACCCCATCTCTACAGAAAATACAAGATTTTGTCGGCACAGTGGCAAAGACGTTAATCTCAGCTATTTGGGAGGCAGAGGTGGGAGGATTACTTGAGCCTGGGAGGCGAAGGTTGCAGTGAGCCCAGATTGTGCTGACACTACAGCCTGGGTGACAGAGGAAGACAGAGGGAGACTCTGTCTCAAAAAAATAAAATAAAATAAAATTATATATATATATATAGTTTGTTTGTTTGTTGGGTTTTTTCCAGACGGAGTCTTGCTCTGTTGCCTAGGCTGGAATAGAGTGGTGTGATCTCGGCTCACTGCAACCTCCGCCTCCCAGGTTCAAGCGATTCTCCTGCCTCAGCCTCCCGAGTAGTTGGGATTACAGGTATGTGCCACCACGTTGGGCTAATTTTTGTATTCTTAGTAGAGATGGGGTTTCACCATGTTGGCCAGGCTGGTCTTCAACTCTTGACCTCTTGATCCACCTACCTCGGCCTCCCAAAGTGCTGGGATTACAGGCATGAGCCACTGTGCCTGGCCCTATATTTTCATATAAATATATAATACATACTGCAAAGAAGCATATTTGGGGATAAAATATTTTGATTTCCTTCTTTGTCATGCAATGTTATGCCAGAGTCAGGTTGGAAACTAAGCTGTTATATAGGGTTAAATAAAACCCTTCTGGTGAGATTTTTATGGTTTGTAGGGCGTGACTTCCTATGTCCCTTAGTTAGAAATTTGGACAAGAAAGGAAAAAAGGTCACAATTTAGTTGGTATCCATATCATTGTGTGTGAAAACAGTTTATTTTATTTATTTTTTATTGTTATTTTTTTGAGACGGAGTCTTGCTCTGTTGCCCAGGCTAGAGTGCAGTGGCTCGATCTTGGCTCACTGCAACCTCCGCCTCCCAGGTTCAAATGATTCTCCTGTTTCAGCCTCCCGAGTAGCTGGGACTACAGGTGCATCCCACCACACCCAGCTAATTTTTATATTTCTAGTAGAGACAGGGTTTCACCATATTGGTCAGGCTGTTCTCCAACTCCTGACCTCAGGTGATCCACCCACCTCGGCCTCCCAAGGCGCTGGGATTACAGGCACGAGCCACTGCGCCTGGCCTACAACAGTTTTATTTTAATTGCTGATAGTATTCCATGTTATGATATACTGAAGAGTATTTATCCATTGAAGGATATTTGTATTTTTTCCGTTTTATTATTTTTTATACTTATTTGTTTATTTATTTATTTTTTGAGATGGAGTTTTGCTCTTGTTGCCTAGTCTGGAGTGCAATGGAGCAATCTCAGCTCACCGCAACCTCCGCCTCCCAGGTTCAAGCGATTCTTCTGCCTCAGCCTCCCTAGTAACTGGGATTACAGGCATGTGCCACCACACCTGGTTATTTTGTATTTTTGGTAGAGACAGGGTTTCTCCATGTTGGTCAGGCTGGTCTCAAACTCCCAACCTCAGGTGATCTGCCCGCCTCAGCCTCCCAAAGTGCTGAGATTACAGGCATGAGCCACCGCACCCGGCCTATTTATTTATTTTTGAGATGGAGTCTCACTCTGTTGCCCAGGCTGAAGTGCAGTGGCACGATCTCGGCTCACTGCAACCTCCACCTCTGGGGTTCAAGCGATTCCCCCATCTCAGCCTCCCGAGTAGGTGGGATTACAGGTGCACACCACCCCACCTGGCTAATTTTTGTATTTTTAGTAGAGAAGGTGTTTCACCATGTTGGCCAGGCTGGTTTCAAACTCCTAACCTCAAGTGATCCGCCTGCCTTGGCCTCCCAAAGTGCTGGGATGACAGGAATGAGCAACTGTGCCCAGCCTTTTCCAAGTTTTGGAATTCTGAATAGAGCTGCTATAAACATTTGCATACAGGTTTTTGTGTGAAGATAAATTTTTATTTCTTTAAGGTAGATACCCAGGAGTGGGACTGCTGAGTCATGGTAAATATGTATATTTAATTTTACAAGGAACTAGCAAACCATTTTTAAGAGTGACTGTACTATTATGTGTTCCCCTTGTGAACGCATGAGAGTTCAGTTGGCCCACATTCTTTATTTGGTATTTTTAGCATTTTAAAAAACTGTTAGACATTCTAATCAATGGTGTTGTTACTGAAACACCAGGGGTTTGGTCTAGGTGCTGCTGTTTGTGGCTCAGAAAGCCAATCATGACAACAACAAGTGTTGCCAACGAAGAAGGCTTTAATTGGGTGTTACTGCTGAGGAGATGGGAGATGGGAGATGGGAGATCAGTCTCAAATCCATCTCCCTGACAGGCTAAAATGAGTGGCTTCTATTGCTGGGAGGAAATGTAACCATATGTGGAAAAACATGAATTGGTTAGGGGTAAGGAAGAGGGGTTGGTCAACAGGAAGCAGGTGGTGGGTTAGGCAATCATGATGGGTGAGGGGTCTGACTTTCATTGTCCAAATTCAGTGATCCTGTGAGTTTCAACTGGTTAATACTATCTGGGAGGCCTGATGGTTGGTTTCCTGAGAAAGGAACTCAGATAAGACAAATGTAACTGTCTCAAGTTTTAAGACTAAAAGGATCAGTTACTGTGTTTATTCAAAGAAACCATAAACATCAGTTCTATAGGGCAATTGGGTCTGTTTCAGTGTAGGGGTATCTCAATGTAGTTTTTATTTGCATTTCCCTAGTTGCTAATTATACAAAAAATTCTTATTACGTGCTAAATTACCAACTTTTAGTTAAGTTTTTGTTCTTGCTCCTTGTCCATTTTTAAATTGCATTTTTCTCAGGTTGATAAATATGGACTTTTTATTAAGGAAAGATTTTACTATGGGCAATTCTTTTAACATATTAGAACAGGCTGGGTGTGGTGGCTCACACCTGTAATCCCAGCAATTTGGGAGGCAGAGGCTGATGGATCATGAGATCAGGAGATCGAGACAATCCTGGCCAATACGGTGAAACCCCATCTCTACTACAAATACAGAAATTAGCTGGGTGTGGTGGCGGACGCCTGTAGTCCCAGCTACTCGGGAGGCTGAGGCAGGAGAATTGCTTAAACCTTGGAGGCGTAGGTTGCAGTGAGCCAAGATCGGGCCACTGCACTCCAGCCTGGGCAACAAGAGCGAGACTCTGCCTCAAAAACAAAACAAAACAAACAAACAAAAAACATACGCAGAACAATGCAATAAGCCCCAGCCATAATCCAGCTTTGGAAACATTTAAAAATATATATTTTATTTAGCATTTCTATTGAATTTGAAGTAGCGGGGAGGGTTTCCTGTTTTAGCTTAGTCTATTATCCTAGTGAAAAATTCTTTGCTTTTGACACTTTTAAACAGTTTTAGACATTTTAAATATGTTCACACCTTCTTTAATAGCTATGCAGCATACCAATTTACCACAATGTATTCATCCAGTCCTCTACTAGACATTTTGTTTAGAGTCAAATTTTAGTTTATAGTCAAAAAGCATTAAGTATTGCTTTCGATGAATCTTACATTTGCAAATATATTTATAGAATACGTTCCTAGAAAAATATTGCTTGATCAAAAGGTCTACTTATTTATAATCGATACACTACTAAGTTGCTCAGAAGAGGTTATATCAATTTATTACTCCACCGACTTCCTTATATTCTCTTTTTATTTTTTTTTTTTGAGACAGAGTCTTGCTCTGTCCCCCAGGCTGTAGTGCAATGCCGTGATCTTGGCTCACTGCAACCTCCACCTCCCAGGTTCAACTGATTCTCCTGCCTCAGCCTCCCGAGTAGCTGAGATTACAGGCATGTGCCACCACGCCCTGCTAATTTTGTATTTTTGGTAGATATGGGGTTTCTCCATGTTTGTCAGGCTGGTCTTGAACTCCTGACCTCATGTGATCTGCCCACTTCAGCCTCCCAAAGCGCTGGGAATACAGGCATGAGCCACCCCGCCCAGCCCAGAGAACAGCTTTCTCTCTTTCGAGAGAGAGGCACCCGTATGGGACCTCCAGACCTCAGTGGAGTGCACCGGCTTTTATAGGCAGGCTTGAGGAGGCGGTGTCTGATTTACCAGGGGCCCAAAGATGGGTTGGACCAGGTGGGACGTCTACATAGCACGAGAGGAAGCTGGCCACCCACCCTAATCTTCTTAATGCAAATGAGCTTTCCACTGGGCCAGTGCCATGTTGTGTGCTCCCTACTGCACAAGTGGTTGGAAAGAAAAACAGAAGATGGAAAGAAAAACAGAAGACAGAGCCGCCATTTTAAACACACCTAGTCTCTGGTAGCCTTTTCCGATTGACACAACTGCCAGCATTCACCTGTGCAAGCTTCCGCTTGCTTGTGTATGTCTGCAGCTCATTTTTACAGGCTCCTTGTTAGAAAGTAAAATGATTTTGGGGCTGCTTTTTATTAAAAGGAAAGCTTTACTGATGACTTCCTTACCCTCACTATCTGCCTAAATAATTTCTTTTTAACTCCTATATCAGCAGTGAGGACAACCAGATGTCACTCTGATTGCCATCTTGGTTTTGGTAGGTTTTAGGCTGGCTTCTTTAGTGCAACCTGTTTTATCAGTAAGGCTTTTTTTTTTTTGATAGAGTTTCACCCTGTAGCCCAGGGTGGAGTGCAATGGCACAATCTTGGATCACTGCAACTTCCGCCTCATTGGTTCAGGCGATTCTCCTGCCTTAGCCTTCCAAGTAGCTGGGATTATAGGCTTGCCACCACACGCAGATAACTTTTGTATTTTTAGTAGAGATAGGGTTTCACCATGTTGGCTAGGCTGGTCTCGAACTCCAGGGCTCAAGTGATCTGCCCACCCCAGCCTCCCAAAGTGCTGGGATTATAGGCATGAGCCACTGTGCCAGGCCATTAGCATGGTCTTTATGACCTGTATGTTGTGCTGACTTCCTATCTCTTCCTGTGATTTAGAATGCCTTAACCATCTGGGAATGCAGCCCAGCCTCATTTTACCCAGCCCCTATTCAAGATGAAGTTGCTACAGTTCAAAGGCTTTTGACAAAGTGATCTGCTTGCCCCAGCTTCCCAAAGTTCTGGGATTACAGGGGTGAGCCACTGCACCTGGCTTTTGGTTATTTTTGTGTTTTTTAAATATATATATATATTTGTTTTTTGTGACCTTCAGATTTTTTTTTGTTTTGTTTTTTTGAGATGGAGTTTTGCCCTTGTGCAGGCTGGAGTACAATGGTATGATCTCGGCTCACCGCAACCTCTGCCTCCCGGGTTCAAGCGATTCTCCTGCCTCAGCCTCCCGAGTAGCTGGGATTACAGGCATGCGCCACTGTGCCCGGCTAATTTTGTATTTTTAGTAGAGACGGAGTTTCTCCATGTTGGTCAGGCTGATCTCGAACTCCTGACCTCAGGTGATCTGCCCGCGTTGGCTTCCCAAAGTGCTGGGATTACAGGCGTGAGCCACGGCGCTCGGCCATGCTGTTTTTGTCTCTTTTTTTTTTTTTTTTGAGACGGAGTTTAGCTCTTGTTGCACAGGGTGGAGTGCAATGGTGTGATCTCGGCTAACTGCAACCTCTGCCTCCCAGGTTCAAGCAATTCTCCTGCCTCAGCCTCCCAAGTAGCTGGGATTACAGGCACCCGCCACCACGCCCAGCTAATTTTTTTTTTTTTTTTTTTTTTGGATTTTTAGTAGAGACGGGGTTTCACCATGTTGGCCAGGCTGGTCTTGAACTCCTGACGTCAGGTAATCCAACCCCCCCCCCCCACCCCGCCGGCCTCCCAAAGTGCTGGGATTACAGGTGTGAGCCACCACGCTCAGCCCGTTTTTGTCTTTTTGATATGAGATCTCATTCTGTTGCCCAGGCTGGAGTGCAGTGGTGTGATCATAGCTCACTGCAGCCTCCACCCTCTGGGCTCAAGATGCTCCCACCTCAGCCTTTCAAAGTTTGGGGACTACAGGTGTGAGCCACAGCATCCTATCCATTATATTCTTAATGATCTTTCTGTACAACTTAAAGTTTATTTTTTCAACTCTGAGTACTTTTAAAGATATATTAACTAGACATTAGATAATAGGTAAAAGAGTAACACCTAATCATTTATTATTTATTTAGAGATGGAGTCTCACTCTGTTGCCCAGGCTGGTTTTTTTTTTCCTTCAGCACTTTTATTTTTATGTTTTTGGACAGAGTCTGGCTCTGTCGCCCAGGCGGGAATGAGTGGCGCAATCTTGGCTCACCGCAACCTCTGCCTCCCTGGTTCAAGCAATTCTCATGCCTCAGCCTCCCAAGCAGCTGGAACTACAGGCACACACCACCACGCCCAGCTAATTTTTGTATTTTTAGTAGAGAAGGGGTTTCATCATGTTGGCCAGGCTGGTCTGGAATCCCTGGGCTCAGGTGACCTGCCCAGCTCGGCCTCCCAAAGTGCTGGGATTACCACCTGACCTCATTTATTATGTTAAAGACTGTTAGAGATAATGCTGATTGCAATAATCACATTAACAAACCCTAGTTGAAGAAGGCAGGCATTTGAAAGTGGTTTATTTTCTTATTGTTCAGTTTTGACAGTTCTTAATTTATTCTGAATGTAAGTCCTTTGTTGGATATATGATTAGTAAATATTTTATCCTGGCCAACACGGTGAAACCCCGTCTCTACTAAAAATACCAAAAAATTAGCCGGGCGTCGTGGCAGGTGCCCGTAGTCCCAGCTACTTAGTAGGCTGAGGCAGGAGAAGGGCATGAACCTGAGAGGTGGAGCTTGCAGTGAGCCAAGATCGCGCCACTGCACTCCAGCCTGGGTGACAGAGCGAGACTCCGTCTCAAAAAAAAAAAAAGAAAGAAAGAAAGAAAAAAAGAAAGCTTTAATTTTAAGTGGGAGCTAAGCTATGATGACGCAAAGTCATAAGAATGATATAATGGACTATGGGGACTTGGGAAGACTGGGAGCGGGGATGAGGGATAGAAGACTACACATTGGATGCTGCTGCGTACACTGCTTGAGTGATGGATGCACCAAATCCCAGAAATCACACCTGGAGAACTTATCCATGTCGCTAAACACTACCCGTTCCCCCAAAAACTATTGGAATAATAATAATAGTCCGGGTGCGGTAGCTCACACCTGTAATCCCAGCACTTTGGGAGGCTGAAGCAGACAGATCACTTGAGGTAAGCAATAGTTGAAGATCAGCCTGGCCAACATGGTGAATCCCAGTCTCCACTAAAAATTCAAAAATTAGCTGGGCGTGGTGGTGCGCGCCTGTAGTCCCAGCTACTCAGGAGGCTGAGCATGAGAATCACTTGACCCCAGGAGGCGGAGGTTGCAGTGAGCCAAGATCATGCCATTGCACTCCAGCCTGGGAGACAGAGGGAGAATATGTCTCCAAAAACTAATAACAACAATAATAATAATAATAAAGCTTTAATTTTGATTAAGTCCAATTTGTACTTTGTTGATTTTTGTGGATTGGGCTTTTGGTGTCATGTGTAAGAACTCTGCCTAATTCAAGGTCATGAAGATTTGTTTTTGTTCTAGAAGTTTCCTAGTTTTATGTTTTAAATTTATTTATTTATTTATTTAAAGCTTTTAATTTAAAAGTAAAATTTAATGTCAAAAATGCAAACTTGGGGAGGGCGTAAAAATCACACTCAAGGCTGCCACCTCACACTTAGAAGGTTGCAGAGCGGCCAGGCAGAGGTGCTCCTCACTTCCTAGACTGTGGGGCGGCCGAGCAGAGGCACTCCTCACTTTTTAGACAGTGCAGCTGCCAGGCAGAGGTGCGCCTCACTTCCCAGACGGGTTGGCGGCCAGGCAGAGGTGCTCCTCACTTCCCAGTTTAAATTTATATCTATGATCTGTTTTTATTTACTTTGTGTAAAAAGTGTAAGAGTTGGGTTGAGGTTCATTTTTTTGCATATAAAAGTCCAATAGTTGAGACACAATTTGTTGAAAAACTTATTCTATCTTCATTTAAGTGCTTTTTTTTTTTTTTTGAGACGGAGTCTTACACTGTCACCCAGGTTGGAGTGCAGTGGCATGATCTAGGCTCACTGCAACCTCTGCCTCGTGGGTTCAAGGGATTCTCCTGTCTCAGCCTCCCATGTAGCTGGGATTACAGGCACCCGCCACCACACCCAGCTAATTTTTTTATATTTTTAGTAGAGACGGGATTTCACTGTGTTGGCCAGGCTGGTCTCGATCTCCTGACCTCGTGATCCACCTGCCTTGGCCTCCCAAAATGCTGGGATTACAGGCGTGAGCCACCGTGCTGGGCCTTTTTTTTTTTTTTTTTTTTTTGAGACTGAGTTTTGCTCTTGTGGCCCAGGATGGAGTGCAATGGCATGGTCTGGGCTCACCACAACCTTCACTTTCTGGGTTCAAGTGATTCTCTTGCCTCAGCCTCCCAAGTAGCTGGGATTACAGGCACCCACCAGCATGCCTGGCTAATTTTTGTATTTTTAGTAGAGATGGGGTTTCACCATGTTAGCCAAGCTGGTCTTGAACTCCTGACCTCAGGTGATCCTCCCACCTCAGCCTCCCAAAGTGTTGGGATTACAGGTGTGAGCCACCATGCCCGGCCCATTGAATTGCTCTTACACCTCTGTAAAAAGTCAGTCGTCCAAATTTGTGTGGGTTTATTTTTAGATTCTTGTTTTATTGATCCATGTGTCTATCCCTTCCCCAATATGACATGCTCATGATTACTGTAGCTTTGGAGGAGTGTTGAGAGTAGACATCCCTGCCTGTCTCAATCTGAGGGGAAGCCATTTAGTCTCACTATTGAGTATGACGTTAACTGCATACTTTTCTTTTAACACAGAGTCTTGCTCTTTCCTGCAGGCTGGAGTGCAGTGGCGTGATCTCGGCTCACTGCAACCTCTGCCTCCCTGGTTCAAGCAATTCTCCTGCCTCAGCCTCCTGAGTAGCTGGGATAACATGCATGCGCCACCGTGTCCGGCTAATTTTTGTATTTTTAGTAGAGACGGGTTTTCACCATATTGGTCAGGCTGGTCTTGAACTCTTGACCTCGTGATCCACCTGCCTTGGCCTCCCAAAGTGTTGGGATTACAGGCGTGAGCCACTGTGCCTGGCATGTAGATACTTTTTATCATGTTTTGCTAATTCCCTTTCATCCCTAGTTTTGTGAGAGTTTTTATTGTGAGTAAATGTGAATATTTGTTTTGTGAAATCATTTTTCTGCATTTATGGGCAAGCACAATCACTTACATGTATTTAGTTGTGAAAAACTGGAACCTAAACGTATAAATAAGTCGGAAGCATCCGTAAGATGAAATATGTAGACATTAAATTTATGTTTTCGAAAAATATTTGGCTGGGCGCAGTGGTTCACGCCTGCAATCCCAGCACTTTGGAAGGCCGAGGCGGGCGGATCACCTGAGGTCGGGAGTTCAAGACCACCCTGACCAATATAGAGAAACCCCATCTCTACTAAAAATACAAAAAATTAGTTGCGCATGGTGGCGCACGCCTGTGATCCCAGCTACTCGGGAGGCTGAGGCAGGAGAATAGCTTGAACCTGGGAGGCAGAGGTTGTGATGAGCTGAGATCAGGCCATTGCACTCCAGCCTAGGCAATAAGAGCGAAACTCTGTCTCAAAAAAAAAAGAAAAAAGAAAAAAATTTAATGCTATGCAAGATATTCAAGTATATTAAATAACAAAGGCAGGTTTCAAAACAGTATTTATGGCTGGGTGCAGTGGCTCACGCCTGTAATTCCAGCACTTTGGGAGGCCGAGGTGGGTGGATCACCTGAGGTCAGGAGTTCAAGACCAGCCTGGACAACATGGCAAAATACCATCTCTACTAAAAATACAAAAATTATCTGGGCGTGGTGGTGCACGCCTGTATCCAGCTACTCTCAAGAAGCTAAGGCAGGAGAATCGCTACAATCCAGGAGGCAGAGGTTGCAATGAGCCGAGATCGTGCCACTGCACTCCAGCCTGGGTGACACAGTGAAACTCCATTTCAAAAACAAAACAAAACAAATCAAGAAACAGTATTTACAGTTTCAACTGTATTAAGAAAATAAATAAATAAATATTGTGTGTGTGTATACATATATATATTTATATAAAAGAAGCTCACAAAGATAAGAACCAAAATGCTTCAAGTGATTGTCTCTGGATTGTATGATTATATGTGGCCTTTGTCTTTATACATCCCTGTATATTTCAAATATTCTGCAAAGCACAGAAAAATAATAATAAATGTGCTCACTGCAGCCTCAACCTCTGGGGTTCAATTGATCCTCTCATCTCAGCCTCCTGAGTAGCTGGGACTACAGGTGCATGCCACTATGCCCAGCTAATTTTTTTTTTTTTTTTTTTGAGATGGAGTCTTGTTCTGTCACCAGGCTGGAGTACAGTGACGCATCTTGACTCACTGCAACCTCTGCCTCCCAGGTTCAAGCAAGTCTCCTGCCTCAGCCTCCAGAGTAGCTGGGACTACAGGAGCACGCCACCACGCCCAGCTAATTTTTGGATTTTTAGTAGAGACGGGGCTTCACCATGTCGACCAGATGGTCTTGATTTCTTGACCTCCTCCTGATCCGCCCACCTCGGCCTCCTAAAGTGCTGAGATTATAGGCACAAGCCACCGCACCCAGCCAGTTTTTTTTTTTAAGTTTTAATTTTTTTTGTAAAGATGGGGTCTCACAGTGTTGCTAAGCTGGTCTTAGACTCCTAGGCTCAAGTGATTCTCTCATCTGGGCCTCCCAAAGTGCTGGGATTATAGGCATAAACCAGTGTACCTGGTCTATTGTTACTGTGTGAATACCTACTTTTAAATTTAGGTATTCTAAATTCCAAATGTAACTTGAAGTATAAAATCTAATGATGTGCCGGGCGCGGTGGCTCACGCCTGTAATCCCAGCACTTTGGGAGGCTGAGGCGGGCACATCATGAGGTCAGGAGTTCGAGACCATCCTGGCCAACATGGTGAAACTCCGTCTCCACTAAAAATACAAAGATTAGCTGGGCGTAGTGGCACATGCCTGTAGTCCTAGCTACTTGGGAGGCTGTGGCAGGAGAATCACTTGAGCCCGGGAGGCGGAGGTTGCAGTGAGCGAGATCAGCCACTGCACTCCAGCCTGGCAACAGATAAATAAATATATAAAAATTTGGCCAGGCGTGGTGGCTCATGCCTGTAATCCCAGCACTTTGGGAGGCTGAGATGGAGGGATCACGAGGTCAGGAGATCGAGACCATCCTGGCTAACACGGTGAAACCCTGTCTCTACTAAAAATACAAAAAATTAGCCGGGCGTGGTGGCGGGCACCTGTGGTCCCAGCTCTACTCAGGAGGCTGAGACAGGAGAATGGCGTGAACCCAGGAGGAAGTGAGCCGAGATTGCGCCACTGCACTCCAGCCTGGGCAACAGAGCTAATCCATCTCAAAAAAATAAAATAAAATAAAATAAAATAAAAATTTAAAAATAATAAAAGTAAAATCTGATGATGTGCTTTAATGTTCAAATCCTAGCAGTCAGTTGAAGTATATATGAATATATATTTAATACTGCAAAAGTAAAATGCTATAATAATTATTGAGGATTACAAAAGATGTTATTTTATGTAATAAACAGGAACTTTCAAATAGTTACATACATTGACAGTATATTTAGAGTGTGTTATCTAGATAACTTTAGAAAGAACATTATGTTCTTTTTGAGCCTACAGATGTTTATAAAAATATAATTCTACCATAGGGAAAGAGAATTAACATTAGACATAATAATTCTAGTTACTATGGAATTATTTTGCACAGTTGCATTCATAACAGTACATAAAATACTCTTTTTTTTTTTTTTTGAGACAGAGTCTCGCTCTGTTCCTCAGGCTGGTGTGCAATGGCATGATCTCAGCTCACTGTAATCTCTGCCTTCCAGGTTCAAGCAATCCTCCTGCCTCAGCCCCCTAGTAGCTGGGATTACAGGCATGTGCCACTATGCCCGGCTAACTTTTGTATTTTTAGTAGAGACGGGGTTTCATCATGTTGGCCAGGCTGGTCTCAAACTCCTGACCTCGGGTGATCCACCCAACTCGGCCTCCCAAAGTGTTGGGATTACAGGTGTGAGCCACCACACCAGGCCCATAAAACACTCTTTAGAAACGAATGTTTAACAATTTTGTTCCATTCTGTCCTTTCAAAAAAAAAAAAAAGATCCCTGGCTGTGCGTGGTAGCTCACACCAGGAATCCCAGCACTTTGGGAAGTCAAGGCAGGAGCATCCCTTGAGCCCAAGAGTTGGAGACCAGCTTGGGCAACATAGCAAGACCTTCTCTCTACTAAAAATTTAAAAGTTAGCCGGGTGTAGCAGGGTGGGCCTGTAGTCTCAGCTACTTGGGAGGCTGAGACGGGAGAATTGCTTAAGCCAAGGAGGTCAAGGCTGCAGTGAGTCATGCTTGTGCCACTGCACTCCAGCCTGGGCGACAGAGGCAGAGCCTGTCTCAAAAAAAAAAAAAAAAAAAAAATCCCTATTTGGTAATTTTTCACACATTGGGGAGAAAAAAGCAGTGTCAACTTGGTCACCTCAAAATTTCACAAGGAGGAAGAATCTCATCTACAACACATATATGATAAATCATCTTTAAATCATCTTTGAGTCATGATTAACATTTTTTTTAAAAGAGAGTATGAAGAAAAAGAGAAAGTTTAGATTAAAATGGGGCACTCCAAATACAACTGTTCTCTCTAATCCACAGACTTTTTTTTTTTTTTGAGACAGAGTGTCGCTCTTGTCGCCCAGGCTGGAATGCAATGGCACAATCTCGGCTCACTGCAACCTCTGCCTCCTGGGTTCAAGCGATTCTTCCATCTCAGCCTCCCAAGTAGCTAGGATTACAGCTACTTTTCTTTCTTTTTTTTTTTTTTTTGAGACGGAGTCTCACTCTGTAGCCCAGGCTGGAGTGCACTGGCATGAACTTGGCTCACTGCAAGCTCCGCCTCCCGAGTTCACGCCATTCTCCTGCCTCAGCCTCCTGAGTAGCTGGGACGACAGGCGCCTGCCACCACGCCTGGCTAATTTTTTGTATTTTTAGTAGAGACAGGGTTTCACCGTGTTAGCCAGGATGGTCTGGATCTCTTGACCTCGTGATCCACCTGCCTCAGCCTCCCAAAGTGCTGGGATTACAGGCATGAGCCACTGTGCCCGGCCTAATTTTTGTATTTTTGTAGAGATGAGGTTTCACCATGTTGGCCAGGCTGGTGTTGAACTCTTGACATCAGGTGATCCACCCACCTCAGCCTCTGAAAGTGCTGGGATTACAGGCGTGAGCCACCGCGCCCGGCCCTAATCCACAGACTTCAAGTTATCATAGGTTGGCATCGATGAAGGCTGTTTTTGTTTGAGACAGGGTCTCGCTTTGCCACTCAGGCTGGAATGCAGTGGTGCAGTCATGGCTTACTACAGCTCCAAACTCCTGGGTTCAAGCAATCCTCCCACCTCGACCTCCCAAAGTGTAGAGATTACAGAGGTGAGTCACCGTGCCTGGACTAATGTTTTTAGAGCTTGTAGAGATAATTGCTATAGACTGGTAACCATTTTCGGTTGAGATTTCCCCAAGATCTTAATTCTAAATATTGATTTATTTTAGGAAACATTCCTAAAATATTTTTCCTGATTCATTTTCTGCTGTGCACAAAAAGGTTAATGAAATATTAAAAATGCTGCAATAAAACATTAAAAATGTCTTATATACCAGATATATACTGTATATATCTGTATATGTACCAGATACTGTATATATCTGGTATATAAGATATTTGGGGCTGGGAGTGGTGGCTCACGCCTGTAATCCCAGCACTTTGGGAGGCCGAGGTGGGCGGATCACGAGGTCAGGAGATCGAGACCATCCTGGCTAACACGGTGAAACCCCGTCTCTACTAAAAATACAAAAAATTAGCCGGGCGTGGTGGCGGGCGCCTGTAGTCCCAGCTACTCAGGAGGCTGAGGCAGGAGAATGGCGTGAACCCGGGAGGCGGAGCTTGCAGTGAGCCAAGATCGCACCACTGCACTCCAGCCTGGGCGACAGAGCGAGACTTCGTCTAAAAACAAACAAACAAACAAACAAAAAACCAGATATTTGGATATGAAGAATCACGCTTAACTTTTTATGTTTGACCATACAGAGGACCAATTATTAATTCCATTTTCCCTACTTAATGAAAAATTCCTAGGTCTCAGTGAATCTGACTTTGAGAAAAATTTATGGAATGTAAAATCAGTAAACAGAAACGCATGAACGTCGAATTTCCCATGGAAAAATACAGTAAAGGCTATGAGCACAAGCACACTATAGTTTGTTCCCATCTTCAGTTTTACATTCAGAAAACAGGTATAGCTTCATGTATGTTATTTTATTGATTGATGATTGATTAGTATAGTGGCATGATCTCGGCTCCCTGCAAACTCAACCTCCCAGGCTCAGGTGATTCTCCCACCTCTAGCTTAATGTATTAATGATGTAATAGAAAATTACTGGCCAGGCGCGGTGGCCAGAGCGAGACTCCATCTCAAAAAAGAAAAGAAAAGAAAAGAAAATTACTGGCGGCAAGCAGGAACATTGTAGATTTTGAAACTGTCTTGTTTTACAAGATACTGAAGCAAGGTGGTGCAATTATTATGTCCTTCTAAAGCTGATCGGATAAAGGCTTTAATTTTGTAATTTTCAGAGAATATTACCAATGTAGCAAGATTTACCAATAACCAATGGTTGCTTGAAGACAAAAGAGTTTGTTGGAACTTGCTGAATAAATTGATGTGCTATCAGTGTATTTTTTACATGATACATGCTGAAAAAAATCTGTCCTTGATTCTATGCAAGGGAAGATGCTGAAATTGGTGTGCATATGCAGGGAAAGTCAAGATGCAGATGGAAACTGGGATTATTTTGTTAACTCAAAAACCAATTGGCAGGGTGCGGTGGCTCACGCCTGTAATCCCAGCACTCTGGGAGGCCGAGGTGGGCAGATCACCTGAGGTCAGTAGTTCGAGACCAGCCTGGCCAACATGGTGATACCTCGTCTCTACTTAAAATACAAAATTAGCCCCCATGATGGCGCATGCCTGTAATCCCAGCTACTTGGGAGGCTGAGGCAGGAGAATCACTTGACCCCGGGAGGCAGAGGTTCCAGTGAGCAGAGATTGCGCCATTGCACTCTAGTCTGGGCAACAAGAGTGAAAACTCCATCTCAAAAAACAAACAAACAACCCCCCAAGAAAGCCAATTAAATTGTTTCATAGTCACATTTCTAGATCCAAACTTTTAGGACAGTTTTTTTCTCTAGTGATTATGTATAGCAGCAAGAGCAGACAAAAATATTATAAATTAAAAATAAGTTAGTACAACAACCTTACATCTGCTTCTGAAAATATTGTGCATCTTCTTTAAACAGTACACAAAAAGCTTCAGTCAGTGAAATTGCTTCATGAAATGCCAGTACCATCCAAAGAATTTTTAAGGCCAAGAATTAAATAGGAAGAATTTCTTGTCTTAATATATTCCTATTCAAGGAAGGAACATTTAATAAGTTGGTGGTAATATTACCATATTAAAGCAGAGAGGTAGCCTTGCTTTCTATGGAGCTCAGTTGGAAGTGTCTTATTTAGTAATACAAATGTCCCTGTTAAATGGCCATAGGAGCATCTGACAGAAATTGTTGTTCTTGCCTTATAACATCAAACTTGAAAACTTTACTACTTTTTTTTTGGAGATGGGATGTCAGTCTGTCGCCCAGGCTGGAGTGCAGTGGTATTATTACAGCTCACTGCAGCTTCAACCTCCCTGGCTCAAGTTATCTTACCTCAGCCTCCCGAGTAACTGGGTCGACAGGTGTGCATTACCATTTCAGGCTAATTTTTGTAATTTTTTTATAGAGACAGGGTCCCACCAGGTTGCCCTGACTGGCCTTGAATTCTTGGGCTCCAACAATCTACCCACCTCGGCCTCCCACTGTGCTCGGCTACTACATTTTTTTTTCTTTTTTGAGATGGAGTTTCACTCTTGTTTCCCAGGCTGGAGTGCAATGGTGCAATCTCCGCTCACTGCAACCTCCTCCTCCTAGGTTCAAGTGATTCTCCTGCCTCAGCCTCCTGAGTAGCTAGGATTATAGGCGCCCACGACCACGCCCGGCTAGTTTTTCTATTTTTAGTAGAGATGGGGTTTCACCGTGTTGTTCAGGCTGGTCTCCAACTCCTGACCTTAGGCGATCCACCCACCTCGGCCTCCCAAAGTGCTGGGATTATAGGTGTGAGTCACCGTGCCCGGCTTCTCGGCTACTACATTTTAAATAATAAAATTATACAACAGAATTTTCTTTCCAAGAAAATTCAGATTATTATTTTTTTGTAACCTACTCATATTGTGAGTCAGAGAATGGCAATTTTCATTATTAAGCATTCACCATCTGACAAATATGTATATTCAGGTAAATCCCAAATTACGGACTGCATACGTAGCCACAGGCTAAAAGTAACTTAGTCTGCTCAAGAGCAGTTGCCCCAACAGGATAGTTCTCATACTTTTGTGATTTACAGATAGTTATACTGTTATGGGCATTGACTTGATTCATGTGTTGAAATACAGGTTTTGCAGGGTTTGATTCACACATGTTTGAAATGAAGACTTCCTGGAAAACCAGGGTCATGTGCTTATCCTATCACCACACACATGAAACCGCCCCAACAGGGTTGACAAAAATTGCATGCAGGTTCTGGACAGAAATATAGTTATAATTAAGCATTAATCAGGCTGCACTTCGGCCTACTTCCTTGTTGCTAATAGTCACAAGGCACTAGATACTGACATTTGCATCTCTATTGTTCCTATAGATAGGATTTCAGACATCAGACTAAGAATTGATTTGCATCCCTGTTGTTCCTGTAGACAGGATCTCTGACATTAGAATCATAAGGCTTTTGTTTAAGGATCACTTAAGATGCTTTTCAGACCACGAGTTCCGGTGAAACAGTTGAGTTCAACCAGTTTGAAGACCCCCCACAGAGGACTGGGATGAGCATGAGAATGTAGTTTCTTCATCTCCTTGTACCACGATTTCACCAGCACTCTCCCACCAATCAGGCAACTCCATTACCCTTACAGACTCTAACCCCAAATTCCCAAATTCCTAGGAGAGATGGATGTGAGGCTTCTTCCTGTCTCCTCCTTAGGTGGCCCTACGATTAGACCTCTTTCTCTGCTGCAACCTGGTGTCTCTGCATATAGACTTGCTATGTGCATTGGGCAAGGAACCTACTGCTGTTACACTCTGTTGACTTAAAACACAACCTCCCCAGAAAACACTTTGTTCTCGCAGGTCCTTTTTTTTTTTTTTTAAGATGGAGTCTAGCTCTGTCGCCCAGGGTGGAGTGCAGTGCTGCCATCTCTGCTCACTGCAACCTCCGCCTCCTGGGTTCCAGCGATTCTCTTGCCTCAGCCTCGGGAGCAGCTGGAATATCAGGTGCACGACACCACGCCCGGCTAATTTTTGTATTTTTTAGTAGAGACGGGGTTTCACCATGTTGGCCAGGCTGGTCTGGAACTCAGGTGATCTGCCCGCCTCGGCCTCCCAAAGTGCTGGAATTACAGGCGTGAGCCACTGCGCCCGGCCTGTTCTCGCAGGTCCTTTAGCTCAGACGCAGCAAACCGTAACCCCAAGCTCGATCTCTTCTGCTCTCAGGAATTCCACTTCCTCCAGCTTGGGCAACATAGCGAGACCCTGTCTCTACAGAAAAATAAATAAGTAAATAAATAAATACAAATAAATAAAACATTAGCCGGGCTTGGTAGCTGCGCCTGTAGTCCAAGATGCTCGGGCAGGCTGAGGGGAAGGATCGTTTGAGCCCAGCAGTTTAAGGCTGCAGTGATCCTTGTTTGTGCCACTTGCACTCCAGCCTGGACGACAGAGGGAGACTGTCTCTAAATAAATCAATAAATAAGGCCGGGCGCAATGGCTCACGCTTGTAATCCTAGCACTTTGGGAGGCCAAGGCGGGTGGATCATTTGAGGTCAGGAGTTTCAGACCAGCCTGGCCAACATGGTGAAACCCCGTCTCCACTTAAAAAAAAAAAAATTAGCTGGGCATGGTGGTACATGCCTGTAATCCCAGCTACTTGGGAGGCAAAGGCAGGAGAATCGGTTGAACCCGGAAGGCGGTTGCAGTGAGCCGAGATCCCGCCACTGCACTCCAGCCTGGGCGACGGAGTGAGAGTCCGTCTCTAAATAAATAAATAAACAAAAATTAAGAATCCCATTTCCAGACCAGGCCCCGGAGAGTCAATAATCCGAGATGTGAAGGAGACCTTAAAATATTATTGATCCCAACACGGGCCGCGTGGGACGTGAACCGCCTCACCTTGGCAACCACATTTGTAATTTCCGCAAATGATCTATATCTTCTTCATTCCAAAATTGTGCCTCTCCGTCACTCATTCCACCCATAGGCTCCCTTCAGCCCTGTCCCCCTTACTCTCACCCTGCACATTTCCGCTGTTCTAAATACGGCTGCCCTTCAGCAGAAGCTGTTCCCTGCAGACGGCGCCTGCGTATCGAGCCTCCGTGAAGAAAATCACTCCCCAGAATGAGCCCGGCTTTGCGGCTGGGTCCTAAACTGCGGTGAGCTGAACCTTCTCGTGGGAATGTGAGAAAGCGGAACACACGTGGGCCCCAAATAACAACCCTCCCCACACCGAAGCCCAAGAGCTGGGGGGAAGGGGCGGAGGCGACGCGGGCGGCGCTGGCCGGCAGGGGGCGCGCTGGCCGCGGCGGCTGGGCAGCGCGAGCCTGCGGCGCGTCTAGGCCCGCGCGGTTCCCGGTGCACTCGCTGCCCACAAAGCGCCAGCTAAGGGGCCGCTGCGGGCGGAGTGCGGCGGAGTCGGCCTCGCGACCCCAGCTTGACCCGCCGCCTGCTGCACCGCGCCTCCGCCGCGTTCCTGCGCGTCCCGAGCCCCGACGGCCGCGTGAGTCCCGTCCGTGCGGGGAAGGCAGGGCCGGGTCGGCGCCGCCTGTGGAGAGGACCCGGCGGCCGGGCCTGCTTGGAGCCGGGCGCGGCGGCAGCGGCGGCGACTTCCGAGGCCCGGGCTAGACAGCGCAGGGCCATGGCTGAGGCGGCCCCGGCCCCGGTAAGGGCGGCCGCGCGCGAGTGTTGTGAGCCCCCGAGACCCAGACCCCGAGGGAGGAAGGCGGGCGGGCAGGGAGCTGCCAGGCACAGGCGCCGTTCTCGGGTCCCGCCGGCCACGTCGCCTGTCGCCCGTGCTTGGCGGCTGCAGCCTCGCGTGAGGGGACTTAGCGGGTGGGTGTGAAACCGCCCACCCGGGGACACCAGGCTGGGCCGCAGGTCTGAGGGGGACTTGCAGGCAGCTATGAGACCCGGGGCCCTGCAGTTGGGTTGAAGTCGAGGGGGTGCCTGCTGCGTGTCAGCCCCACGCCTGCCCGCCAGACGCGCAGCGGGGTTGGGCTGGGGAGCCGTCAGCCATTCTCGCGGCCGCGGGAGCGGTCGTCACTAGCAATCTGAGCGGTGGCGCGGGCGGCATTTAAGTGTGCGGAGGCGCATTCCCGCCGCGCTGCGTGACGCCTGGGCTCCCGGCACCGGAGGGACACGCGGGAGGCCCTCCCGACATAGCTGCCGAATGAATGGTGCGGACCCGGAGGCTGGAGTGGCCTCGCGTGCGTGGCGGTTCATTCGCGGGTGTTTGCCAAGGCCTGCGGGGGCCGGCAGCGGCCAGTTGCCAGGGCGACCGAGGCGACCGGGCCGCGCCTGCACGCAGCCCCGTAGAATGAGAAGGGGACGGTCAGGCCGCGGGGAAAGCACTGATCGCATTTGCCACCCAAGAGGTCTTTGGTCACCTCTAGGAGAGCGATTGTACTGGGTCAGGAGCCACCCTGGCACATGAGGGGTGACTGGGAAAAGGAGGAAGAGCAGCGATGGGTAGGGGATAGAGCGGAGGGAAGTGCCATCTCCACTCTTGGACCTGTTTTTCTTTTTTCCAACCTTTTTTTTTGTGTATAGGTGGGATGGTAGCGATGATCCTGTGTCTGTGCCAGTCCTGGCTAATAGAAATATAAGGGAAGCCGCATACAAAACTCTAAATCAAGCTTGTCCAACCCGCGGCCCCCAGGCCGCATGCGGACTAGGACTGCTTTAAATGCGGCCCAACACAAATTCGTAAACTTTCTTAGAACATCATGAGATTTATGCACGGACCTTTTTCTTTGTCTTTTTTTTTTTTTTTTTTAGCTCATCAGCTATCATGATCAGTATTTTATGTGTGACCCAAGACAGTTCTTCCAATGTGGCCCAGGGAAGCCAAAAGATTGGACACCCCTGCTTAAATTCTCTAGGCGTCACGTTTAAAAAGTAAAAAGCCAGGCGCTGTGTTGTGCACGCCTGTAGTCCCAGCTAGGCTGGGGGCTGAGGCGGAAGAATCACTTGCGCCCAGGAGTTCGAGGCAGTCCACACCGCGTCTCTAAAATAAAAAAAAAATTTTGAGAAGTTAAAAAATAAAGATAAATAGATGAAATTAATTTTAATTATATATCTAACTCAATATATGCAAAATATTATTTCAACATGTCATCAATTTATTTATTTATTTATTTATTTTGAGTTGGAGTCTCACTCTGTCCCTCAGGCTGGAGTGCAGTGGCGCCATCTGGGCTCACTGCAACTTCTGCCTTGCCGGTTCAAGCGATTCTCCTGCCTCAGCCTCCCGAGTAGCTGGGACTACAGGCGCGTGCCACTACGCCCGGGTCCTTTTGTATTTTTAGTAGAGAACGGGGTTTCACCGTGTTTGCCAGGATGGTCTCAATCTCCTGACCTCGTGATCCGCCCGCTGGGATTACAGGCGTGAGCCACCGCGCCCGGCCTCATGTAATCGATTTAAAACATTAATGGCCGGGTGTGGTGGCTCAAGCCTGTTATCCCAAGCACTTCAGGAGGCTGCCGTGGGAAGATAGCTTTAGCCCAGGAGTTGAAGACCAGCCTGGGCAACATAGGGAGACCCCATCTCTACAAAAAAAAAAAAAATTTTTTTTAAATTAGCCAGGCGTGGTGGCATGCACTTGTACTCCCAGCTACTCAGGAGGTGGGAGGTATTTGAGTCAGGGAGGTGGAGGCTGCAGTGAGCTGTGATCCTGCCACTACCCTCCAACCTGGGCAACAAAGTGAAACCCTGTCTCAAGCAAACAAACAAATATTTTTTTCATACTAAGTCTTCAAAGTCTCGTGTATTTTATACTCATAGCACATCTCAATTTAACTAACCACATTTCAGATGCTCAGTGGCCACATGTAGGTAGTGGCTACTGTATTGAACAGTGCCAGTCCACCCTATGGAGAAGAATCAGGAGACAGATTGACACTAAGAAAGGAACAACCTACCCAAAAAGGTGGAAGGGGTTGGCATAAGTGAAGCAAATGTGGAGAGTTAAGATTTAAATAGGATGCAACTTCCTTAGGAAGTAAAGAAGAAAACTTAGATTTGGTTACTGATAAGTTTGAAGCGAGGAGTATGAAGAGAAAGTTGAATGAATTTAGGTCTGATTAATT
The DNA here is from genome assembly GCF_029281585.2 of Gorilla gorilla gorilla. Taxonomy (NCBI): domain Eukaryota; kingdom Metazoa; phylum Chordata; class Mammalia; order Primates; family Hominidae; genus Gorilla; species Gorilla gorilla. Next base: position 158,113,660 of record NC_073230.2, read on the forward strand.
TCCATCTCAAAGTAAGAGGACATGTCATCTTCTGAGAGTGGGGGCTGCAGCAGACAAGTCTTACTACTCAGTGTCAGCATCACCTGGGAATTTGTTAAAAATACAGAATCTCAGGCTGTGTACCATGGCTCACACCTGTAATCCCAGCACTTTGGGAGGCTGAGGCAGGTGGATCACTTGAGCTGAGGAGTTTGAGACCAGCCTAGGCAATATGGTGAAACCCTGTCTCTACCAAAAATACAAAAATTAGCAGGGCATGGTGGTGTGTGCCTGCGGTCCCAGCTACTCGGGAGGCTGAGGTGGGAGAATCGCTTGAGCCCATGAGATGGAGGTTGCGGTAAGTTGAGATTACACCACTGCACTCCAGCCTGGGTGACAGTGAGACCTCATCCCAAAAAAACAAAAACAAAACCCAACAGAATCTCAGTTTTCCTTACAGACCTACTGAATAAAAATCTGTACTTTGACAAGATCTCCAGGTGATTCTTCCCCGCCCCCCGCGCCCCCCCCCCCCCGCCTCCCCTCCCGCCCTAGACAGAGTCTTGCTCTGTCACCATGCTGGAGTGCAGTGGCACGATTTCAGCTCACTGCAACTTCCGCCTCCTGGGTTCAAGTGATTCTCTAGCCTCAGTCTCCCAAGTAGCTGGGATTATATCGCTTGCCACCACACCCAGCTAATTTTTGTATTTTTTAGTAGAGATAGGGTTTCACCATGCTGGTCAGGCTGGTCTCAAACTCCTGACCTCAGGTGATCCACCTGTCTCAGCCTTGCAAAGTGCTGGGATTACAGGCATGAGCCACCGTGCCTGGCCCCTCCAGGTGATTCTTATTCATGTTAGTTTGAGGACAAACTGTACTAAAAGCTGAAGGACTGTGCTGAGGCTTTGTAGTAGCCACTTTATGGAATGGGACAAGCGGCGTGGAGGGCACGAGTCAGTGTTGAGATCCCCACTAAGCTTAGAAACCACTGGTATGTGGTGACAGCAGTTTACCTGGTGATTTCCTCTAGGCACGCTTACTAATCTGCTTACAGGAATGGAGAAAGAATGATTGGACTGATTCAAGGCCGGAGGTTAGCTGAGCAGGTGAGGCAGAAAGACATGAGAGAAGGGGAGTTGGAAGTGACTGACGTGACCAACTAGAGAAAAAAAGCCAGGAACGGGCAGATACCAGGAGCAAATGGAATGGTCAAAGGACTAGGTGAAATGAGAATAAAGTAGTGGGTGAGTTGGAAAGATGGGAGGTTGTGGTCAGAGAGTGGCTTATCAGGTTCATAGAGTTAGAAGGCTTTGTATACATCATGCTAGTCCAACTTATTTGTTGTGGGAATTTTTTCCTTTTATACTACTCTTTGTTTCAAAGTAAATTATTTTGGAGCAGCCTTTTATTTTCTTGGAAAGATCAATAACCCAGGAGTTATAGGTTACAAGGAGCTATGGTCATGTCAGTGCACTCCAGCCTCGGTGACCCTGTCTCTAAAAATAAAAAAAAATTAAAAAAAATTAAGCTATAGAAGACACCCTGAGGCGGCTGGTTTGCATGCAAGCCTATTTATTTATTCATTCATTCAACAAAAATTTCTTTTTTTTTCTTTTTTTTTTTTTTTTGAGACTGAATCTCGTTCTGTCGCGTAGGCTGGAGTACAGTAGCACAATCTTGGCTCACTGTAACCTCTGCCTCCTGGGTTCAGTCAATAAGTGGATAACATTTAAACTATCCATCTTAGACTTTAAAATCATATATAAAATAATGTGGCCGGGCACGGTGGCTCGCGCCCGTAATCCCAACACTTTGGGAGGCCGAGGAGGGCGGATCACGAGGTCAGGCTAACATGGTGAAACCCCGTCTCTACTAAAAATACAAAAAATTAGCTGAGCATGGTGGCACGCTCCTGTAGTCCCAGCTACTCGGGAGACTGAGGCAGGAGAATCGCTTGAACCCAGGCAGCGGAGGTTGCAGTAAGCTGAGATGGCACCACTGTACTCCAGCCTGGGCGACAGAGCGAGACTCTGTCTCAAGAAATAAATAAATAAATAAATAAATAATAAATAATGTGATTTCCCTTAAAGATTTCTTTTTTTTTTTTTTGAGACGGAGTTTCACTCTGTCACCCAGGCTGGAGTTCAGTGGCGCGAAGTCGGGTTGCTGTAAGCTCCGCCTCCTGGGTTCACGCCATTCTGCTGCCTCAGCCTCCGAAGTAGCTGAGACTACAGGCGCCCGCCACCACGCCTGGCTAATTTTTTCTATTTTTAGTAGAGACAGGGTTTCACCGTGTTAGCCAGGATGGTCTCGATCTCCTGACCTCGTGATCCACCCCCTCGGCCTCCCGAAGTGTTAGGATTGCAGGCGTGAGCCACCGCGCCTGGCCTAGATTTCTTTTTTTCTTTCTTTTTTTTTTTTTTCTGAGACGGAGTTTTGCTCTTACTGCCCAGGCTGGAATGCAATGATGCGATCTCGGCTCACCGAAACCTCTGTCTCCTGGGTTCAAGCGATTGTCCTGCCTCAGCCTCTGAGTAGCTGAGATTACAGGCATCCGCCATGATAGCCAGCTAATTTTTGTATCTTTAGTAGAGATGGGATTTCTCCATGTTGGTCAGGCAGGTCTCGAACTCCCGATCTCAGGTGATCGGCCTCTCAAAGTACTGGGATTACAGGTGTGAGCCACCCACCGCGCCCAGCCTCTTTTTTTTTTTTTTTTTTTTTTGAGACACAGTCTCCCTCTGTTGCCCATGTTGCAGTGCAGTGGCATAATCTTGGCTCACTGTAACCTCCACTTCTCAGGTGCAAGCTGATTCTCCTACCTCAGCCTCCCGAGTAGCTGGTGTTACAGATGTGCACCATCACCTGGCTAATTTTTGTACTTTTAGTAGAGACGGGATTTCACCATGTTGGCCAGGCTGGACTCGCACTCCCAAGCTCAGGTGATCTGCCCACCTCGGCCTCCCAAAGTGCTGGGTTACAGGCATGAGCCACCGCACCAGCAAGAATTTCTTTTTTTGAATAGTTCAATAATTATTTATTAGTGGGTCACAATGGCACACACCTGTAGCCCCAGCTACTTAGGAGGTTGAGGCAGGAGGATTGCTTGAGCGAGCCAGCCTAGGCAACATAATGAGACCCCGAGACCCCGAGACCCCGTCTCTAAAAAGAAAAAAATGTATTTATTGTAGGCCAAAGTTTGCCTGTCTGAAAATTTCGTTATGTTGGTTCTAGTTCTGCCCTCTGGAGTAACATAGTGTAAGATGAAACAAGGCTGTTCTGCCTTCTGTTTTGTAACCCTCATTATCTGAAAACAGCTCTCATGTTTTCTTCAGATTCAAGATTCTTAGCTTATTCAGCCATTACTGAATGGTGTGGTTGTAGTTTGTAAACAGGGTGATTGACAGGTCTAGAGCATAAGTCTATAATGGATTTATCAGAGGGCACTAGGTTCAGTGAGGCCTGGAAAGGATCCTTGTGCACATTTGCCTTTTCCAGAGATAGAGGATGCTGCAGCAACCTAAGCTGGGCCTTATAGCAGAGGAAATATACCAGACTAGTTCAAGAGCCAATTTCATTAATTCACTGTCTTACCCAATCTATCCCAGAACCACCAAATCAGGTCTCTTGGCTGTTGATGCCAGTGAGCTCCAGAAAGATGAGGCATACGCAGGCAGTACTAGAACTATATTCAAATTAATCTCTGCTGGACAGTTAAGCAGTCCTTATCTGATTTTAGTTTGGAGTTAGGGTTCTTTCTAACACTCAATGTCTTGTTCCATCTTTCCACTGCATGCAGACATCTGAATGGGACTCCGAGTGCCTTACATCCCTGCAGCCCCTTCCTCTTCCTACACCCCCAGCAGCAAATGAGGCACACCTGCAGACAGCAGCTATCTCTCTGTGGACAGTGGTGGCCGCCGTGCAGGCTATAGAGAGGAAGGTGGAGATCCACAGCCGGCGACTCCTACACCTAGAAGGTCGGACAGGGACAGCAGAGAAGAAACTAGCCAGCTGTGAAAAGACAGTTACCGAGCTTGGGACCCAGCTGGAGGGCAAGTGGGCCGTGCTGGGAACCCTGCTGCAGGAGTACGGGCTGCTGCAGAGGCGGCTGGAGAACTTGGAGAACCTGCTGCGCAACAGGAACTTCTGGATCCTGCGGCTCCCTCCAGGTATTAAGGGAGATATCCCAAAGGTAATACCTTCATTTCCAGATGTAAAGTGGTACCACTAGAACTTACATTAGTAGTAGTCTTGGTCATTCAGTTACTTAGATTTTTTATTTCCTTTTAAAGTTTCTTAAAATATCTCAGGCTGAAAGAATCATGAAGGTGTTTTATGTTTGTCTATTTGGGAAACATTTTATGTTCAATTTAGTACCCATTTAGAGTGCCAAGATTCAGATTGGAAACCTCTTGCCGGACCAAAGTTGGCTATCTGGTAGATGGATTTTTTTTCTCTTTTGGTTTCTCCTACCCATTACCCATGAGCTGCTTCTTTCTTCGTTAATTTGTGTGCCAGATTCTTGGGGAGGAGACTACATAAATATTCTTTTAAATCAGTCTATTTGAGGCTGGGCGCGGTGGCTCATCCCAGCACTTTGGGAGGCTGAGATGGGAAGATACCTGAGGTCAGGAGTTTGAGACCATCCTGGCCAACGTGAGGAAACCCTGTCTCTACTAAAAATACAAAAATTAGCCGGTTGTGGTAGCATACACCTATAATCCTAGCCACTCAGGAGGCTGAGGCTGGAGAATAGCTTGAACCCAGGAGTTGGAGGTTGCAGTGAGTCGAGATCATGCCACTGCACGCCAGGCTGGGCAACAAGAGCAAAACTCCTTCTGAAAAAAAAAAAAAGGCCTGGCGAGGTGACTCACACCTGTAATCCCAGCATTTTGGGAGGCTGAGGCAGGTGGATCTCCTGAGGTCAGGAGTTCAAGACCAGCCTGGCCAACATGGTGAAACCCTGTCTCTACTTAAAATACAAAAATTGGCCAGGCATGGTGGCTCACACCTGTAAACCCAGCACTTTGGGAGGCCGAGAAAGGCAGATCACGAGTTCAGGAGTTCAAGACTGGCCTGGCCAACAAGGCGAAACCCCATCTCTATTAAACATACAAAAATTAGCTGGGCTTGGTGGCGGGTGCCTTTAATCCCAGCTACTTGGGAAGCTGAGGCAGGAGAATCGCTTGAACCCGGGAGATGGAGGTTGCAGTGAGCTGAGATTGCGCCACTGCACTCCAGCCTAGGCAACAGAGTGAGACTCCGTCTCCAACAACAACAAAAAAGAAGAATCACCTGGTAGGCTTTTAAAATTTTGGTGAGCATCACATCCAGATTCTGACCTAATAGGTCCAGGATGGATCTTAAGCATGAATAATTTTTTAAAAACCTCCATAGATGATTCTAATATATGACTAGGGTTGTGAATCACTGATGTGTAGGGCATTTAAGACCAAGGAAAGGAATTTGGATTTTTAACTAAGGTGTAATGAGGAGAAATCGGAGGGTTTGAGGCAGAGGAATTATATTTGGTTATATATATATATATATATATATATATATATTTTTTTTTTTTTTTTTTTTTTGAGATGGAGTCTCACTCTGTTGCTCAGGCTGGAGTGCAGTGGTGCCATCTCGGCTCACTGCAAGCTCTGCCTCCCGGGTTCACGCCATTCTCCTGCCTCAGCCTCCTGAGTAGCTGGGACTACAGGCGTCCGTCACCATGCCCAGCTAATTTTTTGTATTTTTAGTAGAGATGGGGTTTCACCATGTTAGCCAGGATGGTCTTGATCTCCTGACCTCGTGATCCGCTCGCTTCGGCCTCCCAAAGTGCTGGGATTACAGGCATGAGCCACTGCGCCCGGCCAGTTTTATGTATTGAAAGAATCCCTTTGGCTGCTTTGTGGAGGATGGATCGTAGGGGAAGAACTGAAGAAGGGAGGAAATACTAAGGCAGGGAGGGATGCAAGTGGCTTGGATGAGGGTAGCAGTTGTAGAGATGGAGAGAAGTGGACAGATGCAGGATGTTTGGTGGTAGAACTGACAATAAGAGTTACTGATGGGAAGGCCGGGTGCATTGGCTCACGCCTGTAATCCCACCACTTTGGGAGGCTGAGGCGGGCGGATCACGAGGTCAGGAGTTTGAGACCAGCCTGGCCAACATGATGAAACCCCGTCTCTACTAAAAATACAAAAAAATTAGCTGAGCCTGGTGGTGGGCGCCTGTAATCCCAGCTACTTGGGAGGCTGAGGCAGGAGAATCGCTTGAACTTGAGGGGGAGGTTGCAGTGAGCCGAGATCACGCCACTGCACTCCAGACCAAGCAACAGGACGAGACTCCATCTCAAAAAAAAAAAAGAGTTACTGATGGGAATTAGGAAATAAGGCATTAAGAACAGTAATTGTAGGCCAGGCGTAGTGGCTCACGCCTGTAATCCCAGCACTTTGGGAGGCCAAGGCAGGTGGATCACCTGAGGTGAGGAGTTTGAGACCAGCCTGACCAACATGGAGAAACCCCATCTCTACTAAATATACAAAAAAATTAGCTGGGCATGGTGGCGCATACCCATAATCCCAGCTACTTGGGAGGCTGAGGCAGGAGAATCGCTTGAACCCAGGAGGCGGAGATTGCGGTGAGGGGAGATTGTACCACTGAACTCCAGCCTGGGCAACAAGAGCGAAACTCCATTTCAAAAAAAAAAAAAAGAATAATTATAAATTTACTGTGTGGTAATTTAGTTAGAACTTACTATTCTAAGTGTTCTACTTATTTTAAGGAATATGAGTCTCAGAAGAACCCAACTTGCCCGAGATCACATAGTTAATATAAATAACAAAGTTGTGTTTTAACTAGGTTGGCTCCAGAGCAGATGCTCTTAACCACGTTAGGTTTACTGTCTCAGGCTTCCGGCTTGAAGAACTGGGTAGATGGTGTTGGAGTTTCCTTGAGGGGAATACCCTGGGAAAGTGTGGCCTTGGGGGTGGGAGGAAATTAGGAGTTCCCCTTTGACAATGTTAGGTTTGAAATGCCTGTGATACTTTCAGGAGAGATGTTAAAAGTGGACTAAGAAAGTCCAGGACAGGGCGGGGCGCGGTGGCTAATGCCTGTAATCCCAGCACTTTGGGAGGCCGAGGCGGGCGGATCACGAGGTCAGGAGATCGCGACCATCCTGGCTAACACGGTGAAACCCCGTCTCTACTAAAAAATATAAAAAATTAGCCGGGCGTGGTGGCGAGCGTCTGTAGTCCCAACTACTCGGGAGGCTGAGGCAGGAGAATGGCATGAACCCGGGAGGCGGAGCTTGCAGTGAGCCGAGATGGCGCCACTGCACTCCAGCCTGGGCGACAGAGTGAGACTCCGTCTCAAAAAAAAAAAAAAAAGAAAAAAAGAAAATCCAGGACCGGCAGGGCGCGGTGGCTCACGCCTGTAATCCCAGCACTTTGGGAGACCAAGGCAGGCGTATCACGAGGTCAAGAGATCGAGACCATTGTGGCCAACATGGTGAAATCCCGTCTCTACTAAAAGTACAAAAATTAGCTGGGCGTGGTGGCGCTCGCCTGTAGTCCCAGCTACTTGGGAGGCTGAGACAGGAGAATTGCTTGAACCCGGGAGGCGGAGGTCGCAGTGAGCCGAGATCGTGCCACTGCACTCCAGCCTGGCGACAGAGCAAGACTCTGTCTCCAAAAAAAAAAAAAAAAAAAGAGTCCAGGACCAAGTCCGGTGGTAGGAGGAGCCGGCAGAGGAGATTAAGAAGGAAGGCTGGGCCAGCGCCGTGGCTCATGGTGGCAGGCGCCTGTAGTCCCAGCTACTCGGGAGGCTGTGGCAGGAGAATCGCTTGAACCCAGGAGGTGGAGGTTGCAGTGAGCCGAGATCGTGCCATTGCACTCCAGTCTGGGCGACAGAGCAAGACTCCATCTCCAAAAAACGAATAAAAATAAAAATCAAAAAGAAGGAAAGGCTGATGAGGTAGAGGAAAAAACAAACAGGAAAGTATGTGGTGTCACAGGGCCAAGGAGAAAAAAACGCATCCCAAGTAGAGAGTTGTCATTTATGTTGAATGTTACTGGGAGGTTTAGAAAGATGAGGACATTGAGTATGATTTGTCTGCATAGATGTCACTGGTGGCTTTTACAATAATTGCTTGTGTGGACTGGTGGGATAGAAGACTGAATGGAGCAGATTTTGAAGAGTGAATGCGAAGAGAAAAAAAGGAAAGATGATCAACAACTTTTTCAGATTTTTCTGTGAAGTGGGGTGGAGGATGAGGAAGTACCTGGGAAGGATATTGGAGCCATTTCTCATAGAGAACCTTCTCCATAGTACATTTTGTTTGTGCATCTGGAGCTCCTCCAGAAGTTCCTTGGGATAATTTAAATTTAGTATTCAGGGCCTGGCGTGGTATCTCACACCTGTAATCCCAGCACTTTGGGAGGCCTAGGCAGGCAGATCATCTGAGGTCAGGAGTTGGAGACCAGCCTGACCAACATGGTGAAACCCTGTCTCTACTGAAAATACAAAATTAGCTGGGCATGGTGGCGCATTCCTCTAATCCCAGCTACTCGGGAGGCTGAGGCAGGAGAATTGCTTGAACCCAGGAGGCAGAGGTTGCAGTGAGCCGAGATCATGACATTGCACTCCAGCCTGGGCGACAGAGCGAAACACCGTTTCAAAAAAAAAAAAAGAAAATTAGTATTTATTTTAAGAATAATAGTAAAGGTAAGTTAAAGTTATTGTCTTATCTGGAATAAGTGGTTAACAGTTAAACTGTCCATCTTAGACTCTAAAATCATATATAAAATAATGTGATTTCCCTTAAAGATTTTTTTTTTTGAGATGGAGTCTCCCTCTTGCTCAGGCTGCAGTGCAGTGGCGTGATCTTGGCTCACTGCAACCTCCACTTCCCGGGGTCAAACGATTCTCCTGCCTCAGCCTCCCAAGTAGCTGAGATTACAGGTGTGCACCACCATGCCTGGTTAATTTTTGAATTTTTAGAGGAACTCTGACCTCAAGTGATGCACCTGCCCTGGTCTCCCAAAGTGCTGGGATTACAGGTGTGAGCCACCGCGCCTGGCCATCTCTTAAATATTTCTTAATGAAATTAAAATGCATTTGATTCTAGTCAAAATGTATTAAAGATTTACTAAATTGAAATATGAGAAACTTTTGTGTCCTTGCTTTGTTGAAAATGCTCTTTTTCGGCTGGGCGTGGTGGCTCACGCCTGTAATCCCAGCACTTTGGGAGGCTGAGGCAGGTGGATCATGAGGTCAAGAGATCGAGACCATCTGGCTAACATGGTGAAACCCCGTCTCTATTAAAAATACAAAAAAAATTAGCTGGGCATAGTGGCGGGTGCCTGTAGTCCCAGCTACCCGGGAGGCTGAGGCAGGAGAATGGCGTGAACCTGGGAGGTGGAGCTTGCAGTGAGCTGAGATCGCGCCACTGCACTCCAGCCTGGGCTACAAAGTGAGACTCCATCTCAAAAAAAATGCTCTTTTTCTGCTCTTAAATTTGAATGCCAATTTCCAGGTCTAAAATAACTTTTCCTCAAAAAAAAAAAAAAATTTTTTTTTTGAGATGGAGTCTCACTCTGTCTCTGTTAGAAAGATGGAGTGCAGTGGCACAGTCTCCACTCACTTCAGCCTCCACCTCCCAGGCTCAAGCGATTCTCGTGTCTCAGCCTCCCGAGTAGCTGGGACTAAAAGCATGCACCACCATGCCTGGCTAATTTTTGTATTTTTAGTGGAGATGGGGTTTCCCCATGTTGGCCAGGCTTGTCTCGAACTCCTGACCTCAAGTGATCCTTCTTCCTCAGCCTCCCAAAGTTCTGGGACTACAGGTGTGAGTCACCAGGCCCAGCCAGTGTGATTCTTTGATACATTTGTATAAAGTGTAATGATAAAAGAAGGGTAATTAGCATATCTATCACCTGAAGCATTTATCATTTCTTTGTGTTGGGAACACCAAAAAATCCTCTCTTCTAGGCCAGGCGCGGTGACTCACGCCTGTAATCCCAGCACTTTGGGAGGCCAAGGCAGGCAGATCACAAGGTCAGCAGATCGAGACCATCCTGGCTGACATGGGGGTCTCAACTAAAAATACAAAAAAGTAGCCAGGTGTGGTGGTGGGCGCCTGTAGTCCCAGCTACTTGGGAGGCTGAGGCAGGAGAATGGTGTGAACCTGGGAAGCGGAGCTTGCAGTGAGCTGAGAGTATAGACCAATTTATACTAGGAAGTGGGATTCTCTTCTGCATATGGCCATTCCCTACATGCAGTCTTAACCCCAATGAGGCAGAATTCACAGTCCTCCTCTGAATGCACTCTTCAGTTTCCTCCACTTGAATGTTTTCTCCATTCCCATTAGGACTAGCCAAAGTCACATCTCTTTTTGAGTCATGCCAGCCCCATGTCTTGTCCATGTCATTCATTTGCAGATAGTCACATTCCCCTTTGGGGCAGAAACCATATTTTAGTTATCTCAATGCTTAGGGAAAACCTTGTATGTAGTGGATACTCAGAATATTTTCTAGTGTGAATTAAGTATGCTTTGCATTTGTATCTAACTCTGAGTAACTCTGAGTCCTCCACCCTCCAGAAGCTCACAGCTTTAGATTATCACGTTTCTTCTTGAAATCATTGTGAACTCCTAGAGATTGGTCTGTGTCTTATTTTTCCTGTATCCTTTCAGTACCCCATATAGTCTTCTCAGTCAGGAGGCACTTAGTAAACAGTAAAGATTTTTAAACTGAGGGGGCTAGAGTGGGGGCGGGCTGCTGGCTGAGGTGGTATCTCTGCTCTGCACCCCATGGAGGCCTGTCGGGAGGAGGTGGGCTTTCCCCAATGCTGCCCTCTTGACCCTTGGAGCTCTCCCAGGATTCCTCAGATTTCCCCAGTGCCCCTTTGGCACTGTGTCTCCTCCTCTTTGCCCTGCCTCCTCCCTGTCCCACCACCACCTCCTCACCCTGTCTCTCCCTCCTCCTCTTTGCTCTGGCTCCTTGCCACCAGGATCTTTTCCTAAGTTTTTTCTTTCCTAGTAGAGACAATGGGCTGACAACCTGACTTCCAAAAAATATTGAGGAAAGGCAAAAACTAGTTTTTAGGCCAGGTGTGGTGACTCAAGCCTGTAATTCAAGGGCTTTGGGAGGCTGAGGTTGGAGGATTGCTTGAGGCCAGGTGTAGGACACCAGCCTGGGCAACATAGCCAGACCCATCCCTACAAAAATTATGTTTCTAAAGATTGACTCGCCATAGTGGCATGTCACTTCCTGACTCGTCCCAGCTACTCAGGAAGCTGAAATCGGAGGATGACGTGAGCTCAGGAGGTCGAGGCTATAGTGAGCAATGATCACATCACTGCACCCCAGTTTGGATGACAGAGTGAGACCCTGTCTTAAAAACAAACAAAACAAAACAAAACCAAAACCAAAAACAACTAGTTACCAGATTCTGAATGCCTAACATACAAGCATACAAGGTGGCAGGATGAGTACATAAAGTCGCAAAAAGTACTCAAGCGCCTATTAAATGAAAAGCAAACATACCAGGAAAAACTTCAGCTCCTGCTTGAAGAACTAAGAGGGGAATTAGTAGAAAAGCTAAGGACTTAGAAGAAATGAAGCTGCAGGTAATTAACTCCAAAAAAAAAAAAAAAAAGGGAATTGTTAAAAGCCCAAATACAGCAAGAATTAGAAACTCCAGTGTTTTTGCAATTGGGATGAAGAAGTGGAAAAGTATAGAGCTGCAAGCTTTGCTATAAACATACATTTCTTAAATAGAATCTGAAACACTAGGAAGAAGAATTTACATGTAGTTTAGAAAAAAACTCTAAAATTTGAATTAGAGATTTATTTTTATTTTTACTTATTTATATATTTTTCAAGACAGGGTCTTGCTCTTGCCCGGGCTGGAGTGCAGTGGTGCTATCTTGGCTCACTGCAGCCTTAAGGCTCAAGTGAGACTCTTGACTCAGCCTCCCGAGTGGCTGGGACTACAGGTGTGCGTTACCACAGCTGGTTAATTTTTTTTTTTGAGTCGGAGTCTCGCTCCGTCACCCAGGCTGGAGTGCAGTGGCGCAATCTTGGCTCACTGTAACCTTCGCCTCCTGGGTTCACGCCATTCTCCTGCCGCAGCCTCCCGAGTAGCTGGGACTACAGGTGCCTGCCACCACGCCTGGCTAATTTTTTTATATTTTTAGTAGAGACAGGGTTTCACCATGTTAGCCAGGATGGTCTCGATCTCCTGACCTCATGATCCGCCCGCCTCGGCCTCTCAAAGTGCTGGGATTACAGGTGTGAGACACTGTGCCTGGCCTCACAGCTGGCTAATTTTTAAATTTCTTTATACAGACAGGATCTCACTATGTTGTCCAGGCTGGTTTCGAACTCCTAACCTCAAGTGATGCTCCTGCCTTGGCCTCCCAAAGTGCTGAGATTACAGGCATGAGCCAGTGCACCTGGCCTGAATTATAGATTGCAAGACTGGGGAAAGATGTAGAACTATATAACTAGCTGCTTAGTGTTGATCCCACAAGAGGCAACAAATGAGTAGAGGAACTTGTTTGAGAAAAAGTCCATTTGTTTCAGAAATTAAAATATTCATAGGCTGGCTGGGCACAGTGGTTCACGCCTGTACTCCCAGCACTTTGGGAGGCCGAGGTGGGCAGATCGCCTGAGGTCAGGAGTTTGAGACTAGCCTGGCCAACATGGCAAACCCCTGGATGGGGGGAGGGGGGCGGCAGAGGTTGCAGTGAGCTGAGATTGCGCCACTGCACTCCAGCCTGGGCAACAGAGCGAGAGTCTGTCTCAAAAAATATATATATATTCATTCAGAGGCTGAAGTAGCAGATTTAACGGCTGAAAAAGAGAATTCTGATGCTCAGTTAGAAAATGTCCTAAGAATACAGGTGTGACAGTTGGCTGAGATGCAGTTACAGTCAGGTCCCAGGAGGCCAAAAATGCCACGTAAACTGTAGGTTAAATGCTCGGAAAAAGAGCCACAATCAAACAATGAACAAAATACCTGTAGTTTTTTTGTTTGTTTGTTTGTTTTTTTCAGACGGAGTTTCACTCCTGTCGCCCAGGCTGGAGTGCAGTGGCGTGATCTCAGCTCACTGGAACCTCCTCCTCCCAGGTTCAAGCGATTCTCCTGCCTCAGCCTCTTGAGTAGCTGGGATTACAGGCATGCGCCATCATGCCCAGCTAATTTTTTTTTTTTTTTTTTTGAGACAGTTTTGCCCTTGTCATGGAGGCTGAAGTACAATGGTGTGATCTCGGCTCACCGCAACCTCCGCCTCCCGAGTTTAAGCGATTCTCCTGCCTCAGCCTCCCAAGTAGTTGGGACTACAGGCATGTGCCACCACGCCCCTGGCTAATTTTGTATTTTTAGTAGAGACGGGGTTTCTCCATATTGGTCAGGCTGGTCTTGAACTCCAGACCTCAGGTGAGCCATCGCGCCCGGCCACGCCCAGCTAATTTTTGTGTTTTTAGTAGAGACAGGGTTTCGCCATGTTGGTCAGGCTGGTCTCAAACTGCTGACCTCGGGTGATCCACCCGCCTTGGCCTTCCAAAGTTCTAGGAGCCACTGCGCCTGGCCAGAGTACCTTCTTAATCATTAAAGGTTACATAAAACTGAACAAGAAAGAAATACCCTGACCAGGCTGGGAGTGGTGGTGGTGGCTCACGCCTGTAATCCCAGCACTTTGGGAGGCTGAGGTAGGTGAATCATTTGAGGTCAGGAGTCGAGACCCACCTGACCAACATGGTGAAACCCGTGTCTACTAAAAATATAAAAATTAGCCAGGCGTGATGGTGTGCACCTGTAATCCCAGCTACTTGGGAGGCTGAGGCAGGAGGATTGCTTGAACCCAGGAGACAGAGGTTGCAGTGAGCCGAGATAGCATCACTGCACTCCAGCCTGGGTGATGGAGCAAGACTCCATCTTAAAAAAAGAAAGAGGGCCAGGCGCAGTGGCTTGAGCCTGTAATCCCAGCACTTTGGGAGGCCGAGGCAGGCAGATCACAAGGTCAGGAGATCGAGACCATCCTGGCTAACACGGTGAAACCCCATCTCTACTAAAAATACAAAAAATTAGCCGGGCGTGGTGGTGGGCGCCTGTAGTCCCAGCTACTCGGGAGGCTGAGGCAGGAGAAGGGCGTGAACCCGGGAGGCAGAGCTTTCAGTGAGCCAAGATTGCACCACTGCACTCCAGCCTGGGCGACAGAGCAAGACTCCGTCTCAAAAAAATAAAAATAAAAATAAAAAAAAAGAGAAAGAAAGAAATACACTGACCACTAAAGTCGAAGAACGAAACTTTCAAGCATACTAGAAATAACAGCCATGAAACTAGAGGCAGCAAGAGTGAGCTAGAAAGGGAAAGGAAAAAGATTCAAAGTGAACTGGATGGTTTACTGTCAGACAATGAAATTCTGAGACCAGCTATTGAACACCACAAAGTGCCCTTAGTAAAAAAAGATCGTATGTTAATATGTAAGGCACCAGATGCCAAGGAAGAAGGTTGTAAAAGACTTGTGGCATTACAGGATGAAAAGCTAGAATTTGAAAACAAGTTAGCAGATAGAAAATGAAAGTGGATCATGATGTCTGCAAGCAATGTGAAAAGCATCAGTGTGAAAAGAAATTGTGGGAGGCTGGGCACGGTGGCTCACACCTGTAATCCCAGCACTTTGGGAGGCTGAGGCAGGTGGATCACGAGGTCAGGAGCTCGAGACCAGCCTGACCAACGTGGTGAAACCCCATTTCTACTAAAAATACAAGAATTAGCGGTGTGTGGTTGCGGGTGCCTGTAATCCTGGCTACTTGGGAGGCTGAGGCAGGAGAATTGCTTGAACTCAGGAGACAGAGGTTGCAGTGAGACGAGATCGCGCCACTGCACTCCAGCCTGGGTGTACAGCGAGACTCTGTCTCTAAAAAAAAAAGAAAAGAAAGAAAGAAAATGCAGAGGAAGAAAAAAAATGAAAATTTTGACCTGGAATAGAAAATCAGTAGTTTTCAGATCCAAGTTACCTCACTTGCAGAGTTCAAACCGAATGCTGAAAGAAACGATGGAGACATTAAAACAGGAATGCTGAAATATAAGAAATCAAGCTGAGAAAGTCTAACTAGAAGTCAAAAAGACATTGGAAAAAGAACAGACACAGCAGTTAGAAGAAAAGCATATGCTTCATGAATGTATCTCAGAGAAATGTACAGTCAAGCTAAAGAGAAATTGCAGTGAGCTGCAGTTGCCCAGAAAAAGAGGAAATCTTGCCGTGAAAACAGTTGAAGAGATGGCAGGACAAGGTGTAAATCTTGGAGGCAGGTAGAGAAGAAATGGAAACAGAAAATTGGGTTTTAAATAGACAAAATGTTCCATTTGAAGAATGTACAAAGCTTCAGAAAAGACTAAAGGATACACACAGAAGACATAATGAATTTTGAAGTTTAATTTTGGTTCCTAACATGCCTCCAAAATCAATCCTGTTTGCTCTCAGTCATCAGCCATGGTATTATCCTTTCCTCCTCATGTGCACGATGAACAGCATCAAAGGGAACTCTGTACTTGGCAAAAGACTAGAGGAACTAGAAACAACACAAAGAAAACAAATAGAGGAATTTGGATCTCCTGGAGAGTGATGTTCTTAGAGAAAAGGCATTTTAAAAGAGGTGAAATCAAAGACTCAATAAAGCTTGAAGTTTTAACATACATGGTATTTAGATATTTTATTACTGCTTACCGAAATACTCGAATGTGCCTCAAGAAAAGGTACCAGCTTTATTTAAGGGACTCATGCTGTATTGCATGAGTACTAGGATTTTAGGATTTTCTAATGACAAGTGAAGAATTAAAAGAAACCATTTCAGAGATATTTAGAATATTTATTGACCACCCTTTGAAAATGTAAAAAAAATAAAAGGAACTAATTGGAAAGAGATTTATTGAATGACTGAATTATAATGGGAGGGACTAACCCATGTGATTGTAATTTTAGGTGCCTGTGGCATTTGATGATGTCTCCATCTACTTTTCCACTCCAGAGTGGGAAAAATTAGAAGAATGGCAAAAGGAACTTTACAAGAATATCATGAAGGGCAACTACGAGTCTCTCATCTCCATGGGTGAGGCTGAGTTGGCACCTTTTGAATGAAGTGACAGCAGCTCCAAGAGGGCTCAGAACAGTCCCTTTTCCTCCAGTGACCTCATTCTCACTCTATCTTCACACACTTCAAATTCTGGTTTCAAGCCAAAATATGACCAATTAATGCTTGCTAACTAGGAATCATAATCTCTCTTTTTACCAAATTGTAGGACAGAGAATGAAGTTCAGGGTTATGGGTGTGACAGCTGGTGGTTTCCATGGGTATCCTTCACTTGGAAAGGAGCTTGACTTCTCCCCCTTGAGGCACACTGTCACTCTGAAAGCAGTGCTAACCTGGCACATGTGCTTTCCCCACACATTACATCTCCACTGCCTGCTTTCCTGAATAGATATCCACAGCTGAAGATGGATAGATGGGAAGAAGTGGTATGAAATCTAAAAGAAATTCCCTGGCACTGTGACCACAAAGCTTCAGCTCAGCCTTGATGGCAATTAGTTGTCATCCTCATTTATCTCTTTGTAATACTCTCTCTTCCTTTTTCCTCTCCTAGATTATGCTATAAATCAACCTGATGTCTTATCTCAGATTCAACCAGAAGGGGAACATAATACAGAGGACCAGGCAGGGCCAGAGGAAAGTGAGATTCCCACAGACCCCAGTGAAGGTAAGTGGGAGAAGAGATTCCTACTTCTTGTCTCCCTTTCCTGGTCAGACATGGTGGCTCAGAACTAAGCAGGGCTTAGGGGCTTCTAGAGCCATTCATCGCTAAAGCAACTAGATTTTGAATGTGTCATCAGGCATTTAAATATAAAAGGGAGCTTAGAGGTCACCTTGTCCAGTGTCTTCACCTATCAGTACTACACACCTAACAGTTACAAGTTGCATTTCCTGACAGAAGTACTGACACCTAGCTGTTTAATAAAATAAACATGTCCTTACATGATGAAGGAGGCAGTCATGCTCATCCGGACTAAAGTGGCTTGAGCAAATATAAGCATGGCCCTTCATAAGTGCTGAAGGGACTAGGAGTCTGCATGGTCCCTCTAAGATGCATGGAACCAGTAGACACTGATGACATCCACCTGGGCAACATAGATTTTCTCAGGTCTGGGAAGCTGGCTATCATGAACTCTTCCTAACTTTTTGGTTGGCAGCTGCTTAATATTGTGTGGGAAAGACTGCCAACCAAAGTCCAGTTTTATTGTTTCTCTCATGCCTCACCTTTGCTGTCAGAAAATTCTCATACACTTTTTTGTTCTTTGATGGATAGAAGCACACAGAAAGTTCACCCTCCGGGCATCTCTATTATATGAACTTCTCTTACAACCCACCCACTATCCCATATAGTTATTTTTTTCTTTTTCTTTTCTTTCTTTTTTTTTTTTTTTTGTGACGGAGTCTTGCTCGTGCGATCTCGACTCACTGCAAGCTCTGTCTCCTGGGTTCACGCCACTCTCCTGCCTCAGGTTCCCAAGTAGCTGGGACTACAGACGCCCGCCACCACGCCCGGATAATTTTTTCTATTTTTTAGTAGAGATGGGGTTTCACCATGTTAGCAAGGATGGTCTTGATCTCCTGACCTCGTGATCCGCCCGCCTCAGCCTCCCAAAGTGCTGGGATTACAGGCGTGAGCCACTGCCACATTTATTTTTTTCTAACATTTTATTATGAAAATTTTCAATCAGAAAAGTTAAAATATTTTTATAGTGAACACCTGGATATCCAGCGCCTAAATTCTGTTATTAACATTATACCATCCTTCCTTATCATGCATGTATCTATCACTGCATCACTCCATCCAGCCATCCATCTATTATTTATTTATTTATTTATTTTGGAGATGGAGTCTCACTCTGTCGCCCAGGCTGGAATGCAGTGGTGCGATCTTGGCTCACTGCAACCTCCACCTCCTGGATTAAAGTGATTCTCCGGCTCAGCCTCCTGAGTAGCTGGGATTACAGGTGCCCGCCACCACGCCTGGCTAATTTTTGTATTTTTAGTAGAGACAGGGTTTCAGCATGTTGGCCAGGCTGGTCTCGAACTCCTGACCTCAAGTGATCTGCCTGCCTTGGCCTACCAAAGTGCTGGGATTACAGGCATGAGCCACTGCACCCAGCCATCTATCCTATTTTTGATGTATTTCAAAATCAGTAAAGACATCAATGCATTTTCCTGTAAATAGTTCAGCATGAATATTATTAACCTAGAGTTCAATATTTGTTTTTTTCTTTTCAGGTAAATTTTACATATAATGAAATTTCAAGTCTTAATTGAGTTTTAAGCAATGCACACATCTGCCTCACATATATTATTATTATTATTATTTTGAGATGGAGTCTCACTCTGTCGCCCAGGCTAGAGTGCAGTGGCGTGATCCTGGCTCACTGCAACCTCCGCCTTCCAGGCTCAAGTGATTCTCCAGCCTCAGCCTCCTGAGTAGCTGGGATTCCACGCCCGGCTAATTTTTGTGTTTTTAGTAGAGATGGGGTTTCACCATGTTGGCCAGGCTGGTCTTAAACTCCTGACTTCAAGTGATCCACCCACCTTGGCTTCCCAAAGTGCTGGGATTACAGGAGTGAGCCACCACGCCCGGCCATATTATTTTTTAAGAATGTGCAGGTGATTGCATTTAGGCAGTGTAACAGGTTGCATTTTACTAATCTTTATATCACAGATATAAGTAATGAGGCTAAAATAATACCACCAATAAAGATGAGTGACTTGACTACAGAAAGATTTCTTATTGGGTATATTTCTTTGGTCTACATTATTAGTTATCTGTCATAGCCCTCAGCAAGTACAAATGAATATATCATTGTATTTTATGGGATGGGTGAAAAAGATAACAAGTAATTAGGTTTTGTAATAACGTATCAAAGTTTCATTTTGCTGTCATCTTGTCAGTTTGTTTTTACCATGGGTTTTCAAGATGCTCATGCCTCAACCCCCTGAGTAGCTGGGACTGTAGGCATGTGCCACCATGCCCAGCTAATTTTTGTATTTTTAGTAATGATGGGGTTTTGCCATGTTGGCCAGGCCGGTCTTGAACTCCTGACCTCAGGTGATCCACCCACCTCGGCGTCCTAAATTGCTGGGATTACAGGCGTGAGCCACCGTGCCTGGTCCGTTATTTTCTGTTGGTTGATCAAATTGTCAGCTTCACAATTTCTTTCGTTTGTTTGTTTGTTTTTAAGACAAGGTCTGGCTCTATTGCCTAAGCTAGAGTGCAGTGCCATGATCAGAGTGCAGTGCCATGATCTGAGATCAGTGCAGCCTGTGCCTCCTGGGCCCAAGCCATCCTCCCATCGCAGCCTCCGAAGTAGCTGAGACTACAGGCGCACACCACCATGCCTGGCTAATTTTTGTATTTTCTGTGGAGATGGCGGTTTGCCATGTTGCCCGGGCTGGTTTTGAACTCGTGAACTCAAGTGATTCACCTGCTTCGGCCTTCCAAGGTGCTAGGGTTACAGGCCTGAGCCACCACACCCAACCTCAGTACTTGTTTTCTTAAAAAAAAATATGCTCCTGGCTCTGTTGGAGGGCCCAAAGACCACTCCCAGATTTGGTGATCTGCTAGGAGGACTCACAGGATTCCCATATGGTTGTACTCACAGCAAGATTTGTTAGAATGATAGAAAGTAATATCAGCAAAGGGAAAAGGTACCTGGGACAAAGTCTGCAGGAAACCAGGGACAGGCTTCCCAGAGTCCTCTCCCAGTGGAGTCTTATAGGATGCGCTTAATTGTTCCAGTAATGAGTTGTAACAACCAGAAAAGCTCATTAGAGACTCAGTGCCCAAGGTTTTTATTGGGGGCTAATCACATGCATACCCTCTGTCTAGCACTTACCCAAATTCCAGACTCATAGAAGGAAAGCACATGTTCTGCATATACCACACTGTTTGACAAACACAATCATGCGCTGCTGAACGATGGGGATATCTTCTGAGAAATGCATCATTAGTTGATTTTGTCATTGTGCAGACATCACAGCGTGAACTCACACAAACTAGATGATGTAGCTTTCTATGTACCTAGGCTATATAGTATAGCCTATTGCTTCTAGGCTACAAACTTATACAGCATGTTATTGTCCTGAATACTGTAGGCCATTGTAACACAATGGTAATTGTGTTTGTAAACACATGTAAAGATAGGAAAGGTACAGCAAAAATCTGGTGTAAAAGATACAAAATGAGCTGGGCACAGTGGCTCATGCCTATAATCCCAGCACTTTGAGGCCAAGGCAGGTGGATCATGAGGTCAGGAGACAGAGACCATTCTGGCTGACACGGTGAAACCCTGTCTCTACTAAAAATCCAAAAAATTAGCCAGCCATGGTGGTGGGCGCCTGTAGTCCCAGCTACTCGGGAGGCCAAGGCAGGAGAATTGCTTGAACCCAGGATGCGGAGGTTGCAGTGAGCCGAGATTACACCACTGCACTCCAGCCTGGGCAACAGAGCGAGACTCCAGCTCAAAAAAAAAAAATACAAAATGGTACATCTCTATAGGGCACTTGCCATGAATGGAGCTTGCAAGACTGGAAGTTGTTCTCACTGAGTCAGTGAGTGAATGTGAAGGCCTAGGACATTACTAGGCTGTAGATTTTATAAACACTGTATACTTAGGCCACACTAAATTTATAGAAACATTTTTTCTTTTTTTTTTTTTTTTTTTTTTTGAGCCTCCTGGGTTCAAGTGATTCTCCTGCCTCAGCCTCCTGAGTAGCTGGGACTGCAGGCACGTGCCACCACGCCCAGCTAATTTTTTGTTTTTTTTTTTTTTAGAAGAGACAGGGTTTCACCATGTTAGCCAGGATGGTCTCGATCTGCTGACCTCATGATCCACCTACCTTGGCCTCCCGAAGTGCTGGGATTACAGGCATGAGCCACCGCGCCTGGCCAAAAAATTTTTTCTTTAACCATAAATTAACCTTAGCTTACTGTATTACTTTATAATACAGTAATATACTTATAATACTATTTTATAATATAGTAATATACTTTTATTATTTTATAACTTTCTGACTTTTGTAATAACACTTAGTGTAAAACATATTGTACATATATACAAAAATATTTTTTTCTTTATACCCTTTTTCTATAACTTTTTCCCATTTTTAAATTTTTTTACTTATTTTTTTGAAATGAAGTCTTGCCCTGTCGCCCAGGCTGGATTGCAGTGGCGCAATCTCCGCTCACTGCAACCTCTGCCTCCTGGGTTCAAGTGATTCTCCTGCCTCAGCCTCCCCAGTAGCTGGGATCACAGGCATGCTGCGCCCCCACGCCCGGCTAATTTTTGCATTTTTATTAGAGACGAGGTTTCACCATGTTGGCCAGGCTGGTCTCAAATTCCTGACCTCATGATCCACCCGCTCTGACATCATGATCCGCCCACCTCGGCCTCCCAAAGTGCTGGGATTACAGGCGTGAGCCACCGCGCCCAGCCCATTTTTTAAATTTTTTTATAGAGTTGGGGTATAGCCATGTTGCCCAGTGTGGTCTCAAACACCTGGACTCAAGTGATCTGCCTGCCTTGGCCTTCCAAAGTGCTAGGATTACAGATGTGAGCCACCGTGCTCGACAGTGGCCTGTTTTTGACCAAAACACCATTATGCAGTGCATGACTCCATGTGTCTTGCTCAAAACTGTCCTTAAATTCAGCACAAATATAAACCTTTGTACTACTATACAAATGTTACATGGTACGTGACTGCAGTTAGGTACAGCCAACCACTCATCATTTAGGGGAAGTTTTGTATCAGCATAGAGACGACATACAGTAGTCCCCCTTTATTGATGGTATCGTTTTCCACAGTTTGCTACCTGCCGTCAACTGTGATCTGAAAATATTAAATGGAAAATTCCAGAAATAATTTATAAGTTTTAAGTTTGCCATTCTGAGTAGTATGATGAAATCTTGCACTATCCTGCCCTGTCTCATCTGGGGCGTGAATCATCCCTTTGTCCAGTGCATCCACACTGTATACGCTACCTGGCCATTAGTCACTTAGAAGCTATGTCAACTGTGGCAGTATTGCAGTGCTTATGTTAAGTACCCCCCCGCTCCCCCGCTTTTTAAAAATACATAATGGCCCCAAACTGCAAAAGTAGTAATGGTGGCAATTCAGATGTATCAGAGAAGCCGTCAAGTGCTTCCTTTATGTGAAAAGGTGAAATTTCTTGACTTAATAAGGAAGGAAGGAAGTTACATGCTGAGGTTGCCAAGATCTCTGGTAAGAACAAATCTTCTATCTGTGAAACTGTGAAGAAAGTAAAAGAAATTTGTACTAGTTCTACTGTTGCACCTCAAACTGCAAAAGTTACGGCCACAGTGTGTGATAAATACTTAGTTAATATGGAAACAGCATTAAAGGCAAGTACAGGCATCTCCAGGATATTGTGGGTTCAGTTCCAGACTACTGCAATAAAATGAATATTGCAGTACAAGTCACAATAACTTTTGTTTTCCCAGTGCATGTGAAAGTTAAGTTTACACTATGCTATACAGTCTATTAAGTTGGCAATAAATTATGTCTAAAAAAACAATGTACATACCTTAATTTAAAAATATTGCTAAGAATCCTAATAATCATCTGAACCTTCAGAGTCATAATCTTTTTGCTAGTGGAGGGTCTTGCCTCAGTATTGATGGCTGCTGACTAATCCGGGTGGTGGTTGCTAAAGGTTGGAGTGGCTGTGGCAATTTCTTTTTTTTTTTTTTTTTGAGACAGAGTCCTGCTCTGTCTCCCAGACTGGGGTGCAGTGGCACGATCTCGGCTCACTGCAACCTCCGACTCCCGGGTTCGAGCAATTCTCTTGCCCCAGCCTCCTGAGTAGCTGGGATTACAGGTGCCTACCACCATGCCTGGCTAATTTTTTGGTATTTTTAGTAGAGACGGGGTTTCGCCATGTTGGCCAGGCTGGTCTCGAACTCCCGACCTCAGGTGATCCACCCGTCTCGGCCTCCCAAAGTTCTGGGATTACAAGCGTGAGCCACCATGCCTGGCTGAAATATGTTTATTTTTTTTGAGACAGAGTCTAGCTGTGTCACCCAGGCTGGAGTGCATTGATGCTGAAATACATTTCTTATGCAATAAGACTTCAAAGTAAAAATTACTCCTTGATCTGTGGGCTGTAGAATGGATGTTGTTTTACAGGGATGAAAACAACACTCATCTCCTTGTTCATCCCCATCAGAGCTTGTGGGTGACCAGGTGCGTTGTCAATGAGCACTAGTATTTTGAAAGAAATTTTTTCTTCTGAGCAGTAGTTCTGAACAGTGGGCTTAAAATATTCTGTAAACCATGCTGTAACAGATGTGCTGTTGTTGTTCCATCCAGGCTTTGTTGTTCCATTTCTAGTGCACAGGCAGTATAGATTTAGCATAATTCTTTTTTTTTTTTTTTTTTTTTTTGAGACACAGTTTGGCTCTTGTTGCCCAGGCAGGAGTGCAATGGCGCTATCTCGGCTCACCGCAACCTCCGCCTCCTGGGTTCAAGCGATTCTCCTGCCTCAGCCTCCTGGGTAGCTGGGAATACAGGCATGCACCACCACGCCCAGCTAATTTTGTATTTTTAGTAGAGACAGGGTTTCTCCATGTTGGTCAGACTGGTCTCAAACTCCTGACCTCAGGTGATCCACCCGCCTTGGCCTCCCAAAGTGCTAGGATTACAGGCGTGACCCACCATGCCCGGCCTGATTTAGCATAATTCTTAAGAGCCCTAGGGTTTTCAGAATACTAAAATGAACACTGGGTTCAAGTCACCAGCTGCATCAGCCTGTAACAAGAGAGTCAGCTTGTCCTTGGAAGCCAGACATTGACTTCTCTCTAGTTATGAAAGTCCCAGATGACATATTCTTCCAATAGAAAGTTGTTTCTCATACATGAAAATTTGTTGTTTAGTGTAGCCCCCTTCCTCAAGTAATTGTAGCTAGGTGCGTGCCACCATAGCCAACTAATTTTTGTATTTTTAGTAGAGACAGGGTTTTACCATGTTGGTCAGGGTGGTCTTGAACTCCTGACCTCGTGACCTGCCCACCTCGGCCTCCCAAAGTGCTGGGATTACGGGCGTCAGCCACTGTGCCCAGCCCATTCAGAAAATTTTTAAAAACAAGCAGGTAAGTGTTTTAAAAGTCAGGTTTTTTGGCTAGGCATGGTGGGTCATGCCTATAATCCCAGCACTTTGGGAGGTTGAGGCAGGTGGGTCACCTGTGCTCAGGAGTTGAAGAACAGCCTAAGTAACATAGTGAGACCCCATCTTTACCAAAAATACAAAAAATTAGCTGGGCGTGGTGGCACACACCTGTGGTCCCAGCTACTAGGGAGACCGAGGTGGAATAATCACTTGAGCCTGGGAGGCAGAGATTGCAGTAAGCCAAGATCACGCCACTGTAGTCCAGCCTGGGTGACAGAGTGAGACCCTGTCTCAAAAACAAACAAACAAACAAACAAAAGTCAGATGTTTTGAATGGAAAGTTAATCCTCTGGATATCGGTTCAGAGGTTTTCTTATATCCAGTCTTTCCCCCCTCTGCCTTTTTCCTTATAGATATGTATGTGTATAACATCTGGAAGAGAACAAAGATAAGATTGGACTATGTTTAATACACTTCAGCTTTTCTTTTAGGTCAGAACAGGAAGTTGGAAAGGCAACTGTTGCATGTGCTAAAATCTATTTCCCAAATCGCTCCCCATAACCGATGGTCGTTTGGGCTTTCGTCTTACCCCAGCCTCTTATTTCTGCTTTGAGAACACCTTTAGATTTCAGTGGCGTCTAACTGATTTAAAAGACATTGGGTAAAGTAGTCAGTTCTGTTAATTTGCTGTGAATTAAACCATATTCTGCCCACAAGGCTGTGTTTGAGAAATAACTATAGAGAGCTTCAGGGGACTCTCTGGAGCTTGACAAGCTCTCTTGTCAGCTTGCCAACTTGTCCATTTAGTCCAAAAAAAAATAAATAAATAAAGCCATATAGGCCTAGGTTGTAATAGCTAGCACAGCTGTTTTGGTACTGATCAGATGAGGCATGTTGTGTGCAAAGCCTCTATCGGCTGTGCACTTTTTCTTTCAGAAAGAACCCCCAAGACCTGAAGGACTTGCCAATACTATATTCTTCCCCCTCCCAGCATTTAGGAAACAATGACTTGTATCATTTAATAGACAAAGATAATATATCTCATAGAAAGAGCCCAGAATTGGGAATCTGAAAAGTGTGTTTCTAGGGAGTTGGATTCTGTGTCTATACTAACCTAACTTTGTAATTCTGGAAGTTGATTTGTTTTTTGTTTGTTTGTTTGTTTGTTTGTTTGTTTTGAAATGGAGTTTTTTTGCTCTTGTTGCCCAGGCTGGAGTGCAATGGTGCGATCTTGGCTCACTGCAGCCGCTGCCTCCCAGGTTCAAGCAATTCTCTTGCCTCAGCCTCCTGAGTAGCTGGGATTACAGGCGCCTGCCACCACGCCTGACTAATTTTTATTTTTAGTAGAGACAGGGTTTTGCCACGTTGGTCAGGCTCATCTTGAACTCTTGACCTCAAATGATCCACTTGCCTCAGCCTCCCAAAGTTCTGGGCTTACACGCGTGAGTTACCACACCCATCCTGTATGCATTTTTTAAAAGGCTGGTTCTGTGTTATTGTTATAGTTATTTAGAAATAAATATTTGGGGCCGGGCACGGTGGCTCAAGCCTGTAATCCCAGCACTTTGGGAGGCCAAGGCGGGCGGATCATGAGGTCAGGAGATCGAGACCATCCTGGCTAACACGGTGAAACCCCATCTCTACTAAAAACAAAAAAATTAAAAAAAAACTTAGCTGGGCGTGGTGGCAGGTGCCTGTAGTCCCAGCTACTCGGGAGGCTGAGGCAGGGGGGAGAATGGCTTGAACCTGGGAGGCGGAGCTTGCAGTGAGCCATCGCGCCACTGCACTCCAGCCTGGGTGACAGAGCGAGACTCTGTCTCAAAAAAAAAGAAAAGAAAAGAAAAATATTTGGGGCAAAATATAGTGTTCAACAAACCAACATGATTATCTCACCTTCTTATTCAAGTTCATGAAGGCCATTTTTTTTTCCTCCCACAAATTAGAGCCTGGTATTTCAACATCAGATATTCTGTCTTGGATTAAACAAGAAGAAGAGCCTCAGGTTGGGGCCCCACCGGAGTCCAAGGAGAGTGACGTGTACAAAAGCACTTATGCTGGTGAGTATGAAATTAAAGAGGTGTTCATGTCCATATCCAGCTCATGCCAGGACTGACTGAAGAAACAGCAGGTGAAATTTGTAGAGGCAAATATGTGGGAGAAGAATGAGGGAAAGAAAAAGCCATGCTCAACATTATGAATGAAACCAAACAGTCACTAAGATAAATTTGAAGTGAGTGAGAAAATACACTCTTACATGCAAAGACAAATGAGAATTGTCAGAAGAAGAAAAATAAGTGCATACAGATGAACCAAAATTATGGGGATGGGGAAAGTCAGAAGAAGATTTGAAAATCATGTAGAAAGGGTAGAAAACGTGGGAGTGGGATGGGGAGACAAGCCCTGGAGACAGAAATGGCCGTGGAGAGGTGTAAATGGGAATGTTAATTAAGAGCCCTCCCTCAGTGAAAGGAAAATCAATGATGGGAGAAGAAATAGAAGTATCTTCCTTCTAAGATACTTTTGCCATTTGTATTGTAGAAGAGAATCTCAAGATCAGAAGGGTCCCAGTCATTTATACAGCTTAATGCATTCTGTTTTTTTTAGTATTTTCTGTGCTCCGTGTTCTTTTAGACTGGGAAACACAAATGAAAAATAAGATAGTTTTAGCTCTTGGAAAAACTTATACTAGGGACATACATATGAGTACTAGGCAAGCCTGTTAAGTGTCAAGGATGAGTAGGGTGGATGACTTATATAAATGAATGAGAAGTTTCAGGAACATGCATCAGGTTTGGCTTGGTGACTCGTGCCTGTAAGCCCAGCATTTTGGGAGGAGGTTGAGGCAGGTGGATCACTCGAGCCCAGGAGTTCAAGACCAGCCCGGGTAACATAGGGAGACCCTGTCTCTAAAAAAAATGAAAATATGCATCAGTTTTAGTTTAGGTATTTAGATAAGACCTAAAGAAGGGCATAAAGCCTCAATTGTACCTTAAAAGATTGGTATGATATGGCTGGGTATAATTTGGAAAGATGGGGAGAGAGGGGTAGCATTCTGCAAAAGGGAGGACAGAATAAGTCAAGATGCATAGCAGAAATGTGTACTCTGTTCTCAGGGGAAGTAAAGAGACAGCTGACCACAGTGATGGGTTGATCTGATAGAATACAGAGAAATAGGAATAGATAATTATGTGATTTTAGGCTTTGTCACAACAGGCAATAGAGAAAGTTCTTAAGTAGAGGTAAAATATAGTGAAAGTAATGTTGGGAAGATTGATGCCAAGGACTTTCTGTTTCTTAACAGATAGCATAGAAGAGGTACAGTGTTAAATTTTCTGATGAGGGCTGGGTGTGGTGGCTCATGCCTGTAATCCCAGCACTTTGGGAGGCTGAGGCAGGTGGACTACTTGACGCCAGGTGTTCGAGACCCCTGGTCAACATGGCAAAACCCCATCTCTACTAAAAATATAAAAATTACCTGAGCACGGCTGGACGCGGTGGCTCATGCCTGTAATCCCAGCACTTTGGGAGGCCGAGGTGGGTGGATCATGAGGTCAGGAGATCGAGACCATCCTGGCTAACACGGTGAAACCCTGTCTCTACTAAAAAGACAAAAAAATTAGTTGGGCATGGTGGCGGGTGCCTGTAGTCCCAGCTACTCGGGAGGCTGAGGCAGGAGAATGGCGTGAACCCGGGAGGCGGAGCTTGCAGTGAGCCGAGTTTGTGCCACTGCACTCCAGCCTGGGCGACAGAGCGAGACTCCGTCTCAAAAAAAAAATTACCTGAGCACGGTAGTGCATGCCTGTAATCCCAGCTACTCAGGAGGCTAAGGCAGGAGAATCACTTGAACCCAGGAAGTGGAGGCTGCAGTGAGCTGAGGTCACGCCACTGTACTCCATCGTGGGCGACAAAATGTGATCCTGTCATAAAATAAATTTAAAGTGTCATTTCATTTCTCTGATGATTTGCCACAGAGACCACAGATGTCTCGGTTATTATTGCAGCCTTCTGCTGAATTTCTGATCTGAGCTTCGAGTGATCTGTTAGAGCTGGGTAGGAATGCATGAGAGTTGCTAGTGAGACAGTTATTGATGGGTATAACTCTGGAGTCTTTTCTTTCAGATGAAGAGCTTGTCATCAAAGCTGAAGGCCTTGCTAGATCCTCGTTGTGCCCTGAGGTTCCAGTCCCTTTCTCTTCTCCACCAGCAGCAGCAAAGGATGCTTTTTCAGATGTGGCTTTCAAAAGCCAGCAGTCTACATCCATGACACCTTTTGGACGTCCAGCCGCTGACCTGCCTGAAGCCTCTGAGGGACAAGTGACTTTTACTCAGTTGGGTAGCTATCCCCTCCCACCTCCAGTTGGCGAGCAGGTGTTCTCATGCCACCACTGTGGCAAGAATCTCAGCCAAGACATGTTGCTGACCCACCAATGTAGCCATGCTACTGAGCACCCGTTACCCTGTGCCCAGTGCCCTAAGCACTTTACTCCACAGGCAGACCTCAGCAGCACCTCCCAGGACCATGCCAGCGAGACACCCCCCACCTGCCCACACTGTGCCAGGACTTTTACTCACCCATCAAGACTTACCTACCATCTTCGGGTCCATAACAGCACTGAGCGTCCTTTCCCCTGTCCTGATTGCCCCAAGCGCTTTGCTGACCAGGCTCGACTCACCAGCCACCGGAGAGCTCATGCAAGTGAAAGGCCCTTCCGCTGTGCCCAGTGCGGCAGGAGCTTCAGCTTGAAAATCAGCCTCCTGCTCCATCAGCGGGGTCATGCACAAGAGCGCCCTTTCTCCTGCCCTCAGTGTGGCATTGACTTCAACGGCCACTCGGCCCTGATCCGCCACCAGATGATCCACACAGGCGAGCGTCCTTACCCCTGCACTGACTGCAGTAAGAGCTTCATGCGCAAGGAGCACCTGCTGAACCACCGGCGGCTGCACACAGGCGAGCGGCCCTTCAGTTGTCCTCATTGTGGCAAGAGCTTCATCCGCAAGCACCACCTAATGAAACACCAGCGCATCCACACCGGGGAGCGACCCTACCCCTGCTCCTACTGTGGCAGGAGCTTCCGCTACAAACAGACACTCAAGGACCACCTCCGTTCGGGCCACAATGGAGGCTGTGGGGGTGATAGTGACCCATCAGGTCAGCCACCCAACCCACCAGGTCCCCTCATAACTGGGCTTGAAACTTCTGGCCTGGGTGTCAACACTGAAGGTCTAGAGACCAACCAATGGTATGGGGAAGGGAGTGGAGGGGGAGTTTTGTAAATCCAAATCTCTGTGGCTTCATGCTTATATATGCTCACAGCAGGGCACAAAATCCAAGAGAAGGTCTGTGAGCCCCATCCAACACCCACAGTAATTATTATCTGGCACATCAATGAATTTGGGGTCCTATACCCTTGACTAGAGACATGCTTGTGTTTTGGAATTTCACACCCTTACAGGAATACCACATTTTGAAACCCAGAAAGACCTGGAAAGGAGCCCAGCATGGCCATCTTTTCAAAGATACAACAAAAGCAGAAGTTACAAGAATATTGCGGAGAGGTTGGAAAGCAGGATTTAACCTCTAGTTCTCTTGTTCTCAGAGAACAACAGGTTGATAGCAGATTATGTCTCTAGGTAGAGACAGATACATGAGAAGAGCCTCCAAAACTGGAAGCCCATCATAAGGCATGAGAATGTTTAACTATAAAGCCTTTTATTAGTTCCTTGATAGCTAAGATGGTTGTTGGAGAAAGTGCTTAAGCCACTGTTTATGTTGCTGCCTCCTCTCTCAAAACCAGCCAAGATCTGTTCACACACCTCTGTGGCTGTCTTTCCCTGAAACATGGTAACTCAAGACTGCCTGCCTAGGTTTCTTAGATTAATTATTCACATAAATTTTGTTTAATATTGGTTGAACAAGAAATCTGACTTTAAAAGATTATTAAGGAGAATATTCCTTAACTATACTGGCTTGATTTGAAACAGGCTCTTATTGCCATTTAAACTGCCAGAAATCTTTGCCAAGGTCCTGGTTAAAAAAATTGGAAACAGTTTTCTTAGCCCCAGCTTTAAAAGCTAGAGATCTCAGAGAAATAGCTGGCTTAACAATGACAGAACAGCCTAAAATTTGTGCCTACACCATGTTCTGAGAGTCGTTCACATCAAATTCTTATCTTTTCCAAGCCAGTAAGTTGGCTTCTCCATTCCTGGTGTCTGATATTCTTGACAATCATCAGCAACAAAGATCACAGCACTTTCCAGAAGCATGGAGCTTCAGAAAGTGCCAGTGAACTCTTGGTCCTCAGTAGTGAGATGATAACAGTGTTGTAATGCAGCTTCCTTGAGCCATCAGAGAGAGTGTGTGTTCACCCTATTTGGCTGTATCCCATTGGCAGTGGACAGATTGAGGAACTTCCTAGATCACTGAGAGCTAAGCACCATGCATAGACAACAGTTTGTTCTTGCCTGTGTTGCTTTTAGGGACTTTGACTACCACGTGTTCTTTTCTTGGGGTGATTTAATCACCTGGGAGCATCTGAGTCTGCTCCTAAGTGGCTTTGCAACTGGGCCTAAGTTCTGTTTCCTTTATGGATCTCAAATTTTCATCTGCAAAATGAGGCTGTTGAAAGGAAAAAAAGTGAGCCTCTAGGAATTATTCAAAAAAAGTCTTGTGATACATTCCTTTTCCTGCCAAAGTTCTGTCTCTGTCTTTGGCTTCTGTCCAGGCAAAGCTAAATAAGACAGCAAAGTCAAAGCAGATAAATTCTTGTTGAAACTTGACTAAAATTTATTTGATTTGTTGTTTTACTCCCACTTGGAATCCTGAGGTAGAAGACAGAATGCAGAAGTCTTACATCTTGGGCAGAAAACTGGTTTATTCCTATACTCTTGTTTCCTCTGCTTCTTCCTGAGGTCTAGAACAAGGTCTGGAAATGTTTAGACAGGATATTTTCTTGATGAAGTGATAAGGAAAGGACCCATTTTTTTGCTCATCACCTAGCCCAACCTTCACTCTCTCTAGTTATGCATAACAACACTAGAAGAAGGTGTTGGCCCAGCTAACTTTGCTTCTGGGAAGGCTATGTCTGAACATGTTGCTCTGTAGGATAATCACACTTAGAAAACATCTGCTCCATGACATTCACATACCAGGGACCATGGGAGACACAAGAAATGTGTGTCTGCTGTCATAGTGAAAAAGCCCAATAATACAGAACAAGACATGATGGGCAATACCCTAGCATATTGGGATTAAGAGCTTTCTAGCCAGAATCTGGACCTATACCATGGGAAAATTTAGGGGTGCTGGGAATCCCAAAGCCAAGGTTCTGGCTTCATTGGCAACCCACTAGGAAC
Organism: Gorilla gorilla gorilla; assembly: GCF_029281585.2. Taxonomy (NCBI): domain Eukaryota; kingdom Metazoa; phylum Chordata; class Mammalia; order Primates; family Hominidae; genus Gorilla; species Gorilla gorilla. The sequence continues at coordinate 158,145,222 of NC_073230.2, forward strand.
TTGAATGTGAGATTCAGCTCTAGTTTGCACCTTGATTTCCCCAGTGAAAAGGGAGAAGAGCCAAAGTATTGTCTAGGTGCTGAGTTCCCTTTTCTGAGTGGATTTCAAGCATTTGCCAGGGTATGCTGGAGGAGGGACTCCTAAAGTAGGTGAGATGTGGGACTAGGTAACACTTTAAATACTTTTTTACTCAAAGACTTGCCAAGAACACAGCTTATTAGTGAAAGAGACCTGTGGATTGAAATGGCTGCAGATAGATCCCGCAGTCCCTTCTGAAAGGAACTGTGTAGCCAGCAGGGACCTAAACTTTGGCAAAAAGTGAACACAATTCAAATACGAATGAAGCAAGAGCCCTCAAATGGAACGAAAGGCGATGTGCAAGGCCATCCCAGAGAGACGGAAGCAGGTGCGATACTAAGCCTCAGCCCAAGAATAAAAGAGAGTTCAACTGTTACTCTTTTCTTTCATCAATCCCCTATCAGTTAGAACTGCAGGCCAGCTCCAAAGAGTGTTTGCTTAAGATTCAAAAGTGGGTAAGTAAAATGGATCAGTGGGAAGGATAAGGTGTCCAACAGAAAGTGTGGAGGAGAAACTCTGGGCCCATCAAGTGCTCCTGAGAGAAACCATGCAATTTAACACTTCAGTTAAAGAAATACATGAGAACTGCTTGTCATGACCAGACAAGATAGGAAAGGGGAAACCCCAGAAACGTGCTCTTCATCTGTCAGCCTTTTGGACCAAGAAGCTGTCACTATCACACATAAGCACCATTCCCTTAGAGTGGATCCAGGTGTTGACTATAACCAGATTTACTCTTTGCTTACTAGATTTTCCATTGTCACCATTGGATGAACCTCTGGTTTAGCCACAGTTGTGAAAATAAATGGAAGTTGGTTGATTGTCTAGAAAGTGCAAGAAGATGGCCCTGCTCCTTTTCTGCTGAACATTTAGTATTGGAAACTCCTACTTCCCTTTTCATTAATAATGTGTGCAAGTTTCCTATTAGCGGGGAAGGTGTGGGGCTCTGCTGGGCTTCTCTTGAGCATATCTGAGAAATGATGTTCATGTCTATCTCAACCAGGACCAGACCCTGTGACTTACTAGGTAATAACAGTCCACAAAAGCCTCGTTGATATTAAAAAAAAAAAAAAAAAAAAGACCTCATTCCAAATGGAATGGGAATCCCAAATTTCTGCTCAGATTTTCTCTGAGGGGCAGGACTCCCGCCCTTCCTCTCATGTCTTAGCTTCTTAAACTACAAAAAGCATCCTCAGTGACTGCCTGAGGGCAGCTCAGTAGCCATGAACAAAAGCATCTTTCTGTCTTTCTCAAAAATATTTTCTTACGGACAAGGACCTCTGATGTCACCAAATATGTTTCTTTTTCTTTCTTTGTGCCTGATTTTTTTTTTTTTTTTTTTTGAGACGGAGTCTTGCTCTGTTGCCCAGGCTGGAGTGCAGTGGCACGGTCTCGGCTCACTGCACTCTGCCTCCCCGGTTCACTCCATTCTCCTGCCTCAGCCTCCTGAGTAGCTGGGACTACAGGCGCCTGCCACCACGCTCAGCTAAGTTTTGTATTTTTAGTAGAGACGGGGTTTCACCATGTTAGCCAGGATGGTCCCGATCTCCTGACTTTGTGATCCGCCCGCCTCGGCCTCCCAAAGTGCTGGGATTACAGGCATGAGCCACCGCGCCCGGCAACCTGATTGATATTTCTAACCCTGTTCTCTTTAGTCTTGGTTTTTTGTTTGTTTTTGCTGAAAAATTCTTTTTAGAGAAGTCTCACTGTGTTGCTGTGTTGCTCAGGCTGGTCTTGAACTCCTAGGTTCAAGTGATCCTCCTGCCAAGGCCTCCCAAAGAGCTGGGATTATAGGTGTGAGCCTCCTTGCCTGGCCTAGCTCCAGTTCTTCATCTGTAGCAAAGGAGCAGTCATTTCTCACAGGGTTTATACACAGAGGCTGTTCTTTGTTTTTGGTTTTGGTTTTTGAGACGGAGTCTGGCTCTATGGCCCAGGCTGGAGTGCACTGGCACGATGTCGGCTTACTGCAACCTCTGCCTCCTGGCTTCAAGTGATTGTCCTGCCTCAGCATCTGAGTAGCTGGGATTACAGGTGCACACCACCACACCTAGCTAATTTTTGTATTTTCAGTAGAGATGGAGTTTCACCATGTTGGTCAGGCCGGTCTCGAACTCCTGACCTTGTGATCTGCCTGCCTTGGCCTCCCAAAGTGCTGGGATTACCGTGCCTGGTCAGTTCTTTGTTTTAAAATGTTTCAGACTCTTACAAGCAAAAGATACTCAAGTTAGATCAAATTGGTGGGGGTAGGGAGTGTGCAGGGCCTTAACAACAATACATCATGTATGTTAGTACAGCTTAATGGTTATGAGCAGGGACTCTGGAGTCCTCGATTCAAGTCCTGACATCGTAAGTAAGATAACTGATGTATTATTTAACCATCCTGAGCCTTAGTTTCCTTATCTATAAGATAGGGATAATAATACCTGTGTCTCAGAGGTGTTAAGGCTCAAGAGGAAACCTATGTAGTATGTAACACGGGACGCTGACAGGAGGTGTTCAGTATATCAGCTATCAGATTTTACAGGACCAACCAGACGGGGGTCATAAAGCTGGGCTGAATTTGAAGTGAAGGTGCCAAAAACGGAGGCTGCTCTGCAGAAGAACTATCATGGGCCAGAGCATATTGTTTCTTGCAGAAAACAATATGGAAGGTTCTGTGTATGTATCTAGAAGGTTAGGTTTATGTATCTTGCAGGAGTCATTTGTCACTTTCTAGGATGTTATTCCTTCTGGCCTTGTTTTAGTTTCTTTTTAAATGAGTAACTGGCCACAATCATGTATACACACATTCACAATGACTTTTCTCAACTTGGTCAATTAAATTGCCTCTTCAAAAAAAAAAAAAAAATTTACCCTAAGACCAACCTCCTGGCCGGGTGTGGTGGCTCACGCCTGTAATCCCAGCACTTTCGGAGGCCGAGGCGGGTGGATCACGAGGTCAGGAGATCGAGACCATCCTGGCTAACACGGTGAAACCCCGGCTCTACTAAAAAATAGAAAAAATTAGTCGGGTGTGGTGGTGGGCGCCTGTAGTCCCAGCTACTCAGGAGGCTGAGGCAGGAGAATGGCGTGAACCCAGGAGGCGGAGCTTGCAGCGATCTGAGATTGTGCCACTGCACTCCAGCCTGGGCAACAGAGCGAGACTCTTGTCTCAAAAAAAAAAAAAAAGACCATCCTCCCATCAAAGAAGGCAGATATTCCAGCCCAGAGACGCTTCAAAAGCAATGTCCTGCAATGCTCTCAAAAATTCCCAGGTTACATTTCAAATAAAGTACTTGATAAAGGCTGGGCACGGTGGCTCATGCCTGTAATCCCAGCACTTTGGGAGGCTGAGGCGGGCGGATCACCTGAGGTCAGGAGTTTGAGACCAGCCTGGCCAACATGGCAAAACCCCATCTCTGCTAAAAACACAATTAGTTGGGCGTGGTGGTGGGTACCTGTAATTCCAGCTACTCGGGAGTCTGAGGCAGGAGAATCGCTTGAACCCTGGAGGTGGAAGTTGCAGTGAGCCGAGATTGCGGCACTGTACACCAGGCTGGGTGACAAGGGTGAAACTCCATCTAAAAAAAAAAAATCCATAAAATACTTAATAAAACCTCATTGAGCTATGTGGCTTTATGTTTACTAGCAAAGCTAGTATTTACTGTAAAATCTTAAAACTGGTCTAAAACTTAAGCTACCAAAGAACAGAGGCCATGTATTATTTTGTATTCCTCATGATGCCACATGCTGTTAGGCACATGGTTGCTCAATGAATGATCATATAGTATGAAGACCACCAGAAGTAGGAGTTAAAAAGTGGATGATGGTCCTTGCTTAACATTCTCTACTTGTATGGGGCAAACTACCTAATTTACAAAGATGTTATTTTCCTCTCTCTAATGTGAAGATTGAACAACATGGTAATATAAGTTCCTTTATTCTGGAGTAGGATTGCCAGAATTGGGGAAAAGGCCCTTCAATTACAAAATTACAGAATTTAAGATTTTACTTTTGGGTCCTGTTCTCTTGTCTGGTTTCTTCCTAGATTCTGCCCTAGTGAGTGATTGTTCTGCAAAGCAGTATAAACACCTTGGAGAGGTAGGCGTTTTCACAGACTAAAGAGTCTCATTCTATCCATACTATAATAACTCCAAAGCTACACAAACTGAAAAAGTTTAGCAAAAGTATAATATTTTGTTTTAAATATGAAGTATATATTTAATTCACTTTTTCAAAACACAGGAAAACAGTAATTCTTTTGCTAGGGTGCTAGGGTAATTCAATGAGTGCTTTTCCCTATAAATTTTGTGTAACGTAAAGCTCTTTGTGGAAACCTTTTTTTTTTTTTTTTTTTTTTTTGAGATGGAGTCTCGTTCTGTTGCCCATGCTAGAGTGCAGTGGCCCAATCTCGGCTCGTTGCAACCTCTGGCTCCCAGGTTCAAGCAATTCTCCTGCCTCAGCCTCCCAAGTAGCTGGGATAACAGGCGCCTGCCACCATGCCCAGCTAATTTTTGTATTTTTAGTAGAGATGGGGTTTCACCATGTTGGCCAGGCCGATCTCCTGACCTCAAATAATCCACTTGTCTTGGCCTCCCAAAGTAGTGGGATTACAGCCACCAAGCCCAGCTGAGTGTTTTTTTTTTTTTTTGAGACGGAGTCTCTGTCCCCCAGGCTGGAGTGCAGTGGCACGATCTCAGCTCACTGCAGTCTCCCAGGCTGGAGCGCGGTGGCGTGGTTTTGGCTCACTGCAACCTCTGCCTCCCGGGTTCAAGAGATTGTCCTGCCTCAGCTTCCCGAGTAGCTGGGACTACAGGCGACACCACACCCAGCTAATTTTTTATTTTTAGTAGAGACAGGGTTTTACCATGTTGGCTAGGCTAGTCCTGAATTCCTGACCTCAGGTGATCCGCCCGCCTTGGCCTCCCAAAGTGCTGGGATTACAGGAGTGAGCCACCGCGCCCGGCCCGTGTAAAGCATTTTTAATGTTTTTGTAAGAATAAGGATTATTGTCATGAAAAAGGTCCTGGAAAGCAAGTCAGGAGGCCAGAGTTTTAACCTTGCTTTCAGTTTTCTCATTCATAATGTGAGGATAATACCTAGTTTATGAAGGTGTTGTGAAGATCAAATGAGGAAAGTTTTTTTTTTTTTTTTTGAGATGGAGTCTTGCTCTGTCACCCAGGCTGGAGTGCAGTGGTGCGATCTCAGCTCACTGCAACCTCTGCCTCCGGGGTTCAAGCGATTCTCCTGCCTCAGCCTCCTGTGTAGCTGGGAATACAGGCGTGCACACCCCCGCCTCCCCCGGCTAATTTTTGTATTTTTAGTAGAGAGGGGGTTTCACGGTGTTGGTCAGGCTGGTCTTGAACTCCTGACCTCGTGATCCACCCTCCTCGGCCTCCCAAAGTGGTGGGATTACAGGTGTGAGCCACGGCACCTGGCAGGAAAGATTTTAAAGTGCTTTGAAGTCTATATGTCAAACATAAGAAGACAGTGTTGATATAGTAGTTGCAGGAGAATTACTTTGTTAACCAGTTAAACAATATCATGGGTCATATTGATGTTTCTCTTCATTCAAGACTGGGCAGAGGCTGGGTGTGATGGCTCACTCATGTTATCCCACCACTTTGGGAGGCTGAGGCAGGAGGATCACTTGAGCCCAGGAGTTTGAGACCAGCCTGAACAACATAGTGAGACCGCCATCTCTACCAAAAAAATTTTTTAAAAGCTGGGTGTGGTGGCACATGCCTGTAGTCTCAGCTACTTGGAGGCTGAGGTAGGAGAATCCCTTCAGCCTGGGAGGTTGAGGCTGCAGTGAGCCATGATTGCGCCACTGCACTCCAGCCTGGGTGACAGAGTGAGACCTTGTTGCAAAAAAAAAAAAAAAAAAAGCAGTAGTTGTTTGTTTCCAATTTGCTTGCCTATGATGAGGAGAAGCTAGCCCAATATTGCAATTTGGGGAGCAATGGGAGAAGTGGAAGTATGGACAGAGATGAAAAAATGTAATGCCAAAATATTAGTTTTACATGTGTAGTGTGTTTAGCTCTGGCAGCAACTTTTGTAAGATAACCACTTGTATGTATAGTAAGAATTAGAACATCAGGAAGGCAGGCACGTTACTAGAGAGAGTTGACTAAACAAGCAGGATTCCAAATTAAGGATGTACATCAATCTGTGTACATCAGGTCAGTTCTTGGCCTTGAGTTCATAATTTTAAAAAATTGTATAAGACAATACCTACAAGCCACCCTCAGTGATTAAAGAGCAGGATAAAAACAAGAATAATTACACCAATCATATTTATGTTATTAGCCAAGAAAGTAGTCATTTAGGGTGTTTATTTTCCCAGATGATCTTGTGGGGCTGAGACAAGGAGATGAGGAGTAGGAGGAAGATTCTGTTGCACTAGTTGTTTTTGGCTGAACTTTACAATAACCTGGGGAGCTTAAAAAAAAATTTATGCCAAGGCCCACCATGGTATGATTTAATTGGTGTGTGATAAGACCTGGATGTTTTGTTTTTTAGAGTTCCCCCAGGTGATTTTAATGTGCCTGCAAGGTACAGAAGATCAGAGAGAAAGTGAATTATTGGACTGGAAATGGCTACTTAGCCTGCTTTACTGGAGCAGGGAGCTGTGGATTGGAGATTAATAAAGAGTCTTTGAATCCACAATGGGAAGTCATAATTTGATTCTAGAAGCAGGACTCAGAAGGATATAAAGCTATGGGAATGGTGGTTGAAAAAGTTCTGACCTCAATAGTTAGGAGCTCTAGAGTCGGTGGGAAAAGCAGCATTCACTTCAGGCTGCAGAGCTGTGTCCAGAGCCTGTGATTAAAAAAAGTTGGCAGGACTGGGGGAGCACAGATGAGACTGGCACCCCATGCCTATGCTGTAGACCTAACTAACTTCCAGAATGGTGAGGCTAGTGCCTCCTTGTAAGAGCAGTTTAGTGAAGAACAAGAAGAGACTTTAGTGACATCCTTACCAACTTGGATTTAACAATAACACATTTCTTTTTTGTTATTGTTGTTTTTTTTTGTTTTGAGACGGAGTCTCACTCTGTGGACCAGGCTGGAGTGCACTGGCGCGATCTTGGCTCACTGCAAGCTCCGCCTTCCGGGTTTGCGTCATTCTCTGCCTCAGCCTCCGGAGTAGCTGGGACTACAGGTGCCTGGCCTTTTATTTTATTTTATTTTATTTTATCTTATGTAATGTTATGTTATGTAATGTTATGTTATGTTATGTTATGTTATTTATTTGTATTTTTAGTAGAGACAGACGTGGTTTCACTGTATTAGCCAGGATGTTCTCTGTCTCCTGACCTGGTGATCCGCCTGCCTCAGCCTCCCAAAGTGTTGGGATTACAGGCTTGAGTCACCGCGCCCGGCCAACACTTGGTTTTAATGCCTTATTTTTGAATTTGGAAGAACTAGGATGTTTCTGTATAAGCACTAGACTTTATTTTACATGAATTTCGGCCATTAGTAGTAATCAAATCTGCACTTGAAAGGTTGCTGGGCGCGGTGGCTCATGCCTGTAATCCCAGCACTTTGAGAGGCTGAGGTGGATCACTTGAGGTCAGGAGTTCGAGACTAGCCTGGCCAACATGGCGAAACCCCATCTCTACTAAAAATACAAAAATTAGCCGGGGATGGCGGCACATGCCTGTAATCCCAGCTACTTGGGAGGCTGAGGCAGGAGAATCACTTGAACCCAGGAGGCAGAAGTTGCAGTGAGGAGATCGCACCACTGCACTCCAGCCTGGGCAACAGAGCCAGACTCAGTCTCAAGGAAAAAAAAAAAAAAAGTTGAAATCGAAAGGTTGTCTACTGAGGAGATTCAAGAGAACATATAGCAATTACCAACATAAAACCTGTCATCTGCATAAAGAGTTTCTAAGCCCTAGGTGTCTGTTGTGTTAGTATGTTAGTAGCATAGTCAGTTACCTGAGCAGTGGAGAGATACCATGGAGTCACTAAGAACTGATGAGAAGCCAGTGAACTTTACTCATCTATAGTGTCAAAACTTGTAAAGGTAATGAAATGCTTATTTGAAGGAGATTGAGAATGAACTCAAGAGGAAAAAAGTATTTTCTCCAAACATTGCATATGTATAAAGCAAAAATTTTCAGAAATAAGAGAAGGAGAACATGTATGTGTTTGGGTGTTTAAGTTTGAAATAAAATGTTGCCAAAAGGAGGGTCTGTAAAGGGCAGAGATATTAAAAAATGCCTTTGCAAGAGCAAATTGCCCTAAAACTTTGTAATACAAAATATTTGACTGTATTTCTCCCCCACCCCCACATTAATACTTTCTGCCCCTTTAAGTGGTCTGGGAGCTTTGTCACCTTACTCCTAGTGCCGATCCCCTCCATAAAGCCCTGCCTCTGATTTTTTTATCACACTGAGGCTGTCACTTGTATTGTAACCTAAATTGTTGCTTGGTCCAATGCAGTGGTTCATGCCTGTAACCCCAGCACTTTGGGAGGCCGAGGCAGGCAGATTGCCTGAGTTCAGGAGTCGAGACCAGCCTGGGCAACACGGTGAAACTCCGTCTCTACTAAAATACAAAAAAATTGGCTGAGTATGGTGGCACGTGCCTGTAGTCCCAGCTACTCGGGAGGCTGAGGCAGGAGAATAGCTTGAACCTGGGAGGCGGAGGTTGCAGTGATTGGGTGACACAGCAAGACTCTGTCTCCAAAAAAAAAGAGTTACTCTTCCTTGGAGTTTGGCATAACTAGGCACAGTGTCCTAAAATGAAGGTGGAAAGCTGTGACCAGGGACATGCCAGTGGTGGATGAAGCCTGAGAAGCTGAGCTGCCTTCCTTTCCCTATCCCGGTGACCACATTGGTACTTCGTAGCCTGCTCATTAAATTAGGTATGGAGTGCAAATTTGGTTACCCTCTCCACTTAACTAACAGTGAGTCTAGAGGTTTTCTTCCTCAAAGCTTTATTGCAGTTGTTGAAAAGACGGAGAGCACCAGAAATCTTTAGGAAATAGTAGACGTAAATGTTCTGGCGTTGATGCATCCCCTCTCCATTGGCCTCTCCTGTATTTTTTTTTTTGAAGTGAACATAAACTCAAGATTTTATTGTCTTCATAATAAAAGATGACACTTAGAACTGGATCACTTGGCCCTTTTTCCGGAAAATCGGCTTAGTTTGCCCACCATAGCCACTCTGCTTCCTGTCATAACGCCGCTTTCCCTGGGCATACAGAGAATCCTTGCCCTTCTTGTACTGTGTCGCTTTATGGGGTTGGTGCTTGCCACACTTCTTACAGAAAGTCCGTCGGGTTTTAGGGACGTTAACCATGCTTGCGTGAGCGCTATCGGCACGGAAAGAAAGAAGCCGCGCAGCAAACGGAAGTATACCTTTTTTTTTTTTTTTTTTTTTTTGAGATGGAGTCTCACTCTGTCGCCAGGCTGGAGTGCAGTGGTGCGATCTCGGCTCACTGCAAGCTCCGCCTCCCGGGTTCACGCCATTCTCCTGCCTCAGCCTCCCGAGTAGCTGAGACTACAGGCGCCCGCCACCACGCCCGGCTAATTTTTTTGCATTTTTAGTAGAGCTGGGGTTTCACCGTGTTAGCCAGGATGGTCTCGATCTCCTGACCTCATGATCTGCGCACCTCGGCCTCCCAAAGTGCTGGGATTACAGGCGTGAGCCACCGCGCCTGGCCTCTCCTGTATTCTTTAGTTCAGCATCTATCACTTCAAATATCCTGTCCAGAGCAGTAACAATAAAATTCCTAGGGGAGGGGATGAAAAGCAGTCAGTTCCCACCTGAGAGACTGAGGGGCCAGGCCTGGGTCCTTCCCTAACAAGAAACGTGTGTTAACCGTGATACATGGCATTTATAATCCACCTTATCCAGTTGCTCATTCTGCTCCTCGGTACGTTAGATAACTGTCTCCTAGTCACCCAGTGATTTCAGGAAACCAGTCTTATGACTGAACACTTCTCCCAGTGCAGGGTCTCTCCCACTCTTGGGGATCTCTCTGTCTCATCAGCCCGTTGATCATGGGAGGACCTATAATGGGGCCCACAGCCTGTGCAGCTACAGCAGCTTCCTCCTCATTCCCTGCTTGTTTTCCTTCTGGGAAGTTCTCCTTAATCACTCCCTTCACTACCTTCCTGCTGGTATCCACTACGGCCTTTTATGGCCTGTGGTTGCTAGGCTTGGTGGTTACAAAACAATGTTAGTGGCCAGGTGCGGTGGCTTATGCTTGTAATCCCAGCACTTGGGGAGGCCGAGGCGGGTGGATCATGTGAGGTCAAGAGTTTGAGACCAGCCTGGCCAACATGGTGAAACCGCACCTCTACTAAAAATATAAAAATTAGCTGGGCGTGGTGGCAAGTGCCTGTAATCCCAGCTACTCAGGAGGCTGAGGCAGGAGGATTGTTTGAACTTGGGAGACGGAGGTTGCAGTGAGCTGAGATTGAGCCACTGCATTCCATCCTGGGTGACAGAGTGAGACTCTGTCTCAAAAATAAATAAAATAAAATAAAATAAAATAAAATATTGCAAGTACAATGAAGACTGTGCATTTAAATTGTTTGAGTTGAGTAGCTTTGCTCATATATCTCTTTTTTTTTTTTGAGACGGAGTCTTGCTCTGTCGCCAGGCTGGAGTACAGTGGCAGGATCTCGGTTCACTGCAACTTCCACCTCCTGGGCTCAAGCGACTCTTCTGCCTCAGCCTCCGGAGTAGCTGGGACTACAGGTGCACACCACCACGCCCGGCTGAGTTTTGTATTTTTAGTAGAGATGGGGTTTCACCATATTGGCCAGGCTGGTCTCAAACTCCTGACCTCATGATTTGCCCGCCTCGGCCTCCCAAAGTACTGGGATCATCTTAACAATGAATGGGACCTCTAGCTCTGAGCAACTACTCTGGTCACAAAGGGTGAAAGTGTTGATGGCTGCATGAAAATCCACCCTCTGTGAAGGAGAAATGTGAAGTAGACACACCACAGCGATGTTTTACTGTGTAACAAAGGACATCGTTATAACTAGTTAAGTGCTTAGGAAGGGAAGTCATTTTAAAGGCTTTATACAGAAAAGATAGCATAAATGTTTGGGACTAACCTAGTCCTGCCTTTATCACCTCTAGGAAAGAGAAAAAGATAGTTGATAATCTACAGTGCAGAAGACATGTTCTGAAATGTGGCTCACTGGTGGAAATGAATTTGCCTAGAGCTTTTCAGACTTAACTTGCCTGGTTCCTCTAATAAAAGTGGACGTGATGTTTACAATCAGGGCCAGGAAGCAGGGAAGGAAATCACTGACTTCTGGGAGCATGGACTTTACTGGCCTATAAGCTCCTTGAGGATAATCTTAAGTCTGTGAAGTACTCATTTCTGTATCCTGGAAGTGTGCCTAGCAGAGAAAGTACTTGGTAACTGTTCTTCTGAATATGACCTTCTAAGCACATGTCTCACGTAGGCCAATAATGTCCTTTATTTTCCGAAGTGCAGTGGAACTTAAAGGTACTAGCAGGTCTGCTTCCACACAAGGTGATGAGCCTCAGAGATCTCTTCCTTAACAAGACAGGGACTGGTCCTTTAGGAAAACAAAGTAAATACTATTTTGAGAATAATTACAAAAACACCTTTTGGGGGTAACTATCTTTGCAGAATGCTCGCTATGTGCCAGGCACAATTCTTATCTAATTTTACAACATTAAAATAGAGTTGCCATTATTTTTTTCATTTATATATGAAGAGAATGAGGCTCAGAGAAGTTAAATAAGTTGCTCAAAGTCATAGCTAGTGAGTGGTGATTTTGGGATTTAAACTCAGGTGTATGCAACTGCAAAGCTCACCCTCTTCCTAAACAGTACCTGGCACACAGTAGGTGTTCAATAAATACATTTGGAATGACTGAACTTTCCCCTCCTCCATCTTCATCAGCTTATACTGGCCTCTCCTTGGTTCCTCCTCTGACCTGGCCTGATGTTTCAAAGTGACACTGACCTGCCTTTAAAGGGTTTTATTTGTAGAGAGGGGATCTTGCTGTGTCACCCAGGCTGGTCTTGAACTCCTGGCCTCAGCCTTGGCCTCCAAAGTGTTGGGATTACAGGTGTGAGCCACCACGACTGCCCGATTTAAAGGTTTATTTATTTATTTATTTGACACAGGATCTTTGCTATGCCGCCCAAGCTGGAGTGCAACGGCACAATCACAACTCACTGCAACCTCCAACTCCTGAGCTCAAGCAATCCTACAGCCTTAGCCTCCTGAGTAACTAGGAGTACAGGCATTAGCCATCATGCCTGGGTAATTTTTATTTTTTATTTTATTATTATTATTATTTTTATTTTTATTTTTTGAGACGGAGTCTTGCTCTATCGCCCAGGCTAGAGTGCAGTGGCGCGATCTCGGCTCACTGCAAGCTCCGCCTCCCGGGTTCACGCCATTCTCCTGCCTCAGCCTCCCGAGTAGCTGGGACTGACTACAGGCGCCACCACCACGCCCGGCTAATTTTTTTGTATTTTTAGTACAGACGGGGTTTCACCGTGTTAGCCAGGATGGTCTCGATCTCCTGACCTCGTGATCCGCCCGCCTCGGCCTCCCAAAGTGCTGGGATTACAGGCGTGAGCCATGGCGCCCGGCCTTATTATTATTTTTTGAGATGGAGTCTCTCTCTGTTGCCCAGGCTGGAGTGCACTGGCACGATCTTGGCTCACTGCAACCTCCGCTTCCGAGGTTGAAGCGATTCTCCTGCCTCGGCCTCCCGAGTAGCTAGGATTATAGGCCCACGCCACCACGCCTGGCTAATCTTTTTGTATTTTTAGTAGAGACGGGGTTTCACCATGTTGGCCAGGCTGGTCTCGGACTCCTGACCTCAGGTGATCCGCCTGCCTCAGCCTCCCAATGTGCTGGGATTACAGATGTGAGCCGCCGCGCTCGGCTAATTTTTATTTTTTATAGGGATGGGGTGTCAATATGTTGCTCAGTCTGGTCTCGAACTCCTGGGCTCAAGTCGTTCTCCTGCTTCAGCCTCTCAGAGTGCTGAGATTACAGGTGTGAGGCACCACGCCCAACCCAATTTCAAGGTGTTTGAAGAGGCCACTGTTAAAATGCACTGCACCTTACCTGGGAGAAAGAGCTCAGCCCTCTTTTGACACCTTAACATGAATCACTTCTCTATCATCCATAACAGTGCAAAAGCTCGGGGATGGGTCCAGGTAAATCTGGATTGGGAAGAAGGGGAGTGGGAGGTAAAGTCTGCAAAGGAGTGAGGGAAGGCAGAAGGCCAGAAGAAAGTGTCTGAAGACAGAATTACTCCTGCAAAATTTTCACAAGGGTCAGGCACTATTTTCTCCCGGGATGCCCAATACATTTGCAGAATTAACAGTAATCAAGCCCACAGTCCAGGTCCTCGCATAGTTTGGGCCTTTAAAGTCGGCCATCCCAGATTGAGGGGGCCTGACCCCTAGGCGAGGCCGCCGCCTCTCAGTTTTGGGGCGGCGGCGACCCCAGTCCGGGAGTGGCCCCGGTAGGTCCCCGCAGGCGGGCAGGAGCTCCGAGGCCATTGGCTGGCGCGCGGGCTGCCAAGGGGCGGGGAGCGCCGCCGAAGGGGACTGTTTGCTCCTACGGGCTGTAGATGGAGCTGTCCGGCCCCGGAGAGGGGGAAGGCGCCTGGAAAACGTTCTTCTTCTCCCTGGCCGGCCCGAGCGGGGAACAGCACTCCCAGGATGCAGTTTGTGTCAACACGGCCGCAGCCTCAGCAGCTGGGCATCCAGGGCCTGGGGCTGGACAGCGGGAGCTGGAGCTGGGCCCAGGCTCTGCCCCCGGAGGAGGTCTGCCACCAGGAGCCGGCGCTGCGCGGGGAAATGGCCGAGGGAATGCCGCCCATGCAGGTGGGAGAACCCCGCCGGCGCCATGGCCGCGCTGCCGTGGGGGCGGGGCGCGGGCTGGGCCGCGGGACCGGGCCGCGCCGTCCTCCGGTAGCCTTGCGGCGCCCTCCCAGCTTCCGCGCCCAGGCGAGGCCCGAGGCGGGCGGGGCACGGCCGGGCTGCGCGGCGGGCAGGGCGGAGCGGGCCCGACGCAGGCCCGGAAGGGCAGGCCTGGCCCGCGCGGCGCTGAGCAGCGATCGCCGGGCCCAAGTGCTGAGGCCCCGCGGGGCGGGGGCCGGGACCGTCCTTTCCGGGACCTGGTGGAGCTCTGACCCTGTGGCTGAGCCCCGGCTTGGGGCTCCCTTTGCGCCCGGCCGGCGGAGAGCTTCGCGGGCAGTGCTTCCGCCCGGCCGCAGAAGTGAATGCCTCGTTCGTGTTTACACGGTGGCCAATTTGACGGGGATATTTTTTAAATGTTTGATTACCACCTTTCACCAAGTGTAATGAGTAATTCACTCTCCCCCTGCACCGGGTGTGATCCAGGGAGGGGGCCATGGAGAGGTGACTTCGGGGTCTTTCCTGCGGTTGACAAACTTGGCCGCATGTTGGAATGGCCTGGGCAGCTTTTAAGACTACTGAGCCCTTGCCTCGTCCCAGAGCTCTGGGTCTCTGCCGGGTGAGAGTAGCACCAGGCATTTCTTCAGGCTCCATCGATGATCTCCGTGGGCAGAACCGGTGCTCCAGAATTGGGTATAAAACCAGGGGAGGTGGATCCTCAGAGAAGCCTGAGAGCTTGCCCAGGGAAGAGTCTCTGGGCCCACCCTGGGGCTGGGCTGCTCAGGGGCCCCTCTGCTCACCACCCGGCTCTCAGCCAGGTGCTAACGAGGGAGCCAGGGGCTGCTGTGTTGTGTTTGATCATTTTCAGGGTTAGGGCTTCAAACCCGAGAAAACTAAACTGGGCCCCGGGACTTTCTTAACTTCTACTGTGGACTCTGTCCCCTTCTGTGGGCTAGGGCGGAGTGGAGCCTCTGTGATGGAGGAATGGGTGCTTTTGATGGAAACACCAGCACCTCTTACTGGTATTACAGGGCCTGGCGATCCTAGGTCCCTGCTCTCCACTCTGCCGTGTCCCGGAGCAGGTCTCAGGAAGCTGGGGCTGCTCTGAGTCAGAGAGTGGGGCTGGTCTGCCCAGATCGCCCCAAGCAGCAGGCCTCCCCTTTTCCTAGCCTGAGGGCCTTTTCTGCAGCCATCGGGAGGACAGAAAATGACACCTCTTCCTGTCCCAGGTGTGAAGGAGAGTCGGCTGCCAGCCCATGTGGTCCAGTGAGCCCTGAGTCTGACACCAGGTCCCAGATGACCAGTGAACTGTCACCAGCCTCAACCAGCCCCCCTTAGCCATAGGTCTCAGCTCTCAACTGCACCAATTAGTTTACCCTTCTGGGGTGAGGGCTCTCTGCTGGAAGATAAAAGGGGGAGTCCCCAGGCCATGGGGCACCCCTTCCCCAGGAAGCAAGGAGGGGTCCCAGAGGAGTTTTTCTTTCTCTTGGTCCTCTTGGGTGTGAGGGACATCCCCTCTTCACCTCTAATGAGTGACCTTTTTTAGTGAACCTATTTTCAATTTGGAAAATGTTTATGAAACAGTAGTTGTATATGGGGGGAAGCTGCTTTTCCACCCTAGCTTGGGCTCTCCGGTCTTTTCCTTGACTGCAGCCCTGGTCGGAATGTGGTGGGTTTTTTTGTTGTTTATTTGTTTGTTCCGAGACGGAGTCTTGCTCTGTTGCCCAGGCTGGAGTGCAGTGGCACCATCTCGGCTCACTGCAACCTCCGCTTCCCAGGTTCAAGCGATTCTCCTGCCTCAGCCTCCCAAGTAGCTGGGATTACAGGAGCCCACCACCACGCCCGGCTAATTTTTGTGTTTTTAGTAGAGACAGGGTTTCGCCATGTTGGCCAGGCTGGTCTTGAACTCCTGACCTTAAGTGAGCTGCCTGCCTTGGCCTCCCAAAGTGCTGGGAAGGTGTGAGCCACTGCACCTGGCCAGGAATGTGTTTTTTGTTACCTGCAGCACCTAGAGCTGCCCCAGCTGGCAGTGCAGGGAGGCGCTGCGGAGTGACCAGCTGCCTCCCTGTGCTTCAGTTTCATCATCTTTAAGGCAGAGATCATCATTCTTGCCCTAACCTGCTGAGAGATTGCTGGGAAGATTAGCGTCAGGTAACTTACATCAAAGTTCTTGGAAACATAAAACACTAGGCAAATACAAAGTTCGTCATTAAGGCTAGCCCTTGAAGAAATCAGTTGGTCTATTCAAAGAAAGTAGCCTGTGACATTTTAGGCAGGGGTCGCAGCCTTAACTTGCTAAGGGTCAATGTGGGTGAACTAGTGACCAGCCTGACTCACCTAGGCAGGAGATGGGAGAGTGTTGAGTTGGGTGGGTGGGTGAGTGGGTAGCTGTTGCTGGGGGTGTTAGTGTATCCTGAGTTTCAGGGGCCTGGCAGAAGAAAGACAACATGTAGCATCTGATTAGTTGACCCCTGTTCCCAGCTGACTTCCCCTGCTCACACGAGGTCTCATCCTGGGTTGTCGCTTTCTCCCTCTGCATACAGGCTCAAGAATGGGACATGGACGCCCGGCGGCCGATGCCTTTTCAGTTCCCACCCTTTCCAGATAGGGCACCTGTCTTCCCCGACCGCATGATGCGAGAGCCCCAGTTGCCCACAGCAGAGATCTCACTCTGGACTGTGGTGGCTGCCATTCAGGCTGTGGAGAGGAAGGTGGATGCCCAGGCCAGCCAGCTGCTGAACCTGGAGGGGCGCACGGGGACAGCCGAGAAGAAGCTGGCCGACTGCGAAAAGACGGCCGTGGAATTTGGGAACCACATGGAGAGCAAGTGGGCCGTGCTGGGGACCCTGCTGCAGGAGTACGGGCTGCTGCAGAGGCGGCTGGAGAACTTGGAGAACTTGCTGCGCAACAGGAACTTCTGGGTCCTGCGGCTGCCCCCGGGCAGCAAGGGGGAGGCCCCCAAGGTATGTGGTGGTCCCCGGGGCAGGGATAGAGGTGAGGAACAGCACAGGTGCATAAAATTCTTGATTTCATTTTGTCAGCCCTTCTCATAAACTTCTCTGGCTCCCCGTTATCCAATTTCAGTGTCTTCTTAAAGCCTGTCTCCACTGAAACAACCTGGTCTTGGACGTTCTACCCCAGCAAGGCTCACTCCATTCATTCCCCACAGTCTGCATTTCTGTCTGGGAGCCTTTGCTCTCACTGTTCCTAGACCCCTCTGAGTTGTCTGGTTGTCTGCAAGTTCCTGCAGCTCTTCACTCCTTGGTTTTCCCACTTGACACCTACCAGCGACCATGTGTCATTGGCTGTCTTGGTATATGCTCACCGGAATGTGGCTGGAGTCGCACCTCAAACCAGGCTGCCTGGAGTTGCTTTCAAGTCGTGGTCACTGACCTCAGGGGGGCCCTTCTTAAAGTTCAGAATGCACACTCCGTATCTTACTCCGTTCCCTCTCCTGCTTTCCTCCCGGATCCTCAACGCTGCTTTTCAGTTCCCTGAGAGAACAGAGTCACCCAGAAGAGGCGTCCACATGCAGCCAGCTTGTTCTTCCATCTGCTGCTCGGTGGCCACAGGCTCTGCTTTCCCTTGTTCCTGTGGCTTGACGTCCCCTGCCCACCCCAGGAGGTCACCCCAGCGTCTCTCTCCTTTCTCCTCTGAATCATCAGCTCTCCCCTCTCTGCTGGGCTATTCCCACCAGCATGTGACTGTTCTGTCCTGCTGTCCATCTTTAACAGAAAACCTCCCTGGGCCCTGCATCTACCTGCATTGGTGCCTCATTTCTCCACTCCTCTTTAGAGCAGAACCCCTTGAAAGAGTTGTCTATACTTGTTATCTCCAATTCTTTCTTCCCCATTTTCTCTCCTTCCCTCCCTTTTCCTCTTCTCTTTATTATAGAATATTCAAATAAAAGTAGACAGAATAGTATAATGGGTTCCCATGTATCCAAATTCCAGCTGCATTAGCTGCTAACTCTTGGCCAGTCTTGTTTCACCTAAATCCCTGCCCACTTCCCCACTCCCATTTTATTTTGAAGCAAACCCCAGACATCAATCATTTCCTTTGCAAATATGTCAGTATTAGCTCAAAAGGTAAAGACTCTTTTTTTTAAGTGATAATCTCAATGTTATTACCACCACCACCATAGTAAAAGCTTCAGCCTAGATCACTATCTAGCCAGTGATTAGATTTTCAGTTGTTTCAATTTTTAAAAACATTTTTTTAGTTTGAATTAGGATTCAACTAATGTCCACACATTATGTTTGAGATGTCTCAAGTCTTTTTTAATCTGCGGTCATCTCTTCCATCTATTATTTTTCCTTTCAGTTTATCTGGAAGGAATTGGGCCATCTGTCCTGTTTTGCATCTCACTGTCTGGATTCCACTGA
Organism: Gorilla gorilla gorilla; assembly: GCF_029281585.2. Taxonomy (NCBI): domain Eukaryota; kingdom Metazoa; phylum Chordata; class Mammalia; order Primates; family Hominidae; genus Gorilla; species Gorilla gorilla. Next base: position 158,163,556 of record NC_073230.2, read on the forward strand.
TTACATCCCCTGTGGTCTCATTTAACATGTTCCTCTATTCTCAGTATTCCAGTTGATTGGTAACTGGATCTTTCTCTCTGGAATGCACTCTGATCAGGCCTTTGCTCACTAATGATGTCTGTGGTGTTACAGCCAGTGGTTGCTTCTCAGTCTTCATCCTCCCTGTCCTGTCAGCAGCATTGTATGTAGGTGACCACTCTCTCCTTGAAACCCCTTGCCATGGCTTCTGGGACACCTCTCTCTGTTGATTCTTTTCCTACCTCACCAGCTGCTGTTTCTCATTGTTTGCCAGTTTTGCCTCCTTTGGCCAGCTTTCTAATGCATGGAGTGGGCCAGACCTCTGTCTTGGCCTTTTGCTCTTTATTTACTCTCCTCCCTCATGACTGCATCCCGTCTCACAGTCTTTATTATTTATTTATTTATTTTTTTTTTTTTTTGAGACAGAGTCCCGCTCCGTTGCCCAGACTGGAGTGCAGTGACGTGATCTCGGCTCACTGCAACCTCTGCCTCCAGGGTTCAAGTGATTCTCCTGCCTCAGCCACCCTAGTAGGTGGGATTACAGGCATCTGCCACCATGCCCACCTAATTTTTTGTATTTTTAGGGGAGACGGGGTTTCACCATGTTGGCCAGGCTGGTCTCGAACTCCTGATCTCAGGTGATCCACCTGCCTCGGCCTCCCAAAGTGCTGAGATTACAGGCATGAGCCACCGCGCCCAGCTAGTCTCACATTATTAAAAGCAATCTGTATGCTGTCACCTCCCAAATAGATGCTTTCTCTCCCCTGCTCCCTTTCTATATGTTGCCCAGCTTTCTTTCTGGAATGCCAGATTCACATTCCTACCTATTAATTCATTTGGATGTCAGTAAATCTTAGATTTAACATGTCCAAAGTGAACTGCGGGTCGCCTGCCTGAGACCTGTTCTACCTGAAGTTGTCCTCATCTCCGTTGATGACGGATGGTTCCATCCTTTCAAGTGCTCAGGCCAAAGCCTTGGAGTCATAGTTGTCTCCTCTCTTTCTCACACCCTACTTCCAATCTATTAGTAAATACCCTGATTTTTCTTCAGAATATATCCACAACCTGGCCACTCCTCACCACCTCCACTCCCATCGCCATCGTCTGGTCCCAGGCACCATGGTCTTTCATCTGATTTTTGCCATGGCCTCCTGGTGGGTCTCATTGTCTTCATCCTTGTCCCCCGACCCATACAGTCTATCTCAACACAGCAGCCAGAGTGATCCTTTGAAAATGTGAAGCAGGCACATCACACCTCTGCTTAAACCTCCCAAATGGCTGGGCACGGTGGCTCACGCCCGTAATCCCAGCACTTTGGAAGGCCGGGGCAGGTGGGTCATGTGAGATCAGGAGTTCAAGACCAGCCTGGCCAACATGGTGAAACCCCATCTCTACTAAAAATACAAAAATTAGCTGGGCATGGTGGCAGGCACCTGTAATCCCAGCTACTCAGGAGCCTGAGGCAGGAGAATTGCTTGAACCTGGGAGCCAGAGGCTGCAGTGAGCTGAGATCTTACCACTGCACTCCAGCCTGGGTGACAGAGTGAGAATCTGTCAAAAAAAAACCCCAAAAAACACCTCTCAAATGGCTTCCCATCTGATTAGAATAAAAGCCCATGTCTGTTTATGGCCCACGCTCTCTTCCCCTGCCTCTCTGACCTCCTCTGCATCCACTCCCTCCTGCTCACTCCCATCTGTGCTGTTCTGCCAGCACACCACGTGCGCCCCCAGCTCAGGGACTCTCCACTGAGAAGCTCCTGCCCTGAATATCTGCATGGCCGTCCTCGCCTCCTCTTCCATCAGGGTCTGCTGAGGTGCCACTTCATCAGCATGCCCTTCTACAACCATCCTATGTGAAAGAACCACATCCCCCCAGCACACTCGTCTCCCTGCCCTTACTCGAATTTTCTACAAAGCACTTTTGCCATTGACATCTTAAATATTTAAGATATGCTTCTTTTTTTTTTTTTTTGAGACAGAGTCTTGCCCAGGCTGGAGTGCAGTGGCACAATCTCGGCTCACTGCAACTTCTGCCTCCCAGGTTCAAGCGATTCTCCTGCCTCAGCCTCCCGAGTAGCTGGAATAACAGGCATGTGCCACCATGCCCAGCTAATTTTTCTTTTTTTTTTTTTGAGACGGAGTCTTGCTCTATTGCCCAAGCTGGAGTGCAGTGGTGAGAACTCGGCTCACTGTAAGCTCTGCCTCCCGGGTTCACACCATTCTCCTGCCTCAGCCTCCCAAGTAGCTGGGATTACAGGCACACATCACCACGCCCGGCTAATTTTTCTATTTTTTTTTAGTAGAGACGGGGTTTCACTATGTTGGTCAGGCTGGTTTCGAACTCCTGACCTCGTGATCTGCTCGCCTTGGCTTCCCAGAGTGCTGGGATTACAGGTGTTAGCCACTGCGCCTGGCCTAATTTTTGTATTTTTTAGTAGAGACGGGGTTTCACCATGTTGTCCAGGCTGGTCTCAAACTCCTGACCTCAAGTGATCCATCCGCCTCAGCCTCCCAAAGTGCTGGGATTACAGGCGTGAACCACTGCACCTGGCCTTATGATATTATTCTTAAGTTTAGTATTCCTTTTTTCGTCTTCTTGGTTGGTTTTCCCCAACCAGAGTGTAAATTCTGCTCGGTTGCCTGCTGTATCCCTGTGCCTGGAATGGTACCTGGCTTAGACTGGTATGCAAAAAATGTTTGTGGAGTGCCTCTCTCCAGCTGGAGAGCTAACAGCTTCCTGGCAGGGACTGGGTCTTGTATGTCTCCGTGTCTGCTGAGGCAACCACCCCAATGACTTTGCCAGAGGAGTTGTTTGACGTTACTCATTGAGGCTTCACAGAACTGAGTTGTAATCGTGGCTCTGGTTCCTCGGCAAAACATTTCCTGGCACTGCAGCCACAGAGGCTGGTTTTTAGTATGGTTTTGCATATGTCGCTTGTCTAGCACAATCAGCATTTACGTACACACTGCCCTTTTCTTTTGTCTGTTCTGTGTGTCTCAGCGCATATCCTTGTGTGGCACTGTGGCGTGTTCTGTGCGTTGCATTAGGCATTAGAGGAGACTTGACTTGACAAGGGCTCTTACAGAATAATGAAATGGTTTTGGGGTCTGGAATCAGAGGACTTGGGTTTAAATCCTGACTTTGCCACTTACTGGTTTTTTGTTTTTTTGGGACGGTCTCACATTGTCATCCAGGCTGGAGTAGTTATACAATCATAGCTCACGCAGCTTTGAACTCCTGGGCTCAAGCAATCCTTCCACCTCAGTCTCTCAATTAATTAGGACTACAGGCACATGCCACCACACCCAGTTAAGTTTTTTATTTATTTTTATTCTTTGTAGTGACAGGGTCTTGCTATGTTGCCGAGGCTGGTCTTGAACTTCTGGGCTCAAGCAGTCTTCCTGCCTTGGCTTCCCAAAGTGCTGGGATTATAGGCTTGAGCCACTGCATGAGGCCTGCTTGTACTGATTTTCCTATCATTGGTCAAATGTATTTTTTGTTGTTTCTGAGCCTGCTTAATTCCTCTTTTGAAGGAAGTGAAGTATAAACAATTCAGTAAATTCCCAGCTGGTTTCTCTGAGTTTCAGGGTTATTATCAATAAAACGAAGATGATAATATGCTTACTTCATGGAGTTGTGAGGATTAATTAATTTTATTTGTGGGAAGACACTATGTAGATTATTGTGTTAGTTACCTATTACTGTATAACAGATTACCTCAAAATGTAGCAGCCCAGTCTAAAAAATAATTATTTATCATCTCACCATTTCTGTGGGTCAGGAACTGGGGAGCAGCTTAGGTGAGTGGGTCTGGCTCAGAGTCCCATGAGGTTACAGTCAAGCTGTTGAATGGGGCAGCAGTTATCTGAAGGTTTGACTGGGGCTGGAGGGCCTGATTCCGGCATGGCTCACTCACTTACCTGTTGGTGGGAGGCACGTGGTCTTGGGGGAAGAAGAGGAAAAAGTAAAAAAGACACGTGCCAGATGGACGGAAGGCAACATAGTTACGGGAACCAAGCAGGATAAAATTCTAGAAAGATGATTTGACCTTTCGAAGAGGTCAGAATTGTTGAGGATTTCGACAGAAGGTCGCTGATGATCTTCCAGAGTGTGGTTTCAGAGAATGGAGGGTACAGAGGCAGAATCTAAGGGGGTAAAGAATGCATAGATGGTGAAGAGGAATAAACAGAATGTGTCTCTTGGGATGTTCCCAGTGAATGGGGAGGGCAGAGTGACCTGAGGGAGCAGCGTTTTGAGGGAAGGTTTTTCTGAGGTTGGAATGACCCTGAAGGACGGAGCCAGTGGAGAGGGAGAAACTGATGACTTAGATTAAGCTTCACAGGCAGGAGGTGGAGGAAGAGGTGAAGGGCACATACCGGCGGCCTTGGATTTGCAAGGAGAGGGGCAAGAAAGGAACTTGCCGGCGCCTACCTGAGATCAAAGACAGACAGATGTGGGAGGTCACTTAAAGGTCTGGGAGAATGAAACGTTTGAAACAAGCCTCCTGGAGAACATAGCAAGGTGTCAGCAAGAGACAAACAAGAAGCTTCTGAAGCAGCCGTGAGACAGCGGTATGAATTGGTGGTGGATGTCATCTGCGGAGTTCTAGTAACAGAGAATTAAAATGAAGAAAGGGGGCTGGGCGCGGTGGCTCACTCCTGTAATACCAACACTTGGGGAGGCCAAGGCAGGCGGATCATGAGGTCAGGAGATCGAGACCATCCTGGCTAACATGGTGAAACCCTGTCTCTACTAGAATAACAACAACAACAAAAAAATTAGCCAGGCGTGGTGGCACACACCTATAGTCCCAGCTACTGGGGAGGCTGAGGCAGGGGAATCGCTTGAAACTGGGAGGCGGAGGTTGCAGTGAGCCAAGACTGTGCCACTGCACTCCAGCCTGGAGACAAAGCGAGACTCCGTTTCAAAAAAATAAAAATAAAAAACAAAATGAAGAGGCCGGGTGCAGTGGCTCACCCCTGTAATCCCAGCAATTTGGGAGGCTGAGGCAGGTGGACCACAAGGTCAGGAGTTTGAGACCAGCCTGGCCAATATGGCGAAACCCCGTCTCTACTAAAAATACAAAAATTAGCCGGGCGTGGCGGCAAGCGCCTGTAATCCCAGCTACTCGGGAGGCTGAGGCAGGAGAATCACTTGAACTCGGAAAGCAGAGGTTGCAGTGAGCTGGTATCGCGTCACTGCACTCCAGTCTGGGTGACAGTGAGACTCCGTCTCAAAAAATAAATAAATAAATAAAAATAAAATGAAGAAAGGGATCTGTATTAATTTTCCCAGGTTGGGGCTTTTCCTGCATCTGGTGGAAGGTCCAGTAGTTAAAGATTCTAGTTCTGATTGTGAAGATGGACAGTGAGTTGTCAGTCCGTAGGGGTGGGGCCATGGCACTGAGGTGTAGACATCGCACCTGCGCATGGCATTCTCAGAGTTATAAGCACCTGGTAAAAGGGCTGACATTTCTAACTTACATAAAGGTGCTGCCCACTCACCATGCTGAGTAGTGGTAGCTGTGCTCCTGACTTTGCTTTTTCTAACTCACCCCAAGGTGCTATACAAGCCAGCTTTGGCCCTGTAAATGCAGATACGTAGATGAATGGACTGTAATCATGGGATGGGGGAGGATTGAGGGGTCGGATTTCAGACCGAGAGTGAAAGGCTGGTTCAGTCGGAATGTGAAAGTGGTAAGAGGGAAGGCTGTGTGTCCAGAGGAGGAAGTTCAGTTATCAAAGTCATGGAAGTGAAACGATTTTGGACAATTTGGTCCAAGTTGAGGTCGTGCTGGTTAGTGGCTGAAGTGAGTGATTGCAAACTGAAATCGGCTTTCTGTAGCAGAGCCAAACACACTTGTCATCAGTCTGACAAGTGACTGACACCACGCGGCGACTCGGGCCGCAGTGGAGCTTCCTGGTGTTGGCACTCGCTGCGCAGCACACTCAAGTATTTATTGATTCCCTACTGTATGCTCCTTGATGATCAAGATAGAGCAGTGAACGAAGTGGACCAAGGTCCTGAACCTTAGCACAGGCCTTAGATTTTATATGCTTTGCTGACAAAGAGGTAACTGTGTGCACAGAGGTGACCTGACCTGAAATACAGGTTTGGTAACCAGGTTTTACTCTACTTGGCTCACGTATACCCACTCTGAGAACCCATTACCCCTCTGTCACCCTGAATACCAAAAGAAGTATATTGACTACTCTTTACCCTCAGGTATCCAGTTGACCTAAAAGTGAAATAACAATGGATGTGGCTAAATGCTTTTTCTAAAAAGGCAGGGTTGACCATCCGTGTTATGAAAGCATGAGAAGGTCCGGGACAGAGAGGACTGACTCCACTGAGATGGACAGTGGGGACTGGGGAGCCACGGAGAGCAAAGGCCGGGCTTTGGTGGGGAGTGGGTCTTGTGGCCCGCAGGAGAAGGGGAGGTGGGGAGGAACAGGCAGGAGGCGCTAGATTAACCGCTTGTTGGCTTAGGTTCCAGTGACTTTTGTCGACATTGCTGTGTACTTCTCCGAAGACGAGTGGAAGAACTTGGACGAATGGCAGAAGGAGCTTTATAACAACCTTGTTAAGGAGAACTACAAAACCCTCATCTCCCTGGGTAAGGACGCCTTCTCTCCTCTTTGGTGAGCCATCTCTGCAGAGGGTTGTGAAATGCTTATTCGTCCACGTTAGCACCGCCTAGGCAGGTTGTTTCATATTTTTATGTAATGGAAACTCAGGAAACCATTTGCTTATAATGCTAGTAGGACAGAACAGTTTACAATAGGATAAAAATTTAAAACCCAGTAACAGGGCCCATTACCATAGAACTCAACGTTACACCACTACCATGTTGGATTACAGTAAAACAGCACCATTCGCACCTCACCACGCACCACATCCCAGCAGCCCGCGGTAAGCCATAGCTGGTCTGATGTTGGCTTTCAGAGACCAGCTCTTCCTACAGTAGAAATTTGGGCATCTATCGACTCGTTTTCAAGGTTCTTCATAAGAGATTACCCGCCTAACTCGCATAACTGCTGCCAAAGAGGGACACCCAGGTGGAGAGGGGGAGATGGGGTAGGGGAGAGTTCTCCCTTCCCCTTGCTGGATGCGTTGGTCAACTTCACTCAGCCTTTCCCTGCCTCCTCCTCACTTCCAGACGCGGAGGGCTCAGTCCCCAAGCCAGATGCTCCAGTCCAGGCTGAGCCCAGGGAAGAACCTTGTGTGTGGGAGCAGCGCCACCCCGAAGAGAGAGAAATCCCAATGGATCCCGAAGCAGGTAATGGCAGCAGAAGAGAGTGCGGGGTCCAGGGAAGGGCGAGAGAGGACAGCCGGCTTCCCGCACACTGCTGCCGCGAGGCGCCACTGTGTGTGCACCATGGGGCGAGGGTCTTGGGTGGCTCCCAGGGGCCAGTTCTGCCAGAGTCGAAATTTGGTGGTCACTTACAGGAAGAGATCTCAGGGCTCAAAATAGCACCCTGGATATTTGTCGTGTGGTTTGTTAAAGCCGCGTAGCTCTGGACTCTCAAGTAAGCTGGGCGGAGAGACGAGGAAGGGCTTAGGCTTACTCTACCGCCTGGGGCTGATGTGGAACTGCCGAGAGAGGCCCCACGCCCGGGCTCAGAGAGGCTGACAGAGGAGGGGAAAAGGAGTCTGCGGCGCATGCGGGGTTTCGCCCCGGCCCGTCGCTTATTGCTTGGCCTAATGTACAGCGTCATCACCTCATTCTTCGGCCGACACATGCGGCTCACCTGCAGGCTCGCCCTGCAAGCCGCTTGCCTCACTCAAGAAGGAATCTTAAGCCTGAGGAAATCGGGCCCCCCGAGCACATCACACTTGATGAGCTCTTGCTGGGGTGGAAAGGGTGGAAGGCCTTAGGGTTCTAGGCCTGCCTCTGCCTTGGAAATCTTTCCTCAGGGTCCTGAGCATTGTTGGATTAGGTGAAATCTGGTGCTCAAACTGTGTTCTCTACCTCATTGGAGGAACTTTTGCCTGTCTGGGCCCTCTGTCCTCCCTTGTTTTTTTGTTTTTTGTTTCTTTGAGACAGAGTCTCACTCTGTGGTTCAGGCTGGAATGCAGCGGCGCAATCTCAGCTCACTGCAACCTCCGTCTCCCAGATTCAAGTCTGCAACCTCACCCTCCCGAGTAGCTGGGACTACAGGCATACACCACCGCGCCCAGCTAATTTTTGTATTTTTAGTAGGGACGGGGTTTCACCATGTTGGCCAGGCTGGTCTTGAACTCCTGACCTCAAGTGATCCCCCCGCCTCGGCCTCTCAAAGTGCTGGGGTTACAGGCGTGAGCCACCATGCCTGGCCGTGTCCTCCCTTGTTTTTAAGTGGAGAACATTGTCCTGAAACTCATCTTAGAATGCAGCTCTCAAGGCCACACTCTCCCCTCCTCCCATTCCCAGTCTTTCCTTTTTTTGAGATGTGATTTGCAGACCATAACATTTACTGTTTTAAAGAATGCAATTCAGTGGCTCACAAAGTCATGCAACCAAAATCATTATCTAATTCCAGAACATTTCTACCATAAGAAACCCTGCACCCAGCAGGGCACGGTGGCTCACGCCTGTAATCCTAGCACTTTGGGAGGCCGAGGTGGGCGGATTAGCTGAGGTCAGGAGTTCAAGACCATCCTGGCCAACAAGGAGAAACCCCGTCCCTACTAAAAAATACAAAAAATTAGCCGGGTGCAGTGGCGTGCACCTGTAATTCCAGCTACTCGGGAGGCTGAGGCAGGAGAATCGCTGGAACCCGGGAGGTGGAGGTTGCAGTGAGCCAAGATTGTGTCACTGCACTCCAGCCTGGGCTACAGAGGGAGACTTCATCTCAAAAAAAAAAAAAAAAAAAAAAAGAGGGCCGGGCGCGGTGGCTCACGCCTGTAATCCCAGCACTTTGAAAGGCCGAGGAGGGCGAATCACGAGGTCAGGAGATCGAGAGCATCCTGGCTAACACGGTGAAACCCTGTCTCTACTAAAAACACAAAAAATTAGCCGGGCGTGGTGGTGGGCGCCTGTAGTCAGTCCCAGCTACTCGGGAGGCTGAGGCAGGAGGATGGCGTGAACCCGGGAGGCGGAGCTTGCAGTGAGCTGAGATTGCGCCACTGCACTCCAGCCTGGGAGACAGACTCCGTCTCAAAAAAAAAAAAAGAAACCCCACACCCACAAGCAGTCCTTCCCTGCTCTCTTTTACCCGCCCCGCCCCTGGGAACCACTAATCGACTGTCCGTATCTATGAATTTGCCTGTCCTGGGCATTTCCTCTAAATGGCTCCTTCCCTGTCTTCATCAAGGACTGCAGAAGTTTAAGGTCAGCAGCGGTAGTAACAGCACCTAGTCTTATGGGGTAGCTTTTTACATTTGAAGCACTGTAATCTCAACAGTTTCAGTTGGTTATCAAACCATCACTGAGCATGAGATAGAACAGGGATCACTGTGTCCTTTTTGTAGATGAAAAGGGTAGACCGGAACCCAGAGAGGCTAAATGACTCATCCACTGAGTTGGTGCGGAGTTGAAGCCAGGATCCCAGTCTTCAGATTCTTTGTCTTCTCTCTTTCCTGGTGCCTGAGCCTCCTCTTGCAGCAGGGGGCGCCATCAGAAGAAAAGGCCCTGTTTGTTGCATGCTGGGCTTCTGTGTAGAGGCTATGTCCTTGTCTTTTATGCACAGTGAGTCCTCACTTAATGTCATTGATAGGGTCTCGGAAACTGTGGCTTTAAAGTGACATATAACAACCAATTTTTCTTTCTCATCAATGTTATAACTAAACATCATAGAAGGAAATGACGTTATTCGAGGATCTGCTATGTGTCATTTCACTTGAACTCACTGTTTCCAAGAACCTGCTGACGACAGTGAGACTGGCTGTATAAGGAGGTTGTGCACTATCTGTCCAACAATAGAGCTTAGTTGTGCCTTTTTGCCCATCCTGGCTTCTCACAAATCATATATATACACGTGTGTGTGCATCTGGCCTCAACCTGGCCAGCTCTTTCTGACTGGGGTGACAAACAAGGACTAATGACTCCCACAGAGAGGTCCAACTTGTGGCCCAGTCCTGATTAGGACCCAGCCAGTTACACAGCTCTAGGTTGTTTCTGAATTCTCTCTTCAGTGTCATCACCCCTCATTTTGCTGCTTGCCTAGCCCTTTTTCTTGAATGTTGGCTTCCTCTCTGCTCCTGAGACCTTCTGCTCCTCAGGGTCCCCCATGGCTCCAATAGGAACCTGAGACCCCTGTATTCTCCCCTGGCAAGTGCTGTCAGCCATGCTTCTGAGCCCAGAATATCCTGGTGACCAGCATGCAGAAAAAAAGACACAAAGCAATGTCATTCTCTGTTCCCAGGAGCAGAGCTCCTGGTGCCTGCAGAAAAAAAGACACAAAGCAATGTCATTCTCTGTCCCCAGGAGCAGAGCCCCTGGTGCCTGCGCAGGATGCGTCCTCCCAGGTGAAGCGTGAGGACACCCTGTGTGTCCGGGGTCAGCGGGGCCTGGAGGAAAGAGCCATCCCCACGGAATCCATTACCGGTGAGTGAGCCAAGCAGCCGTCCACACCAGGGAGGGGAGGGGAGGGGAGGGGAGAGGGTTAGCATGGTCTGCCAGCCCCCAGAGTTAGCTGTCACATGTGCCAGGCCAGAGGGCTGAGCTCGAAATGGAAGGGCTGTGCATCCAGGGCTGGGCTGAGCCAGGATTCCTCCAGGAGACACAGACGTGGCAAACAGCATTGACAATTTGCTGGTACACCTGGGCTCAGCGTGTTCTGTTTCCTCTCTTCCTCATATTATCCATTTGTAACTATTCCATCTTCCCCTTTAGAAAGAATATCCTGGCAGAAGTACTAAGTGTAAGGCTTCATGGGTGGGGGAACAGAGAGGTCAGGAAGACCTGTTGTTCCCTGACCAGGAAGGCCTTTCATTGTTTTAAACAAGTATTTATGGGCTGCTACCTCTGTGCCAGGCACCTACACACCTGCGGTCCTGTGAGGGACCTCCTCTTCGCTGGCATTGCAGCTGGACTCTGTCGTAGGTGAGAACTCTGTTACAGCAGATGTATGTATCAATCAGAGTTCTCCAGAGAAACAGGACCTGTAAGGGTGTGTGTGTAAAAGAGAGATTTATTTTATTTTAAGGAGTTGGCTTGTGATTGTGGAGGCCGGCAAGTCCAAAATTTACAGGGCAGGCCAGCAGGTTAGAGCCCCAGGGAATCGCTGATGTGGCTGCTCGAGCCTGCAGGCAGAATTCCCTTTTCCTTGGGGGAGGTCTGTCTTTTCCCTTAGGCCTTCAGCTGGTTGATGAGGCCCGCCCACATCACAGAGGGCAATCTGCTTGACTCAAGTCTACTGACTTACACGTTCAAATCTCATCTAAAAATATACCTTCACAGAAACAGCTAAATAATGTTTGACCAAATATCTGGGTACCGTGGCCGAGCCAAGTTGACACATAAAATCAACAATCATGAGACATATTAACATACTGTAGCCCTTTACTTATCCACAGGTTAGAGCTCCACAAACCTCATCCCCCCCTTAGTCAGAGCCTCACACCCATAGGTAAGTGCTCATAGTGTCTGGGTAGAGGAAAGCCCGTTCACTTGTCATCAGGCGTGACCCTTGAAAGCATCACGGTATTAGGATCTTTAAGGAGATCTTTAAGAGATAAGAAGGCAATAAGGGGTAAATTAGGTTTCAGAGACTCTGTAGAAGAAAGAGAATATAGGGTCTTTTTCTTACATCTTAGAAGAATCCCATTCAAAAGATTTAAAGGCTTCTTGTAACATTACTTTATACCCCATAAATATATACAACTATAATTTGTCAATATATAATTTTTTTAAAAAAGGCTTTTTGGAAGTTTTCATCTTTCCAGAGGAAATACCTCTTTCTGTGGTGGTCTCAGCACCAGAATGGGAACCTCGTTCTAAGGAGATTTAAGTTCCTGCAGCACAGAAAGGCTCTTTCTTAAAGATTGTAATGTTACTCCCCTACAGCATCCTCTTATTTGCAGCAAAAGCTCCGTTAATCGGGGCCAAGCTGACTTCAACCTTTAGTTAATGAGACTTATGTAATTGTACCTGATGTTTTGGGGAAAGAGATAATTGCATGAAATCAGAGATTTACTCAAAACACAAACTTGCAGGAGATTTCGCATCTTCTAACACCTTTGCCGCTCTTGTTCCCGCGAGTAGACTCCCCAATTTCTGCCCAGGACCTCTTGTCCCGGATTAAACAGGAGGAGCATCAGTGTGTGTGGGATCAGCAGGATTTGGCAGACAGAGATATTCCCACGGATCCCAATTCAGGTGAGAACAAGGTCAGAATGAATATTGAGGGCAACAAGTGTTTTTCAAAAGGAATCATTAAATTAATAATTTATTGTGTTTATGCAGCTGATATTAAAATTACTTCAGCACTGATTTTTTGTTTTTTGAGACGGAGTCTTGCTCTGTTGTTCAGGCTGGAGTGCAGTGGTGTGATCTCAGCTCACCGCAACCTCCGTTTCCCGGGTTTAAGCGATTCTCCTGCCTCAGCCTCCTGAGTAGCTGAGATTACAGGCATGTGCCACCACACCTGGCTCATTTTTTGTATTTTTAGTAGAGATGGGGTTTCACCATGTTGGTCAGGCTGGTTCTGAACTCCTGGCCTCAAATGATCTGCCGGCCTCAACCTCCCAAAGTGCTGGGATTACGGGCATGAGCCACCGCGTCCGGCCATTCAGCACTGATTTTTGAACAATAAAAACAACCAAAAAGCATCTAAAAGCTGCATATATTTCTGTGTCAGAAAATCATTTACATTTTCTGGAATTTCTCTTGAGTGAATACTAGTTAGAAGTTTCCCAAGAAACTTGTAGGGAGGGTCTAGGCATTCAGGGAGGCATAAAAGAACAATGGAAGCCCCACCTGCCCACGACCTATGTGTGTGTCCGTGTGATTGCAGAGCTGAGAAGTCCAGTGTCATTGCCTGGTAGTTAGGACACAAGTCTCATCCTACCCACCATACCAGGGAGAGAGGATGAGAAGTTGAATCTAGGATTCCTTGTACTTTGTCAACTTCACCACAGAGAAACTGAGGGGACCCAGGGCAGAGGGAAAGCGGGGCCTTCCTGCTTCACTGTGGTTCTTATCAGTGACCTCTGGTTGCAGCCTCTGCCATCGCTGGTTTCTAAATCATACCTGTTAGCCATGGCCCTGAGGGCTGTTATCTGGGGCTTTCTTCTGGCCTGTCCTGGCCCCATGGGTTCCTCTGGGGCTAAGTGGCAGAGCTGGGAGATCTGGGTTTTAATCCCGGCCCTGCCACTGCACAGACCTTGGGCTAAGCCTCCTTCTGGCCAACTTGAAATGCAGCGAGCAGTGAGAGTCCATTTAGGAAGGGGCTTATGAGGGTAAGGAGGATGGCCTGGAAATGCAACACCGATACCAAAACATGCCCTGCAGGTTGCAGCCACCGCATGGGATGGTTTTCAAACCTTTGATGGGAGGCTGAGTGGAACTGAACAAAATCTAAGACTGCCTTCTTTCCATGACAACAGAGTCTCTCATCTCAGCACATGACATTTTGTCATGGATCAAGCAGGAGGAGCAGCCATACCCATGGGGACCACGCGACTCAATGGACGGAGAGCTTGGATTAGACTCTGGCCCTAGTGAGTAACGTCCCCACCTAGACCCTGGGGTTTCTTCTCTGGAGCTGTACAGCTGAGGCGTGGACGAAGGCTGGTCCTCTTCTCAGCTCACCCCTCGTAGGGTGATGTTCTGTTGATGGCAGCGTTTCAAAGTTCTGCACCAAAGCACTCCCATTCTTTTTGGAGTGTGATATTGTATTAGCTCCCCAGGACTGTCATAACAGGGTACCACAGGCTGGGCAGCTTCAACAATAGAAATTTATTCTCTCACAGTTCCACAGGTTGAAAGTCCAAAATCAAGGGGTGGGCTGGGCCTTGCTCCAGACTTCCTCTGAAGTCTGTATGGGATTCCTCCCTCACCTCTCCCAGCTTCTGCTGGGTGCCGGGAACCTCTGGCACTCCTTGGCTTGTAGATGCATTGCTGCAAGCCTCTGTTGTCACATGGTGTTCCCTTGTGTCTGTCCTCACATGCCATCTTATAAAGACACCAGTCATATTGGATCAGGGCCTCCCTACTCTAGTATGACCTCATCTTAACTAACTACATCTGCAATGACCCCGTTTCCAAATAAAGTCACATTCTGAAGTCCTGGGGGTTAGGACTTCAACATATTTGGTGGGGGAGGGGGGAGGGCACAATTTAACCCTTTATGGCAGGGAGGGGAGGAAGGGAGAGGGGCCGGGAGATTGCTGAGCCAGTGTGCCCGAGGCAGTTGACAGCAGCAGGTGGCTCACATGCTGGAAGACACTAGCCAGGCTGCACACAGTGGCTCACACCCATGATTCCAGCACTTTGGGAGGCTGAGGTGGAAGGATCTCTTGAGCTCAGGAGTTTGAAACTAGCTTGGGCAACATAGTGAGACCCACAGGGTCTACAAAAAAATTAACAAATTAGCCAGGCGTGGTGACTTATGCCTGTGGTCCCAGCTACTCTGGAGGCTGAGGTGAGAGGATCGCTTGAGCCTGGGAGGTCATGGCTGCAATGAGCCATGCTTGCACCACTGCACTCCAGCCTGGGCGAGAGCGAGATCCTGTCTCAAAAAAACCTGAAAGAAAAAACAAAAAACACTAGAAGAAGTGCCCCAGGCATACCTGAGCTACCATCCCGGAGTCACTGATGAACACACTGAAGCTCAAAGAGAAAGGGATGATTGTTTTCCCAACAGGTATGGAACCAAATGTCTTACCAGACTTGGATCTCTTGGGTCTTTCTGAAGCTCCGTTATTGACCTATGACCCTAGGCATATGTTTATGGATTGTTGAACATTCTTAGCTCAGGCTAATATTCCTCGCTAAAACCCAGTACCATCCCCTTGCCCTCAACATGGCTGACCTAGTGTCTTCTGGCTGGTCAAAGGGTTAACAGAATAGCTGCATGTGTGTTCCCTGTCCATATTTCCTGACATTTTTTTTCTTTTTTTTTGAGACAGATCTCACTCTGCCGCCCAGGCTGGAGCACAGTGGTGCAATCTAGGCTTACCACAACCTCCGCCTACTGGGTTCCAGCAATTCTTCCACCTCAGCCTCCCGAGTAGCTGGGATTACAGGCGCGTGCCACCATGCCTGGCTAATTTTTGAATTTTTAGTATAGACGAGGTTGCGCCATGTTGGCCAGGCTGGTCTCAAACTCCTGACCTCAGGTGATCTGCCCACCTTGGCCTCTCAAAGTGCTGGGATTACAGGCATGAGCCATAGTGCCCAGTGCTGACATCTTGAAGGAGCTTAAACTTCACGTAAGAGCGGAGGACATGGGTTGTTTCTGGTTCTGAACAGCCATTTCAAACTCAGGCAAGCGGATCACACTCTCTATAAGACAACTTAGTTCTAGAAGAGCCAGTGTGGGCCTGGAGGAATTGGCAGGAACGAGATAGGAACAACGTATGTCCTTATTTCAAGTAGAATTGAAAGCGGTCCTCTTTGTAACTGCTGGCTTGGTGGGATGAGATGGGGGAAGCTAGGAAACTGGCGGTGAGCACCGGAAGAAAGCCAACTCCCTCTCTTCCTCCACAGCTGGTAGGCTACCATTGCTAGCCCTGGCCCGAAGGCATAGGAACTAGTGCATCTGACCTGGGGCCAGGAAATTCTGCCCAAACCCTTCCTTATCCCTCAGTGCTGTCTTCTGATTCTTCCCAGTTGGCTAGGAGCATGTGGGCCTAGAGGAGCCTGTTCTTGGGGACTTGTGCTGTGTGGAAAGCAGTCTAGGAAGGCCCATAGAGAACTTGCAAGGATTTGCAAAGGACCCCACCATTTTCCTACTTAAGTTTGGATATCATAGAATGATTTGCCTCATGTTGTTTTATCTTTTTTTTGTTTGTTTAAAGACAGGGTCTCACTCTGCCGCTCAGGCTGGAGTGCAGTGGTGTGATCCTGGCTCACTGCAGCCTCCATCTCCTAGGTTCAAGTGATGCTCCTGCCTCAGCCTCCCAAATAGCTGGGACTACAGGCATGCACCACTGTGCCTCAGTAATTTTTTAAAATGTTTTGTAGAGATAGGGTCTTGCTATATTACCCACGCTGGTCTGAACTTCTGGCCTCAAGCAATCCTCCCACCTGGGCCTCCCAAAGCTCTGGGATTACAGGCAGGAGCCACCAGGCCCAGCCCATGTTATTTTATATTTGAGGGACCTTTGAACCCTAGCATTTGGGAGGAAATGCACAGAATTTAGGAGATAGGAGTATCTGGAAATGGTTCTCTTGCCTGCCCAGTCACGACAGCCTCTTATCAGAACCTCTGTTCTTTCTCCCAAAGTGAGCCTGCTTCCTATTTGTCAGTGTTGGAATTTGACACTGGCCTGTCATCTGTGGTTTCTTTGATGTTTAAAACCAACCCAGTATTGTGGTTGCCAGGGACAGCCAGATGGTAGACATGCTATTATGTGGAAGAGTCTTCTGGAAAGGGGATGGAGGGGAGAAGAGTCAGGGTAGAGAACACAGTGCAGACACGGGATACCTGTCCCTGCCAACTTCCTTCTCCAGCCCTGGGATATGTAAGAGGGAAATAACTGGTATCCGTTTGACTCAAAGGCAGACCTCAACCCAATTGGATATTACATTCTTGTAAAAGGGACTCCTGAATTTATTTATTAATGAGTGTGTACTGAGTCTCTGCTCTCAGCATGTTAGTGTAAGACAAGAAGATTCAGTTTGCCCAAAGTTAATGTACATCAGTGCCTCCACTGAAGCAGGAAGCGTAGCTAGGACTCTGGAGTGCAGTGGCTAAAAGGTGCTTCCGGAGTGAGAGGTGGTAAAGATCCTGAAGCTGGGCCACCATTCCCAGATGCCAACACCCACAGAATATGACGTGAAAGCACCCTCTTGAAATTCCCACATTATTCACTACAGTGGGTTAAAACAGTGGTTCCAACCTTTCATAGTTTATATTTTTTTAGCAGGTATTTACTTAATGCCTGCTATGTGTTACACAGTATTGTAAGCACTTAGAATAAGCAGTGAAGGGCCAGGTGTGGTAGCTCAGGCCTGTAATCCCGGCACTTTGGGAGGCCAAGGCAGTTGGATCACCTGAGGTCAGGAGTTCCAGACCAGCCTGGCCAACATGGTGAAACTCCGTCTCTACTAAAAATACAAAAAACAAACAAACAAACAAAAAACAACTAGCCAGGAGTGGTGGTGGGCACCTGTAACTCCAGCTACTTGGGAGGGTAAGGCAGGAGAATTGCTTGAATCCGGGAGGCGGAGGTTGCAGTGAGCCAAGATTGCGCCCCTGCACTACAGCCTGGGTGGCAGAGTAAGGCTCTGTCTCAAAAAAAAAAAAAAATTGGCAGTGAAGAAGGACCTTTTCTTTTGTGGGAAGAGGATGAATAAGCAGGCCAGCAAGCAGGCAAGGTAAAGCCAGGATGCAGCAATGCTCTGAGAACAATGGCAGGGAGAACCGGAAGGAGTGTGGACATGAGGCAGAGCAAGGGCAGAGTGGTCAGGAAAGGCCTCCAAGGGGAAGCGGTGCCTGACTGAGTGTGCCCTTGGCAGTGGGAAGGAGCCGGCCGTGGGGTTGCAGGGGGAAGAGAAGACCAAGAAGAGGGAAGTGAAGGCAGGGCCATGGAGGCTTTGGGGAGGAGGATAGAGCCGTAGACTGAGGCACCTGAGCATGTATGACCTATGGGCCAAGTTAGAGTTTGGATTTTATTCTTACAAGAAAGGAGACTAGGCCGGGTGTCATGGCGGGCACCTGTAATCCCAGCTGCTCGGGAGGCTGAGGCGTGAGAATCCCTTGAACCCAGGAGGCGAAAGTTGCAGTGAGATCATGCCACTGCATTCCAGCCTGGGTAACAAAGCGAGACCCTGTCTCAGAAAAGAAAAAAGAAAAAGAGAGAGAGAGAGAGAGACTAATAAAGGGTATGAAATCGGACATGATCTGGTTTACGTTTTGATAGGATTTCAGGAGTGGATTGGCGGGGGGTGCGGAGCCATGTCTGAGGCTCATGCATTTGATGCAGACCAGGTGGAGAGATGCTGCTGGTCAGAGCTGGGGTAGCAGCAGTGCACAGGGAGAGAAAGGACAGATTCAGATGCACTTTGAGAGTGTCACTCATGGGTTGCCTGTGGGGGCTGTGGAATCAAGACTGACTCCTGGGTCTGGGTCCTACAGAAGTGGGTGAACGGTAGTACTGTTTGCTGAAGTGCCAAGCCCTGGAAGAGAACCTGTGTTGCTGGTTCTAGTTTGGACCTATTAAAATTTGAGGTGACATTCAAGTAGCAGATCAAGTAGGTGAATATAGGAGTCTGAAGTTCAAGAGAGAGCTTGGGGATAGACTGATTTGGGAGTTACAGGTTGCAGTGACTTCCAACATCAGCGACCTGAAATTGGCCAAACCTCACAGGTTGAGGGCTCATGCCTCCACAGGACCGTTCTCTCTTCAGACACCAGCCGCAAATTTGGGGGTTCTAGGCCACCCTCACTTCTGACCGGCTGGCTACAAATTCTGGGCTTCCCATCACCTTGTCATAATTTGCTAGAATGACTCATAGAACTCAGGAAGGTGCTATATATATCATTACAGTTTTATCACAGCAAAAGGATTCAAATCAGAGCTAGCCAAAAGGAGACCCATAAGGCTAGGTCTGGGATGGTCCTAAGCCTGAAATTTCCATTGTTCCCTCCCTGTGGAGTCAGGATGTGTCACCCTCCCAGCATGTCAACGTGTGAAAATATGCAGAGCATTGCCAACCAGGGAAGTTTGCTGAGCTTTGGCGTTCCGAGTTTCTGTTGGGGCTTCTTTATATAGATATGATTGATTGAATCATTAGCCACGAGGTTCAGCTCAGTCTCCAGCCCCTTTCCCTCCCTGGAGGTTGGGCCTCAAACCCTAAACCTTTAGTCACGTGCTTGGTCTTTTCAGCATGGCAGCCCCATCCTTTGTCATCTCCTTAGCTTAAACTCTCTAAGATCCCACCATGAATAACAAAGGCACCCCTGTCACTCGGGAAATCCAGAGATTTAGAGGCTCCTTCCCAGGAACCAGGGACAAAGGCCAGTCAAGTTATTACACTTAGGTTGTTGAGGACTATATGAGTTCTAGGGACAGTGTAAACAAAGAATTAAAGAGATCTTAGCTCTGAGCATGGCAGAAAACCAGAAGAGCAAGGTGTTACAGAGGCTGGGAGAAGAGAATCTCTTGGGGAGGGTTAACTATGTCAGACACCCATGAGTGGTTGCATATGCAGGACAGGGAAGAGGCTGGGGGATTTGGCAGATTGGATATTGTTGGTGATCTCGGCAAAAGTTTTTCAATGGAGGTTGGGTGTGGTGGCTCACACCTGTAATCTCAGCACTTTGGGAGGCCGAGGCAGGGGGATCATTTGAGGTCGGGAGTTCGAGACCAGCCTGGCCAACATGGAGAGACCCTGTCTCTACTAAAAATACAAAAATTAGCCAGGCATGGTGGCAGGCACCTGTAATCCCAGCTACTTGGGAGGCTGAGGCAAGAGAATCGCTTGAACCTGGGAGGTGGAGGTTGCAGTGAGCAGAGATTGTGTCACTGCACTCCAGCCTGGGCAACAGAGCAAGACTTGGTCTCAAAAACGAAAAAGTTTTTCAGTGGAATGGCAAGGGTGCATGCCTGATTGGAATCATCTAAAAAGAATGGGAGGTGAAGAAGTGGTGAGGGCAAGCGCAGTGACTCTTGATGAATCTTACTATGAAAAGGAACAGAAATGACATGTGAGGAGCTGGGGCAGGGGCCACATGGGCCTAGGAAGGGGGTTCTTTTAAGGTCGGAGATAACTAGACCATTGTCTCGGGTCAGATGCCCCCAACTACTTTAGAACCCTGATTCAAACTGCCTTAAAGAATAAAGAAGCCGGGCACGGTGGCTCACGCCTGTAATCCCAGCACTTTGGGAGGCCGAGACGGGCGGATCATGAGGTCAGGAGATCGAGACCATCCTGGCTAACACGGTGAAACATCATCTCTACTAAAAATACAAAAAAATTAGCCTGGCGTCGTCGTGGTGGGCGCCTGTAGTCCCAGCTACTCGGGAGGCTGAGGCAGGAGAATGACGTGAACCCAGGAGGCAGAGCTTGCAGTGAGCTGAGATCGCGCCACTGCACTCCAGCCTGCGCAACTGAGCCAGACTCCGTCTCCAAAAGAAAAAAAAAGAATAAAGAAATTTCTTCTCTTACGTAACTGGAAGTCCTAAGGTAGGTCAGGTTCAGGCTTAGTTGATTCAAAGACTCAGCATGTTTTCAAGGACCCAGGTTCTTTCCAATTCCTTGCCTGACCATCCTCGGTGTGGCTTCATCCCCAGGCTGGTAGCACAGCAGCTGCAGCTGTCCCAAGCGTCGCATCCAGACATGAGTGTACAGGAAAGCCCATCTTTTCCTGCACACTCTAAGGAGTGAGGAAATCTTTCCAGAAGCCTCCTAGCAAACTTCCCATACCCTACTGACCATAACTA
Source organism: Gorilla gorilla gorilla (assembly GCF_029281585.2). NCBI lineage: Eukaryota > Metazoa > Chordata > Mammalia > Primates > Hominidae > Gorilla > Gorilla gorilla. The sequence goes on from NC_073230.2 coordinate 158,184,110, forward strand.
GGTTACATGCTTGCATGTGAATCACTTACCAGCCAGTGACTGGAAAGGAAAAGCCCTCAGGGCCATGCATGGGTGGGGGGGGGGGGGTGGGAGGGGCGTAGGATAGAGGAGGAAGGATGACGTAATCATTCCAGAGTGGAAAAGTAAAACCCACTAGAGACGTGGGCCAGGATGCCAGGCTGTGTGGAGGCCCCTGGAGGGTTTTTTTTTTTTTTTTTTTTTTGAGATAAGGTTTCACTCTGTCACCCAGGCTGGAGTACAGTGGCGCGATCACGGCTCACCGCAGCCTCGCCCTCCCAGGTTTAAATAATCCTCTCACATCAGTCTTCTGAGTAGCTGGGACCACAGGCGTGTGTCACAGTACCTAATTTTTAAATGTTTTTTTGTAGAGATGGGGTCTCCCTAGGTTGCCTAGGCTGGTCTCAAACTCCTGGGCTCAAGCAATCCTTCTGCCTTGGCCTCCCAGTGTGCCAGGATTACAGGCATGAGCCACTGTGCCTGGCCAGCTTGTGCAGTTTTTCAGCTGCCTGAGTGCAGTCACAGGACTGGAGTTCTCCAGGCAAGCACAACGGCGGAGCAAAGGCAATCACCGTGCCCTAGCAAGTGCCTGGGCTGCCGGGCCTGGAGAGCCAAGTTGGGTCAGGAAGGCAGAAAAAGGTTGGAGGTGGAGGGCATAGCGGGATGGTGAGAGCGTGGATTGAGGTTCACACTGGGTTGGAAGATGGTCAGAGTAGGACTGTCTTAGGTGGGCTTCCCGGGAGACAGCCCCTGGGAGTTTATGTGCATATAGTTTCTTTGCAAGTCCTCTGGGAATAACACCTGGGAAGGAGTGAGAGTAGCAGGACTGGGTAGACAGAGAAGCAAACACCCTCAGTGCCGTGGCCACAGAGGCCACAGCGATCTCCCGGGATTCTCTGGAGCTGGGATGACCCTTCCCAGGCATCCTGCACTGATGTGAAGAGAATTCTTTTGGCCTCTGCACCTGGCCAGTGTCCTGCAGAGATGGTTCTCTGCCAGGTCAATTTTGATTGAGACAGAGAGGGAGGGCAGGCCCAGTCTATTTAAGAGTATCATATAAGGACAGACCTCAGTCAAACACCAACGAATATAGGAGGGCTGGGTGGAAACATGGCAGATGTGGCCTGGGAAGTGGCCTCTGGGGAGCAGTTGGGTCCTAGGCAGAGGGGTGTGAGCACGGAGAAAAGGATGCCGAGAAGAGGTGGGAGGCCGTCTCTTTCTTCAGAGCTCTTCCACAGGCTTCCCCTAAACTGGGGAGCAGGACTCCTCTAGGGAGAAAGGAATTCAAACTGAAGACCAGGGAGGTGATGGAGCGTGAGGCATGAGAACCACTGGGCTGGGGGACAGGGTGGGTGGGAGGGGGAAGGACTGGGCCTGACGTCACCATTCTGATGCTCAGAGCCTGGGCTTTGTCTCCCACTGCCCCCCAAGGTGGTGGAGAACTGTGCACTTGGAGGAAAGGGGGCAAGAACCGCATTTCCTGGGGTGGTAGATTGGGCGGCCACTGCCACGAGTGCAAGGAGGGCCTGTTATGGTGCTGCCAAGGTCCAGGTGGGTCAGGTGCCAGGGTGGGACTCACATGTCCCAGCTGCCCACACCTGCCCAAGTCAGATGCCCCACATGCTTAGTGGAAACATGACTGCCAACCCCTCTGATGCTTATGTTTCCAGCTCCCTGCATTCCATTCCTGTGGGCCTCTAGATGGTTTTCACCTTGGATAAAATTCTTTCCTTCCCATTGAGAGACTGTCCTGAGATAAAAGTGAGCATTGTCAGTGTGTGTGCTGGCTCACATCTGTAATCCCAGCACTTTGGGAGGCCAAGGTGGGAGGATTGCTTGATCCCAGGAGTTGGAGACCAGCCTGGGCAACATAGTGAGACCCTGTCTCAACAAAAATTTATTTTTTATTTTTTATTTTTATTTATTTATTTTTTGAGTCAGAGTCTTGCTCTGTCGCCAGGCTGGAGTGCACTGGCAGGATCTCAGCTCACTGCAACCTCCGCCTCCCAGGTTCAAGTGATTCTCCTGCCTCAGCCTCCCAAGTAGCTGGGACTACAGGTGCGTGCCACCACGCCCAGCTAATTTTCGTATTTTTAGTAGAGATGGGGTTTCACCATGTTGGGCAGGATGGTCTCGATCTCTTGACCTCGTGATCCACCCACCTCGGCCTCCCATAGTGCTGGGATTACAGGTGTGAGCCACTGCGCCTGGCCTTTTTAAATTGTATTTTATTTATTTACTTTTTTGAGAGACAGTTTCGCTCTTGTTGCCCAGGCTGGATGCCTGGGCCAGTGCAATGGCAAGATCTCAGCTCACTGCAACCTCCGCCTCCCCGGTTCAAGTGATTCTCCTGCCTCAGCCTCCTGAGTAGCTGGGATTACATGCATGGGCCACCACTCCCGGCTAATTTTGTATTTTTAGTAGAGACGGGGTTTTTCCATGTTGGTCAGGCTGGTCTCCAACTCCTGAACTAAGGTGATCTGCCCACCTCGGTCTCCCAAAATGCTGGGATTACAGGCGTGAGCCACTGCGACCGGCCGAAAAGATTTGTTTTTTTTAATTAGCTAGGCCTGGTGGCGCATGCTTATGGTCCCAGCTACTTGGCAGGCTGAGGTGGGAGCATCACTTGAGCCCAGGAAGTCAAGGCTGCAGTGAGCCATGATCTCACCAGTGCACTACAGCCTGGGAGACAGAGCCAGACCCTGTCTGGAAAAACAAACAAACAAAAAACATTGTCCATCAGACTGCAAGTAAGTCTTGTTGTTTCTGGGAAATTCTGCCTTCCAAAATGACTTCTGGACAGCAGGTCCCCTACCCCTTAGCCCTCAGCGTTCTGGAGGGACTTCCTGTCCTTGCCGCGTGCCACCTGCTTGACCCGTTTCTGGGCTCCACAGCAGGGTGGCTTCGAACAGGTCGAAGGGCCATGTAGATTGTGGCCCAGAACCTTGTGCAATCCCTCGTAGTTAGTGGAACTGAGGCTCAGATAGCATGCTCCCTGGGCCCCCCTTCGGGAGCAGTGTGGGGTCCTGGCCCAGAACCCCTGTCAGCATGTCACTTCTTCCTATCTCCCCAGGTGACAGCCTGCTGATGGTGAAGAACCCACCCCCGGCCCCGCCACAGCCCCAGCCCCAGCCCCAGCCACCGCAGCCGCAGCTGCAGTCGCAGCCCCAGCCCCAGAGCCTGCCCCCGATCGCGGTGGCCGAGAACCCGGGCGGCCCCCCAAGCCGAGGGCTGCTGGACGACGGTTTCCAGGTGCTGCCCGGGGAGCGTGGCTCCCGCGAGGCGCCGCCGGGTGGGGACCGCAGCACCGGGGGCGGCGGGGGCGATGGCGGCGGTGGGGGCGGCGGCGCGGAGGCGGGGACGGGGACAGGCGGCGGCTGTGGCAGCTGCTGCCCTGGCGGGCTGCGGCGGAGCCTCCTCCTGCACGGCGCCCGCAGCAAGCCCTACTCGTGCCCCGAGTGCGGCAAGAGCTTCGGCGTGCGCAAGAGCCTCATCATCCACCACCGCAGCCACACCAAGGAGCGGCCCTACGAGTGCGCTGAGTGCGAGAAGAGCTTCAACTGCCACTCGGGCCTCATCCGCCACCAGATGACGCACCGCGGCGAGCGGCCCTACAAGTGCTCGGAGTGCGAGAAGACCTACAGCCGTAAGGAGCACCTGCAGAACCACCAGCGGCTGCACACGGGCGAGCGGCCTTTCCAGTGTGCACTGTGCGGCAAGAGCTTCATCCGCAAGCAGAACCTGCTCAAGCACCAGCGCATCCACACGGGCGAGCGCCCCTACACGTGCGGCGAGTGCGGCAAGAGCTTCCGCTACAAGGAGTCGCTCAAGGACCACCTGCGCGTGCACAGCGGCGGCCCAGGCCCCGGCGCCCCACGGCCGCTCCCGCCGCCTCCTGAGCGAGACTAGGGCTGGGCTGGGGGAGGGCAGGGCCGGACGGAGTGGATCGGGGGCGGCCTGAGCACCAACCACCTTGCCGGGTGTCCTCAGCCACCGTCTGGAAATCGGCAACAGGCATTGCACTCCGGTTGGGGGTCCCCCAGGGTGGGGCAGGGATCCCCCAGATCTGTCTGGTCTGAATGGACGCCCAGCTCATCTAGGGTGGACCCAGCTGCCGGGGAAGAGCCAGGGGGACCGCGAGGAGCCGAGCGTCCTCGGGCACCGCCCTCACACACCCTCGAGTGCCCTGGGACCACTGGGCCACAGATGGTCATCAGGGGAAGCCACCAGGGAGTCCCGAAGCCCTTCCGAGATCAGGAAATCAGGTCCCAAGGTTAGGAGACGCCCTGTAAAAAAGCGAAGGCCGAGGGATGTGCTAAGGGTAACACCTTCATGATGACAACACTGCCTCGCGTTTCAATAGCGCTTTATACTTTTTTAAGTGTTTTCTATCCGTTATCCATTTCACCCTTGGCCTATCCCTCTCAGATAGGTGGGGTAGGATTTTCCTGGTGACCGAGTAAAGTGAGAGGCAGGTGAGACGGTTCACCCAATCACACGGGAAGCGGCGCGCGCTGCCCAACCGCGCTCACCGCCTACCTCCGCTGCTCGGGAAGCTGCTGGCCTGGCCCTCCTGGTCTCTCTTCCTTTCCTGGTCTCTCTTCCTTTCCTTGCTCTCACCCACGGACAAAACCAGAAGCGACAGGAGGCCAGCTCCTGGGGTTCCTGGGAGCCGGGAACAGATTGGCTACAGAACGCCCCAGGTTGTACATTCAGAGGGCTCTTTCTCCATGGGAGCTCCTGGTGCCGCCTCGGCCCCAGCCTGTCCCCAGCCCCTCAATCTGGTGCAGCAGCATCTTGTCACTGCACAACAGTGGCCTGGTCCCCCACAGGCAGCTAGGGCCCCAGGTCAGACCTCACCATGATGATTTGTTCCAGTTCTCCCAGGGCAGAGGGGCGAGGGAGAGGCTTTTGCTGTGAGAGTAGCCGTCACCTGTCTCTTCCCAGCAGCGCCTGGCAAGTGGGTGCTAGAGTCTGAGCCTCAGGCTCTCCTGCCCTGGGCCTCCCAATTGGTGCTATCTGTTACTGCCCGTGCTCACGGACATGGATACAGACCCTGCTGTGCTCCACACCCTGCAGGCGCCTCGGGAAGCACCCAAAGGATTCCCCTTCACGTTGGTGCACCTGCTCCATGGCTCCGGGCGCTGCGTCCCGAGGGGCCACAGTCTCCATTTCAGCATCTTGCATGGCCTGGCACCGGGTGGGGTGGTATGCCCCAGGACCCTTGTTTGTGTCAAAAATGACTTTCCCTGCCCTTGCCGTGGGTCCGGCGTTCCTCCCAGCCGGGATCACAGTGGGCAGCCGGCACCCGGCACCACTTTGGCGAGCGTCCTGCTTCCGCCCTCGCCCTTATCTACGCTGCTCCGCTTTCCTCAGACCCCTTTTTGCCGTGCAAAGGGAATTCTCGACATTAAATAAAAGGTATCCAGATTGCAGACTGCATGTTCACAGAGCTGGGGGTTCTCCAGTTTGCCTACAGTAAAGCCTCAATGAACTGGAATCCAATTCAATGGGGTATTTTTTTCTTCATTCTGCTTTTTGAAGGAGACAAATCTTAAGAAAGCAAATTGAGATGAGAAATTAGACAGGGTTCAGTAGAGTTTTGTTAGAGCAGAAGGGGACCCTCCAGTGATCAGTTGCTGGGGGAGGGGGGTAGTGTGCCACTTTTAAAAAGCATATGCACAAAGTATTTTCCTAATCTAGATCATGGCAAGGTCAGAATGTTTTTTGGTTGCAGGAGTGTGAGGAGAGAGGGGGGAGACATCACTTGAGACATGGGTTTAAAACACCTGGCCGGGCGCGGTGGCTCACACCTGTATTCCCAGCACTGGGAGGCCGAGGCGGACGGATCCCGAGGTCAGGAATTTGAGACCAGCCTGACGAAAATGGTGAACTCCCGTCTCTACCAAAAATACAAAAATCAGCCGGGCGTGGTGGTGGGTGCCTGTAATCCCAGCTACTCAGGAGGCTGAGACAGGAGAATCGCTTGAACCCAGGAGGTGGAGATTGCAGTGAGCGGAGATCGCACCACTGCACTCCAGCCAGGGCGACAGAGCAAGACCCCGACTCAAAAACAACAAAAACACCTGAGCACAAGGCTCAGTCTGATCCCTTTATTTTACCTTCAAGGGGCTGATTCCCAGGGAGACCTAGGGACTGAGCTAGTGAGAGCCAAGTCTCTCTGCTTTCCTGTATCCTAGGCTGGTGGATGCCACTGCACCAAGTACCCCTCAGCTACACCATGAGTCGCCCCAAGCCCTGGCACAGGTTGCTGGAGCATCCCATAGTGAGCCTCATCCCCAGAGCTGATCGGGGATGGTGACACTCAGGATGTTAGCCTCTGCTGGCTCCCAAGCAGCGAAGATCCTCAGTGAAGACCCTGGAGTCCACGTCCTGAAGCAGAACAGGGGTTTTGCTTTGGGGGTGGATTTTTATTTTCCTTCTGAGAAAATGTAGTTTATGTAGAGACAAAGTCTTGCTCTGCTATTCTGGCTGAGTGCAGTGGTGCAATCTTGGCTTACTGCAGCCTTGACCTCTGGAGCTGAAGCAATCCGGTTGGGCGTGGTGGCTCATTCATGTAACCCCAGCACTTTGGGAGGCTGAGGTGGGAGGACTGCTTGAGACCAGGAGTTTCAGACTGCCCTTCCAACATAGCGAGACCCCTGTCTCTAGAATAAAGAAAAAAATTTTAAAAACAGAGACAGGCCAGGCATGGTGGCTCACGCCTGTAATCCCAGCACTTTGGGAGGCCAAGGCGGATGGATTGCCTGAGTTCAGGAGTTCGAGACCAGCCTGGGCAACATGGTGAAACCCCATCTGTACTGAAATATAAAAAATTACCCGGCCATGGTAGTGTATGCCTGTAATCCCAGCTACTCGGGAGGCTGAGGCAGGAGAATCGCTTGAACCCGGGAGGCAGAGGTTGCAGTGAGCCGAAATGGCACCACTGCACTCCAGCCTGGGCGACAGAGCGAGACTCCTTCTCAAAAAAAGAGAGAGATAGGATTTCACTCTGTTGTCCAGGCTGAAGTGCAATGATTCAATCATTGCTCATTGCAGCCCCGAACTCCTGGGCTCAAGCAGTCTCTTGCCTCAGCCTCCCCAGTGGCTGGGACTATAGGCATGCATGCATCACCACACCTGGCTATTTTGTTTTTCTTTACTTTTTGTAGAGATAGGGTCTTGCTATGTTGCCCAGGCTGGGCTTGAACTCCTGAGCTCAAGCAACCCTCCCACCTCAGCCTCCCAAAGTGCTGAGATTACAGATGTGAACTGCTGCACCCGGCCTTTTATTTATTTATTTATTTATTTATTTATTTATTTATTTATTTATTTGATGGAATCTCACTCTGTTGCCCAGGCTGGAGTGCAGTGGTGCCATTTCAGCTCACTGCAAACTCCGCTTCCTGGGTTCAAGTGATTCCCCTGCCTCAGCCTCCGGAGTAGCTGGGATTACAGGCCCCCACCACCATGCCCAGCTAATTTTTGTATTTTTAGTAGAGATGGCATTTCACTATGTTGGCCAGGCTGGTCTTTAACTCCCGACCTCAAGTGATCCACCCACCTCGGCCTCCCAAAGTGCTGGGATTACAGGTGTGAACCACCTCGCCCAACCCAGCCTATGTTTTTAATTGACTTTTAATTTAAAAATCAATGCAGTCCAGACATGGTGGCTCACGCCTGTAATCTCAGCAATTTGGGAGGCCGAGGCGGGCGGATCATGAGGTCAGGAGTTTGAGACCAGCCTGGCCAACATGGTGAAACTCCATCTCTACTAAAAACACAAAAATTAGCCAGGTGTGATGGCACACACCTGTAATCCCAGCTACTCAGGAGGCTGAGGCAGGAGAATCGCTTGAACCCGCGAGATGGAGCTTGCAGTGAGCCAAGATTGTGCCACTGCATTCCAGCCTGGGTGACAGAGTGAGACTCCGTCTCCAAAAAAAAAAACCAAAAAAACAAAAAAAACCACACAATGCATGCAATAAAAATTCAAACAGTTTTAAAAAAAAGAAAAAGAAAAGAGGACACAATAAAGAGTGAAACTCTTTCCTAACACACTTCCTGGAAGTATCCACTGCTGAAAGCTGCATCTGTGTCCTTACAGACCTATGTTCAATTTCCCAGACATTCAAATCATTTCAGGATATGCTGTTCTGGGCTTTCTGTCCTCATCAGCCTAGGAAGCTCTAACAGGGACATCTGGATTGTAGCATTCCTTCCTCAGCACTGTACCAGATGATCAGGTATAAGGAGTGCTCTGCAAAGGTTGCTGCTCCAAAAAGCTCAAGAGAGGTAGAACGTTTCCTGAGATGGGTGGACAGCTCAGGGAACTTCATGCTCATGGCCTCAGTTTGTGCCTTACTTTATGGAAAGGGCAAGGCAGGGTGTTAGGAGAATAAGATTGAGGATGGATGGATGGCTGCATTGTTATTGTTTCATGAACATCTATTAGGGAACAAAGAAGAGTAAGACCTAGTCCTTGCCCTCTGGGAGCCTGACGTCTAATAGGAGAGAAGGTATTTGTGAGAACAACACTACTAGAAAGCATATGACTGCACGAGGGTGGGGGCTTGAGAAGTATACGCCTGATCTTCTGGAAGGCTCGCTGCAGGACATCCCGCTGAGAAGTTGGGAAAATACTGGTCTGTAGAAGCCATACTGAGCTAGTGATGGTCAAGGCTAAGTCTCCGGTTTCCTGGATCCTGGGTTGGGGGATCCCACTGCACTAGTGCCCCTCAACTACACCGTGAGTCACCCCAGCCCCCAGCACAGGCCCTAGGAGAGTCCCGTAGGGAGCTCTAACCACAGAGCTGATCAAAGATGGTGACACTCAGGATGCTGGCCTCTGCATTTTGTTCACTTGATTACCTCTTTAGTATTTAGCACGTGTCTAGCCTGGATGGGCACCACAGGGGGTACAAGTGATCGGAGTTGAGCGACAGACATGAAGAGGAAATTGGCACCCTAAGGTGGTACAATTTGCTTGACAGCAGAGTTGATGGGAGGAGTCGGAGCTCATGATACGATAAGCGTGAGATTAACCTTCATGGAGAAGTCAGGGACTGGAGGATGAATTGGATGGGGCAGAGGGAAAGGAGGGAGGACGCAATGTGGGACGAAGGTGAAACACACTGGGGAGAATGCAGTTGGGATTGAAAGGCAGGAGACTGGCAGAGCCAGAGGCCGTGGACCAGCTGCTGGTGGTCTGGGCCCCACAGAGCTGCAGCCCCTTTGGAACTCTTCAGGAACAGTGAATGCATAGCGCTGAAAGGAGGCCAGAGGATGAAATGGAAGTCTCAAGAAGGCAGGTTTAAGTCGGACACCACCAAAAATGAAAAACACCCCAAAACACACAGGTAAAGGCAGTTATCTTATGATCAAAGATTTGGGCACCATGACCGGCTCTCTGACATCTGGGCCCTGGGTATTGGGTATTGGCAGGGAGTAAAGAGGAAAAGTAGGAAACTTCATACCAGGCTCAGGATGAGCCAGCCTGTGCCTATAATTTCACAGCATTTGTCCATCCAGCTGTTACTGCAAAAACATGCGATAGAGCATCCTAGAGGCCCAGAACCCTGTTTTGGAAGAGCACAGAAGGACGGTCTGGGGGAGGCCATGCCTCCTAGGGAGTCATCAGGGAGGCATATCTTTTTCTTTCTTTCTTTCTCTTTGAGGCAGGCTCTTTCTCTGTCGCCCAGGGTGGAGTGCAGTGGCACGATCTTGGGTCACTGCAACCTCTGCCCCCAGGTTCAAGCGATTCTCCTGACTCAGCCTCCTGAGTAGCCGGGATTACAGATGTGCACCACCATGCTCGGCTACTTTTTGTATTTTTAGTAGAGATGGAGTTTCACCATGTTGGCCAGGCTGGTCTCGAACTCCTGGCCTCATGTGGTCTACTCACCTCAGCCTCCCACAGTGCTGAGATTACAGGTATGAGCCACTGTGCCCGGCTAGGGAGGCATATCTCTAAACTGGTAATTCTTGAGATGAGAAGTCCTGAATATCTGTCAGAATCATACACAGCCCCCAGCCCCCACTGACAAGGGTCCCAGATGTCTCCTTCCATAAGAGTCACTCTGCTAGTGAGATGCTGGCACTGTATCCCAAAGGTTGGGAACCTCTGTTCAAACTTCTTTAGACATATTTTAATTTAATTTAATGTGTTATTTTTTTAGATAGGGTCTCGCTCTGTCGCTCACTCTGGAGGGCAACGGTGGGATCATGACCTACTGCAGCCTTGAGCTCCTGGGCTCAAGCGATCCTCCTGCCTTGGCCTCTCAAAGTGCTGGGATTACAGGCATGAGCCACTGTGCCTGGCCTAGACATATTTTAAATCCACGTCACCCCTCAGCATGATAATTTCTATAGGTTTACCAGAAGACTCTCTTTGTTATAAAAGACTACCTTTGGGCCGGGTATGGTGGCTCACACCTGTAATCCCAGCACTTTGGGAGGCCAAGGCAGGCGGATCACCTGAGGTCAGGAGTTCAAGACCAGCCTAATCAACATGGAGAAACCCTGTCTCTACTAAAAATACAAAATTAGCCGGGTGTGGTGGTGCATGCCTGTAGTCCCAGCTGCTCGGGAGGCTGAGGCAGGAGAATTGCTTAAAGCTGGGAGGTGGAGGTTGTGGTGAGCCAAGATCGTGCCATTGCGCTCCAGTCTGGGCAACAGGAGTGAAACTCCGTCTCAGAAAAAAAAAAAAAAAAAAAAAAAAAAAAGACTACCTTTGATGTCTCCCATTCAAGATTCAAGTTCTGTATCTAGTATTAGAGGTGTAAGCCAGTGTTGACCATCTGGGTGTCCCCATACCTTTCATTCTGATGGTGTCAATATCCTTTAACTGAAAAATAGCTTCAGACCCATCCTACATATAGTGTCAAAGCCAGTGCCCCTGCCCCACACTTCAAGGATTTGGGGATGAGAAGTGGTTCTTTCTTTCTTTCTTTATTTTTTTGAGATGGAGTTTCACTCTGTCACCCAGGCTGGAGTGGAGTGGCGTGATCTCAGCTCACTGCAACATACGTCGCCTGGGTTCAAGCAATTCTCTCACCTCAGTCTCCCAAGTAGCTGGGACTACAGGAGCGCGCCACCACGCCTGGCTAATTTTTGTGTGTGTATATGTATATATATACACACACACACACATATATATATTTTTGAGACGGAATTTCACTGTTGCCCAGGCTGAAGTCCAATGGTGCAATCTCAGCTCACTGTAACCTCCATCTCCTGGGTTCAAGTGATTCTCCTGTCTCAGCCTCCCGAGTAGCTGGGATTACAGGAGCTAGTTTTTTTTTTTTTTTTTTGAAATGGAGTCTCGCTCTGTCAGCTAGGCTGGAGTGCAGTGGCACAGTCTCGGCTCACTGCAAGCTTCGCCTCCCGGGTTCACGCCATTCTCCTGCCTCAGCCTTTTGAGTAGCTGGGACTACAGGCACCCGCCACCATGCCCAGCTAATTTTTTGTTGTTGTTGTATTTTTAGTAGAGACAGGGTTTCACTGTGTTAGCCAGGATGGTCTCGATCTCCTGACCTCGTGATCTGCCCGCCTCAGCTTCCCAAAGTGCTGGGATTACAGGCGTGAGCCACTGCGCTTGGCGACTGCCTTTAGTTTTTAAAGGAGCATCTCTTTCTTTACACTGCCCCTATGATAGCGATACAGACATTTAGCCTTTCAGTAGAAGCTCTCTCTGCTCTATTGCCTACTACCCAAACTTGCCCAGCTGTGTTCAGCCCTTCCTCCCTCCCTCCCTCCCTGCCGTCCTTCCTTCATTCCTTCCTGTCTTTCTCTCTCTTTTCTTTCTTTCTTTTCTTTCCTTCTTTTCTTTTTCCTTCATTTATTTCTTCTTTTCTTTCTTTCTTTCTTTTTCTTTCTTTCTTTCTCTATAGGGTTTTGCTCTATCTATCTATCTATCTATCTATCTATCTATCATCCATAGGGTTTTGCTCTGTCACCCAGGCTGGAGGGCTGCAGTGGTGCAATCATAGCTCACTGCAGCCTTGACCTTCCAGGCCCAATCAACCCTCCCACCTCAGCCTCCCAAGTAGCTGGGCCACTATGCCTGGCAAATTTTTAATTTTTATGTAGAGATGAGGTCTCCCTATGTTGCCCAGACTGGCCTCAAACTCATGGGCTCAAGGGATCCTCCTACGTCAGCCTCCCAAGGTGCTGAGATTACAGGCTTTTCTCTTGACCAATTCCAAGCCATGCCCTGTTTTTTTCCACTTTTGTTCTCCAGGGGTCCTGGGCCAGGGGAGCTGTGTCCAAGTCCTGGTCTGTCAAGCCCCAGCTCTGGTTCCACTTTGTCCCTGAAGACTGCTTCACCACTCTAGGTCACACGCTCCCCTGACTTCCCACAGAGGTTTCGGAAGTATCTGCAAGTCCAAGAAACTGGGCGGCTGAGAAAGACACAAAGACAGGACGGGAGGCACTCCTTGCCCTCTGGGACTTTCCATTCGGTTTGGGTTTACAGAGAGCCATCATTCTTTCACTAGTCAGTGTGCTCCCAGTTGCAATCAACAGAAGCTGACTGGCCAACCAGGAAGAAAAGGGAACATTCTGGAAGGAACCTGGAATCATTCACAGACTCAAAGGAACTGATGAAGAACCAATCTTGGATACTGACAAAAATGTGTCTCTCATTTCTGCTCCTTTCACTGTATTGGGATCATTCTTTCAAACCAACTTATTCTAAAAAAAAAAAGGAGGATGGTCGGGCGCGGTGGCTCATGCCTGTAATCCTAGCACTTTGGGAGGCCGAGGTAGGTGGATCACTCGAGGTCAGGAATTTGAGACCCGCATAGCTAACATGGTGAAACCCCATCTCTACTAAAAATACAAAAATTAGCCGGGCGTGCTGGCGCATGCCTGTAGTCCCAGCTACTCGGGAGGCTGAGTCACGAGAATCACTTGAACCCGGGAGACAGAGGTTGCAGTGAGCCGAGATTGCACTACTGCATTCCAACCTGGTGACAGAGTGAGGCTCTGTCCCAGAAAAATTTATAAAGAAAAAAATGGAGGACAAGATTATTCCTGACTCATATAGTTATAATTCACCAGAGAGGAAATTAGCTTTTTCCCTCAGCTCAGTTAGAAGAAACCCAGGGGAAAGCTTGGATTGGTCCAGCTCAGGACACATCCACCCTGGCTTAATGACTGTGCTATGACTGGGCCCATAGGTGGGCTGGCTTAATGACTATGCTATGACTGGACGCATAGGGTGGGCTGGCTTGAGCCAGGTGCTCACCCTTCAAACGGTTACTGAGACCAGGCTGGAGTTGCTATGCAAGAAGATGGCAACACACATTTGAATTACATGGGTAGAGCTTAGGGAGGCATGATGCCTAGAGGAAGAAAGGAGACATGTTAGGCTGAAGAAGTTCGTGGGTGCACACCACAGACACATAAACAGCAGGGGAGGCACCTTGAGCCAAGGCGTGTTGATTCCAGGATTCTCACTGACCCGCAGTCTAGCAGGGCATGCTCTCCAGAGGATTGTTAGTGTGAGGGAAGGAATACAAAAGACATTGTTCGGCCAGGCCCGGTGGCTCACGCCTGTAATGCCAGCACTTTGGGAGGCCCAGGCGTTTGGATCACTTGAGGTCAGGAGTTCGTGGCCAGCCTGGCCAACATAGTGAAACCCCTTCTCTACTAAAAAATACAAAAATTAGCCATGCGTGGTGGTGCATGCCTGTAATCCCAGCTACTTGGGAGGCTGGGGCAGGAGAATTGCTTGAACCCGGGAGGTGGAGGCTGCAGTGAGCTGAGATTGCGCCACTGCATTCCAGCCCGGGCGACAGAGCGAGACCCTGTCTCAAAAAAAAAAAGAAAAAAAAAATGGTTCATGCCATCTAGGGACTTGCAAGATAGTAATAGCAGTGAGACAGAAAGAGTCTTAACGAGTGGAATAAAGCCATGGATTATAAACTTTTTTGAGAAAAAAACAGGCATACATATATGTACTTATGTAGGCTAATATGTATGCTATAAATCATACACATGATACAAATTTAAAGGATAAGATAATTTTTGTGTGTGTGAAACAGGGCTTTATTCTGTCACTCGGGCTGGAATGCAGTGACGTGATCACAGTTCACTGCAACCTCGACCTCCTGGGCTCAAGTGATCCTCCTACCTCAGCCTCCCGAGTAGCTGGGAGTGCAGGCATGTGCCACCATGCCTAGCTTTTTTTTTTTTTTTTTTTTGTAGAGATGGAGTCCCATTATGTTGCCCAGGCTGGTCTCCAACTCCTGGCTTCAAGCAATCCTCCCACCTCAGCCTTCCAAAGTGCTGGGATTACAGGCATGAGCCACTGCACCTGGCCAAAATAAATATTATTAAAACATTATTTTAACAATGTATATTATTTGTTTGCTCAAAGAATACTTTTTTCTTTCACTAAAAATGAGGGTCTGGGGTGAGATGATGTCTAAGGTCATTTTCAGCTCTGCATGTTGCATTCATATTCTACAAATGTAGAGATGCCAGGCTACAAGTACTAAATGTCTATTTTCTTGATTCTTGGAATACCAATGCTACTCATGGGAATAACTGTGAACTTCATTTAAAAGTTTTTAAAGCCGGGTGTGGTGGCTCATGCCTGTAATCGCAGCACTTTGGGAAGCTGAGGCGGGCGGATCACGAGGTCAGGAAATCGAGACCATCCTGGCTAACACGGTGAAACCCTGTCTCTACTAAAAATACAAAACAAAAAAAAAAATTAGCTGGGCGTGGTGGCGGGTGCCTGTAGTCCCAGTTGCTCAAAAGGCTGAGGCAGGAGAATGGAGTGAACCCGGGAGGTGCAGCTTGCAGTGAGCGGAGATCGCGACACTGCACTCCAGCCTGGGTGACAGAGAGAGACTCCATCTCAAAAAAAAAAGAGGAAAAAAAAGTTTTTTAAAACGGACTGGGCGCAGTGGCTCATACCTGTAATCCCAGCACTTTGGGAGGCCGAGGCGGGTGGATCACTTGAGGCCAGGAGTTTGAGACCAGCCTGGCCAACATGATGAAACCCCCTCTCTACTAAAAATACAAAAGTTAGCTTGGCTTGGTGGCACACACCTGTAATGCCGGCTACTTGGGAGGCTGAGGCAGGAGAATCGCTTGGACCTGCGAGGCGGAGGTTGCAGTGAGCCAAGATTTCTCCACTGCACTCCAGCCTCGGCAAGAGAGTGAGATTCTGTCTCAAAACAAAAAACAAAAAACAACAACAATTTTTTTTGAGACGGAGTCTCACTCTGTGGCTCAGGCTGGAGTGCAGTGGTGCAATCTCACTCACTGCAAGCTCCGCCTCCCAGGTTCACACCATTCTCCTGCCTCAGCCTCCAGAGTAGCTGGGACTACAGGCGCCCGCCACCACACCTGGCTAATTTTTTGTATTTTTAGTGGAGACAGGGTTTCACCATGTTAGCCAGGATGGTCTTGATCTCCTGACCTTGTGATCCACCTGCCTTGGCCTCCCAAAGGGCTGGGATTACAGGCATGAGCCACCACACCCGGCCAACAACGTTTTTTAAAACAGCATATGTCAAGATTTGAATGTCAGTTGGAAAAAACAAATGGGTAGCTTCTAAGAGACACAACAAAGCCACATTTATCCTGCTGAATTCATTGCAATACAAGGCTTGGGCCTTGCAAAAGTAAAGCAGAGAGAAGAAATTGCCTGTTACCAAGTGCTTGCTGTATGCCGGGCACTTGGCTACATAAGCACTTTACATAAATTCTTTCTTTTAGTTCCATCAGCAACCTTAGGATGAGGTGTTCACATTCTCAGCGGAAGACAAGGACACTAGGGCAGAGTGAGCATGAGCCACAGCACTTAGTAAATGAAGGATCTGGGACTAAACAACAATAATGATCATGAGTACTTCTTGAGCTCTTCCTCTGTGCCAGGTACTGTTCTAAGCACTTGACTTGAATTCACTCATTTAATTCACACAACTCTATGAGCTAAGTACTGTTATCTATTCACCAATAATCATGAGGAAACAAGTACTAAGAAGTTAAAGACCTGACCAAGCTTCACATCTAGTAAGTGGCTGTGATGGTGAATACTGAATCAACTTGATCGCATTGAAGGATGTAAAGTATTGATCCTGGGTGTGTCTGTGAGGGTGTTGCCAAAGGAGATTAACATTTGAGTCAGTAGGCTGGGAAAGGCAGACCCACCCTCAATCTGGTGGGCACAATCTAATCAGCTGCCAGCACAGCTAGAATATAAAGTAGGCAGAAAAATGTGAAAAGACTAGACTGGCCTAGCCTCCCAGCCTACTTCTTTCTCCCATGCCAGACCCTTCCCACCCTCGAACATCAACGAACATTAGACTCTAGGTTCTTCAGTTTTGGGACTCAGACTGGCTCTCCTTGCTCCTCAGCTTCCAGATAGCCTATTGTGGAGCCTTGTGAGCATGTGAGTTAATACTTAATAAACTCCCCTTTATATAACATTATATATATATCCTATTAGTCTATCTAGAGAAACCTAATATACTGGCAGTGCTGGGCTAGGGACCCAGACAGTCTCACTCCCCAGCCCCACTTAGCAAATCACTGTGCCACACTGTCTTCACCAGCCCAGGGGACTGCAGGCACCACACCATCTCCACCAGCCCATGTGATTGCAACCCTGGTGCCTGGTGCTGCCTCCTTTGCAGGCTGGAAATTTGATCTGAACCTTTTTCCAGACTTCCAGGCTCAGAGTCTGGGATGCTGAAACATGCTCATTTTCAAGAGACTGAGGTATAAATGTGCATCAGCTTCACCTGCATGTTGCCTTCCAGAAGCTACCTGGCAACATGCAACGTCAGAAGGTTGCCTTGTGAGTATAGAAATAGAATAGAGGGAATGAGTTCTACGACTGAACTGTTTAATGACCTCAGCATCCTATGTCCTGATATTGTGCCTGTGGAGGATAACATTTTTATTTTATTTTTAAAGACAAGGTCTTGGTCTGTTGCCTACGCTGGAGTGCAGTGGTGCGATCGTGGCTCACTGCAGCCTCGAACTACTGGGTTCAAATGATCCTTCCACCTCAACCTCTTGAGTAGCTGAGACTACAGGTGTGCACCACTACTCCTGGCTCATTTTAATTTTAATTTTGTAGAGACAGGGTCTGCCTATTTGCTCAGGTTGGTCTCAAACTCCAGTGATCCTCCTGCCTTGCCCTCCCAAAGTGCTAGGATTACAGGCATGAGCCACCTCACCCATGACACATTTTTTTTTTTTTTCTGTATCTGACACCAAGAGTTTGTTGGTCTGAGAGATTAGGTCAGACCCTCTGGACAGGATCTCCCTGACTGACCGGTTTCTTCAGCCTGGCCCATTCTTTCTCTAGATTTATTAATGATTCAGTGACGTGCCTGTTGATCTAGTTGCCCTGGAAATAATGCCTCTGTTTGAGATGACATTTCATATCCTTACACTCTGATTCACCATTCAATCATTTACAAATATGAACACTTCTGTGTACAACAAATGGAGGATACAGTAGTGAGACATTTCAGTGGAAGAGATACAGATAATTAATATGTAAACGAGTGAAAAAAAGAGATTACTTCAGATGGTGATAAATAGTATGAAAAATTTCCAGCAGGGTAACGAGATTCAGTATTGAGATGGAGGATGGTGTGGGGCTGTAGAAAGGGGGGATTGGGGATATCTCTCTGGGGATGTAGAATCTGAACTGAGCCCTGCATGTGAGGAAGGAGCCAGTCATGATCTTAAAAGTTTCGTTCTCCGCCGGGTGGGGTGGCTCACACCAGTAATCCCGGCGCTTTGGGAGGCTGAGGTGGGCGGATCACCTGAGGTCGGGAGTTTGAGACCAGCCTGACCAACATGGAGAAACCCCGTCTCTACTAAAAATACAAAATTAGCCAGGCGTGGTGGCGCATGTCTGTAATCCCAGCTACTAGGGAGGCTGAGGCAGAAGAATCGCTTGAACCCGGGAGGTGGAGGTTGCAGTGAGCCGAGATTGTGCCATTGCACTCCAGCCTGGGCAACAAGAGCGAAACTCCATCTCAAAAAAAAAAAGTTTCGTTCTCAGAGGAAACACTTCACGCCTATCCTGTGAAATGGAAGTTTATTGCTTGTCTCCAGAGAGACAATGGTATAAATTAGGCAGCTATGGTTGCCGTAGTGTTGCTGGTATTGGGGATTAAGTACATGGCGATTAAATGGTAATGTGGCCGTGCTTTCCAACAAAAATTCCGGACACATCGTCTTACATGTAGCATGAGGACTGGAAATATTTGAAATCAGGGTTGTCTTGGACTTTCCAAGGCACATGATTACCATAATTAACAGGCTACAGAGGGCTGGCCTGGGCCTGACCCCACACTCTACACTGTTGATGTGGAAACTGTTCCCAGTTTCTAAAAAGCCAAATAACAGGTGAACTTTTGGAATAAAATCACTTGCCTTTTGGAACCATATTTCTTTTCCCCAACAACATTACATGTCCTTTCCTCAGCAAAAAGTCTTGAGTTGTACACATTTTTGAATCCCTCAAAGCATTTAGCAGAGTGCTGGGCATACGGAAGACAGCAGGATCCCGTGGCTTTGCCTGAAACGCGGAACCTGGTCTTGACTTTTGAGTGACTGAGCCCTCCTGGTGCCCGCACTCTGGCCGGGAGTGCCAAGCAGCGTTCTCCCTCCCGCCGCACGGGGGCACAATGGGAAGCCTGCACAGTGAGGAAGAGCGGCTGGAGCCGGTCTTGTGCCGGGGAGGTCGCTGCTCCCAGAATGCACCTGGCATCAACACGGCGGCGGCGGCGGCTTCCAGCAGGCTCTGGGGCGCCGAGTGGACAGGAACGCAGCACGGGGGCTCCGAGGCGGGGTCTGGGTGTTGAGGGGCGACTGGAGCCATGGCGGAGTCGGCGCCTGCTCGGGTAAGAGGCACCGGCGCGCGGGCTCGAGGGCGCGTTGGGGATGGCGGAGTCCCCTGCCGGGGGCGGGGCTTCGCGGTTTGGACGCCGCCGGGGTCTTGGTTTCCCGGGGCTGCCGTTGGCGCGGGTGAACGCGGACCCTCCTCTTCGCGACCCCAATGCTCTGCCCTTTTTTCCCTCCGCTTCCTTCTGCAGCGGGGTCGGAGCCTCGGCGCCGTGCGCCCTTGCCCAGAAACTTCTCTGAAGCTTGCTTTAGGTTGATGGATTTGTGACCCTGCCCACACATTTTCTCTTTCGTGCCAAAAGAGCCCGTTCCCAGGTTGGAGTGTTTCCAGATTGGAAACGGTCTCCGTCGCTACGAGTGAGCTCTCCCGCTGCCCGGGAGACCCCAGGACTTGCCTCTCTGCGACCACCTCCTCTTCGGTCCGATGTGTTGTCGGTTTCTCCCGTGCTACAGATTTCTGTCTGGGGGTTGAAGCCACAGGTTGAAGTCAGCCTGGGCTTCTTCTCCTTGGGGACGGATGTTATCTACAGTGCAGTTGCTGCATTTTGTTTGTAGAGCTGCCCAAACTCTCTCCTTTACCCCGCGCCCCCAACACCCCCCTCCCAGCCCACCAACCATCCCCATTCTGGGAATGTCAAGATACGGAGTTTGGTGTGAGGAAAATCCTATTTGTGGAGTCACGAAGCTTTCAGCTATCCGTCTGGGTGATTTTAGGCAACTGTGTTCGCCTCTCTGGGTCTCTTTCGTTTTCTTAACTGTAAATCGAGAGTGTTGGAGTAGTTGCTAGATGATCTCTAAGGCTCCAAGTTTCCTTCCAGCTCCGACATTCTCATACTGTTCCCATACTATTTCAAAGTAGTGGTTAATTTAACAACACCAGAGGGTTTGCAACGGAAGGGGCAGCTGGAATTGAATTGATTTTTAATGAAGTGTTACTTGGTCTAGAAACACTTCGAGAATCATGTTAGATCTTTGTGAGAATGGAGGGCTAAGGAGATTCTGTGGGGAAAATTTGACCATGAGCAGGGTGCGCTATATTTGATTCTTGTAGAAAGTGCGTTAAGAAGTAAGAACGGAGGGATTGGGAGACTTAGAGAACACAGTATTTGCTTTCAAGGAAGTTAACAGTTGAATTGGGAAGACAAGACACAAATGTTTACAATATTAACCTCATCTGACTCCTATAAGCTAGGCTGAGCCAGTCAAAGACTTGGCTTTTCCACAATATCTAGTTAGTGTTAGAGTCCGGCGAGAGGACTGTGCCACAGTTCTTCCTGCCAGGTCACTCCACAATTACCTACATGTCGTCAGTAGACCTTGTTAGGAAGAAGCCTTAAAGGTCCACCACAGGCCAGGCGCAGTGGCTCATACCTGTAATCCCAGCACTTTGGGAGGCCGAGGAGGGCGGATCACGAGGTCAGGAGTTCAAGACTAGCCTGGCCAATGTGGTGAAACCCCGTCTGTACTAAAAATACAAAAATTAGCCGGGCGTGATGGCGGGTGCCTGTACACCCAGCTACTCGGGAGGCTGAGGCAGAATAATCGCTTGAACCTGGGAGGTGGAGGTTGCAGTGAGCTGAGATCGTGCTACTGCACTCCATCCTGGGTGACAGAGCGAGACTCCGTCTCAAAAAAAAAAAAAAAAAAAAGTCCACCACAATCCCAAACTGTGCCTTAAATAACATGAATCTGTCGTTGTAGAACTTATTCAAATTGTTCTTGAGCCTGTTTCTCTTCTCAGACATCTCTTCAGGTGTCTCTCATTTAACAGTAAGATCAAGTAGGTGCCCTGATGAAACAACTGAAAATGCTGGAAAACCCTGCACATAAATGCATTCGAAATGTATTTTAGTAAAGAATACTTGGAGCCCCAAAACTTAAGCGAAAGAGGAAACTCGAAAGTGATAGAGTTCTGAAGCCAACTTTGAGGGCATTGGCCGAACATTCATCTTTGGTGTTTATGATTCAAGAGACCTGCAAAATGGAACACACATCTCAGAGCCTAAGATGGAAAGTCTAAGAAGCTCCCTAAGCCAATCCCATGAAGCAGAGACTTCAAAGGGCAACATTCTGTGTAAGGGTGAACTGAAAGTAAGGTCTGACCTTCAGATGATTGCAAAGTAAGTTGTTAAACCTTGGCACTGAGATTACAGGCGTGAGCCACCGTGCCTGGCCATAGTTTCGTTTCTTTCTTTTCTTCTTTTTCTTTTCTTTTCTTTTTTTTTTTTTTTGAGAGAGTCTCGCTCTCTTGCTCTGGCTGGAGTGCAGTGGAGCAATCTTGGCTCCCTGAAACCTCTGCCTCCCAGGTTCTAAGCGATTCTCCTGCCTCAGCCTCTGGAGTAGCTGGGAGTACAGGCACGCGTCACCATGCCTGGCTAATTTTGTATTTTTAGTAGAGATGGGGTTTCACCGTGTTGGCTGGGCTGGTCTCTGAACTCCTGACCTCAGGTGATCCACCTGCCTCGGCCTCCCAAAGTGCTGGGATTACCACCGCATGAGCCACCACACCCGGCCTAAGGCAGAGGGAATTCTTAAAAGCAACCAAAAAAAAAAAAAAAAAACTACCTTGAAATGAAGTACAGCAAAATGAATGGGGGCCAGCTTCTCAACAGCAACCGTGGAAGCCAGGCAAAAGTAGAATGATATTGTCAATAAGCTGAAAGAAAGTAACTATAGTCCCATAGTTTTATATGCAGCAAAAATGTTTCAGAAACAAAGATGTAAAGAAGACATTTTCAGACAAATTAAAAATGACAGTTTGCTACCAATACACTCTTAGAAAAGGAAATTCTAAAAGATATACCTCAGGTAAAATGAAAATTTTCCCAAATAGAAAGTCTGAAAATATGAGAAGATGTGATGATGCATGGAAATGGTTAAATCTAAACAAATAGTGACTTAATAAAACGTAACAATTTCTTGTTGTGTTAAAAACAATTAAAATACATGATGGCATTGATGTAAATATGAGGAAGAGATGATCAGAACTAAAGTGTTTAAAGGGCTTTGTTAAAGGGCCTTCTATGTATGTTTCCCATAATTTCTAGGATACTTGCTAAACAACTCGAAATTGGTTGTATAACTTACAGATCAGAAAGGGGGATAATGGAATAAGAAAAAATTAATGTAAAAGAAGACAAGAAAGTAGAGAAGAAAGATGGGATAAATAGCACAAAAAAGGTAAAAGTAAATCAAAACTAATGAACAATTACAATAAATGTAAATGAATGAAATGTTCAAGTTAAAAGGCATAGATTGTCAGGATGGGGGAAAAATCCAACTAGATGGTTTAAAAGAGTTACAACCGGCTGGGC
Organism: Gorilla gorilla gorilla; assembly: GCF_029281585.2. Lineage (NCBI taxonomy): Eukaryota > Metazoa > Chordata > Mammalia > Primates > Hominidae > Gorilla > Gorilla gorilla. The sequence continues at coordinate 158,206,330 of NC_073230.2, forward strand.
GTGGTGGCTCACACCTGTAATCCCAGCACTTTGGGAGGCAAAGGTGGGTGGGTCATGAGGTCAGGAAATTGAGACCATCCTGGCTAACACAGTGAAATCCCGTCTCTACTAAAAATACAAAAAATTAGCCGGATGTGGTGGTGGGTGCCTGTAGTCCCAGCTTCTCGGGAGGCTGAGGCAGGAGACTGGCGTGAACCCAGGAGGCGGAGGTTACTGAGGCAGGAAAATCACTTGAACCTGGGAGGCGAAGGTTGCAGTGAGCCAAGATTGCACCACTGCACTCCAGCCTGGGTGACAGAGTGAGACTCTGTCTCAAAAAAAAAAAAAAAGAGAGAGATGCAACTAAAAGATAAGGATATAGAAACAGTTGAATATAAAAGGTCATGAAAAAATATGCCAAGCAAATACTAATGAAAAGAAAGTTGACAAATATATTTAGTATCTTTAGAGATAGAAGGCTACTACTACTTTTGTAATGGTCAAAGACTCAATTTACCAGCTAGATACAAAATTTCTAACCTGTATGCACCTAATTACATAGCCTAAAAATATATAAAACAAAACTGACAGAATTGCGAGAAAGATTCACTGTTATAATAGGAGATTTTAATACAACCTTAGTATTTTATCAAATAGAAAAGAATTATAAGGGTGTAGTGCATCCAGTAGAACTTTCCAAGATGATAGAAATGTTCTGCTCTGCACTGTTTAATACAGTGGCCACTAGGCACATGTGGCTTTTGAGCACTTGAAATGTTAGCTAGTATGATTGAGGAACTGAGTTTTAAATTTTATTTATTTATTTTGAGACAGACTCTCACTCTGTCACCCAGGCTGGAGTAGAGTGGTGCAATCTTGGCTCACTGCAACCTTGCAACCTCTGCTTCCCAGTTTCAAGTGATTCTTCTGCCTCAGCCTCCTGAGTATCTGGGATTACGGTCATGTGCCACCACACCCGGCTAATTTTGTATTTTTAGTACAGACAGAGTTTCATCATGTTGGTCAGGCTGGTCTTGAACTCCTGACCTCAAGTGATCCGGCTGTCTTGGCCTCCCAAAGGGTTGGGGTTACAGGCATGAGCCACTGTGCCCGGCTAATTTTATTTAACCAGCCACATGTGACTAGTGGATATTATATTGGAAGCACAGGTACAGAAATGATTATTTTTATTTTTATTTTTATTTTTTTTCTGAGACAGAGTCTCTCTCTGTTGCCCAGGCTGGAGTGCAGTGGCACGATCTCGGCTCACTGCAAGCTCCGCCTCCCGGGTTCATGCCATTCTCTTGCCTCAGCCTCCCCAGTGGCTGGGACTACAGGAGCCTGTCACCATGCCCGGCTAATTCTTTTGTATTTTTAGTAGAGATGGGGTTTCACCATGTTAGCCAGGATGGTCGCGATCTCCTGACCTCATGATCCGCCCACCTTGGCCTCCCAAAGGGCTGGAATTACGGGCATGAGCCACTGCGCCTGGCCAGAAATGATTTTTTTTACCCATATATCTATCAGTATATATTATCAAAGTGTAGAGACAAAATGAAAACAAAAGAGAGGAGGCAAAAATAAAAACTTATTGGGAATGAAAATGTGTGCATTCCCATGTCTATTGGTTGATGCTGGTGTGTAGACTGAGATTGTAGGTAAGGCCATTGAACAGAACACTTCATGCACCCTCTTCATGTGGCTTGGGATTTCTCAAGGGATTCTAGCACCTGGCTGCCTGTGATTTGCCCCACTTGACAGAGAGTGGAGCAGAGACGAACCATCCATGTGCCACCCTCCTTTAACTGCAGATTCACGTGCAAAGTAGATGATGATGTCTTAAGCCACTAAATTTGGGGATTATTTGCCATACAGGAGTTGATGGTTGGAATAGATACCTAGGGAAAATGTTAAAACATTGAAAGATATTAAAAATGGAGTCTCAAAAGGCTGGGCATGGTGGCTCATGCCTATAATCCTAGCACTTTGGGAGGCTGAGGCAGGTGGATCATTTGAGGTCAGGAGTTTGAGACCCGCCTGGGCAACATGGTGAAACCCTGTCCCTACTAAAAATACAGAATAATTAACCAGGAGTGGTGGCACACACCTGTAATCCCAGCTACTTGGGAGGCTGAGGCAGGAGAATCACTTGAACCTGAGACAGAGGTTGCAGTAAGCTGAGATCATGCCACTGCACTCCAGCCTGCAGCCTGGGCGACAGAGCGAGAGACTCCATCTCAGAAAAAAAAAAAAAAAGGATTTGCGTACTATGTTTATGAATTGAAATTCATCCTAAATGTGTCACTTTTCTGTTGGGTGGGGTGACTCATGCCTGTAATACCAGCACGTATAATCGTGCCACTGCCCTCCAGCCTGGGTGACAGAGTGAGACCGTGTCTTTATTTATTTGAGACAGAATCTCTCTCTGTCACTGGAGGGAAGTGGTGTGATCATGGCTCCCTGCAGCCTCAATCCCCTGGGCTCAAGTGATCCTCCCACCTCAGCTTCCTGAGTGGCTGGAACTATAGGCACCTGTCATCATGCCTGGCTAATTTTCTTGTCTTTTTGTAGAGATGGGATTTCACCATCTTGCCCTGGCTGTTCTTGAACTCCTGGGCTCAAGCTGTCCTCCTGCCTCAAGCCTCCCGAAGTGCTGGGATTACAGACGCGAGCCACTGTGCCCAGCCATAGATTCCCCAAGTGGGATTGCTAGGTAAAAGGGTTTTTAATGACTTGAAATTTTTCTTCCCCTAAGAGTGTGTAGTATTTTTCATTCCTTCCAGGAGTGTTATGAGAGTCAGTTTATCACATTATAGTCAGCTCTGAATGTTATTCTTTGTGTCTGTTTCATGTTTGTCAGTCTGATGGGTGAAAGTGCTTTCACTTAGTTATATTTGGATTCCTGATTGTAAGGTGGTTGTGTTTTCATTTGTTTATTGACTGCCTGCATTTCCGCTTCCATGAATGATTTACAATCTGCAGTTTTATTTTGGGGTTCTTGATCTTTTTCCACTTCATATTCTGTTTACAAATATTCTCTCCTTGTTTTTAGACTTTGTTTATGTTATCTTTTATTACAGCTAGCATTTTCTCCTACTTTGACATTCTAAGACCTGTTTATTGAGATACCATTTACATACAGTAAAATTTACTCTTTAGGCAGATAGTTCAACAAATTTTGACAAATGTGTAGCCAGCATATTACCAAGATAGAGAATATTTCCATCATCCAAGAAAGTTCCCTCATATCCCTTTATAATTAGTCTTTTTTTTTTTTTTTTTTTTTGAGACGGAGTCTCATTCTGTTGCCCAGGCTGGAGTGCAGTGGCGTGATCTCAGCTCACTGCAGGCTCCACCTGCCGGGTTCACACCGTTCTCTCACCTCAGCCTCCCAAGTAGCTGGGACTACAGGCACCTGCCACCACACCTGGCTAATTTTGTTTTTGTATTTTTAGTAGAGATGGGGTTTCACCATGTTAGCCAGGGTGGTCTTGATCTCCTGACCTCATGATCAATCTGCCCTCCTCGGCCTCCCAAAGTGCTGGGATTACAGGTGTGAGCCACTGTGCCTGGCCTATAATCAATATTTTTCTCCTATCCCTAGCCCTTGGCAACCACTGATCTGATTTCTGTCCCTATAGTTTGCTTTTTTCCAAACATGTAAATGAAACACAAATGTAGCCTTTTGTGTCTGAATTTTTTTTTTTTTTTTTTTTTTGGAGTTTTGCTCTTGTTGTCCAGGCTGGAGTACAATGGTGTGATCTCGGTTCACCGCAACCTCTGCCTCCCAGGTTTAAGTGATTCTCCTGCCTCAGCCTCCCGAGTAGCTGGTATTACAGGCATGCGCCACCATGCCTGGCTCATTTTGTATTTTTAGTAGAGATGGGGTTTCTCCATGTTGGTCAGGCTGGTCTCAAACTTCCAACCTCAGGTGATCCGCCCGCCTCGGCCTCCCAAAGTGTTGGGATTTTAGGTGTGAGCCACCATGCCCGGCCCTTCTTTTTTTTTTTTTTTTTTTAAGTGGTCTTACTTTGTCACTCAGGCTGGAGTGCAGTAGTACGATCATGGTTCACTGCAACCTTGAACTCCAGGGCTCAAGTGATCCTCCCATCCTCAGCCTCCCAAGTAGCTGGGACTACAGGCACATGCCACCACGTCTGGCTCATTTTAAAAAAATTGTGGAGGTGGGTGGGGGTCTTGCTTTGTTGCCCAGGCTGATCTCGAACTCCTGGGCTCAAGTGATCCACCTTAGCCTCCCAAAGTGTTGGGATTATAGGTATGAGCCACCATGCCTGACCTTTGTCTGATTCCCATCACTTAGCATGTTGTTAAACGTGTCAGTGATTTTGGTTCCTTTTTATTACATAGTAGTAGACTTAGTAGTCGAAGTAGTAGTCGACTACTAAGTAGCAGGCTTAGTAGTCGACTACTAAGTAGCAGGCTTAGTAGTCGACTACTAAGTAGCAGGCTTAGTAGTCGACTACTAAGTAGCAGGCTTAGTAGTCGACTACTAAGTAGCAGGCTTAGTAGTCGACTACTAAGTAGCAGGCTTAGTAGTCGACTACTAAGTAGCAGGCTTAGTAGTCGACTACTAAGTAGCAGGCTTAGTAGTCGACTACTAAGTAGCAGGCTTAGTAGTCGACTACTAAGTAGCAGGCTTAGTAGTCGACTACTAAGTAGCAGGCTTAGTAGTCGACTACTAAGTAGCAGGCTTAGTAGTCGACTACTAAGTAGCAGGCTTAGTAGTCGACTACTAAGTAGCAGGCTTAGTAGTCGACTACTAAGTAGCAGGCTTAGTAGTCGACTACTAAGTAGCAGGCTTAGTAGTCGACTACTAAGTAGCAGGCTTAGTAGTCGACTACTAAGTAGCAGGCTTAGTAGTCGACTACTAAGTAGCAGGCTTAGTAGTCGACTACTAAGTAGCAGGCTTAGTAGTCGACTACTAAGTAGCAGGCTTAGTAGTCGACTACTAAGTAGCAGGCTTAGTAGTCGACTACTAAGTAGCAGGCTTAGTAGTCGACTACTAAGTAGCAGGCTTAGTAGTCTACTAAGCTATATAGGAAAAATATGCTAAATATATAATACGGTATATAATGAAGTGTCTTATATAGTGTGTCTGTTTCCTAGGGCTGGTGTAACAAACTAGGAAGCTTAAATAACAGAAATTCTGTCTCACAGTTCTGGAGGTTAGGAGTCTGAAATCAAGATGTTTGCAGGGTTGGTTCCTTATGAGTTTTGTGTTTCTCTCCTAGCTTCTGGTGGTCCCATGTGTTTTCTTGGTTTGTGGCAGCATAAGTCCAGTCTCTGCCTTAATCTTGACATGGCCCATTATGTATTGGTGTAACAGAATACATGAGGCTAGGTAATTCACGAAGAAAAGAGGTTTAGTTGGCTCACAATTCTGGTGGCTGGAAAGTTCAAGATTGGGCAGCTGTGTCTAGTGAGGGCTTCAAGCTGCTTAAACTCATGGCAGAAAATGGAAGGGCAGCAGGTGTGTGTAGAGATCACATGGTGACAGAGGAGGCAAGAGAGAGACCAAAGAAGTCAGACTGTTTCACAACCCACTGTAGTGGGAACTAATCCATTCCTGCCAATGACAGCTCCCCGCTGTGGGAGCGCATTAATTTATTTATGAGGGATATGCCCTCATGACCCAAACACCTCCCACGAGACTTCACCTCCCGACACTGCCACATTGGGAATACAATTTCAACATGGGTTTTGGTGAGGACAAACCGTAGTGGACATCTTCTCCCTGTGTGTGTGTTTGCGTCTAAAGGTCCTCTGTTTTAAGGACATCGGTCATTGGATTAAGGCCCATCCTAATGACCTCATTTTAACCTGATTACCCTTGGAAGTACCTTATTTCCAAGTAAGATCACATCCTGAGGTACTGAGGATTAGGGTTCTACTGTATTATTTTGAGGAGACACAATTCAACTCATAACACTGGATGGATCACAATTTTTTCATCCATTGACTGGTTCGTGAACATTTGAATTGTTCCCATCATGCTAGATAATTCAAAACAGAAGACAAGAAGAAACTAGTTTAATCATTCTGTTCAACCTCTTACTATGTGGAAGAGGAGGGGGCTTATTCCTTTGCACAGATTCTCACCTACGTTCCTGTCTAGAAAAAGTGCTACTGAGCACAGAATGCTGGGCCACAGAAAGAGGAGACTCACAGACTTGAAGTAGAAGCGAAACAAACATGATGGCATGCATATATCCAGTTTAATATTTTGTTTTGTTTCGCTTGTATTTGTCTTTTACATTGAACTTTTTCTTTTAATCTCTTGCAGGAGGATGTATTTAAGCTTTTGTCTCATGTGTTCCATGATGAATTAACTGACTTGAGTAACTAGAGTAGGTCATGGCCAAACTTAAATGTTCAGTTCTGCACCAGTTTCCTTTTGTCCCATGTTCTCTGGACCACAACCCTTGGCCCCAGCAGTTCTTTCCGAGATATTTCCTCTAAGTGTCTCGGTCTTGGTGGCCTCACTGTGGTTGGAGAAGCAGCCTTGAATAAAGTGTGTGCTTTATTGAAATAAAGTGAAGTTTGCAGAGGGGGTTAGGACTGAAGTGAACGTGCAGGCAGACAGTAGGGGGACAGCTTGGGGAAGACTTCCCCAGTGTTGGTTTCAGTAATTTTAGCTTCTATGACAGCGATTTTCCTACTGTCAGAGACAGCTCATTAAAGTGAAAATTATAAGGAAAATTTCAGTAGACTTAGTCACATCATTTCAGTAAATATTTTTTAAGGATTTATTCACCATCCCAGCTGCTAGAGTGCAAAGATGAATGAATTAGGTCTTGTAGGTCCTGCTAAGGAATTTTGTCTTTATTGTGGGGAGCCACTGAAAGTTTCCAAACAGGGGTGACATGATCAACTATGAAGTCTGGCAGGGATGTGGAAGCAAGATAAGATACAAGTGACATCTTTTATCATATAGTCCAAAACATTAAATAAAAATAGGTTTAAAAATGAACACTGATACAGGAGTCTCAGAGAATATGCTAAGCATAAAGCATAGGTAACAGAACATACACGCTATAATTTCACTTTTGTTGGAAAAAAATAAACTAAAAGATGAAAAAAAACTTTAGAAATACACCAAAATTCAAACAGCTTCTTTCTTTCTTTCTTTTTTGAGACAGGGTCTCACTCTGTTACTCAGGTTGGAGTGCACTGGCACGATCTTGGCTCACTGTAGCCTCAACCTCCTGGGCTCAAACCGTCCTCCCACCTCAGTGCCCCAAGTACCTGGGACTACAGGCGTGCATCACCATGCCTGGCTAATTTTTTGAACTTTTTTGTAGAGACAGGGTTTGCCTTGTTGGCCAGGCTGGTGTCAAACTCCTGAGCTAAAGTGATTCAGCTGCCTTGGCCTCCCAAAGTGCTGGGATTACAGTTGTGAGCCACCACGGCCAGCCCTAACAGCTTATTGTGTGTGAGAAGATTTTGTGTAATATTTTCTTTCTATTCTTCAGCATTTTCCAACATTATTAATACAATATCTATGTATAATTTTTAGTATCAATAAAAGACATGCTTTTTTTTTAATTAAAAGAAACTAGATAACTCTGAGCACTGATACACTTGAACATTGCTTTCTTTACTTGATGTTTGGAAGTGACATTGACCCTGTGTCTTTGATCCTTCAGCACAGGAGAAAACGACGCTCCACACCTTTAACTTCTTCCACACTTCCTTCACAAGCAACAGAGAAAAGCTCCTATTTTCAGACCACCGAGATTTCACTCTGGACGGTGGTGGCTGCTATTCAGGCTGTGGAGAAGAAGATGGAGTCCCAGGCTGCCCGGCTACAGAGCCTGGAGGGGCGCACGGGGACAGCTGAGAAGAAGCTGGCTGACTGCGAGAAGATGGCCGTGGAGTTCGGGAACCAGCTGGAGGGCAAGTGGGCCGTGCTGGGGACCCTGCTGCAGGAGTATGGGCTACTGCAGAGGCGGCTGGAGAACATGGAGAACCTGCTGCGCAACAGGAACTTCTGGATCCTGCGGCTGCCCCCGGGCAGCAAGGGGGAGGCCCCCAAGGTAGTCTCATTGAGGATTAAAAGTTAGAAGAGAAGGGGGAGCCAGCCCTTTAATATGTAAGCACCTCAGTTGCTGGCTCTTCTGTCATAGCTGTGAGTAGAAGCACTCACGGTGTGCCATTGGTGATTCCAGGTGTCCAGGTCACTGGAGAATGATGGCGTCTGTTTCACCGAGCAGGAATGGGAGAATCTGGAGGATTGGCAGAAGGAGCTCTACAGAAACGTGATGGAGAGTAACTATGAGACACTGGTCTCTCTGAGTGAGTAGCAGTTTTCTCCCTAGAATTCTGTCTCAGACATACTATAATTCCTGGCTGGCAGCCTGTAATTCAGACCACACCTGTGGCTCCTGTGGCTGTGGGTCCTCTGTCGGCCTGCACGGGCGGAGAAATGCCAGTCTCTAGGTCCTCCCGTTTACAGGCCTGCACGGGCGGAGAAATGCCAGTCTCTAGGTCCTCCCGTTTACAGAGACTTTTGGAAAGCTCGCAGCATTGTGCCTTTTGTGTTTTTTTTTTTTCCTGTGGTCACATAGTCTGTTCTTGATAGTATTTTCTAATAAATAAAATGTCATATACCCTATAGTGTGATATGGCTAGGGTTCCTCATGTTGTTTTTTAATTTATTTTATCTTTTTTTTTTCTTTTTTTCTTTGAGACAGAGTCTTGCTCTATTGCCCAGGCTGGAGTGCAGTGCAGTGGCACGATCTTGGCTCACTGCAGCCTCTACCTCACGGGTTCAAGCGATTCTCCTGCCTCAGCCTCTCGAGTAGCTGAAATTACAGGTGACCGCCACCATGCCCAGCTAATTTTTGTATTTTTAGTAGAAATGGGGTTTCACCATGTTGGCCAGGCTGGTCTTGAACTCCTGACCTCGTGATCTGCCCACCTCAGCCCCCCAAAGTGCTAGGATTACAGGTGTGAGCCACTGCGCCTGGCCTGTTTTATCTTTTTTTTTTTTTTTTTTTTTTTTTGAGACTCTGTCAGCTAGGCTGGAGTGCAGTGGTACGATCTCGGCTCACTGCAGCCTTGACAGCTTGGGCTCAAATGATTCTCCCACCTCAGTTTTCCGAGTAGCTGGGATTACAGGCACATGCCACTGTGCCTGGCTAATTTTTTTAATTTTTTGTAGAGACGTGGGTCTTACTGTGTCGCCCAGGCTGGTCTTGAACTTCTGGGCTCAAGTGATCCACCCACATCGGCCTCCCAAAGTGCAGGGATTATAGGCGTGAGCCTCCGCACCTGGCCTCTCATGCTGTTTTTAATATTTAAGACTATTTGAGATGGGTGTGGTAGCTCACATCTGTAATCCCAACATTTTGGGAGGCCAAGGTGGGAGGATAGCTTGAGGCTAGGAGTTTGAAATCAGCCTGGTCAACATAGTGAGATCTCTGTTGCTTAAAAAAAAAAAAAAAAAAAAAAGATGATTTGATAACCCTATGTTACCTTGGATGAGGCAGGCAGCACAGGCTGATCAAAAGCATTTTCTTGGTGTTTGGCCGGAATTATAGCTGGTCATTGTGGTCTCAGTGATTTTTTCTTGTTGATTAGGAGTGCTGCTTAATAGATATAAGTCTTTATATGCAAAATGTTACCTATTACATAATAAATGTGTTTTGTTTGGTAGACAAAGTCTTTTAAAACCTAGGTACATGGAGGAGTGTCAAGTGCCTGGAGCAGAGTAAGAGGTAAAGGAAATAGAAAATGGGCCAGAAAAGTGACCTTGTAAGCTTGGTTGGGTCATATGCTCTCATTGTGACTGTTTCCTTGTCTGTCCCAGTGCCCATCTTACCTTGCAGTGCCTTAGCAAGGATGAAATTAGATCCCCTGAAAGGAAGCATTGGCAAGACTTAAGCTGCACGCACATGGAGAGGCAGAGGTGGGTGGTGGTGCCATCAAGGGCAGTGGTGGCTCTGTAGCCTGCCTGCCTGAGCCACAGCCCCTCTAATGGAGGAGCACTGGAGGCAGCAGCTAGCCAAGTCAGTTGTTATGATTGGCCAGAATTTTATAATTGTCCCAAACTGCTAGGGGAAACTGACAAGAACAGTAGCCTTTGAATCTATATTTCCTCCCTGCCGTTGGTCACCTCGGTCATTGGCAGCTGATCAGTGTGCAGTGAGCTTTCACTCTCTCCTGGGCTCACACTGTGCTGTTTCCCACCCAGAGGTCCTTGGCCAGACAGAGGGAGAAGCGGAGTTGGGTACAGAGATGCTGGGTGACTTGGAAGAGGAAGGTCCTGGTGGTGCCCACCCAGGTGAGTGGCTCTGGAATATTCTGTTCCCCTTCCATAGCCCTCTGTAGCCTAGAGTGAGCTTTCCCACGGCTGAAGTGCCAGGTGCTGACTTGGTGACCTCATCTGGCATCTGCTTGTTCTGGACTCCTTTATGATTGTCGTTAGTTCAGCTGTTACATGTGCCTCAACTCCTACCACCCTGTGGGGTCTTTAAGACTAACGGCCACATCAATCATTATTCTTCATGCCCTACAGAATAGAGCACCATACGAGGCGGTAGTCAAAACCTGCTGGAGATTGAGCGTAGGCACGTCAGAGCTTCAGGAGGGAAGGCAGTGCAGGAAAAGCACTTGTCAGTAGGTAATTTGGGAGGTTATGGAGGAAGAACAGAGCTGGACATGAATTTTTAAGCTGTAGGTTTAGTTTGTCTTTAATCATTCAAATTTGTTATTTTAACACTCTTAATTGAGTATAGTTGTTACAGTGTATTCTGTCATTTTTCACAGGGATTAAATATAAATTTGTAGACAAGCTTGGAGAACTATCATTTACAGTATTGTTTTATAAGAGTAATACATTTATATTTCCAATCAACATTGGAAAAACTGTACATGAATATAGTTTTATACAAGTCTTGGAACTTAGCCAGTGTCATCCTCCTCCACGTTATCCTAATTCACTTATTCCTGGGGTGTTTCTGAAATTCACAGATGTTTGTTTGGTCCTGAAGAAACCAAAGGTACTAGAATGTGATCTTTTTTGTTGGTCTTCTTCCACTTTGCAGCAGGTGGGGTCATGATCAAACAGGAGCTACAGTATACACAGGAAGGCCCTGCGGATCCTCCTGGAGAGTTCTCATGCATTGCTGAAGAGCAGGCTTTCCTGAGCCCAGAGCAGACCGAACTCTGGGGTGGTCAGGGCAGTTCTGTCCTCTTGGAAACAGGTCCTGGGGACTCTACTCTAGAGGAGCCTGTTGGTAGTAGAGATCCTAGCAGCAGCAGAACTGTGGGCTGCCCGAAGCAGAAATCTCATAGGCAGGTACAGCTGGACCAGGAATGTGGGCAGGGCCTGAAGCTGAAAAAGGACACTTCCCGCCCCTACGAATGTTCTGAGTGTGAGATCACCTTCCGCTATAAGCAGCAGCTGGCCACACATCTGCGCAGCCACTCTGGGCGGGGGTCTTATACACCTGAGGAGCCAGAGGAGAGCCTTAGGCCCAGGCCACGGCTGAAACCACAGACCAAAAAGGCCAAGCTGCATCAGTGTGATGTGTGCCTGAGGAGCTTCAGCTGCAAGGTGAGCCTGGTGACCCATCAGCGTTGCCACCTGCAGGAGGGGCCCAGTGCCGGCCAGCATGTCCAGGAGAGGTTCTCACCCAACAGCCTGGTTGCCCTGCCTGGCCACATCCCTTGGAGGAAAAGCCGGAGTTCCCTCATCTGTGGTTACTGTGGCAAGAGCTTCAGTCACCCATCTGACTTGGTGCGGCACCAGCGCATCCACACGGGCGAGCGGCCCTACAGCTGCACCGAGTGTGAGAAGAGCTTTGTCCAGAAGCAGCACCTCCTGCAGCACCAGAAGATCCACCAGCGGGAGCGGGGTGGGCTGGCCCTGGAGCCCGGAAGGCCCAATGGCCTGCTTTAAGGGTGCAGCCCCTCGCCCGTCTGGGGGATGGAGGGGGGTGGCATTGGTTCCCCCGAAGAGACACTGCAGTCAGGGACTGAGTTCTTCCTGAGGGCAGTTGTTTGTGATTTGCCTTCCCTTGTCCCAGTACCAAGCCAAGCCCAAAGGCTGTCCTGAAAACCCTGTGGAAGAAGAGTGCAGGCCAGGTCTTCATCCTGCTGCCAAGTTTGCTGTTTCTTGGCACCTTCAGGTCTCTGGTTTTCTCATTCATGCCAATGCTTGTGGGCTGGGGTTGGTGTTCTGACCCCACAGGGACTGGTGGGTGGTTCCAGGGCTCGTCCCAGCATTTCATGTCTTCCCACAGGGTTGAGCTGGGCCATAGGGGTGAGCAGCTGCCTGGAAGAGTTCTGGGAAGTATAACCCTCCATTTTTTCTTGTTTTGTAATCTCTTTGTTTAATAACAAGTAGAAGAAATAATTTAAATGAACTGCTTAGCCCTGCTCTGAAGAACCTTTTTTGGAATTAGATTTTAGTTGATTTTTTAAAGAATACAGCCCAACACTTGTTTTTTACATTTTAAGAGTTGTAGAAGTTGTTCCTAACTTGGGGACTGGACCTACCCTCTAGGAGGGAGTTGTTAATGGGGCTCTTTTAGCCCACTGATGCTTACTTAGGCCGGAGAGCAGGGGACACGGTGCTAGGTTCTCTCATGCGGTGCTTGGTGCTCTCAAATTGTCTCAAAAGGACCAAGAGGAAAAGAGTCGGAGGGGTAGACCCTGCAGCACCTGTTGAGAAGAAAGATTCCAGTGAAGTTGCTGATGGTATGGCTGTGGTCTGGGACTTGCGGTGTCTCGGCATACCCCTCTCCTCTTCCCACCTCCTCCTGGCTATGTTCTGCAGCCTCCCAGAGTAGAAAACTACTTTGTTACTTAAGGTTGTTCACCTTGTACCAGTGGTTATTTGAGTTTGTTCCTATTACACCAATCCTTACTTGAGGTGGTTCGGATTACAGTTTCCAAATGCATTCTGGGATTGCCTATTCCAGAGAGGGTACAGAAAAAGCACACAGATGGCTTGTCTCAGGAGTGTTGAATGTGTGCCCCGCTGCTGTCTGGGGGGATGGGAGTGGGCTCTGGGGTCATATGTGAACATCCCCTTGGATGATTTGCGGTTGCTTAGAATAAAACTTGCTACTAGCAAAAGAAAAAAAAAAAAGAGTTCATACTGGATGTTTTTCTCCGTTTGTCAAGAACACTCTCCTGGGGCCAAGGTGGAGGAGAGGCACCTGACCTGGAGTGATGACAGGAAAGGACTGATGGCACAGCCTAACCTGCACTTTCACTTAAACCTAGGACAGAAGACAAGATGTGGCATGGGTGAAAATTTTCAAGGGACTGTACTTATGATGGTGGAGAGCTGGAGACAGTCTGGATGATGGCTATTGGGAGGTAGAAAGAGTAGGTGAAATGTGGGTACCCCAGGGAATGCCAGGTAGCTGTTATGAGCATTGGCTTAGATATATGCGTAGCCATCTGGATCCATCTTAAACACAATGCTGAGAGGAAAAGGTAAGAAATTGAGATCTATAATGTAACACCATTTATATAAATTAAAAATGCATGTACACAAAACATTTTGTAAGAACACTTAGGACCAAAGGAGACATGTTAAAAGACATTACAGTTTTCCATGGGGAGAGTGAACAAATAAATAGAAGGAAACTTGGGTTGCTGTAAGGCAGGGGTCCCCAACCTTTTTGGCACCAGGACTGGTTTCGTGGAAGACAGGTTTTCCACAGACAGTGGTGGGGGATGGGATGGTTTTGGAATGAAACTTCCACCTCAGATCATCAGGCGTTAGATTCTCATAAGGAGCGCACAACCTAGATCCCTCGCAAGCACAGTTCACAATAGGCTTCATTCTATGAGAATCTAATGCCGCCGCTGCTCTGACAGGAGGCAGAGCTCACCTGCTGTGTGGCCTGATTCCTAACAGGCCATGGACCAGTACTGATCCACAGTCCAGGGGTTGAGGCCTCCTGCTATAAGGTATGGGATTGTCTTGTTACAGAAACAACATGGAGGGAATCCTTGTAGGGCTGGCGCTGTGTGAGGTAGGTAGGTAGCTTCGTCAGGAAAACCTTTGCAGTTTCTTTCCTAAGTTTCTTCTGCAGTTTTTTTCTTACCCTCAAGCCTTTGCCTTATAGACACCCCCTCTGTCCTGTCCTTAGTTACTCTTACTTCCCAGTTGTTGAGCGTTTTAATGTGAGCAGCCTTGGGCCTTGCGTTGTGGGGAAAAGCGAAGCACAAAATATGGTCCTACTTCTCCAATAAAGTTGTTTTCCTTGAGGCTGGGAAATAACTGTATCAAGCAATTGGACTCCTGCTGACACTTGTTGAACACTTGTGTGCTAGGCACTATTCACGTTATTTCCATGAAAACAAATCCTTATAGTTTTGGGTGGTGAGTATGATTTTACCTAGTTTTCCATATGAGATGCGGGAGGAGGCCTGAGAAGTGAAGTAAGGTGGCAGAGGTGATGGAAACCCAGAGCATCTTGCTTTAGAGCCACACACTTGGCTGTGGGGTGGTGGTGCTTCTGCAGTTAGGAACTCAGTGTCAAAGCTGGATTCTGTGTCCTGAAGTGTGGGCTCTCTGCTGGCAGCAGCGGCATCCCCTAGGAGTGTGAAATGTGCAGACTCAGGCTCCACCTAGACCCCCGAATCAGAATCTGCATCTCAGCAAGCGCCCCAGGTGATTCTGTGCATGCAGAGGCACTCTCTTACGGTATACGAAAGATTCGCCTCCTCTTGTCTGCTTCTGCCATCCTCCATTGAAAGCCTGTTCTGCCAGGTGCTGAGGAGAAAACAGGAAATGCACTGTCAGAAGGACAGGGATGATCAGGTTAGAAAGATTGAAGTCAACAGGGAAGAATTAAATGCCAAATGTTAGTGACTCATCTATCCTGCCTTTTCTATCCTTTCTGTTCCCACAGTTAAGGTCCTAGTCATCATTCATCCAAACTTTTCAGTAACCAGTAGGTCTTCTGCTCTTAATCACATCCTTTTTGATTCCAGAGTTAATGTCCTTGCACACAACTGGATGTAGACTTTCCTCAAAACCTTGCAATGGCTTTTAGCAGCTACTGATAATGAGCAATCTTTTTAGTATAGAACTCAAGACTCTGAAAACCTGCGTCACCCTGCATTTTTTCTCTTTTCACTCTATGCTGCTGCCACATTGGGCTTCGTGTCATTCATTCATTGATTTATTCATTCATTTTTAAAAAAAAATTTTTGAGACAGAGTCTCTGTTGCCCAGGCTGAGTGTACCGTCACAGCTCACTGCAGCCTTGACCTCTTGGGCTCAATGGATGCTCCCATCACAGCCTTCCAAGTAGCTGAGACTACAGGTGTGCACAAACCATACCCAGCTGATTTTTGTACCTTTTGTAGAGACAGGGTCCCACTATGTTGCCAGGCTGATCTTGAACTCCTAGGCTCAAGCGATCCTCCTGCCTCAGCCTCCCAAAGTGCTGGGATTACAGCTGTGAACCACCACGTCTGGCCTCCTGTCTTACTGAATAAGCCATGCTCTCTCCCTCTCTCTGCAGTGTCCTCTGAACCAAACACTATTTTTCACTGTTTTGGTTTATAAGTTCCTTCTGTGAAAGCTTCCCTCATCCATTTCTTTCATTGAACAAATACATATTGAGCCCCTGTTATCTAGACACTATTTTAAATACACATCAATGAAAAAAATGAAGATCTTTGCCCTTATTGAGTTTATGTTCTTTCAAAATCAGTTTTCTTCCTTTACTGCACCTTTGCACAGCCCTTTCCTAGGTGAGGACAGTATTCCATTCTGCCTTAGAGTTTGTTCACTCACAAATAGCTGAGTATCCTCCCTGTGCAGAATTCTACAGAGGGGTACAGGGATAAATCTTGCTCTTGGACTTACAGGCTACTAAGGGAATATAAGGTAGAATAGTAATGTCTTCAGATAAGTGAGGGTAAAAGGCTATAAGCATTCAGAGAACAATTATTTTAGATGTGAGACACTGGGGAAGACTTCGTGATAGGTGGTATTTGAACTGGCCTTTTAAGGATGGGAGGAAGGACATTCTAAATGGAGGTGACATGACCAAGTCAGGAGACATTATGGGACATGTACAGAAGAGGAGTTCATCCAATTTCGGGAGGGTGGAGTGTGAGAAGGAGAGTAGTGGGTGTTAAGAGTTGGGTCAGGCTTCAAGGAGTCTGGATTTTATTCAGTTGATAATGGGGAGCTGAAGAATTTTGAGCAAAAGAGTGACCTGATTCTAGCTGTGATTTGGGAATACTAATAAGAATTATACTGTGCTTTTTTGGGAGTGTGAGGTTTGGGATATGTTAGAAGGTTTCAAGTGAGATCAAGGAAGAGCCAGTGAGGACCTACCTGATTGGGTGCAGCTGCAGTGGGAAGGGAGCAATAGATAAGACCAAGAAACAATCACAGGATGTGATGCTGTGGGGATGGAGGGACCATTTTTTTTTCTTTTTTTTTGAGACGGAGTCTTGCTCTGTCACCCAGGCTGGAGTGCAGTGGCGCCATCTCAGCTCACTGCAAGCTCCGCCTCCTGGGTTCAGGCCATTCTCCTGCCTCATCCTCCCAAGTAGCTGGGACTACAGGCGCCTGCCACCACGCCCGGCTAATTTTTTGTATTTTTAGTAGAGACGGGGTTTCACCGTGTTAGCCAGGATGTCTGGATCTCCTGAGCTCGTGATCCACCCGCCTCGGCCTCCCAAAGTGCTGGGATTACAGGCGTGAGCCACCGTGCCTGGCCCCAGGAGGGACCGTGTCTTACTCCTATCAGCCTCCACAGCTCTCAGCACAGGTGCTTGGCACATAGGTGCTCAGCAAATGTTTGCTGAATGAGAAAGTATAATGGGTGTTCACAGAATAGGGAGCTGGGTGTTGTCTGAAATAGGGAAGGCTTCTATGGAGGAAGTGGGATTTGGTTGTACTTCTGGTCTCCCTCTACTAATACTTCCATTCCTAACATCTTTATAATTCTGTGTGGGTCCACCTCCTAATCTAAATTACATTCCTGGCTTGGAGGATGAGGGAGCCACAGGAATTCTGTCTCTGACCTGCCACTATCTCTTGGCTGAGGATGTTCTGGTGGGGACAATGGCACTTGAGTGTGCTGACCTCTCGTTGAGTGACCCTAGGTACTACTTTGGTGGCCCTCAAATTGTGACAACCCTACCTTCTGCAGGTGGAGTCACCCTTGTTACTCCACGGACTGGGCCTCCACTGGATGTTGTCAGTTCACCCAGAGATAATCAGGTCCTGGAAATCTGATCCCCCAAAAAACAAACTCACAAGAGACAGATTAACAATTAAAGATGAATGTAGGCCGAGCATGGTGGCTCATGCCTGTAATCCCAGCACTTTTGGAGGCCGAGGTGGGTGGATCTCCTGAGGTCAGGAGTTTGAGACCAGCCTGGCCAACATGGTGAAACCCCGTCTCTACTAAAAATACTAAAAATTAGCCTGGCATGGTGGCGGGCACCTGTAATCCCAGCTACTCGGGAGGCTGAGGCAGGAGAATCGCTTGAACCTGGGAGGCGGAGGTTGCAGTGAGCCGAGATCGTGCCATTGCACTTCATCTTGGGCAACAAGAGCGAAACTCCGTCTTAAAAAGAAAAAGCCACCATGTAATTTTAATTTATATCAGAGCTGGCTTGACACCCCGGCTGGTCTGCTCAGAAACCACATTATGGTGCAAAGTGTTCGTTTATTAAATATATTTATAAAATCTGAGCATGGGAATGGGAGGTAGCTGTGGGACCCTGATAAACAGTGCCAAGGTTTTCGAACTGTGATCACCAGACCAATAGAATCAGCATTTCTTGGGAACTAGTTAGAATTGCAAATTCGCATCACTTTCATCCCCTCCTGTTTCAGACCTAGAAATGTTGAGGTTTGTGCCTAGCATCCTGTATTTTTAACAAGAACCCTCAGTGAACATGATGCACACTCAAGTTTGAGTACCACTGACTTAGAGAAACTTTTTTTCTAAAAAAACGAAGACTAGCTGTCAAACATTATAGCACTCTTTCCTCAACAGAGCTCATTAAATCCTAGCATTTTTGTCTCCAGCCCATTTTCCTGACCCTTTCTTTCTTTCTTTCTTTCTTTTTTTTTTTTTGAGATGGGGTTTTGCTCTTGTTGCCCAGGCTGGAGTGCAATGGCATGATCTCGGTTTACTGCAACCTCTGCCTCCTGGGTTCAAGCAATTATCCTGCCTCAGCCTCCAGAGTACCTCACCACCACACCCAACTAATTTTTTGTATTAGTAGAGATGGGGTTTCATCATGTTGGCCAGGCTGGTCTCGAACTCCTGACCTCAGGTGATCCATCCGCCTCAGCCTCCCAAACTGCTGGGATTACAGGCATGAGCCACGGCTCCTGGCCCATTTTCCTGACCCTTTCTGTTTGCATTGGACCTTAACTGTTATTCTATAACGTCACCATTTACTGGTATTTTATAATCCTGAATAGATTGGACTGATCCCTGATAAGATCCTAGGGATGCTCTTAATGTCTGTAGTGCATATTTGCAGTTTGTGTCTTAGATTGGGATAGTTCAACAAGAATTTCCAAAATGAATAATGCCAAATATTTATTTGTTACCTTAAAGTAACACGTCCTAACCTTTCCGCAAATTTTGGGGTTCACCTTACTTAGGATATCAGTTTGTGTTTTTTCTGATAGTTGACCACGCTTTTGCTTGGCTCAAATATTTGTGAAAATAACTTCTCACCCTCACCCCCGCCCAAAAAAAGAAAAAACTAAAAACAAAACCAAAACCAAAAAACCCCAAACAAACCCAAACACAGAAAGAAACAAAACTGCAGATTTCTAGCGGGAAGAGTTTGCCAGCTTGTTGGACAAAGACTGTGAGATGAATGGGAAATGCAGAAAAGACAGAAAACAAAGCTTCAACTGCGTACAGCACATTTAGTTCAATACGCCTCAGCACAGGCCGAGGAAAATGGGTCCTGCTTTATTCAAGATGCCTCAGGGCCTAAATGAGGGATGGACTGATTCACACTTGCCGTGATCTCAGCCTGGACCAAAGCTACAGAAGGGTCCTCGTGCGTGGCTGAGGACTTTCACCAGGCGGGCCCCGGGAGAAGGAAGGGACCCCAGAGTCCCCAGGAGGGGAGGGCAGGCTTAGGAAAAAAAAAAAAAAAAAACCAACCTACAATCTTCACGTTTGTTCTGTCAAATTTAAAAGAGACTTTAAAAACGTTCATCTCAGTTTCCCTGGCTTCTCCCTGAGTACACACGTATCCTTTTTACTTTCCCCAACTCAGTTCTGTGGTGCGTGGGAGGCGCTGCAACAGAGTCTCGGTCCGGACTGGAGCCCCGGCGAGGGCCGCCCCCGTTCCCCACGCAGCTTTCCCTCGCGAGGTTTCGCACTTTCCAGCGCGGTTCCTTCCCTCAGCCCTCCCGGCTCCCGCGTGGGACGCAGAGAGAGTTTGGGCGCCGCGCTGGCCCGGGAGTGGCTTACGCCTGACGTAGCCCCGCTGGAGGCCGTGGCACGCCCGCCCTGGCGTCAACTCCCGCGCCCCGGGTGAGGGTGGGTGGCCGCGCCTGGGTCCCGGACGCCGCGGGCGCTGAAGGCCTCGGGCGGGCGCGGGGCGGCGGCCGCGGGCGTGCGGTCCTACGGGCTGCAGGGGGCGCTGTGCGCGTCCTCAAGCTCGGCCGCCGAGCGCAGCTCTTTTTTAAAGGGCCAGCGGGGCACGTGGCTCGGGACGCAGTTCGCGGCCGCCCGGCAGTAGCTCTCAGGCGGGTCCCGCTCCGCTTCCGCCGTCGCCGCCGCGCCGCCCCGGGCCCGACAGGCCGGGTCTAGGGACTGCAACCCAGCGAGGGACGCGGGCAGCCATGGCCGAAGCGGCGCCTGCCCGGGTAAGCGCCCTCGGCCCCGCGGACGCCCGGAAGGCCCAGGCCGCCGCCGCGTGAGCCCGCGCGAGGGACTCTGGCCGCGCGGGGCCGCCGGGTGAGAGGGCCTTGCGCGCAGCCTCCGCGCTCGTTGCCCCCGGCCCATCGCCTAGCCCGCGTCGAAGGCATTGACCGGGCGGCCCAAATGCCAGGCCCGGCGGGCGGGGCCCCGACGTCAGCGGCTGACGATCCGGCCCATCTGCGGCCTCAGCCAGGCCGGGCCCCAGAGTCACGCTCGGCGACGAGGAGGCCGAGCCTTAGAAGCATTGTCCCATTTGAGGCCTCGCGGGCCCTCCCACAGCAGGCTGGGCGGGCAGGGGCCGCCAGCCCCACGGGACAGTAGCGGAGGCTGAGATGGGAAGGGACAGGCCCAGGGTCACGCATCTATTAGAGGCGGGAGCCTCACGCCGGGGCAGGGATTTTGGAATTAGACACTTTAAAACGCCTCATATTCTACTTTTGCCAAAGAGAAAGATTGTGTCGTTTACAAGAGAGATTGTAGATTTTTTTTAAAAAGATTACTGTAGCAGATTTTATTTAATTTTTCTTTTTGAGAGGGAGCCTCGCTCTGTTGCGCATGCTAGATGGAGTGCAGTGGCACGATCTCGGCTCACTGCAAGCTCCGCCTCCCGGCTTCAAGGGATTCTCCTGCCTCAGCCTCCCAAGTAGCTGGGACTACAGGCGCCTGCTACCACGCCTGGCTAATTTTTCTATTTTTGGTAGAGACTGGGTTTCACTATGTTGGCCAGGCTGGTCTCGAACCCCTGACCTCGTGATCTGCCGTCCCCGGCCTCCCAAAGTGCTGGGATTACAGACGAGAGCTACCGCGCCCGGCCATTTTAAAATTTTTTAATTAAAAAATTATATATATATACATATGTATGTGTGTGTGTGTGTGTGTGTGTATATATATATATATATATATATATATATATTTTTTTTTTTTTTTAGACACAGTCTCACTCTCACCCAGGGTGGAGTGTAGTGGCGGGATCTCATCTCACTGCAACCTCTGCCTCTGCCTCCCGGGTTCAAGGTATTCTCCTGCCTCAGCCTCCCAATCCCAAGTAGCTGGGATTACAGGCGCAGGTGCCTGTCTCATTTATATCTATCTATCTATCTATCTATCTATCTATCTATCTATCTATCTATCTATGTATCTATCTATCTATCTATCTGTCCAGATACATATCTATATGAATAAGTTTATTCATAAGAATACACTATAAGTATTCCTATACAGAATTTTTCTCCTGGAGAAGGAAGAATCACATCAGTTTTTTTGGCATCTTCATCTATATAAGTTAGGCCAGTTTAGCAGATTTTAGAATCTTGGTTTGATATAGTGCAGTATGTCCAGTTGGGAGATTATAATCCTTTGGCCATTTTTGACATACTGGAAAACGCTTGTAAAGGCTCAATAGATGATACCTACTATTATTAATACACCTCAGTGAAGGTTTTGAAACCTTGATTTTTCTGGATACTTTTATTAAAGTATAACTTCCTCTCCCTCCTCTTAGTGAGTGTGCTGAGCTTCTTTTTGGGTTCCCTGAGTGCAAGGGAGAGAAAAAGCGTTGAGGATTCTGCAGGTTTATAGTCCTCTTCCCTGGGAAGATGGGGCCCTAGAAGGTGACATCATCCACTCCCCCTAGCCTGGGGCTCACTGCTTCACTACCTTTCAGATCACTCCTGTCCACCTGCTCCTCCCTTCTTGCAGCACTTGAGTTCCCAAAAAACTCCCCAAAAGGGACAGATTTGCCCTGGACTCTTGTTAGCCCATCCTATCACACTGTTGTTTATAAGTATTCCTATACAGCATTTTTCTCCTGGAGAAGGAAGAACCACATCAGTTTTTTCTTCATCTTCACTGTACATTTACTATGATAGGTGTTCAGTAATTGTTATTGAATGAATGAAGCAATCATAGATTACTAGTGCTAAGGAGGAGGGGCAGTGAAAATCTCTAGGATGCGTTGTCTATGCTAGAATCTTAAAAACGGGAGAGACTCAGGCATACAGAGGATACATATTGAGAGCTGATGTGAAGTTGGAGGAGGGCCGGGTGGGTCCTCAGAATCCACAGGAGGCTGGCATGGCTGGAGCACGACAGGAACTGGATGGCTCAAGGTCAAGAGAGGTCGGCTGGGCTATGAAGAAGTCTAGATCTTATGCCAGGTACACTGGGAAGCTATTGAAGAGTTTTAAGCAGGGGACTGAAATGATCTATTTGTGTTTTTAAAAGATTACCAGGCCGGGAGCGGTGGCTCACTGACTCACGCCTGTAATCCCAGCACTTTGGGAGGCTGAGGCGGGCGGATCACAAGGTCAGGAGTTTGAGACCAGCCTGGCCAATATGGTGAAAGCCTGTCTCTACTGAAAATATAAAAATCAGCTGGGTGTGGTGGTGGGCGTCTGTAGTCCCAGCTACTCGGGAGGCTGAGGCAGGAGAATCGCTTGAACTTGGGAGGTGGAGGTTGCAGTGAGCCGAGATTGCGCCACTGTACCCCAGCCTGGGCGACAGAGCAAGATTCCGTCTCAAAAAAAAAAAAAAAAAAAGATTAACAATTACTCTCTGGACAGTGTATTGTCGGGGAGAAGCCTGGAAGTAGGGGAGAAGGCTGGAAGTTGGGGAGAAGGCTGCAAGTGGGGGAGAAGACTGGAAGTGGGGAAATCAGGTGGGCAGGACCACAGTGGCCCAGGCCAAGCAAGGTGATGGGAACTTGGACTAGACACTGGCAGTGGAGAAGGAGAAACATGGATGGATTTGAGGTAATTTTGGAAGTTAGGACCTGATGGTGATTTAACTATGAAGGATGAATGAAATTGAGGAGTGAGATGTTGATTTGTCTCTCCAACAAGGCTTTTAGCAGCACCAACCAGGACTGTGCCCATTGCGCACGCACAATGAGGACTTGTGAATCAGATACCAGGGTAAGCTGAGGCACTTGAGAAGCTTTTTCCAAGGCACTGAAGGACAACGGAATAAAAGAGGTGGAGGTTAAAAAAAGGCCGTATGAACTATTTATACCATATCCCTGAGCGGGAACCATCACCATAATCACTGTCATTGTCTCAGTCTGCTCAGGCTGCCTTGGTTCCCGGCAGGGCTCTTTTCCTGGTTCGCAGACGGCTGCATTCTCATCGTATCCTCACGTGGCATACAGCAAGATCATCTCCCTTGTGTCTCCTCTTACAAGGGCGCTAATCCTATTTATGAGGGCTCTGCCTTCATGGCCTAATTGCCTCCCAGAAGCTCCACCTCCAAATACCGGCATATTGGGGATTAATGCTTCAGCAGATGGATATTGAGGGAGACACAAACATTCATTCCATAGCAGTCATTGTCATCTTAGCCCTGCAACATGGGGCTCATGTTTATTATCTGTGCTGTGCTACACATTGTACTAAGTGCTTTGTACACAGATTTTTCTTAATTCTCTCAGTGCTATTGTATAGATACTATTATTATCTCCGTTTTCTAGATAGGGAAGGGAAGTTGGAAGCTGTTGAAAACACCTTGCCCACAGTTGGCCAGCTTGTAAGTGGCAGAGCTGAGTTGCACCTGGGCTGTCCACTGGAGAGTCATGTTCTCTGTGCCACAAAGCCTTGTCCCTTCATTTTTAGAAGAGGAAACCGAGACCCAAGAAGGGGAGTCACTCGTTTGAGACTGCACGTGGTTGCTCAAGCCTGTGGGGCACGCCCCGTCTCCATAGCTAGCGTGTAGGACAGGAGCCGGGGCTGTTTTTCTTCCACTTTCCCACTTGCTGACACGTTGGTCCAGCCACTATCTCTTGTATCAGTTAGGCTGGATTCCTAACTGATACCCTAGCCTCTCCCTCTCCCCCCCAGTCTGCTGCTAACTCAGGAGCCCAGATGGGACTTTACTGTGGCAGGTGTCATTTCTGAAGTGTGTTTTTGAGGTGGAAGTTTTGATTGTATAATTCTCATAACATCTCTCTTTTCTTGTGAGCAGGCCCCCGAGACAGACAAGCACACAGAGGACCAGAGTCCTTCGACACCCTTGCCCCAGCAAGCTGCTGAGAAGAACTCGTACCTCTACTCCACGGAAATCACACTGTGGACGGTGGTGGCCGCCATTCAGGCCTTGGAGAAGAAGGTGGATTCCTGCCTGACCCGCTTGCTGACTCTGGAGGGGCGCACGGGGACAGCCGAGAAGAAGCTGGCCGACTGCGAGAAGACAGCTGTGGAGTTCCGGAACCAGCTGGAGGGCAAGTGGGCCGTGCTGGGGACCTTGCTGCAGGAGTACGGGCTGCTGCAGAGGCGGCTGGAGAATGTGGAGAACTTGCTGCGCAACAGGAACTTCTGGATCTTGCGGCTGCCCCCGGGCAGCAAGGGGGAGGCCCCCAAGGTAGCACCGGGACACCCTGGGGTGGGGGAGCTCGAGGGGCTGAGCCTGTGAGCGTGTGGGTGAGTGAGTATGACACTTATGGTTCCAGGTGCCCGTGACCTTTGATGATGTGGCCGTGTATTTCTCTGAGCTGGAGTGGGGCAAGCTGGAGGACTGGCAGAAGGAGCTCTACAAGCACGTGATGAGGGGCAACTACGAGACGCTGGTCTCCCTGGGTAAGGCCACGGAGGGAGGATCTGGGCCTCTGTCCACAGGTTGTCTGTGGACAGTCTGTGTCCTTGCTTTGGCTTTTGGTACTTTGGGCATCTCTGCATCTCTGTGGGCATGTGGGGTCCAGCTCTTCCTCATTTCTTGTTCTGTGCACAGATTATGCAATCTCCAAACCAGACATCCTCACCCGGATAGAGAGGGGAGAGGAGCCTTGTCTTGACCGGTGGGGCCAGGAGAAGGGGAATGAAGTAGAGGTGGGACGTCCAAGGATGATGGGCACTGGTAAGTATAGGAGCAAGATGTGGTTGGGGGGCCGCCAGGGGCTAGCTGCACCATCGCCTACCCTCTCGGGCTTCCCAGACAATCAGGGAGGGCAGGAAGGGAGCATAGACCATTAACCCAAAGTGGGACCACTCTGTACAAGGCCACCCTGGGCAGGAGTGGGTGGCCGGCTTGAGCCATAGGGTTTCTATATCTGTCTGAGGTGGAACATCACACTCACCTTACGTGGTTGTGATGACCGAGTGATAAATGTTAAGCATGTACATACTGATCACTTTATAATAGTGGAGACTGGCCGGGCGCGGTGGCTCACGCCTGTAATCCCAGCACTTTGGGAGGCTGAGGCAGGTGGATCATGAGGTCAGGAGATCGAGACCATCCTGGCTAACATAGTGAAACCCCTTCTCTAGTAAAAATACAAAAAATTAGCCGGGCGTGGTGGCAGGCGCCTGTAGTCCCAGCTACTCGGGAGGCTGAGGCAGGAGAATGGCGTGAACCCGGGAGGCGGAGTTTGCAGTGAGCCGAGATTGCGCCACTGCACTCCAGCCTGGGCGACAGAGCAAGACTTCATCTAAAAAAAAAAAATAATGGGGACTTAGTAATACCTCCACCAGCAGCACTGCTGCCTCCTGGCATCTTCACGTGTGTCCATGTCCCCGCTATTGCTTGTGCCCCCTATTGCAGTCCCACAACCCCAGCCTGTGGCAGGAAGGCGTGTCATGTGCTGGCTTCCATTTGTGTACATGGCCCTTGGTAGGAGGGCCAGGCATGCCCTGTCCTTGTAGCTGGTATATAGGACAGTGGTTCCAAAGGGGACTGCACATCACAATCCTCTGGGGAGCTTTTTTTTTTCAATTAAATTTTAATAAAGTAGAATAGCACAGTGAATCTCCAAATGATCGTCACCGAAACTCAACACTTTGCTGGGTTTTGCCACATGCGCTTCATCCATCTGTTTTTTCCCTTTTCCTGAACAACGACCACATACCATGATCACACCCACAGAATATCAGAATATCATCTAATACCATCTAATACCTAGCCTTTGTTTTGTTTTCCCTAGTTGTCTCAAAAATGTTTTCTGTAGGTCTTTGGATCCTAATTGTAATACACCCAAGTCCACATTTTACATTTGGTTTACGTCTCTGAAGTATATTAAAAAAACTTATGACAATCCCCCCAGTCTTTTTCAACAGCTTTATTGAGATATAATTCATATACTATATAATTCACCTGTTAAAGTGTACAATTGAGTACTTTTAAAAAAAACTTCAACTTTTAATTTGGATATAGGCATACACCTGTGGGTTTGTTACATGAGTATATTGTGCCCAGGTAGTGAGCATAGTACCCAAGCTTTTCAATCCATTCTCCCCTCGTTCCCTTCCCCCTGTAGTAGTCCACAGTGTCTGTTTTTGCCAGGTTTATGTCAATGTGTGCTCATTGTTTAGGTCCCAGTTATAAGTGAGAACATGCAATATTTGGTTTTCTGTTCTTGCATTAGTTCACTTAGGATTATGGCCTTCAGCTTCATGTTGCTGCACAGGACATGATTTCATTCGTTTTTATGGCTATGTAGTATTCCATGGTGTATATGTACCACATTTTCTTTATTCAGTCCACCACTGATGGACACCCAGGTTGATTCCATGTCTTTGCTATTGTGAATAACATTGTGATGAACATATGTGTGCATGTATATTTTTGGTATAATGATCTATTTTCCTTTGGGTATATACCCAGTAACAGGATTGCTGGGTCAAATGGTAGCTCTGTTTTAAGTCCCTTAAGAAATCTTCAAACTGCTTTCCACAGTGGCTGAACTAACTTACATTCCCATCAACAGTGTATAGGCATTCCCTTTTCTCTACAGCCTCACCAGCATCTGATGGTTTTTGAGTTTTTAATAATCGCCATTCTGACTGGTGTGAGATGGTATCTCATTATGGTTTTGATTTACATTTCTCTGATGATTAGTGATGGTGAGCATTTTTTCATGTTTGTTGGCCGCTTGCATGTCTTCTTTTAAGAAATGTCTGTTCATGTCCTTTGCCCATTTTTTGCTTGTTGATTTAAGTTCGTTATAGATGCTGGATGTTAGACCTTTGTCAGATGCATAGTTTCCAGATATTTTCTCCCATTCTGTAGATTGTCAGCTTACTCTGTTGGTAGTTTCTTTTGCTCTGCAGAAGCTCTTTAGTTTAATTAGGTCCCACTTGTCAATTTTTGTTTTTGTTGCAGTTGCTTTTGAGGACTTAGCCAAAAATTCTTTGCCAAGGGCAATATCGAGGAGGGTATTTCCTAGGTTTTATTCCAGAATTTTTATAATTTGAGGTCTTACATTTAAATCTTTAATCCATCTTGAGTTACTTTTTGCATATGGTGAAAGGTAAGGGTCTAGCTTCATTCTTCTGCACATGTCTAGCTAGTTACCCTAGCAACATTTTTTTAAAAATTTTATTATTATTATACTTTAAGTTTTAGGGTGCATGTGCACAATGTGCAGGTTTGTTACATATGTATACATGTGCCATGTTGGTGTGCTGCACCCATTAACTCGTCACTTAGTATTAGGTATATCTCCTAATGCTATCCCTCCCCCCTTCCCCCACCCCACAACAGTCCCTGGTGTGTGATGTTCCCCTTTCTGTGTCCATGTGTTCTCATTGTTCAGTTCCCACCTATGAGCGAGGGCATGCGGTGTTTGGTTTTTTGTCCTTGCGATAGTTTGCTGAGAATGATGGTTTCCAGCTTCATCCGTGTCCCTACAAAGGACATGAACTCATCATTTTTTATGGCTGCATAGTATTCTATGGTGTATATGTGCCACATTTTCTTAATCCAGTCTATCATTGTTGGACATTTGGGTTGGTTCCAAGTCTTTGCTATTGTTAATAGTGCTGCAATAAACATACGTATGCATGTGTCTTTATAGCAGCATGATTTATAATCCTTTGGGTATATACCCAGTAATGAGATGGCTTACCCCAGCAACATTTATTGAATAGGGAAGGGAGTCTTTTCACCATTGCTTTTTTTTAGTCAGACTACAGGTGCACGCCACCATATCCGGCTAATTTTTGTATTTTTTTGTAAAGACAGAGTTTCACTATATTGCCCAGGCTGGTCTCAAACTCTTGGGCTCAAGCAGTCCACCTACTTTTGCCTCCGAAAATGCTAGTCAGCTTTTTTAGTTACCCTGAGATTCAGTCTGCACTGAAAAGGCAGAATGGATGCTTAATTCTTTCCTTTATCAGTTTCAGAATGAATGAAGAGTTGCTGCCTTAGTAGCCTCCAAAGGTGACCCATGACTTGGCCTTCTTTTTTTTCCTGAGTGTTATTGTGACTTCACAGATGATTGGATATTCCATATGTGCTAGGCCTTTGCAGCCATGATTTTCCTGCTTAAGCTGTCCCATCTTTAGCTAGTGGAAGCCTGCTTTTTAAGTTGGCCCATAGGTTATTCTGATGTGACCTCAATGGCTTTCAGACACCATAAGGTGTGCCAGATTTATGTGTGTGCTTCCTGCTCCAGACCTGGAATCAAAATGTCTCTGGATTTTTGATTTCTATTGGTGAGGAGTGGTATTTAGAGATTACAATGTGAGTGTTAATTGTTGCTGATTTTTGGCACTACTTCTAGGCCTGTTCAGAAAATACATATTTTTGGAAAGAAAAAAGAAATCATGAGTTTATACATTGATATTTCTAATTCAAATTTAATGTTCTTTGGTTTTTTTCTTGAGACGGAGTCTCGCTCTGTCGCCCAGGCTGGAGTGCGAGCTCAGCTCACTGTAAGCTCCTCCTCCCGGGTTCATGCCATTCTCCTGCCTCAGCCTCCTGAGTAGCTGGGACTACAGGTGGCCGCCACCATGCCTGGCTAATTTTTTGTATTTTTGGTAGAGACGGGGTTTCACCGTGTTAGCCAAGATGGTCTCGATTTCCTGACCTCATGATCTGCCCGCCTCGGCCTTCCAAAGTGCTGGGATTACAGGCGTGAGCCACGGCGCCCAGCCTGGTTCTTTGATTTTATATTGTTTATCACTTTCCTTTTAGGTGGAAATCTTAAATTCTCAACGAAATTTGCGTAATTTCTTAAATGATCATATATCCAATCCTACCACTTCATTATCCTATAATTTATCTTACAATTTCAAAACAGTGAAGCCATAATACTATTAACAATTAGACTTCCATTGAAATACAAGATTTCTTTGCAGCTCTTTTTGTCCTCTGTATACATTCTATGCAGGACTTATGGGCAAAATAATGCCTTTTAAAGTCACTTGAAATATTTTCTCTATGTAGTTATGTCACCAGCTTGGTATACAGTTGCATTCATTTGTTTATTTTTAGATTTTTTATTGATTATTCTTTTTGGTTTTTGATTTAACTTAATTTTTTGAATATGTAAGATATTTTATGTTTGCGAAGTCAAAATGATTTAACAGGGTAGATTCAAGGAAGTCTCGTTTCCATCCTTGTGGCCTCTCACTATAGATAATCGTCTTGATTCCTTTCTTATTTATACTACCATGTTTCAATAACACAGAGACATATTTGTATTCCCACCCCTGTCTTATTCAGTAGGTTGTGGAGATCACCTCATATGATTATGTACAGATCTTCCTCAGTTCTTCTGTGGATTCAGAATGTTCTGTGGTATGATAGTTTATTTAACAGTCTGTACCTTGGACATTTAGGGTATTTCCAGTATTTTGCTGATATAAATAATGCTGCAGGGAGTACGTTGTGCATAAATCAGTTCATGTTTTTGCCAACGTATCTTTTTTTTAAATTTATTTTTTGTGAGAAGGAGTCTCACTCACTCTGTTGCCCAGGCTGGAGTGCAGTGGCACGATCTCGTCTCACTGTAATCCCTGACTCCTGGGTTCAAATGATTCTGGAGCCTCAGCCTCTGGAGTAGCTGGGACCACAGGTGTGCGCCACCACACCTGGCTAATTTTCGTATTAGCAGAGACAGGGGTTTCATCATGTTGGCCAGGCTGGTCTCTAACTCCTGACCTCAAGTGATCCACCCTCCTCAGCCTCCCAAAGTGTTGAGATTACATATGAGCCACTGTGCCCAGCCCCAATGTATCTTTGAGGTGTAATCCTGGAAGTTGGATTTCTGGGTCAAAAGGTAAATGAATATGTTATTTGGGGAGAATTTATCTCCAAATTCCCCTCCATAGGGCTCGTATCATTTGCATTCTCATCTGTGTTGTGAGAAGGGTTCTCATGCCAACAGAGGGCAAACTTGTAGGATTCTTTTCAGTGTAATAGTAAGAAGTCTGTCAGTGTAGTTTTAATGGCACCTCTCTTACTGAGTGTGGATGAGTTTTTTTTTCCTTTAGAACTCTTTCTATTTTAATCTCTAATTTTTATGGGTACATAGTAGGTGTGCATATTTATGGGGTACATGAGATATTTTGATACAGGCATACAATGTGTAATAATGACATCAGGGTAAATGGGATATTCATTACCTCAAGCATTTATTATTTCTTTGTATTATAAACATTCCAATTATACTTTTACTTATTATAAAATGTACAATTAAATTATTGTTGACTGTAGTCACCCTGTTATGCTATCACATACTAGATCTTATTCTATTTAACTATATTTTTTACCCATTAACCATCTCTACTTCCCCCCTCGCACCTTCCCCCAACCCTTCCCAGCCTTCGGTAACCATCATTCAACTTCTCTGTCTCCATGAGTTCAATTGTTTTACTTTTTGGCTCCCACAAATGAATGAGAACATGCAAAGTGTGTCTTTCTGTGCCTGGCTTATTTCACTTAACATGATGTCCTCCAGTTCCACCCATGTTGTTGCAGATGACAGGATCTCATTCTTTTCTTATAGCTGAATATTACTCTATTGTGTATATGTACCACCTTTTCTCTGTCCATTTGTCTGTTGATGGACACTTAGGTTGATTTCAAATCTTGACTATTGTGAATAATGCTGCAATAAACATGGGAGTGCAGATACCTCTTTGATACACTGATTTCCTTTCTTTTGGGTATTACTTAGCAGTGGGGTTTCTGGGTCACGTGGTAGTTCTGCTTTTAGTTTTTTTGAGGCACCTCCATACTGTTCTCCATAGTGGTTGCACTAATTTACATTCCCACCAACAGTGTACGAGGGTTCCCTTTTCTCCACATCCTCGCCAGCATGTGTTATTGCCTGTCTTTTGGATAAAAGACATCTTAACTGGGATGAGATGATATGTCATTGTAGTTTTGATTTGCATTTCTCTGATGATCGATTATGTTGAGCACCTTTTCATATACCTGTTTGCCATTTGTACTTTTTTTTTTTTTTTTGAGACAGGGTCTCACTGTGTTGCCCAGATGTGACAGGAGTGCAGTGGCACAATCAGAGCTCACTGCACCCGATTTCCTGGGTTCAAGCCATTCTCCCACCTCAGCCTCCCAAGTAGCTGGGACTAGAGGCATGTGTCACCATGCCCAGCTAATTTTTGTATTTCTTGTAGAGGTACAGTTTTGCCATGTTGTCCAGGCTGGTCTTGAACTCCTGGACTCGAGCAATCTTCCTGCCACAGCCTTCCAAAGCACTGAGATTACAGGCATGGGCCACCATGCCCAAGCTGTATGCCATCTTTTGAGAAATATCTATTCAGATCTTTTGCCAATTTTTAATCAGATTATCTTTTAATTGGGCAATTAGATTTTTTTCCTATAGATTTGTTTGAGCCCCTTAGATATTATGGTTATGAATCCCTTGTCAGATGGATAATTTGCAAATATTTTTTCCCGTTCTGTGGGGTGTCTTTTCACTTTGTTGATTGATTCCTTTGCTGTGCAGAAGCTTTTTAACTTGATGTGATCCCGTTTGTTCATTTTTGCTTTGGTTGTCTGTGCTTTAGGGTATTACTCGAATCTTTGCCCAGAACAATGTCCTGGAGAGTTTCCCCAATGTTTTCTTGTAGTAGTTTGATAGTTTGAGGTCTTATATTTAAGTTTTTAATCTATTTTGATTTGATTTCTGTATATGATGAGAGATAGGAGTTTAGTTTTATTTTTCTGCATATGGATATTCAGTTTTCCTGGCACCATTTATTGAAATAACCATCCTTATTCCAATATATGTTCTTTTTTTTTCTTTTCTTTTCTTTTTTTTTTTCTTTTTTTTGAGACGGAGTCTCACTCTGTCACCCAGGCTGGAGTGTGGTGGCACAATCTTGGCTCACTGCAACCTCCGCCTTGTAGGCTCAAACAATTTTCCTGTCTCAGCCTCCTGAGTAGCTGGGACTACAGGCGCCAGCCACCACTCCCAGCTAATTTTTGTATTTTTAGTAGAGACAGAGTTTCACCATATTGGTCAGGCTGGTTTTGAAGTCCTGACCTCAGGTGAGCCACCCATCTTGGCTGCCCAAAGTGTTGGGATTACAGGCGTGAGCCGCTGCACCTGGCCTAATATGTGTTCTTGACACCTTTGTTAAAAATGAGTTAGCTGTAGATGTATCGATTTATTTCTGGGTTCCCTCTTCTATTCTATTGTTCTATTTGTCTTTTTTTATGCCATTACCATGCTGTTTTGATTACCGTAGATCTGTAGTATAATTTGAAGTCAGGTAATAGATTCCTCCAGTTTTGTTCTTTTTGCTTAGGATGCCTTTGGCTATTTCAGGTTTTTCATGGTTCTGTATACACTTTAGGATTATTTTTTCTATTTCTGTGAAGAATGTCTTTGATATTTTGATAGGAATTGCATTGAGTCTGCAGATTGCTTTGTGTACTGTGGACATTATAACTAATTCATTCTTCCAATCTATGAACATGGAATAGCTTTCCATTTTTTGGTGTCCTCTTCAATTTCTTGCATTAATGTTTCATAATTTTCATTCTAGACATCTTTTACTTCCTTTGTTAAGTTTTTTCCTAGGTATTTTATTTTATTTATAGCTATTGTAAATGGGATTATTTTCTTGATTTCTTTTTCAGATTGTTCACTGTTGGCATATAAAAAGGCTACTGATTTTGTATATTGATTCCGTATGCTGCGACTTTGCTGAATTTATCAGTTCTAATAGGTTTTTTTGATGGAGGCTTTAGGTTTTTCTTTCTTTTGTTTTTTTTAGACGGAGTTTCGCTCTGTTGCCCAGGCTGGAGTGCAGTGGCGCGATCTTGGCTCACTGCAAGCTCCACCTCCCGGGTTCACGCCATTCTCCTGCCTCAGCCTCCCAAGTAGCTGGGACTACAGGCACCCACGACCACGCCTGGCTAATTTTTTGTGTTTTTTTTTTTAGTAGAGACGGGGTTTCACCGTGTTAGCCAGGATGGTCTCGATCTATTGCCCTCAGGTGATCCACCTGCCTTGGCCTCCCAAAGTGCTGGGATTACAGGTGTGAACCACTGCGCCCGGCATAGGTTTTTCTAAATATAAGATCATATAATCTGCAAACAAGGATAATTTAACTTCTTCCTTTCCAGTGTGGATGCTCTTTATTTCTTTATCTTGTCTGCTGTAGCTAGGACTTCCAGGATTATGTTGAATAACAGTGGTGAAAGTGCATGCTTATCTTTTTCATCCTTATCTTGTTCCAGATCTTAGAGGAAAGGCTTTCAGTTTTTCCCCTTTCAGTATGATACTGGCTGTGCATCTGTTGTATATGGCTTTTGTGGTGTTGAAGTATACTCCTTCTTTACCCATTTTTTGGATTTTTTTAATCATGAAAGTATGTTGAATTTTATCAAATTTTTTTTAGCATCAATTGAAATGATCCTGTGGTTTTTTTCTTCGTTCTGTTGGTAAGATGTATCACATTCATTGATTTGCAGAGGTTGAATGATTCTTCCATCCCTGCCTGGGATAAATCCCACTTGGTCATGATGAAAGATCTTTTTAATGTGTTGTTGAATTTGGTTTGCTGGTATTTTGTTGAGGATTTTTGCATCAGTGTTCATCAGGATATTGGCCCGTAGCTTTCTTTTTTAGATGTGTCTTTGTTTGGTTTTGGTGTCAGGGTAATACTGGCCTCATAGAATGAGTTTGGAAATATTCCCTCCTCCTTTATTTTTCAGAATAGTTTGAATAGCCTTGGTATGAATTCCTCTTTAAATGTTTGGTGAAATTCAGCAGTGAAGCCATTACGTCCCTGGCTTTTCTTTGCTGGAAGGCTTTTTATTGCAACTTTGATCTCATTACTTGTTATTGGTCTGTTGAGGTTTTGGACTTCTTCATGGTTGAATCTTGGTAGGTTGTATATGTCTAGGAATTTATCCATTTCTTCTAGGTTTTTCAATTTATTGGCATATAGTTGTTCATAATAGTCTCTAATGATCCTTTGACTTTCTGCAGTATTAGTTGTAATATCTCTTTTTTATCTCTGATTTATTTGGGTCCTCTTTATCTTAGTCTGACTAAAGATTTGTCGATTTTATCTTTTCAGAAAACCAGCTTTTCATTTCATTGATCTTTTGTATTGTTTTTTGTTTCAATTTTATTTATTTATGTTCTGATCTTTATTGTTTTTCCACTAATTTGGAGTTTGGTTTGCTCATACTTTTCTGTTTTTTTAGCATGCATGATTAGGTTGTTCATGTGAAGTTTTTCTACTTCTTTAATAGAGGTACTTATTGCTGTAAACTTTTGTCTTAGTATTGCTTTGCTGTATCTCATAAGTACCATAGGTCAATTTGATATGTCATGTTTCTATTTTCATTTCTTTCAAAAAATTTCTTTCTTTCTCTTTTTTTGTTTTTTGTTTTTTGTTTTTTTGTTTTCAGACAGGGTCTTGCTCTGTTGCCCAGGCTGAGTGCAGTGGTGTGATCACAGCTTACTGCAGCCTTGTCCTCCTAGGCTCAAGCAATCCTCCTACCTTAGCCTCCCAAATAGCTGGGACTAAAGGTGTGTGCCACCATACCTGGCTAATTTTTGATTTTTTTGTGGAGATGGGGTCTTGCTCTGTCACCTAGGGTAGTCTCAAACTCCTGGATGCAAACGGTTTCCCCACCTTGCCCTCCCAAAGTGCTGGGATTACAGGTGTAAGCTGGCCTCAAAAAATTTCTTAATATCCTCGTTAATTTCTTTATTGACCCATTGGCCATTCAGGAACATATTATTTAATTTCCATGTGTTTATATAGTTTCCAAAGTTCTGCTTGTTATTGATTTCTAGCTTTATTCCATTGTAGTCAGAGAAGATACCTGGTATGATTTCAATTTTTTGAATTTTTAAGAACTTGTTTTGTGGCCTAACATACGGTCTATTCATGAGAATGATCCATGTGCTGAGAAGAAAAAAGTGTATTCTGCAGCCATTGGATGTAATGTTCTGTGAATATCTTTAGGTTCATTTGGTCTATAGTGCAGATTAAGTCCGGCGTTTCTCTGTTGGTTTTCTTTCTGAATGATCTGTCCAGTGCTGAAAGTGGGGTGTCAGAGATGCCAGTTATTATTGTATTGGAGTCTATTTCTCTTTTTAGCTCTAATAGTATTTGCCTTATATATCTAGGCGCTCCAGAGTTGGGTGCACATATATTTATAATGTTATTAATATATCCTCTTGCTGAATTTACCCCTTTAGCATTATATAATGAACTTCTTTGTCTCTTTTTATAGTTTCGTCTGAAAATCTGTTTGGTCTGATATAAGTCTAGTTACTCCTACTCTTTTTTGGTTTCCGTTTGCATACAGTAGTTTTTCTATCCCTTTATTTTCAGTGCACATGTGTCTTTATAGGTAAAGTGCATTTCTTTAGGCAACAGATCATTTGGTCTTGTTTTATTATTTATTCAGACACTCTGTGCCTTTTGATTGGAGTTTAGACCATTTACATTCAATGTTTTTATTGATAAGTAAGAATTATCTCCTGCCATTTTGTTATTTGTTTTCTAGATGTTTTGTGGTCCTTCTATCCATCTGTCCATTCAGTTTCTTCTTTTTTATTTTTTGCGTATCTGTTTTAGGTTACCATGAAGCTTGCAGATAATATCTTATAACCCATTATTTTACACTGATGATAGCTTAACACGGATTAAAAAGAAACAAACTGCAAAAAAAAACAAGTAAAGAAAAAAACTAATAACTCTAACTGCATCCCCCTGCTTTTTAACTTTTTGTTTTTTCTATTTATATCTTATTGTACTGTCTATGTCTTGAAAAGTTGTAGTTTTTAAAAATTGGTTCATTTAGCATGCATGATTTTATTATTGGTCTGGTGAGGTTTTGGATTTCTTCATGGTGGAATCTTGGTAGGTTGTATATGTCTAGGAATTTATCCATTTCTTCTAGGTTTTTCAATTTATTGGCATATAGTCCTGGAGGTGGAGGTTGCAGTGAGCCAAGATCGCACCATTGCACTGAGACTCTGTCTCAAAAAAAAAAAAAATTGGTTCATCTTTAGACTTTCTACTCAAGATATGAGTAGCTTACACATTACACAGTACAATTACAGTATTATAATATTCTGTGTTTGTGTACTTACTATTACCAGTGAGTTTTGTACCTTCAGATTTTTTTTTTATTGCTTATTCATGTCCTTTTCTTTCTGATTGAAGTACTCCCTTTAGCATTTCTTGTAGGACAGGACTGGTGTTGATGAAATCTCTCAGCTTTTGTTTGTCTGAGAAAATCTTTATTTTTCCTTTATGTTTGAAGGATATTTTTGCTGGATATATTATTCTAGGATAAAAGCTTTTTGCCTTCAGCACTTTTATTTTTAGTTTTTTGGAGACAGAGTCCCTCTGTTGCCCAGGCTGGAGTGAAGTGGCACAATCTTGGCTCACTGCAACCTCTGCCTCCCAGGTTCAAGTGATTCTTGTGCCTCAGCCTTCCAAGTAGCTGTGACTACTGGCATGTGCCACCACATCTGCCTAATTTTTTTGTATTTTTAGTAGAGACGGGGTTTCGCCATATTGGCCAAACTGGTCTCAAACTCCTGAGCTCTGGCAGTCCGCCCACCTCAGCCTTCCAAAGTGCTAGGATTACAGGCATGCGCCACCACGCCTGGCCCTTCAGGACTTTATGTCATGCTACTCTCCTGGGCGTGATGGCTCACGCCTGTAATCCCAGCACTTTGGGAGGCCAAGGCAGGTGGATTACGAGGTCAGGAGATCGCGACCATCCTGGCTAACATGGTGAAACCCCGTCTCTACTAAAAATACAAAAAATTAGCCGGGCATGGTGGCGGGCACCTGCAGTCCCAGCTACTCGGGATGCTGAGGCAGGAGAATGGCCTGAACCCAGGAGGCGGAGCTTGCAGCGAGCCGAGATTGCGCCACTGCACTCCAGCCTGGGCAACAGAGCGAGACACAGTCTCAAAAAAAAAAAAAAAAAAGTCATGCCACTCTCTCTAAAACTTGTTAGATTTCCACTGAAAAGTCTGCTGCCAGACGTATTGGAGCTCTATTGTATGTCATTTGTGTCTTTTCTTTTGCTGCTTTTAGGATCCTTTTTTAATATCCTTCACCTCTGGGAGTCTGATTACGAAATGCCTTGTGGTAGTCTTATTTTGGTTAACTCTGCTTGGTGTTTTCTAACCTTCTTGTACTTGAATATTGGTATATCTTTAGGTTTGGAAAATTCTCTGTTACCATGTTTGAGTAAAGGTTTTTTTTTTTTGCGTGTGTGTGTACAGAGTTTTGCACTGTTGCCCAGGCTGGAGTGTAGTGGCATGATCTCGGCTCACTGCAAACTCCGCTTCCCAGGCTCAAGTGATTCTCCCGCCTCAGCCTCCCAAGTAGCTGGGATTACAGGTGCCCGCCACCGCACCCAGCTAATTTTTGTAGTTTTAGTAGAGATGAGGTTTCACCATGTTGGCCAGGCCAGCCTCAAACTCCTGGCCTCAAGTTGATCCACCCGCCTCAGCCTCCCAAAGTGCTGGGATTATAGGCGTGAGCCACTGTGCCTGTCCGTGGCTAGGGCTGTTCTAAATGCTTCCTCTGTGAGGGGGCGCCAGCTAGGTTGTGCCCGGTGTTGCTTTCTGCTGTGACAGGCAGCACTGAGTTCCGATGCGAAGTCCTCCGATCACTGCGCTCTCCCTCCCCTAAGCGCACACATTCTGTCTCTGGTGCCACGTGGCTGCTGCGGGGGTATGGAGGAGGGTTGGTATCGGCAGTTCAAGACTGTCTTTCCCACCCTCTTCAGTGCTTCTTTCCTTCATATGATGTTACAATCAGGTACTGTGACTGCTCATCTGGTTTTTGGTTTTTTTGAAGGGCTTTCTTGTGTGAATAGTACTGAATTTGGTGTTTCTGAGGGGAGATAATCGCTGGAGGGTTGTGTTTGACCATCTTGTTCCCTCCCTCCCTTTTTGAGGCAAGATGTCACTCTGTCATCCAGGCTGGAGTGCAGTTGCATAATCATGGTTCCCTGTAGCCTTGAACTCCGAGGCTCAAGTGTCTTCCCACCTCAGCCTCCTGAGTAGCTAGGACTACAGGCATGTGCTACTATGCCTGGCAGTTTTTAAAATTTTTGTAGAGACAGGGTCTTGCTGTGTTGCCCAGGCTGGTCTCAAACTCCTGACCTGAAACAGTCCTCCTGCCTTGGCCTCCCAAAGTGGCAGGATTACAGGCATGAGCTGCCGTACCTGGCCCTATTTTTTTATATGTTTAAGGGCCATTTAAATTTCTTATTCTGTGAATTACTTATGTTTCTTGCTCTAGGAATCTTTTAAAAAATGCATATTTCCTAGGCCCACCCTGAACCTACTGATGAGATTCCCAGGGGTGCTCCCCAGGGGATGCTGCTATACTAGCCTAGTATAGGACTTGGGTTTGGGAACCCCCATTGTAGTGTTCTGAGCCAGGAGTCCCTAAAGAGCCAGGTGTGTGTGTGTGTGTGTGTGTGTGTGTGTGTGTGTCTCACTCTGTAGTGTTCTGAGCCAGGAGTCCCTAAAGAGCCAGGTGTGTGTGTGTGTGTGTGTGTGTGTGTGTGTGTGTGTGTGTGTGACTGAGTCTCACTCTGTTGCCCAGGCTGGAGTGTAGTGGCACAATCTCAGTTCACTGCAACTTCCACCTCCCAGGTTCAAGCGATTCTACTGTCTCAGTCTCCTGAGTAGCTGGAATTACAGGCATGTACCACCATGCCCGGCTAATTTTTGTATTTTTAGTAGAGACAGGGTTTCATCATATTGGCCAGGCTGGTCTTGAACTCCTGACCTCAGGTGACCCGCCTGCCTTGGCCTCCCAAAGCACCGGGATTATAGGCGTGAGCCACTGTACCCAGCCCCTCCCCCCCTTTTTTAGTCACTCTTTATTCAAAATATATCAGCCCTTTTACTTAGAGAGAAAATATGAAAGTAAACATTTGTTCTCTTGGCCTCCATAACGAAACCTGTATTCAGAATATGTCCACTTTAAAAAGAAAAGATTTGTAGAGTGTCAAGCTGAAACGTGGGAACTTTGGCATGTATTGTTTCTGTGAGTCCAGTTCTTTTTTTTTGGAGTTGGAGTTTCTCTCTTGTTGCCCAGGCTAGAGTGCAATGGCTCGATCTTGGCTCACTGCAACCCCTACCGCCCGGGTTCAAGTGATTCTCCTGCCTCAGCCTCCCAAGTAGCTGGGATTACAGTTGGGCGCCACCATGCCTGGCTAATTTTTTTTTATATTTTTAGTAGATATGGGGTTTTGCCATGTTGGTCGGGCTGGTCTTGAACTCCTGACCTCAAGTGATCCACCTGCCTCAGCCTCCCAAAGTGCTGGGATTACAGGCATGAGCCACCGTGCCCGGCCTGTTTCTGGGAGTCCAGTTCTTTCATTCCTCTATAGCCGATGCCTGCCTACTCTGGGCACTGGTTGTCACCACCACAGTCTACTCTTTTTTTTTTTATTCCCATTTTACAGATACACTTTAAAATTTATTTTAAAATTTATTTTTTATTTATTTTTTGTTCTGAGTGGTATACTCTTGTGTGTCGTCACTTGTAACAGCTGAGCTCATGGCATTTTCTGGGAGACGGTGCTGCTGTCTCTCCTGCCGTTCTTTCTTTCTTTTTTTTTTTTTTTTTTTTGAGACGGAGTCTTGCTCTGTCGCCCAGGCTGGAGTGCAGTGGTGCAATCTCAGCTCACCGCATGCTCCACCTCCCAGGTTCATGCCATTCTCCCTGCCTCAGCCTCCCGAGTAGCTGAGACTACAGGTGCCCGCCACCACACCTGGCTAATTTTGTGTATTTTTAGTAGAGATGGGGTTTCACTGTGTTAGCCAGGATGGTCTCGATTTCCTGACCTTGTGATCCGCCCACCTGGGCCTCCCAAAGTGCTGGGATTACAGGTGTGAGCCACTGCGCCTGGCCCTCTCCTGCCGTTCTTTCAAAATCATCTTCAATGAGGTTGCCTTCTTGGCCTGTGCTTCCCTTTATTCATCTGGGGGCACTGGAGGCCAAGGAGCTGCGTGGAGTCTTCACCTGATGGAACTGATGGAAGTGGCATTTTTGGAGAGGCCTGGGACTGCCCCAACTAGGAGCACTGCTGACTTGCAGGCTGCTTGATCCTGGGGGTGCTGCCCCTTTGCCAGTGCTGTCCCCCAAATCCAACTGCAGTGGAATCTGGCTCTTCCTCCCAATATTTAAAAAATTATTCTTAATTTTTTTTGGCAGGGTCTTGCTCTGTCACTCAGGCTGGAGTTGTGCAATCATAGCTTACTGCAGCCTCAACTTCCCAGGCTCAGGTGATCCTCCCACCTCAGCCCCCTGAGTAGCTGGAACTACAGCGTATGCCACCACACCCAGCTCATTTTTGTATTTTTTTGTAGAGGCAGGGTTTCACCATGTTGCCTATACTGGTCTCAAACTCCTGAGCTCAAGCACTTCTCCCATCTTGGCCTCCCAAAGTGTTGGGATTACAGGCATGAGCCACTACGCCCGGCCTTATTTTCAATTCTTAGTGGCTCACGAACAGTCAGGATTCATATTTTCACTTAGACTGTTCTGTTTCTCATTCTTTTTTGAGGCTTCATCCTGCTCAGTCACCACCTTGTGATGCTTGGGGCTGTTTAGTAGGATGGATGATGTGTTTCTCTTTGTTGTAGGAAGGATCCAAAGATGAAACTTCAGAGGATGATCCACTGAAATTTTTAGGATCTGCTGATGAAGCAACCGTCTTTAGGCTTGTCATGAAAGTAACATTTTTAGGGGCAGTGTAACCCGTTGGTTTATAACTCTCCCGTACGTAAAGGGGAATCGGTAGCAGTGTTAGCAGGCACAGACTCAACTGGATTATTACTTTTCATCACTATTTTACCTTTTGATAACCTTCTAGCTGGTTTTACCTCTTCTGTTAGAAGAGAACCTCAGTTGAGGTAGAGTGGACAGGACCCCACTTGGGTTACTTTTTATTTATTTATTTATTTGAGACAGGGTCTGGCCCCGTTGCCCAGGTTGGAATGCAACTGGCACAATCATGGCTCACTGCAGCCTCATACTCCTGGGCTCAAGCCATCCTCCTGCCTCAGCCTCCCAACTAGCAGGGACTGCAGTCATCTGCCACCATACTTGGCTTTTGGTTGTTATTTATTTATTTATTTATTTTGAGGTGGAGTCTCGCTCTGTTGCCCAGGCTGGAGTGCAGTGGCGTGATCTCGGCTCACTGCAAGCTCCGCCTCCCGGGTTCATGCCATTCTCCTGCCTCAGCCTCCCAAGTAGCTGGGACTACAGGTGCCCGCCACCACGCCCAGCTAATTTTTTGTATTTTTAGTAGAGACGGGGTTTCACCGTGTTAGCCAGGATGGTCTTGATCTCCTGACCTTGTGATCCGCCTGCCTTGGCCTCCCAAAGTGCTGGGATTACAGGCGTGAGCCACCGCGCCCGGTCTGGTTGTTCTTTTATCTCTGACAAGGCATTGTTCTCTGGATGCTTAAGTTTAGGAAGATCCAGCGTGGTAAATTCCAACCCAGGTTTGGAGGTAGAGCTACTTTTTCCATGATTCTGGGTTTCTTGTCTGTTCCCTTCTGATCTGATGCCCATGCAATTTCAAATTCCTCTTAGCATCAAGTGGACAAATGATGTGAGCCATTTGCTGATTTCATCTCTGATGGTAGCATTCTGTCAACTCTCACTGTCAGCCTTTTGCTCATCATAGTTTTTTTCTTATCATCTTTTTTTGCTTAAAAAAAAAAGAGCTTTGGCCAGGCACTGTGGCTCACTCCTGTAATCCCAGCACTTTGGGAGGCCAAGAGGGTGGATCACAAGGTCAGGAGTTCAAGACCAGCCTGGCCAAGATGGTGGAACCCCGTCTCTACTTAAAAAATACAAAAATTAGCCGGGCGTGGTAATGGGCGTCCGTAATCCCTACTACTCGGGAGGCTGAGGTAGAGAATTGCTTGAACCTGGGAGTCGGAGTTTGCAGTGAGCCAAGATTGCGCCACTGCACTCCAGCCTGGGCAACAGAGCGAGACTCCGCCTCAAAAAAAAAAAAAAACTTCAAAAAAAAAATCAGAGTTTGATTTCTTGTGTGAGAGGACAAGTGCTCATTTCGGGGCTTTACCATTTGAAAGTCTTGCTAACAGCTGGGTTGGTTACGATCACTCTGGGAGGCGGGCACTGATTAAACATGTATATAGACACGGGTTCTAAGAAGTAGGCGTAGGGATGGAGTTATCTTGAAAGACAACTTCTGAGGGGAAAACCTTGACGCTCCTAACGCCATATCTTCAGTTGTGTTTCTGCCCTGCCTTGGGTCCCCTATGCCATAAGAGCAGCTTGGAGGAGGAGGAGGAGGCCCGACTGCGGGAGGTGGTGACCACCCCACTGGCTGGTGGGACAGGCATGGTGTTTCTCTTTCCTGCCTTAAAATGCCAGATTCTGTCATGACCTGCCTGGTGATCATTACCGTGAATTCCTGTCTGCTGAATTCCTGTGCTGCAGTTTCCTTCTCTGGGACATGAGGCTTTAGACTGGAATGTAGCTGCCAGGTATTTG
The DNA here is from genome assembly GCF_029281585.2 of Gorilla gorilla gorilla. Taxonomy (NCBI): domain Eukaryota; kingdom Metazoa; phylum Chordata; class Mammalia; order Primates; family Hominidae; genus Gorilla; species Gorilla gorilla. The sequence goes on from NC_073230.2 coordinate 158,248,961, forward strand.
GTGGGGTCCACCTCACTATCATGCCCTGTGCTGGAGCTGAGGCCCCAGGATCGCAGTGACTCTGCCTTTCCCCAGAGGGTCCCTGGTCATCTGGGCAGGAGACCTCCATGTTGTGCTCAATGTCACTGATTTACATTCTCCAGGCCTCCCTCCATATCCAGAGCACCTCACCAGCCCACTTAGCCCTGCCCAGGAGGAGCTGAAAGAAGGGCAGGCCCCCAAGCAGCAGCAGGACTCAGAGGCGAGAGTGGCCCCAGCTGGGCCAGAAGCAGGTGAGTGAGGACAGTGAGGCGGCAGGATGAACAGTGTCCCGAGGCAGCATGCGATCACCAAGCGATGGTGCTGAGGAAAAGCCCTGGAAGCGTGGGGCTGGGAGAGAGGGCTGGGAGACTGGTTGGGCTGGGCCGGACAGGCTTTCTGGGAAAGAGGCCCCTGAGACAGGCCTAAAAGAAGGTAGGTTTTGGCATTTTCAGTGTGAGAAAACAGTCTGTATAGAGGGGTGGGTTCCTCTGCATGTTGGGGGCCTGGGCACATGGGTCCGGTGGAGTGAGGGGAGGGGGTAGATGGGTGTTTTGTGCCTCCCCAGGGTCTTTACGAGGGTCCCATCCACGGGGCAATGTGTGTCCTGTGCCTAGCACGGCGCCAGCATGGTGTTTCTCAGTAAACACCCTCTTTCTGAAGACCTACTGGGAACTCTGGCTTTAGTCATCCTTCCAGACTTCTTTGTCTGCTTTTATTTAAAGGCAGTCCCTGCCTGTCCTTTCACAAAAATGTATATCAGGGCATTTAGCGGAACACTTGGCAAACAGTCCAGAGCTCTCTGTTCTCTGTCGAGTGTTCCTCTGCGGGGCTGGCTCCTCCACCTGGTCCTGCCACTGGCCCGACTTTCAGTCTCTGGTTGCTTTCCCTGCGGTGATTTCTGGGTATCTTCCCCACTGGATCATCCTCCCTTCCCTGGGTTTCTCTTTCCAGCCAGTGTGTAAGTCTGGGCTCTGCTCATGGAGTTGGAGAGATGGGACCCTCTTAGGTGGGAAGGCAATGTTCCTGCCGCATTGCAGACCTGGAACGGTGTCCGGGAGCCTCCCAACCCTCTGTTCTTTTCAGGCTCATCAGGGTGACAGATGCTGAGGGACAAGTCATTAGCACTGGCCTGCAGGAGTGTTGGGGACATGGCCTTCGTAGCTCTTGTCTCACCTCTGAAGCCCTCGGGACAGAAGCCCTAGGCCTCCTTTCCCTGACAGGGACTTGCGCACGTCCAGGGCTGCTGGGGAGATGGCTGTGCATGCTGCAAGCCGCGGGTGTCCAGCAGCCGGTGTTGGGAGAGGCCCTCGCCGAGTCTTTCTCACGTGGCCCCCAGCCAGCACCAGCATTTTATCCTTGATTAAGCCAGAAGGAGAGTCTTTAGATGGGGAGTCTCCAACCTTCCCCACCAGGGACATCCTGCCAGGCATGGGGCCTGGGGAAGAAGGGCGGAGGCACCTGTGGCCGCAGCAGAGCCCCACAGGAGCGTGGGGGCCTTTTGGGAGTGGGGTGGGGTTGGGGTTGGGTGGTGGGACCTGGTGAAGGGCTTCCTCCTGAGGGTTCTCTTCCTCCCTCTCCAGCTTCTATCTCCCTGGGGACTGTGGGGACCCAGATCAGTCTGGGGTCCTTCCTGGTCTTTCCCCATTGTGGTCTGGTCTGGCCTGGCTGGAAAGGCACTGCATGAAAACCCAGGCATCAGATCCCAGGCATGTGGTCCGATGATGATGGAAAAGCTGTTCACGTGGTCTTGGCGTGGCTGGGCTCCCAGCCCCCCCATGTCCACAGTCTGTGTCCCTCTGCCTAGAGTCTGTGCTTCCCTGAGAGGGCAGGGTGCCAGGACCCTCCCTCACATTAGGGAACCCTGAGAGCTGGGTGCTGAGACCTGGGGTCTCACGTCTCCAGCACATTGCTGTGATCACCTGCCACTGCCTTGGTTGTCCTTGTCACTGCTGTCCCAGCAGCTCCTTGGCTCCACCCAACCTGGGAGTTGAGTGAGACTCACACAGACCCAGGCAGGAATCTCAGGTCCCAGTGCCTCCTCTGTGTCACCAGTGAGTGTAGTGGCAGACAGGTCGTGGACGCTCTGTGTGGATTTGTCATGTGGATGAGCAGCTGAGCATGGGTGCAGCACTCACCACCTCTAGTCCACAGAGGCCTCTTAGGGTGGTCTGGGGGCATGCAGGGCCCCTGGGGCTCATTGTCTTTCACAGATGGTAACTAATGTCACCAGAACTCTTGGGTGTGGGGTCCTGCCACCCTCTCTGCTGTGCCCAGGGTCTCTGCTTCTGTGTCCCACTCCAGCTGATCCCTGACCTCCAGGCTCCCTGGCTCCTGGCCTTGCAGTTTGATCTCCCCTCCCCTGATGTCCTTAGCTTGGCCTCCAGGAATGAGGCAGATGACAACAATCAGGACTGAGTGACCGTGTGAGGCAGTGCCTGTGTGGCAGGGCTCAGTGAGCAGGACCCCTGCAATGTGCTGTGAGCACTGTGGGGAGATAGGGCCCGGGCTGAGGCTGGAAGCCAGGACTGGGCCGAGTGACCTGGGGGACAGGGTGGTGAGGTCCACTTGGAAACCAGCATAGACTCCTTTTGCCAGGTGGTGGTGTGGCCATCAAGACAGAGGCACAGTCTGAAGACGAGATGACGCCTGAGCGGCTCTTTCTGGGGGTGTCCCGAGGCCAGACCGAGTGTAGAATCCCCCGAGGGCCCAGGAACAGGCCTGGGGGCCCCAGCCGTCATCAGGCCCAGGGCGTGCCCAGGGTGCGGGCAGGGGAGCCACGGCCACCGGGGGCCGGTGGGGAGACGCCCCGAGTCCTCTCCCGCAGGCGGCAGCGGGCATTCCCCTGCCCCGACTGCGGGCAGAGCTTCCGCCTGAAGATCAATCTGACGATTCATCAGCGGACCCACGTGGAGGAGGGGCGGCAGGAGGCCCCCGGCCGCTCGCTCACCAGCTGCGGGGACAGCCAGGCCATGCTGGAGCCGGGGGAGGTGGTGGTACCCGGCCCTGTCATCCGCTGGCTCCCCGAGGAGCCTGAGGGTCGCCGCTCCGTGGCAGGGGGCCGTGCATTGGTGGGGCGGCGGCCTGCAGCCAGCAAGATGTACCACTGCAGCGAGTGCCTGCGCTTCTTCCAGCAGCGCAAGAGCCTGCTGCTGCACCAGCGCCTGCACACCGGCAACGGCCAGGGCTGGCCCGCCTGCCCCTACTGCGGCAAGGCCTTCCGCCGGCCCTCGGACCTCTTCCGGCACCAGCGCATCCACACCGGTGAGCGGCCCTACCAGTGCCCCCAGTGTGGCCGGACCTTCAACCGCAACCACCACCTGGCCGTGCACATGCAGACCCACGCCCGAGGCCAGGTGGGCCCACACTTGCCTGCCGCCCCTGCCCGCCACGGGAGCCTGCCCCTGCCCTGGCCCAGCCGGAAGGAGGAGGGCTGAGCCGGCAGGAGCCCACAGAGGACCCCTGGCGGGGTCTCTCCCCTGTGCCTGACGCAGGTTCTTCCTCTTCCTGGGATGGAGAGAGGTTTGTTGTTTTTACCCATTCAAATGGGAAGCTAGCCGCCCTTCTGGTGACAGTGTGTGTGACCGGGTGCTTTCTGTTTCCTGTTTGCACTCTTCGCTGCCTTTTCTGCATTCCTGACTTCTAAAAGTTTCCTTAAGGCTTAAGGGATGCCTTATTTTTGATAGGGCCTCTGATAGGTACCACAGCCAAGAGGACCAGAGATCATGGCCCTTCCAGTATGGGGGCGATAGAGACATCGGGGACCTGGGATTTTTGTTTTGTGCAGAGATCTCCTGCCTGCTGTCACCATGAGAAACAGTGGAATGGAGTGGATGGATGGCCTGACCTGAAGAAAGGGCCCTGGAAAGTTTTCTACTTTGCTATTTTGAAACTTTTTTTCCCTTGTTATAGAGGCTTTCAGGTGCTTTTGTAAATGTGTGTAGTTGTTAATGGAACTTTGCCTTTTGCAAAGTCGGAAAGAGCCGGCTTTTCCATGTGAGGCTCGCAGAGCTGAAAGGGGAGCTACGTCCACCAGCCTGTGGGTCTTTTTGTTGTTGTTGTTGTTGTTGTTGTTGTTTTTAAGATGGAGTTTCACTCTTGTTGCCCAGGCTGGAGTGCAATGGTACAATCTCCGCTCACTGCAACCTCTGCCTCTCGGGTTCAAGTGATTCTCCTGCCTCAGCCTCCTGAGTAGCTGGGATTACAGGCGCCCACCACCACTCCCGGCTGATTTTTGTATTTTTAGTAGAGACAGGGTTTCCTCATGTTGTCCAGACTGGTCTCGAACTCCTGATGTCAGGTGACCCGCACACCTCGGCCTCCTGAAGTGCTGGGATTACAGGCGTGAGCCACCACTCTTGGCCCAGCCTGTGGGTTTTGATGGGGATGTCTTGGCTGCTGTCTTGGAAGCACAGTGTCTCCCCATGTGTGTGTTTCTTGGCCCAGAGTGACTCCCAGTATTCCTAGTCCTTCCCCACAGGATAGTCACATCCATTATTTACTTTTGTTGTCAGCTGGGAGGGGAAACTGAAGCCTGGACACTTCTCCCCAAGGGCTCAGTGTTCATGGGTGTGTAAGATCCATTGACTGGACCCCAGAAAGCACCCTGAGGGGCAGTGCAGAGAGAGCCCAGGAAGCCCCTCCACTAGAGGAGGCCCTTGGTCTGGCTAAGGACCATGTCCACCCTGGGCCTCCAGGCCTGCTTTTCACATTAAAGGCGGGGCAGTCTCCTCTCAAAGGAGTTCTCCCTTGAGCACTTTGGGCTCTGGGGCAGAGTTGGGCTAGGAGATCTGGGTGAATCCTTTAGTCACAGCTAGTCTCATGTTCCTCTTCTGTCAAAGGGGGTCATGGCCCCAGTGTGTCCTACCTCAGAGTTGTCAGGGTCAAAGTAACAGGCACTGGGACAAATATGAAGCCTAGCTTTGTGCTTCCTTTCAAATTCAGGGCCTCCTTTCTACTCCATTCCAGCCTTTTTTTCCTGTCAGAATCCCTCAGGAAGGACCTTTATCTTCTGGAGTGAGTGGCAGTTCCACTGGGTTCAGTGAAAGACTCTCCCATGGGGCTCTGTTCCCCAGGAGTCCTTTGTATTTTGGTGAACAAATTTTTACCAAAGCATGAGATTCAGACTGTAGAAGTTCAGGCAATAATATGACGCCTCATGGGGCAGTCTGGAGGTCAGCTGGCTTCCGGTGTCTCTCATCACACCACTGCGGATGGTGTCTGTAGAGCAGCCTTGGTGTGGGTGACTCTGAAGCTGGAGTGATGGGACCCCAGCTATCCTTGTTTTTTACCGCCTTGTCTGGCACTGTGACCACCCTTCAGGGCTGCTTCTGGGGCTCTTGGTCCCTGGATGTGCCATTTCCTTGCCCTTCTGACCCTCACACTTCTTCCAAAGTCTTGAGCAGAGTTGGGGGCCAATGGTAGCATTGCTGTCATCTCTGGGAGGAGGGTGAGTATACAAGTCAGTGACAGTTCAGCCAGGCTCCCTTGGGTTTGGGAAGAGGCACTGCCCTTCTGTGCTGTGGATCCTGCTTGTCTACTCTGGAGTCCCGCCACCCTTGCCAGGAGCTTCACAAAACAGAGACGGGCTGTCAGCAAGAGCTCAGAATGTGGTGCAAGTGCAGGTGCACGAGTTTAACCCTCAGCTGCAGGAGCTAGTCTCAGGTGTTCTGGGGATACCTCAGGCTAAGAATTTTGCCGACTTTCTGGGCTTGTTTGGCTAATGCCAAATGCCCCTGCTTAAATATCACAAGGTGCTGATTCTCCTTTTTTCTTTTTTTCATAGCAATGTGCTCAAACTTTCAGCTAGGTCTTGTGAGTTTGCTTAGCACTCAGACCTGTTTAAGTAACGTTCTTTACATTGAAACAAGTCAACCGAAGCTTTGTGGTGCAGGAGCTGAGGGTGCCCCAGACTCGGTGGGAGCCCTGGTTGGGCCCCAAACTCTCCCAGCAGGGTCCTCGGTTTCCTCATTTGTGAAATAAATGGGTGGGCCACGACGTTAATAAGCCCAAGAGAACTGTGAAGGTGGTAGTCCCTTGCCCTAATTGGTGCTCAATAAAGTTGTTGGCATAAACGAGTGCGTGCGCGTGATCTGGTTTCTGCTCTCTGGGAGGTGAGTGGCTGTGCGGGGCGGTGGCAGCTGGCGACACCTGCGGGCTGTTGGGCACCAGCCCGGGGCGGGCGCTCACACCTGTGGGGCGGGCGCTCACACCTGTCGGGCGTTCACAAAGGCCCGGCGCACGCTGTGGGGGGCGGGGCCTCCCGGGTTGGCCAATGAAAAGCTGGCACTGGGTCGGAGGCGCCAGCCAAGTTTGGGCGGAGCTTCCACCACCGGCCAATGGGGATCTGGCTTCGGGATGTGGGCGGGGCCCACCCGGTCGCAACCCGTTGAGTCTCTGCACAGCTGCCGCCCTGACGTGTTTTCCGCGTGTCCGGAGTCCCGGCGGCCCCGCGAGCTCGGTCCGTGCGGGGAAAGCAGGGCTGACGCCGTCTGCGGAGAGGACTGCGCAGCCGGGCTTGTGTGGGGCCGCGCGTAACGGCAGCGGCTACTCCCTGCCCAGGCCGGCCAGCACAGGGCCATGGCCGAGGCGGCTGCGCCTCCGGTAAGGGCGACCCTCGTGGAGGCTTGGGGACGTGGAGCCGAGTCCTGAATTCGCCAGGAGGATGTCCCACCCCCCACCATCTCCGGCGACCTCCTGGAACTGGGGAGGGCTCAGCCCGGGTGGCAGGAGGAGGACAAGGACTCCTAAGGCCACACGATAAACGCCATTCTCGCTCTCCGTTTCCTTGCCTGTGGAATAAGGTGATGGGTAAACACAAGATACGGAGGTTCCCTCCAGCCCTGATATCCACTGGACCCGGCTCTGGGGGGACAGTGGACTGTGGACGTCTTCATTCCAGACTCTCCAAGATTCCTCTTTCTGGACCCGCCTTTTGGCACCGCCCCCAAGTCGACCATCTCAAAGATGCACCCCTCCCTCCAAGCTGAGACCAGTGCCATGGTCTGGGGAGGGATGTCCGCTGCAGTCTGCGGGAGCCAGAGTCTGGCTCCTGGCTGTGAGGTGGGCTCTAGACTTGAGCTCTGATTCCAGTCAGGAGGATTCTGATGCCTGCCCACTCTTTCTAAAATTCCCTGACAAGTCCTTCTGGCTGCTGCTGAGGGGATCTGCATTGTGAGGACTTTTGGTTAGGGACTTCAGGCTCAGGCTTGACCTAGGCCATTGCTGGCCTGCATAAGAACTGTTGAGATTTTCATAGGTTTTTAAAGGTAGAGGGGCCATCTCCTAGTATAAATAGCTTTGCAGTGGTTTTGGATCCATTCCCGGGTGGCACATTTGTGGCAGGGCATTGCAGGGAGGTGAGGATGTTTGCCCCTAATCTGTGAAGACGGTGCTGCCTCCTCTGAGCTCCACTTCATTGTATCAGACAGAGGCCAGACTTGAGGATGGATAGCCATGCTGTGAGGGGAAGGAAAGGGCCAGGTATCTGGTGTCTGGTACCTGGTATGTGTGGGACGCTTTGCTGAATACGTTTATTGGGGAGGTCTCTGAGAAATTCAGTTGCACAGAATTGGATTAATCACAGTCTTTGGTTCATAACACATTCAGATCACTGGTCCATAGCCTTTATATTTGTTTTTAAGAATATAACAGCTGCTAATGTCATACACCATGAGTGCTTTTTCATATCTTCAGTGCATTTCATCCACACAGCCACCTTAGGAGTGAAGGAAGTTAGGATGTCCCCATAAGTGAGAAAACAGAACCTTGGATAAGTAATGTGGCTTGACCTCAGGTTGTGCAGGATTCAGGTGGCAGGAGAGGCACTGAGTCAAGTTCTAGGTGAGTTCCATTTCCAGGAGTGCTCCCTTTATACCTCAGCTGTTCCCTGCTGAGGCATTCCTGGATTTTAAATTTTATTTCTAGCAATACACAATACATTTTCCACCTCCTGTGAACAGGGTATTCCTTGTAATGTTTCCTTGTTCTTTCCTTTTCTGCTTTCAACTTTCTCTGGCCCCTGTTGCCTGGCAGCTAGGAGGGTGGAGACCACCCTGGGGCTGGTTGACAAGGCACCTGGATCATGGGGATGTGGTATCAGGCAGGGCAGGAAGTCACACCAGTAGATGTCAGGGTGGATGGGCCTTAGAAATCACCAAGGCAGAACAACAGGCCTTTCTCCCCTTGAGCCCACTAAGGGGTGTGGGCTTGTTCTAGAAGAAGGTGAGGAGTCAGATTGCTGCCTGGGTATGCACTGGACCCCAGGTCCCCTGGCAGGTGTTCTGGACTTGGGCTTCTCACCATTTCTTGGCTCCTGCTGCTGGCCGTGTTCCCTAGTTGGTTGAGTAATTGGCTGAGTAAATAGAGCCAGTGAGTGGTAGAGCTGGGATCCACTCTCTGTTCATTTATGATGGTAATGTTAGTTATGTCATTTTCCATTGCCCCGGGTCTTGGTTCAGGATTCTTCTCTTGGGGGCTTTGTGCGGTCCGGTGTCTGCTGTCTTTGACTATTAGGTGGGGTCTCTTTGGGGGTCTGACCAGTGAGGCCGCCTGGCACTCAGAAGACGTCTCCCCCATTCCGGAGAATCCTGACCTTCCTGTATTTGGGAATGGCTCTGGGCTGCTCTCCTTCTGGTGGCTGACTTGCGAACTTGTGTCTGGTTTCAGGACTGGCATATGCGGACTGACCTCCAGGGAGAGGCCCAGATCCGATCTGCAGAGATCTCCCTTCTGGCTATCGTGGCTGCTGTTCAGGTGGTGGAGAAGAAGATGGAACCCCAGGCTGCCTGGCTACAGAGCCTGGAGGGATGCACGTGGACAGCCAAGAAGAAGCTGGCTGACTGCGAGAAGGTGGCTGTGGAGTTCGGGAACCAGCTGGAGGCAAGTGGGCCGTGCTGGGGACCCTGCTGCAGGAGTACGGGCTGCTGCAGAGGTGGCTGGGGAACGTGGAGAACCTGCTGTGCAACAGGAACTTCTGGATCCTGCAGTTGCCCCCGGGCAGCAAGGGGGAGGCCCCCAAGGTACAGGAGCTGGGTGTGAGAGGAGAGGCCCTGCCTGGACTCTGTAGGGTCGCCATATGCATAGCGGAAGGAGCCCCTTGGCTGCTGAAGCCTGACCTCTGGGCGTCCAAGGCAGTCACTAGTCGACTTTAAAGGGCTTGAAAAATGTCAGAAGAAAATTGTGACACAGAAAAATGTCTGCTTTGGAAGATGGAATGGGGTTTGCTGGGAGAGATATAGTTGTGCAGCAGTGGTTGTACATGGTCTCTGAGAGTGAGGACTGGCACAAGTAGGAGATATGTGTGCCTGGGAGAGGGGAGGAGAACTCAGGAGCCCCGATCCTAGATCCCATTAGTCACTGGTTCTGCCCCTTAGCTGAAGGCAGTGTGATGGAGTTGAGTTTGCATTTGCTTAGTAGTTTGGCCTGCGATGCCCTCTGCTTTGGGAGAAGGGAGAGGGGACGAGTTGGTTTTGGCTGCTCCATGAAATGGTTGTTATTCATGGTGGGTGCAGGCAACCTGTACTTCCAGGTGCCTGTGACTCCTGAAGACACGGTCGGGTATTTCTCAGAGCAGCAGGGTGGTGGCCTGGAGGACTCATAGAAGGAGTTCTGCAAATGTGTTGTGAAGGGGAGCTGCGAGACCCTGAGCTTCCTGGGTGAGAGGCTGGCCTCTGGGGGCCTCCACACCTTGGTTTTACTCCTTTATTCAATCACATGAGACTCCTGAATCTCAGAGCAGGAAGCATGTGGAGATCATTTCTTCAGCCCTCTGTCTTCAGGCAGGTAGAAGGTATCTGTCATTCTCATTTTGAGGTTTTATGTAATGAAATGCAGAGGTTATGTGACTTGTTCCAGGTCTCGTGGAGTAAATAAACTGGAATCTGCTCCTCGCTGTCCTGCCCTTCGCGTGGTGCCAGAGGCAGCTCCTGCGTGCACACCTGTGGCTCACCAGCCTGTCTGCTCCTGGGGAGCTGGGGCCTCCCCTGGTTTACATCTGCATCTCTAGGACTCCCACGCTGCAGTCTGCACACTGAGTTCTCAGGAGATTCCTGCTGAGCAAAGAAGGATGAATTGTAGGCCTGCTTTTTTTTTTTTTTTTTTTTTTTTGAGACGGAGTTTTGCTCTTGTTTCCCAGGCTGGAGTGCAATGGCGTGATCTCAGCTCACCACACCCTCCACCTCCCGGGTTCAAGTGATTCTCCTGCCTCAGCTTCCTGAGTAGCTGGGACTACAGGCATGGGCCACCACACCCAGCTCATTTTATATTTTTAGTAGAGACGGGGTTTCTCTATGTTGGTCAGGCTGGCTGCGAACTCCCAACCTCAGGCGATCCTCCCGTCTCGGTCTCCTAAAGTGCTGGGATTACAGGAGTGAGCCACCGCGCTTGGCCAGGCCTGCTTTTAAGGATGCCCCAGGTCCAGAAAATCAGGGCCAGCCCTGGGAAGTTCGCTCCTTCAGGCAGGTGTGCGTCTTCGTGTGAGACTTGATCAGACCTGGGTTTTTGTAGCTACCCCACTCCGAAGCTCTCCTGTGTGAACCTGGAATTCTCACTGCTTTGGGCAGGTAAGCAGTTGGCTTTTTGTCCAGTCTCTCCCCTTGTTGGGAGGCTGAGGCCCAGAACACAGTGCCTTCCCTCTCTTTGCCTGGCTGCAGAGGTTCCTCCTTCAGAAAAGGGTCCCAGTGTGCTGTGGGAGGCAGGGTGAGGAGGCTGTCCAGCCTCAGGCGAGGAAGGAGAAGCACATGGAAGGAAGGGCAGCAGGAAGCCTGAGCCTGACTGCCATGAATGGCCAGCCCCACTCTTGGGCCTCAGTTTCCTCATCTGTCTGGACTAGGTGACTTGTCTGTGTGGGCAGTGGATGGGAACCCTTCCTCTTGGCCTCATGGCACTCACTTCTAGCCCACGAAAACTGAGAGGCCTTGCCCACCCTACTCTCCATGCCCCTCAACACACGCCTTGAAGAGGCTGCTCCAAGCCTGGCAGAACACCCTCCCTTTCCAGGCCTGCAGAGGATAGCCCTGCCACTGCCCTTTTCCTCTCCACAGGCCAGGCCACCACCAAGCCAGATCTGGCGCCCGTGGAGAAAGGAGACAGGCAGGCAACTGCAGCCTGCCCAGTGCGGAGAGGGGCCAGAGCCCGGGCACTGGTGAGTCCCTCAGGACGTGGGCCTGGGCCTCTCCACCTGCATCTGGTAAGGGCATCTGGTGTCAGAAGGCCCCCCTGGAGAAAGAGAGGCAGAGGTGGGGGGAAGTGAACTGCTGGGCCTCACAGCTGGTGGTCAGGGCCAGACCCGGGTGTTCTGACACCCAGAGAGCGCCTGGGCCATTTCCCATACTCCATGTCCCTTTGGAGCCATCGCTTGGCCTGAGACCAGTCTGGAGGCTTGAGGGGAAGGGCAGAGGGCATAGCAGATACCAGGAACCTGAGACAGGCCGTCTTGGTGCATGCAGGGTTCCGGGAGGAGCGACGGGCTGGCGGCCTCCGTGAGACCTGCCCTGACACTGCGTCTGCTCCCAGGGCCCTTGGTGCCTGCGTACATGTCCTCCTCACTTTGCAGCCTAATCCCTGCTTCCTCTCCAGGCTTCACTCTCCTTGGGTGAAGGGACTGAGTCTTGCTGTGTTATCCCCCTCCTCTAGCACCTTACACAGTGCCTGGCATGTACTGAGATTATAAATAATAAATAATTATTAAATGAACAGTGAACCAGAATAGAAGCTCAGTTTCCTCCATTTTTCAAATAATAGCATTGGATCAGAATGCAGTCTTTTTTTTTTTTAAAGGTGAGAACCCTTTATTTCAGTGACAACCAGAAACATATAACATGGGGGACAATGGGACCATTCTAGTTGAAGGACAGGAACCCTGGAGCTGGTTGCTCAGAACACAGTGGATCATGCCAAGATACTGCTGCTTGCTTTCTAGATTCTTAGATTTGGGGAGGAAGGCTCCCCTGTGAAGCAGACTCTTTGAGTAGGTAAATTAAGTCACAGTGAGCCCAGAGTGGGGAAGAAGGTGGGGGTTGACAGGGGTACTGAGTGGCTGGCATGTAGGTCCAAGGCTAAAAGTGGCATTTCCAGGCACCTGCAGGGGGCAGGGGCACCAGAGAGAGAGCAGGGTTGAGTAAGGGGTGGGGTGTGGCAGGATGCAGGTCACATAGCCCGAGCTGGGGAGCCCTGAGTGAGAGGCCAGCTGGGCGGAGCGTGGCTCTTGTGGTGTCACTGAGCGCTATTACAGCAGCAGCCTGGCCAACAGCTCCTCCCCTGTGGTGCAGGGAGGGGAGCTGAGCCCAGGCACTGCAGCCACCCCGGTCTTGGGCTGGCCCCCTGCAGCAGGTGTGGGCAGGACTGGGGCATGTTCAGAGGCTGTGGCCGGTGCCACAGTCCCCAGGGCTGAGCAGCTCCTAGGGGGATGCAAAGCAGCAGGCAGGGCCTGGCCAAAGAGCCCCAGGCACGGCTCTGCCATGAGGCTGGGCTTGCACCTGAAGGCAGCTCAAGGAAGCGTGGTGGGTGGAGGAATGAGGCCTGCTCAGGGGATTAGGGTTGCCCTGCGGTCTGGGTAGTCCTTGCCATTCTAGCAGTTACTTCTTGTTTTCCATTCTCTGTAAACTTTTCCAGATTTCTCCAGGAGAGAGCTTTGTTTACCCCCCAGGACTGGGCCTCACTCCTAAAAGCTGCTTCTAAACCCTTTGCGTGCAGGCCCCAGACAGTGTGGGTGCAAGAAATCCTGCAGGCCCCAGACAGTGTGGGTGCATGACTGCTTTATCTGTTGGATGTTTCCACAGGCGGGCTGTTGCTGCCAGAATTCTAGAAGCAGTGTAAACGGGCTGCTCATTCATTAGGTACGGGCAGGGTCTGGGCACTGGACTTTCAACACTTTCCTCCCGTGATTCTGGTGCCGTTAGTTTGAAAATCACGGCTCAGAGATCCCTCTGAACAGAAAGTGACCCGCCTCTAGCCATTGAAAGTGTCTATGTTTTGATTATGCAAATGGATTCTTACACGAATATGTTCTTACTAAGCAATGTGGAGGTCACGGGTAAAGCTAAGCGGCTCTCTGCTGGCCACCCGCCCAACCCCAGGCCCCTCCCAGGGTAGCCACTGTGATCATTCTGCTGCATAACCTTTCAGGCTATTTTCTCATGCACATACTTACTTGTGTGTACTGTAGAAAAATACAGGGGTTAAGAACACACAGATATACACTACGTATCTTCTGCAGTTTGCTGTTTTCACTCAACAATATGTCTTAAGGATCTTTTCGTGTGATACATTTTGATCAATTTCCCCTCTGAAAGGGTTTCCAGGGCCCTGGTTAATGGTGGAGCAAGCCTGGTGTGTGGCAGCCAGGTTGGGCTGGTGTCTTCAGAGTGGCTGTGTCAGAAGTGCCTCGTGTATGACAGAAATAAGTGAGCTGTGCCCTGGCTATAAAATCTGGCAGCGTTGAGTGACTGGCCAGCAGTTAGATATGGGTGGCTTGGAACGTTCTCCATTCATTCATTTATTTAACAGAAAATGTGCCTACCCTGTGTCAAGCCTGGAGCAGGAAGAGGAGCAGTAACTATTCCCTGATCTTTAGATAGGCCTTAGAGGTGGGCACAGATCGGTGAGGTCGCCCAGTCCTTGAAGGACACCCACCTGAGGGCACTGTAGGATCTGTATTTGGCTGCTGTAACAGAGACTGAAGAAAACAAAACCAAAACCGCAGCTTCCACACGGCAGGGGGTGGTCTCCCTCCCGACAGAGCTTGTTTGGCAGCTCGCAGGCCCAGGCTCCTTCCAGCCTATCGCTCCACCATTCCTGGGGCCAGGCCTTGTTGCTGTGGTTCGAGATGGCCCGTGACCATGCCCGCGGCCCTGTTGAAGGAAGCAAGGGGATGGGCTGGGGGTTGGGGTGCCCTTTCCCTTTTCCTTTAGTTGATGCCTTTCCCTTTAAGCAAACACATTGGTTTCTTGTACATTTAGTACTTACTGTGCACTTTATAAACATTGACCCATTTAAGCTTATTCCAACTCTGTTTCCTCAGATCATAGATGAAGAAACTGAGGCACAGAGAGGCCGAATCCACTGTCAAAGGTCCCGTAGCTGGAGGAGGCAGCGCCCCTCACATCCATTAGTCAGACCAGCCACAGGGCACATCTACTTGCAGGGAGGCCCAGCAACAAGGTCTGGAGTCTAGGAGGCCACATGCCCAGCAAGACACCAAGTGCTCTGTTAGTGTTGAAGCGGGGTGGATGGCATTGGAAGATGGCTGGTCATCCCCGTCACAGCTCACAGCCCGTCATTCACAGACCAAGCTCCCCTGGCTTGACTCGCTGCCATGTCACACGTCCCCAGGATGTGCTGTGCCTTTGCTGGGACCTACAGTTCTGTTGGGAGTCTCTTTGGTGTCATGGTCCCAACTGAGGCTGTGAGAGGAAAGATGTCCTGTGACACCTGCTGCCCTCAGGGCCTCTTCTTCTTTCGCTTAGACGCAGGCCAGCTGGAACATCCCCAGGCGTTCTGTCCTGGATCAAGCAAGAGGAAGGGGCAAGTGGGAGGAGCCAGCAGAGCCCACAGGAGACCACTGTGGCACACCTGTGCTCAGGTAAGGCATGCTGGGCCATGTCTCCCCAGGCCTGTATCCCTGGGCCTTAGGAGACATGGCGTCCCCTGGGGGGCCTCACAGCGCCTCTAGTGGGGCCTTCTCCTGGGCGAGGCTCCTGAGGGAAGGCAGTGCGCAGCCTTGGCTGTGTCTCTGCAGAATCTTGTGTGCTTGCTGCGTGGTGTCCTCCCATGCAGTTGCACGAAATCATTCTTTTATTCCTGATCCTGTTTCCTGTTTATTTCATGAACTTGTCTGTAGGCAGCATGGTGCTGGGCGCTGCAGGGGCTCATTAATGCGTGAGACACATATTCCACGCAGGAGAGAGAGGACGAACACAGACACAGTACACAGTGGGAAGGGGCACTGCCATGTCTGCAGCCAGAGAGCCCTTTCAGAATCTGACCCAAAAGATGGCCAGTATTCTAAGAAAAAGCACATATGCTTACGATGTGCAAACAGCTGAAGGTGTTCTTTCAACTGTAGTAAAAGGGGTGTCTCGGTGGCCACAGGCGGCCCAGATGAAGGTGCTGCTGGGGAAAATGTCACCACGCTGGTCTTGGGAGGCTCTGTGAGAGGGAGGTGGGACTTGAGAGGGGCTTAGAGCCTGGGTGAGAGGCAAAGAGGAGGCCAGAGACCTTCTAGGTAGAGAGGACCCTCGGGCCAAGGCTCAGAGGTGGATGAACGGGGGAGCCTTAGGTGGAACAGCACAGGGTGGAACCCGGCAGAGGACAATGGGAGCTGATGGAGGCTAGGCCAGAGTGGGGCCTTCAGTGATGCTTGAGCCCCAGGCTTCAGACTCCAGAAGAGCCAAGGGCAGGTGGCCCGGCTGCAGAGCCTGTGGCAGGCAGGCCTCACTCACTATACCCTTCTGTGTCCTTTGCCTGCAGAGACCTGTCTGGGCCGCAAAGAGAAGAGGAGTCTGGAGGTAGGGTCCAAGGGCCACGAGCCAGTTTGGGCTGCTGGAGGGGGGCCTGGCAAGGAGGGCTCTCGGGGAAGCACCTGTGGGGGTCTGCTTCCTGACCCCAGGGAGCTAGAGGCCTCCCTCCCTCCAGGCCCCCCGAGCCAGGCTGAGCCAGCCGCTAGGGGCACGGAGCAGTGCCCACCTTGCGCCCAGTGTGGCCAGAGCTTCGGCCGGAAGGAGCTCAGTGCGCCGCACCAGTGCGTGCATCGTGGCCCCCGGCCTTTCGCTGCTGCTCAGTGTCCCAAGAGCTTCCCGCAGCGGACCACCCCCGCCAGCCACCGTCGGGCGCACGTGGCCGAGCGCACCTACACCTGCGCCCAATGCGGCAAGACCTTCCTCCAGCAGTCGACGCTCACACCCACTACTGCGCGCACATCAGGGAGAAGCCCTACGAGTGCGCCAAGCGCTTTGGCCGCCTGTCCACGCTGCTGGAGCACTGGCACACACACATCAGCGAGAAGCCCTTCCAGTGTGCGCAGTGCGACAAGCGTTTCACGCGTCTGGCCAACCTGACCGTGCACCAGAGAGTGCGCTTGGGCGAGCGCTCCTTCCAGTGCGCCCAGTGCAGCAGGAGATTCACGCAGAAGCCCGGCTTCCTGCATCATCTGTGTGGCCACTCGCAGGAGAAGCACTATCCTTGCAGCCCTTGTGGCGAGAGCTTCACCTGTCCCTCCTGGCTCGTGTGTCACCAGGACAGCCATGCTAGCCAGGCCTCTCCATCTTGCCTGGTTTGTGAGAGGGACTCCTCGACCGATGAGCCGCCCACGGGCCTCAGGGGTGCAGTGTGGGGGAGCACCCCTAGTGATCCTTCTGCCACACTCAGATTTGAGGGCACTGGTACAGAGCTGGGCCTCAGGAGGTGCCCTGGGGACAGGCAGCGGGGCAGTGGTGATCAGGAAGGTCTTGGGTGGGGGTCCCTTGCCCAGTTCTCTTTCTCACGTGAAGATGGAGAATGTGGGTAGCACCCAGAGAGCTCCCTAAAGGGGCTCTGAGGCCGCAGGGGCAGTTGGTGCCCCTTAAATCCGAGCAACCTCTCCTGGGGGCCACTTCTTGGCCAGGTCAAAGTATTCTGGCCATGGTCTTGGCTTCCCGGGGGAGGGTTGTTCTCCCAGGCACTGAGATTGCCCATGGGCCTTCTCGTTGCAGGGAGGCGGCTGGGATAGAGGCCAGTCCCAAACACCCTGAGCCTCACTGAGGGGAAGGCCTGGGCTTGGAGATGGAGTGCGCAGGAGTGGCTGGCTTTGCCTTGTTCTATTAGGGGAGTGATTTTCAGAGACAAAGGTCCAAGTTAGGAAACGTAATTACTCAGTGCTTTGAAGGGACATCCAAGGTGCTCACTCTTAGCCATAGCTGTTGGTTTCCTGGATGCTGACCGTGAAGATTCTAAAGTGCTTCCTAGGGTGGGCAGTGGTGGCAAGAGGCCTTGGACAGAGTCCAGGCCAGACCCAGCCTCCTGTTTAATAGGCTGAGCCCAAGCGTCCCTCAGATGCGAATCCAATAGCCTTGGTGAGTTGTAGATTTCATGGAAACTTTCCCTGACTTCTGCCTCCCACTTGCTCCCCATTACCTGGGAAAGGCAGCTTTGTGGGCCATGTGTCCCAGAAGGGCCTGGGCTGGCTGTGGCCCAGTGCTCAGGACCAGCCATCTTGGCCCTCACAGGGCACTGTCCAGTTGGTATAATATTTGCCTTCAAGCCATTGTTGGAGCAGGCAGGCAAAGGGGGCTTTCTGAGGATCCAACCTGTGCCAGCCACTGGGATACAAAGACTGAGGCCTGGTTCCTAGCTGTGGGGCTGGGAAGGGTATCTGACATCAATGGTGGCACCTGGCAGAGGACACACAGACAACAGCAGGCAGCATGGGCTGCAGTAAATGTTGCAGAAGCACCTAAAGGTTGAGCAGAAGGGAGGTAGGAAACCTGGACGTGGCCTGCCAGCAGCTGAGAAGCCCCCCTGAGATCCTGGCGGCCCTGCCACCATCTGAAGATTTAGGCCAGTCCCTTGGGCTTTTCAGGCAGGCCCTTATGGTGGCCGGCCAGTTTGGGACCCTCCCATTTTGATACATTAGTTCCCCCTCAGCTACTGGAGATCTCAGCCACAACTGGGCTCCAGCTGCGACCCAGACTCCGCCAGGATCCCCTAGATCCTCAGCTGTCAGATAATCCCCTGTCCCCCTTCTCCTCCCCACTCAACCCCCAGTGCTTGACATGAATGCATGTGTGCTTCCTAGGACTAGAGGCCGGTGCTGTCTCTACCATTGCCCTCGCTTTAAGGGGCACACGAGCAGATGGTAGCAAGCCCTGGAGAGCAGCACTCAGGCAAGTGAGGTGGCTCTGGCACTGCCCCTGGACTTTCATGTTTGTAGCTTGAGTTGGTTTTAATTGGAAGCTTTGTGATTTACATAATCACTTACAACCTCTGTAAATAAGGAACTATTTATGAGGAATTGTAAATTTCCTCTCTTCCCCCTTCTTACCCTGTCTGTGATCTTGTCTGTGATGCAGTAATGATATTCCACTCTAGGTTCCCATGATCAGTGGTGAAATATAGTGATTTTCACTTGTGCTTCCATTCTGAAGTTCTGGAAAGAAGTACTGGATGGATTGAAGTCCAGGACAATGTCCCAAAGAAAGGCAGAGTCCAGGTGGGCTTGGAGGACCAAGCCCTGGATGAGCACTGGAGGGCAGAGGCCTCAGTGTCCAGCACTGTGCCCTGCACATGGAAAGCCCCTACGTTTGTGGAATGAATAATAAAAATGTTTTCATAAGTGATGCCATTCTCAATTTTAATGTCATTGATCTGATAATGCAAATTTTAACAGCACATCTTGACCACTTCCTGCCTTAAATAATAGTTGTTAATACATTTCCAGTATTTCTTTGAATCTAAGATCCATTGATTGTAAGACACACCCTTATTTTCTACTTCACTAAGCAAGGAAAAAATGTGTCAATTTCACCATGACTCTTCTCAATGCAGGATGATAACTAGGTGGTGACATGTGAGCCACTGTTACTATTCTTGACAATGTCAGAGCAACTGATTCATTTCTTTGTTGAGACAGGAGTGGAGTGGCACAATCACGGCTCACTTTATCCTTGACATCCCAGGGCTCAGGTGATCCTCCCACTTCAGCCTCTCGAGTAGCTGGGACTACAGGTGCACGCCACCATGCCTGGCTAATTTTTTTTTTTTTTTTTTTTTTTTGTAGAGACTGAGTTTCACCATGTTGCCCTTGCCCAGGCTGGTCTGGAACTCCTGGGCTCACACAGTCTGCCCACCTCATCCTCCCAAAGTGCTGGGATTACAGGAGTGAGCCACTGTGCCCAGCCAAATGATTTTTTTTTCTCCCCCTGAGACGGAGTCTTGCTTTGTCGCCCAGGCTAGAGTGCTGTGGCACTGTCTCAGCTCACTGCAACTTCCACCTCCTGGATTCAAGCAATTCTCCTGCCTCAGCCTCCTGAGTAGCTGGGATTACAGGCACGTGCCACCATATCAAGCTAATTTTTGTATTTTTAGTAGAGACGAGTTTCACTCGAACTCCTGACCTTGTGATCTGCTTGCCTCGGCCTCTGAAAGTGTTGGGATTACAGGCATGAGCCACCATGCCTGGCCAATGATTCATTTTTAACAAAGGTCCTAGAAGTGTAAAAGTGAACCAAGAACAGCATTGGGTCCTATCAAGATGGGCCACCAATACATCACATCCTAGACAGCTCTTGAATTTGGAATCCCATCATTTCTCTTGGCACCAGGGAGGTCAGTTTTGTGACAGCAGCTCCCATCGTCAACCCCAGCTACAGACAAATCACCCTGAGACACCTGAGCCTCCCTCACCTTAATAAGGTGAGGCATCTATTGCAGGGAGGATCCTCTGGTCCTTTAGGTCCTCTTGTCTCATGTAGCACATTTATTCTAGGATTCTGCTACGGGCTGAATTGTGCCTCCCCCTCCCCAAATTCGTATGTTGAAGGCCTGACTTCTAGTATGATGCTGTTTGGCGATGGGGCCATTAGGGAAGGTAGTTAGGCTTAGATGATGAGGTTATTAGGGTGGGGCTCTCACGATGGAATTGGTGCCCTTACAGGAAGAGGAAGAGACACCAGAACTCCCTGTCATGTGAGGGTGGAAGAGTGTCCTCACCAGGACCTGGGCATGCTGGTGCCCTCATGCCAGCCTCCAGCGCTGCCATGAATTTCTGGTGTTTAAGCTGCCCAGTGTATGGATATGTTGTTATGGCAGCCTGAGCCAACCAAGACAAGTTCCCTCCCTCAAGAGCTTCCTGATCCCTTCCTCATTACTGCACCTTCTAGAATTTCCACTTCCTTTACTCTAGGCCATTGTCATGCCCAAGCTCCAAGGAGCCATGTCAGTAGATGATTAGGACCTGTTCCGGGTCTCCTTCCTAGAGCACAATCCAGAGTCCTGGGGGAAGGTGTCCATACCAGTGCCCTCTCCAGCTCACATCCATCCTGTCCCTGCCGATCCAGAGCCACATGTTGCTCTGATGGCAGCTGGCTTGGGGTTGTGGTTTCAATTGTGTCCTCCCAAAGATATGCTCAAGTCCTAATCTTCAGTACCTGTAAGTGTGACCTAGGTTGGAAATAGGGATTTTGCAGATATAATTAAGATGTAAGTTAAGATGAGGTCACACTGGAGTAGGATGGGCCCTTAATCCAGTATGGCTGGTGTCCATGTAAGAGGAGAATGCCATGTGAAGGGCACAGATGCAGAAGGACATCATGTGATGGTGGAGTGAGTTTGGAGGGACGTGTCTGCAGGGCAAGGAAGGGTGGTTGCTGGTGACACCAGAAGCGAGGAGAGGGATGTGGAACAGGTTCTCCCCTGGAGTCTTCAGAGGGAGCACGGCCTTCCTGGCACCTTGATACCACACTTGCAGCCTCTGGAAGTGTGAGGGAATACATTTCCATTGTTTTAAGCCCCGCAGTGTGTGGTCCTTTGTTTCAGTGGCCCTAGGACACTCCTGGGGTGGAGACTGTGCTTCTCCACTGGGCCAGGACGAATGGGGCAGTGGAGGCACAGCTTTGAGGAGGAGGGCGAGGCTGGGCCCTGCTCCAGGAGAGGCTATTACTTGTTCTCCAGGTGAGAGGCAGCTGTTCCACTTTCTCCTGGCAGGAATAAGGAGAAAACAGAATAGCTTTTCCGCCCTCAGCCCTGCTTTACCATCTGGAAAGTGCAGGGAGATTGGGTGGGGGTGAGGTCCCCGTTTCTCAGGCTTGTCTATCCAAATCTCCCCATCCTGGACCCCATGTCCCACTGTCCCATGTGGACTCTGACTCTGACCTGGGCAGCCCGTTGCTGTCCCTTGTCTCCTTCCAGCCTTCTGCACAGACTGCCCCATGGCTACAGGATGTGACAGCCTCTTTCTTTTTCTTTTCTTTTCTTTTTTTTTTTGAGACGGAGGAGTCTCACTCTGTCGCCCAGGCTGGAGTGCAGTGGCGCAATCTGGGCTCACTGCAGGCTCTGCCTCCCGGGTTCACGCCATTCTCCTGCCTCAGCCTCCCCAGTAGCTGGGACTACAGGTACCCGCCACCATGCCCAACTAATTTTTTTGTCTTTTTTTAGTAGAGACGGGGTTTCACCGTGTTAGCCAGGATGGTCTCGATCTCCTGACCTCGTGATCCGCCTGCCTCAGCCTCCCAAAGTGCTGGGATTACGGGCGTGAGCCACTGCGCCTGGCCAAGAGCCTCTTTCAAAGCCCCTTAATGACCTTCTGGTATTCAGTTTGTCTCAGTTGGCGGTTGGCTGTCCTGAGCCCGCTGTTTCATTTATTCAAAGCGTTCATGTTGTGAATGGAAGCCAGACCCCTTGCTATCCTCATCTTTATCATTGCCCTACACCAGGCACTGGCAACTGCAGCTTCGAGGCGAATCTGGGCAGCTATATAATTTGCAGGGCCCAGTGCAAAATCAAACTGTGGGTCCCCTTATTCAAAGGCAGGAAGAAAGTACCATGGAGGGTACTAAAATACTAAGCTTCTTCCTTTCTTCCACACTCTCTCTTTTGACCTATCATAGTGTTTTTTCTTTGCTCTTTACTGTCATTCTGAGTAAAGAAAAGTTAAAACATTAATTGTTAATGTAAAAAAAATTAAAAACATTATGAGCGTGTGTACCATTCATCTTTGTATTATGAACTGATAGTTTTAAATGCAAAGAGAAGAGCATTTACTGGGATGCAGAATCACTGAAATCACGTGATTCCACACAAGTAAACAATATGTGTAGTTCACACATGCATATGCGTTTCATTCTTACAAGAACCGTGGAAACTGCCCAAAGCTAACTTCATTGTTTTCATTTCACTTCCTGCTCCATGCCCCTTCTACCAACACTCTCTATCTTCAGTATAACCAGGAGCAAAGGACTGAGGGAAAAGGAGCCATGGGCTGCCCTCTCTTCTTCCTTCTAGCCCAACATTTTCAGAGTAAGTAATTGGCTAGCACATGTATGATAATACGAGTAGCATGGGGAAGAAAGTGTCTGATACATTTCCTTGGTTGCTTGTGTTTCTCAGAACACCATGTGATATGGTTTGGCTGTGTCCCCACCCAAGTCTCATCTTGAATTGTAATTCCCACAGTTCCCATGTGTTTTGGGAGGAACCTGGTGGGAGTAATTGAATCATGGGGGCGGGCTTTCCTGTGCTGTTCTAGTGATAGTGAATAAGTCTCATGAGACCTGGATCTGATGGTTTTAAAAACTGGAGTTTCCCTGCACAAGCTCTCTCTTTGCCTCCTGCAATCCATCTAAGATGTGACTTGCTTCTTCTTGCCTTCTGCCATGATTGTGAGGCCTCCCCAGCCATGCGGAACTGTAAGTCCATTAAACCTCTTTCTTTTGTAAATTGCCCAGTCTTGGGTATGTCTTTAGCAGCAGTGTGAAAATGGACTAATACACCATGTTATTCTTTCTGTATTTGAACCAAGTTCTGGTCCCAAAGGAAAGTAGGACCTCTTGGGCTGTCAGCACCCTACTTTCTCGGTCATAGATGGAATGTGCTTACCTTGTATATCCCATTGGGTCTTGCTGGACACCATGCATTGTGGGCCTTCAGAATGCAATGGGGCACCACAAGCACTCTATATGCAAATTGGGCTGCAAGGAACATGCTGTGCTCATCTCTGCTCCTGACATGCTCATTGTCCTATTGGATTTCACCTGCAAAACACAAGTTCAAAGGTAAGATTATGAGTTTCCTGATGGCGACAGCAGAGCATGATAGCAAACTCGGGTCTTTCTAAGCATGGGGTTCTGTGCCACTGCACAGGTTCATGCCCATAAAGCGCTCCTGATCTAAGTGGTGCTTGAGAGGTGTTAGTATCGCCTGTTCCAGGCACTGCTGAATAGAGCAGGAGTTCCAGACAGAGTCCTGCTCTTTTACTATGAAATCACAGTGCAGTTGGGGGATGTGAGTTTATGTATTCAATAATTCATTTCAGTAGCATTTTCCATGCTAAGTCCTGTACATTAGATATATCAAATATGCGGGATCTGCAGTGAGAGTCCATGCTCTGAGATGTGTGTGAACGTGCATGTGTTAGATGTGTGAAGGGCTTGAATGGCTCGAAACCAATACAAAGCAGCAATAATGAAATCAACTACACGTTGATGTGGGAACCCGGCAGAGGGGTAGACTGGCCGTCAAGAGAGTCAGG
Organism: Gorilla gorilla gorilla; assembly: GCF_029281585.2. Lineage (NCBI taxonomy): Eukaryota > Metazoa > Chordata > Mammalia > Primates > Hominidae > Gorilla > Gorilla gorilla. The sequence continues at coordinate 158,272,197 of NC_073230.2, forward strand.
GATGAGCTCACAGGAGCATGGTGCTTGTGCTCGGTCTCAAAGAATGAGTAAATGCCTTCAGGAACTCTCGAAGGCGTGAATCCCGTCCAAAGGCCTCAGCCACCCACCTCCACCGCCACCTCTGCTATCATCCTGCCTCAGACATCATGCTCCACAGCCAGGCCTTCCCCTGGCTCCCTGCACTGCCCACTGGGGGCCTCCCTCAGGGCCAGGGTAAACGGCCCATCTTTCTACCTGGCCACGCTGGCCATGCTTCCAGGCCTCTGCTCTCGCTGGTCCTCTGCCTGAGAGCCCTTCCTTTCAGACATTCGCATGGCTTGCTCCCCGCTCCTTTCAGATCACTTGCAGATGTCACCTCTGAATGCTCCATCTAAAATACCACCCTACCTGCTGCTGGGGCCCCTTCTCTTTCCCCCACTCTGCCTTATGTGTCTTCACAGCACAGATTTGCACCTGACATTAATTATTTGATTATTATCTTTTTAAAAAAATTATTTATTTTTTGACACTGGGTCTCCCTCTGCCACCCAGCCTGGAGTGCAGTGGTGTAAACACAGCTCACTGCAGCCTCAACTTCCTGGGCTCAAGCAATCCTCCTGCCCCAGCTGTCAAGTAGCTGTGACCACATGCACATGCCACCACGCCTGGCTAATTTTTGAATTTTTTGTAGAGATGGGGTCCCACCGTGTTGCCCAGGCTGGTCTTGAACTCCTGGACTCATATGATCCTCCTGCCTCTTGCTCCCAAAGTGCAGGGATTACAGACGTGAGCCACTGTGCCCTGCCTGTTTGATTATTACCTACTCCACAAGAATGGGGATTTTGTTTTGTTCCTGCTTGATGCCCAGTACCTAGAATAACGCCTGGCACATAGTAGGTGCTTACTAAATGTTTGAATTATGAAATGAATGTTTTGTGTCTGTTTCTACTAAAATGTAAATTCTTTGAAAGCAAGCACCATGTTCTTCATCCCTGCATCTACCCTGTTTAGCACAGAGCCTGGCACAGAGGAGATGCTTCATAAACATTACCTGATCTCTTCAAATGGCAACATAACATTCCACTAAGTGAATGCTGTTAACCATTCCCCTACTACTAGACATTTAGAGTTTTTTTCTAGTTTTAAATTAAAAATAATACAGTGATAATCTTAGGTTTCTTATTTTTCATGGGTGTTTATTTATTTAAAATAGATTCTCAGAAGTGGCATGACTGAGTCAATATAATAAATACAATATTGCCAAAATTGCTTTCCAAAAGGGTTGGAGAGGATTGAAAATGTGGAAAATCCCATTTTACCCTTGCCATCTTAAAATGTTAGTGCTAGATAACAAACAAGCAGAAACAAAAACAAAACAACAACAAAAAGTACTGTGTTGACGGTATTGGTCAGCCTGGGCTGCTAAAACAAAATACCATGGACTAGGCAGCTTGAACAACAGAAATTTATTTCTCACAGTTCTGGAAGCTGGAAGTCCAAGATCAAGATGTGGGCAGATTCTCTCCTGGCTCTCCTTAGGGCTCTTCTTCTGGCTTGCAGACATCCTCAACATGTTGGGGAGAGAGGGAGAGAGAGTGGGAGAGAAAAGGAGAGAGAGAGAGAGAGAGATGTGGAGATGTGGTCTCTCTTCATGTAAGGGCACTAATCCCACCCTGGGGCCCCACCCTCATGACCTCATGTAAACCTAATTACCTCCTAAAAGCCCTACCTTCAAACAATATCACTTGGGGGATTAGGGCTTCACCATATGAATTTTGGAGGACACAGACATTCAGTCCATAACACTAACCAAGAAAAGTTTCTGGAAGGCAACAGCATGACCAGATGCATTTTGTGTGTGTTATGGGTTGAATTATTTCCCCCTCCCTTTTTTTTTTTTTGAGATGGAGTCTCGCTCTGACGCCCAGGCTGGAGTGCAATGGCACAATCTCGACTCACTGCAACCTCTGCCTCCTGGGCTGAAGCAATTTTCCTGCCTCAGCCTCTCCAGTAGCTGAGACCACAGGCGGGTGCCACCACGCCCAGCTAATTTTTGCATTTTTAGTAGAGACAGGGTTTCACTGTGTTGGCCAGGCTGGTCTAGTACACCTGACCTCAAGTGATCTGCCCTGCCTTGGCCTCTCAAAGTGCTGGGATTACAGGTGTGAGCCACCACCCCCACCCCCCAACAAATTTATATGTTGAGGTTCCAAACCTCAGTACCTCATAATGTAACCATATTCAAAGATGAGGTCTTTAGAGAGGTGATGAAGCTAAAAAGAAGCTGTTAGGGTGAGGCCCCAATGTAAGAGGACTGGCGTCCTTATGAGAAGGGGAAGAGACACCAGAATGGGCACACACAGAGGAAAGGCGTGTGAGGACACAGCGAGAACGTGACCACCTGCACACCACAGAGAGGCCTTAGGAGAAACCAGTACCACTGACACCTTGATCTTGGGCCTCCAGCCTCCAGGACTGTGAGAAAATAAATGTCTGTTTTTGAAGCCACCCAGTCTGTGGCGTCTTGTTATGGCAGCCTGAGTGGATTCATGGTGGGTCAATTGCTGATGTTTTGGAGAGTGAACAGCTCACAGGACACAGTGAACCAGCTGCAGCTTCCTTCGGGCTGCGTGGAGGCTGCCGGCACCACCCCACAGGATTCTTCTCTGTGTGGATGCTCCTGGGGTTTTGCTGAATGCTGTGGGCCCCAGGAGGTACTAACTCTTTTTGCTGGCGGGAGAAGGCATCCCTCCAGGGGCTTGGATTGGCCTTTATCTTTCCAGAAATATTTGCTGAGCCCGAGTCATGTGCTATGTGTTAGGTGATTGGGCTACAAGGCAAGTAAGGCAGGGTCCCCAAGGCTTAGACCAGCGGGGATGCCTGTAAGAAACAAATCACTACACTCATGCTAGAGTCAGTGTTTTGGGAAATTTAACTTAGGGTTCCTGGACATTGCAAGTATGTGTGTCCTTTTTAATTTGTATTTTATTATAATATACAGACAACTGGGTTTGGGAATCATATTACTCCTGGTTTTTTTTTTTTTTTTTTTTTTTTGAGACGAAGTCTCACTCTGTCTCTCAGGCTGGAGTGCAGTGGTGCCATCTTGGCTCACTGCAAACTCCGCCTCCTGGGTTCAAGTGATTCTCCCACCTCAGCCTCCTGAGTAGCTAGGATTACAGGCACCCGCCATCATGCCCGGCTAATTTTTGTATTTTTGTAGAGACGGAGTTTCACCATGTTGACCAGGCTGGTCTTGAACTCCTGACCTCAGGTGGTCCGCCTGCCTCGGCCTTGCAAAGTGCTGGTATTACAGGCGTGAGCCACCATGTCCGGCCACTCCTAGTATTTTTAAAAAATATTGTGGGTGTTTTAGTATTTTATATTTACTTTTTGTTAGGAAAAAAGGTACATGTTTGTGTGGGAACATAGAGGCCCAATGGGAAGGGGGCAGAGAAGAAGGAGATGAGGTGTGACCCCATCACAGAAGTGGTGACACCTAGGCTCCGGTGAGTTTTTGTTCTTGTTACATTCTCTTCCTTTTTAGAAAGGTAAGAAAATATTGACACAATAATATATCTACATGGTCCAAAATTCCAGTGGCACAGAAACAATGGTATCTCCTCTCACTCTTGTCCCCAGCCACCCATGTCTCCTTGCAAGCAACTGATGTTCCCAGTTTCTTGTAGATCTTTCTAGAGTTTTTTCATGACATAAATGCAAACATGTCATCTCCCCTTTTCTTCCCCTCTACTAACAGTAGCAGGCTATGGCGGAAACACATTGTCCTTGCTTGCTTTTCTGTTTCTTCTTGGCAATCTTTCCCTATCAGTACATAAAGAGCATCCCCATTTGTAAAGGGTTGCCTGGCATTCAATTGTACGGCTGTATGTAATTTATTTAACAGTCTCCAGATGAGGGACAATTAGGTTGCTTCTAATGTTTTATAATTTAAAATGATATGGCTACGGAATAACCTTGCAGACATCATTTCACAATTGTGTTCATAGACCTCTTAGTTTCTAGAAGTGTAATTCCTGGGTCAAAGTTATGTGCTTTTAGCATTTCAAAAGTTCTTGCCAGGTGCCTCCTTAGAGGCTGTATCAGTGTACACTCCTACCAATAACGCAGAAACATGCCTGTTCCCCATACACCCGGAATCCCTAGTGTGGTATCAGACTTTGTAGTTTTTAGCATCTTAAAGGAGTTTACCTGGAGGTCTTGGAGAATGAGGCTGGGGGAGGAGAGGGAGCTGGGGTTGCAGCTGTTGTGAATGAGGCCAGAAAGTCAGGGAAACTGGAATGGGAGGCAGGGAACTCTAGGCTCTCCAGTGAGCCGTGCTTACTCTCTGCTGCAATAACAACACTAGCCATCGTTTATGAAACATTTGCTATGGGTCAGGCACCACTCTAAGGCTGTAAGCCTGGAGTCAGACTCTTGTTCTGAAAAGGGCCAGATTGTACATGTTTGTTATTCTATAGGCAAAATAGTCTCTGTTGCAACCACTCAGCTCTGCCTTTTTAACAGGAAAGCAGCCACAGACACCAAAGAAATGAACCAGAGTGGCTGTGTTCCAAGGAAACTTTATTTATGGATGCTGAAATTTGATTTTCATATAATTTTTGCATGCCACAAAATATTTTTTGAAGCAACAGCAAATATTTATTGAACACTTACTCTGTGCCATTAAAAAAAAACAATTGTTTCATTTACTTTTCCCCAAGTCCCATGAGGGCCCATTTCCCATCCCCGCAACCAAGCCATTGAGAAGGGTAAAATCCATTCTTAGCCTGTGGGGCTGTGCCCCGTGACAGACCATGGTTTGCTGATTCCTGCTGTAGAGGTTCTCATTTAGACTGGATAAAGAAAATATGGTACACGTATACCCTGGAATACTATGCAGCCATAAAAAAGAATGAGATCATGTCCTTTGCAGCAACATGGATGGGGCTGAAGACCATTATCCTAAGTGAACTAACAAAGGAACAGAAAACCAAATACTGGATGTTCTCACTTAGAAGTGGGAGCTAAACATCTTCACATGGATACAAAGAAGGGAACAACAGACACCAGGGTCTACTGGAGGGTGGAGGGAGGGAAGAGGGTGAGGATCAGAAAACTACCTATTGAGTACTATGCTTATTATTTGGTGACAAGATAGTCTGTGCACCCAACCCCCACGATATGCAATTTACCCATATAACAAACATGCACATGTACCCCGAACCTAAAATAAAAGTTAAAAAAAAAAATGAAGGTTCTCATTTAATCCTCACAATTGTAGGACCTTCTATTTTATTCTTTTTGAGGTAGGGTCTCGTTCTGTGGCCCAGGCTGGAATGCAGTGCTGTGATGATGGGTCCCTGCAGCCTCAACCTCCCAGCCTCAAGCAATTCTCCCTCCTCAGCCTCCCAAGTAGCTGGGACCACAGGCACATGCCACCACACTCGGCTAATCTAAAAAAATTTTTTTTGTAGAGTTGGGGTCTCTCCATGTTGCCCAGGCTGGTTTCAAACTCCTGAGCTCAAGCAATCCTCCAGCCTCAGCCTGGAGGCTGGAATTACTGGTGTGAACCACTGCGCCCCGCGCTGTAGGGCTTTTACATCCCCATTTAACAAATGGCAAAACAGAGTCCTAGGCAGGTCCAAGAGAAAAGAGGTCTCAGGTAGCACTCAAGGAGGCGGCCACACTCACGGCTCCAGCTGGACCATCAGTAAGGAGGACCGAAGGACTCCCACCCCGCTGCGGAGCAGCCCTTTCCGCCCCGCTCCCAGAGCACTGCGGCCTCCCCCTCACTTGCTTCCTGCAGGTGAGAGGTGGTGGACAGGACCTGTGAGGGTCTGGGCCAGCCTCCTGGCTTCATAGGTAAGGAATGGGGTTTTGTGTGGTGTGTGCGTCTCAGCCTTCACGGAGCATTCCTAACAGTTCTCTACTTCGCCACATGCAGTGAGGTCCACTTATTTTCTCCTGATCTGGGCTATTTCCTTCCCTTCCCTTACTCAGCCCTCCCTCTTCCTTGGGGAGCCAAGGTCTCCAGGGAAAGCTATTTATTTCGTGGCCAGAGAGGCCGCAGCCCTAGCAATCCCAGGAACCCCATCTGCGCAGGCCAGCCAGGCTGGAGAAGCTGGAATTTCACAGCCTGGAGGTGATCAGACCCAGTCAGGCGGCTTCACTCTTTTCTCTGCAGTCCCTGCCCTGGATGCAGGGACCAAGTAGCCCCCTGCGTGGGGACTGTATTAATTCCCTAGGGCTGCCATACAGGGTATTACAAATGGAGTGGCTTGAAACAACAGCAGTTTATTCTTGGACAGTTCTGGAGACCAGAAGTCAGAAGTGGAGGTGCCAGTCAGGCCTGCTTCCTCGGAGACGCTGGGTAGAGCTCTTCCTTGCCTCCTCCCGGCTTCTGGTGTGGCCTTGCTCCTTGGTGCTTTTGGCTTACAGACATTCGCTCCAGTCTCTGCCTCCATCTTCCCATGATATTCTTTCTGTGTTTGTGTCTGTCTCCTTTCCTCTTCTTACAGGGACACCAGTGATATTGGATAAGGGCCCACCCTAATGACCTCATCTTGAGCTCATTATATCTGCAAAGACCCTGTTTCCAGATAAGGTCCCATTCACAGGTACCAGAGGTTAGGGTTTCAACGTATCTTTTTAGGTGACCCATTCAATCCAAAGCAGGGACCTTGTCTCTTGGCGAACATGCACAGTGAAGACCACCCTTGAATACCAGAGTTCGTCTCTTAAGTGGGCTATAATATGAAAAATATGGGAAGACATTCATGTGCGAAAGCCAGAATAGGGAGAAGCCACCTGGATTTGAACCCCAACTTCTTGACCTACAGTCCAGTGCCCTAAGCTGTGGCCCCAACACATCAGCAGTTCTTATGGGTCCTTTTCTCCAGTGGGGTCACACTCAGGGCCCACGTTTACTATTAATTCTGCAAGGAGGTCCTGCTGTACTGTAGGCCTTGGGCCTCGATGCCTCTCTAAGATCCTCCTCCATCGTCTCACCCAACACTGTGCAATGACCATCCTTGAACTTTCTTGTCAAGGCTGCACCTGAATCCATTGCTCTTGCTGCCATTTTCACATGGAATTCCTTCCCACCTGCCTTGTTTAAGTAAGCCCTTCAGAACGCAAAGCCCATTTTGAATAGGGAACATGCCATTACCCTAGTTTTGGTCAGGTGTGTAATTTACACCCTCTCCTCTGTATTCCAAGAGCTATTATCATGAATTGCCATGACAGGCATTTCCACTAAACTTTTAGCTCCGGAGGCCGGGAATTGTGTGGTTGTTAGAGTCTGGGACACAGGAGGCACCTACTAGTGCTCACTGAATTAATGCATGAAACTCATCAAGGAATCTGGCTGTGCAGGGCTTCCCATGGCTCTGTTTAGCAGAGGCAGTAGGTTGCTAGTCTTTCTTAATGTGTTCCACTCTACTGAGAATACTGAGAAGCCCCTAGGGCTGCAGTGATGGTCCCCCATGGCCATGTCCTGGCTACTCCTGACTTCTTTTAGAGAACCACTTTTCTCCTCATACTATAGACATATATTCTGAGTGGAAGCAGATATATTCTTAGAAGACCTTACTCCTGAAATGGTTATACCCCTTACATATCGTAATCCTTGGTGGCAGTGGCTGGTCACGGATAGGCACAGAACCCAAGCCAAACCAACCAGAGTCCTTCTCTAGAATTTTTTAGACTCAAGTCTTTTTCTCTCTGGCAATCAAAGTGTGGAGCTATGAACCTACAAATGTTGGAGGCAGGATCTCAGCTGCGTGGAGAGATGGGTTTGAGACATTAAAGCTAACTTAAGAGGGAACCAAAGAATAAAGCTATAGGGAGAGAGTCCTGAGAACATTTGAGTTCCTGGAAGTCAGCTTCTTGTCTGATATTTACATTATATTTTATTTTCTATCAGCCGAAATTTAATCTCTGCCACTTACCATCATGTTAATACAACACGATTCCAAAGCTGAAATAAAATTAATAGGAAACATAATGGCAGCAGGGGGTATAGCTCAGTGGTAGAGCATTTGACTGCAGATCAAGAGGTCCCTGGTTCAAATCCAGGTGCCCCCTAGTTTTCTTCACTTCTAGAATGCATCTTTTGGGAGACAGTATTTGAGACAAAAAAGGAGATGAAGGAGAAACAATGAAAGAAGCTTAAGAAGAGGGAGAAATGGATGCTGGGTAAAAAGAATCAACAACTGTCCACCAGAGGGAGTGATATGGTCAGGCTGAAATCTGAAAAAAAAATACCTAGTTTGGCCCAGCAATGTCTGAGTTGGAGGAGAAGACAGGAAGAGATGCTAGACCACTGCAATAATGATGTGCTGAGCAGAGCTGGACTGAGTATTGTTCCTTCTCAACAATTAGCCTCACTGAAGGTCTAGTCCCAAAGCCCTTGCAATCTCTTGATATGGTTTGGTTCTGTGTTGTCACCCAAATCTCTTGTTAAATTGTAATCCCCAGTGTTGGGGTAGGGATCTAGTGGGGGGTGATTATGGGGCAGATTTTTCCCTTGCTGTTCTTGTGATAGCGAGTGAGTTCTCATGAGATCTGGTTGTTTGAGAGTGTGTAGCACTTCCCCCTTTACTCTCTTTCTTTCCTGTCAGCCATGTGAATATGTGCTTGCTTCTCACACCCCTTCTGCCATGATTGTAAGTTTCCTGAGGCCTTCCCAGAAGAAGCGTGTACATCCCACAGAACTGTGAGCCAATTACACCTATTTTCTTTATAAATTACCCAGTCTCAGGTATGTCTTTATAGCAGTGTGAGAACAAACAAATACACTTCTCTTTCCCTTCCCCCATGCTGTGGACAAAGATATCAACAAGAAAATTTTTCTTTGCTGGTCTGCACATAAGCTCAAGCTCAAAAGAGCTGTTGGCCTGGGGTGCAGAGACCTCTCCTGGAGGCCTGAGACTAGGATGATGATCATGTTGTCCCTTGGGTACTCTGTATATATCTGCATTGGGAACAGTTCTCTGGCCCATGAGCTCCTTGACTGCCAAAACAAAGTCTTCATCAGCTAGGGGTTCACAGAACATGACACAGATTGGAACAGGCAGGAGCTCAATAAATGTTTGTTGAATACATGAACTAGTGATGACCTTTTTAAAAATTTTTACATTTTAAACTCAAGGGGTACATGTACAGATTTGTTACATAGGTATATTGAGTAATGCTGACGTTTGGGCTTCTAATGATCCCATTGCCAAACAGGTAGTTTATTAACCCTTCTCCCCCTCCCTCCCTCTCCCCTTTTGGATTCCCCAATGCTTATTGTTCCCATCTCTCTGTCCATGTGTATCTAATGTTTAGCTCCCACTTATAAGTGAGAACATGTGGTATTTTGTTTTTTGTTTCTGCGTTAACTCACTTAGGATAATGGCCTCCAGCTGCATCCATGTTGCTGCAAATGATGTGATTTCATTCTTTTTTCTGTGACTCTGTAGTATTCCATGGTATATATGTACCACATTTTTTTTTGACAAGGCCTTGCTTTGTCACCCAGGCTGGAGTGCGGTGGTACAATCATGGCAATCATGGGTCTCTGCAGCCTCAACCTCCTGGGCTCAAGCAATCCTCCCACTTCAGGCTTCTGAGTAGCTGGGACTACAGGCATGCACCACCATGCCTGGCTATTTAAAAAAATTTTTTGTAGAGATGGGGGTATCACTATGTTGATTAGGCTGGTCTCAAGCTCCTGGAATCAAGAGATCCTCCTGCCTTGGCCACCCAAAGTGTGGGATTATAAGCATGAGCCACCATGCCTGGCCCCATATTCTCTTTATCCTATCACTGGTGATGGGCACCTGGGTTGATTCCATGTCTTTTTTTTTTTTTTTTGAGACAGAGTCTTGCTCTGTCCCCTAGGCTGGAGTGCAGTGGCACGATCTTGGCTTACTGCAACCTCTCCCTCCCAGGTTTAAGCAATTCTCCCGCCTCAGCCTCCCAAGTAGCTGGGATTAGAGGCACCTGCCATCATCCCGGCTAAGTATTGTATTTTTAGTAGAGACAGGGTTTCATCGTGTTGGCCAGGCTGGCCTTTGACTCTTGACCTCAGGTGATCTGCCTGCCTTGGCCTCCCAAAGTGCTGGAATTACAGGCATAAACCACTGCACCCGGCCTTCCATGTCTTTGCTATTGTGAATAGTGCTGTGATAAACATACAAGTGAAGGTGTCTTTTTGGCAGAACGATTTATTTTCCTTTGAGTATATACCCAGTAGTGGGATTGCTGGGTTGAATGGTAATTCTCTTTGTAGTTCTTTGAGAAATCTCCAAATTGCTTTCTACAGGGGCTGAACTAATTTACCTTCCCACCAATAGTGTATAAGCATTCCTTTTTCTTTGCAACCTTGTCAACATCTGTTATTTAAAAATTTTTTAATAATAGCTATTCAGATTGGTGTGAGACGGTATCTCATTGTAGTTTTTATTTGCATCTCTCTGATGATTAATAATGTTGAGCATTTAAAAAACATGTTTGTTGGCTACTTGTATGTCTTCTTTTGAGAAGTGTCTGATCATGTCCTTTGCCAACTTTTTAATGCAGTTGTTTGTCTTTTTCTTATTGATTTCTGTTTCTCATAGATTCTGGATATTAGACCCTTGTTGGATGCATAGTTTGCAAATATTTTCCCCCGTTTGGTAGCGTGTCTACTCTGTTAATAGTTTTTTTTTGTTTTTGTTTTTGTTTTTTGCTGTGCAGAAACTCTTTAGTTTAATTAGGTCCCACTAGTCAATTTTTTGTTTTTGTTGCATTTGCTTTTGAGGACTTAGTCATAAACTCTCTGCCTAGGTCAATGTCTAGAAGAGTATTTCCTAGGTTTTCTTCTAGAATAAGACATTTAAGTCTTTAATCCATCTTGAGTTAATTTGTGTTTATGGCAAGAGGTAGGGGTCCAGTTTCATTCTTCTGCATGTGGTTAGCCAGTTTTCCCAGCACCACTTACTGAATAGGCTATCCTTTCCCCATTAAAAAAAAAATCTATTTTGCTGAAGATCAATTGGTTATACATGTGGCTTTATTTCAGTGGTCTCTATTCTGTTCCATTGGGTTATGTGTCTATTTTTGTACCAGTACTGTGCCATTTTAGTTACTGTAGCCTATACCATAGTTTCAAGTTGGGTAATGTGATGCCTCCACCTTTGCTCTTTTTACTTAGGATTGCTTTGGCTACTTGGGCACTTCTATGGTTCCATATGAATTAAGTTAAATTTATTTATTTATTATTTATTTTTAAGACAGGGTGTTGCTCTGTCACCTAGGCTGGAGGGCAGTGGCAAAATTTTGGCTCACTGCAACCTCCACCTCTTGGGCTCAAGTGATCCCTGCACCTCAGCCTCCTGAGTAGCTGGGACTACAGGTGCACACAACCATGTCCAGCTAGTTTTTGTATTCTTTGTAGAGATGCGGTTTCACCATGTTGCCCTGGCTGGCCTGACACTCCTGGGCTCAGGCAATCCACCCACCTCAGCCTCCCAAAGTGCTGGGATTATAAGCATGAGCCACAACACCTGGCCCCATATAAATTTTAGAATAGTTTTTTCTAACTCTGTGAAAAATGATGTTGGTAATTTGATAGGAATAACATTAAATCTGTAGATTGCTTTGGGCAGTATGGCCATTTTAATGATATTGATTCTTCTAATCCATGAAGATGGAATATTTTTTCCATTTGTTTGTGTCATCTGATTTCTTTTAACAGTATTTTGTAGTTCTCTTTGTAGAGATCTTTCAACTCCTTGGCTAGATGTATTTTTGCATGTGTGGCTATTATAAATGGGATTGTATTCCTGATTTGGCTCTTAGCTGGAATGTTGTTGGTGTATAGAAATGCTACTGATTTTTGCATGTTGATTTTGTGTCCTGAAACTTTACTGAAGTAGTTTATCAGGTCTAGGAGTCTTTTGGTAGAATCTTTAGGGTTTTCCAGGTATAGAATCATATTGTCAGTGAAGAGAAATAATGTGACTTCCTCTTTTCCTATTTGGTTGCCTTTTCTTGCGTGATTGCTCTGGCTAGGACTTCCAGTATTATGTTAAATAGGAGTGGTGATAATGAACATCCTTGTCTTGCTCCAGTTCTTACGGGGAATGCTTCCAACTTTTGCCCATTCAGTATAACATTGACGTGGGTTTGTCACAGATGACTCTTATTATTTTGAGGTATGTTCCTTTGATACCTAGTTTATTGAAGGTTTTTGTCATGAAGGGATGTTGGATTATATTAAATGCCTTTTTCTGCATCTATTGAGATGATCATATGGCTTTTGTTTTTAATTCTGTTTATGTGTTGAGTCACATTTATCGATTGCATATGTTGAACCATTCTTGCATCCCATGAATAAAGCCCTCTTGATTGTGGTGAATTAGCTTTTTGATGTGTTGCTGAATTCAGTATGATATTATTTTGTTGAGGATTTTTGTGTCTATGTTCATCAGGAATAATATTGGTCTATAGTTTTATTTTTTTGTTGTATCTTTGCCAGATTTTGGTATCAGGGTGATACTGTTTTCATAGAATGAGTTAGGGAGGTGTTCCTCCTCCTGAATTTTTGGGAATTGTTTCATTGGGATTGGCACTAGCTCTTCTTTGTACATCTAGTGGAATTTGGCTGTGAATCCATCCGGTCCAGGGGATTTTTTTGGTAGGTTTTTAATTACTTATTTAATTTCATTACTTGATATTGGCCTGTTCAGGAATTCTGTTTCTTCCTGGTTCACTCTTGGGATGTTGTGTGTTTCCAGGAACTTATCCATTTCCTCTAGATTTTCTAGTTTGTGTGCAAAAAGATGCTCATAGTAGTCTCTAAGAACCTTTTGTATTTCTGTAAGATCAGTTGTGATGTCTCCTTTGTCATTTCTGGTTGTACTTATTTGGATCTTCTCTTTTTTCTTTTTTTTTTCTTTTTTGAAACGGAGTCTTGCTTTGACACCCAGGCTGGAGTGCAGTGGCGCAGTCTCGGCTCACTGCAAGCTCCGCCTCCCGCGTTCACGCCGTTCTCCTGCCTCAGCCTCTCCGAGTAGCTGGGACTACAAGCGCCTGCCACCACGCCCGGCTAATTTTTTTGTATTTTTATTAGAGACAGGGTTTCACCGTGGTCTCGATCTCCTGACCTCGTGATCTGCCCGCCTCGGCCTCCCAAAGTGCTGGGATTACAAGCGTGAGCCACCGCGCCCGGCCTTTCTTTTGTTACTGTAGCTAGCAGTCTATCAATCTTGTTTATCCTTTCAAATTACCAATTTTTGGTTTTCTTGTTTCTTTTTATGGTTTTTTGGGGTCTCAATTTCATTTAGTTTTGCTCTGATTTGGGTTATCTTTTCTTCTGCTAGCTTTGGGTGTAGTTTGTTCTTGTTTTTCTAGTTCCTTTAGGCGCAAGGTTAAGTTTTTAATGTAAGATCTTTCTATCTTCTTTATATAGGCATTTAATACTGCTTTTGCTGCATCCCAGAAGTTTTGGTATGGTGTGTCTCTACTTTCTTTGTTTCAGATAATTTTTTAATTTCTGCCTTAATTTTGTTGTTTACAAAAAAGTCATTCAGGAGCAAGTTGTTTAGTTTTTGTGTATTCGTGTGGATCTGAGAGTTCCTCTGGATATTTATTTCTATTTTTATTCCACTGTGGTCTGAGAAGATGCTTGGTATAATTTTGAGTTTTTAGAATTTTGTGAGACTTGCTCTATGACCAAGCACCTGGTCAATCTTAGAGTATGTCCCATGTGCAGAAGAGAAGAATGTACATTCTGTGGTAATTTGGGTGGAGTGTTCTGCAGACATCTATTAGATCTAATTGGTCAAGTATCAAATTTAAGTCTGGAATTTCTCTGTTAGTTTTCTACCTCCCTGACCTAATTCTGTCAGTGGGGTGTTGAAGTCACCACAATTATTACATGGTTGTCAAAATCTTTTCTTAGGTCTAGGAGTAATTGTTTTATAAATCTGGGTGCTCCAATGTTGGGGGAGTATATACTTAGGATAATTAAGACTTTTTTTTTTTTTTCTGAGATGGAGTCTCACTCTGTTGCCCAGGCTGGAGTGTGGTGGCATGATCTTGGCTCACTGCAGCCTCCACCTCCTGGGTTCAAGTAATTCTCCTGCCTCAGCCTTCTGAGTAGGTGGGATTACAGACATGCATCACCATACCTGGCTAATTTTTGTATTTTTTAGTAGAGATGGGGTTTCACCATGTTGGCCAGGCTGGTCTCGACTCCTGGCCTCAAGCAATCCACCTACCTCAGCCTCCCAAAGTGCTGGGATTATAGGCGTGAGGCACCGTGCCTGGGCCAGGATGGTTAAGTCTTCTTGTTGAATTGAATCCTTTATCAGTATATAATGTCCTTCTTTACTCTTGTTAGTTTAAAATCAATTTTATCTGATAGAAGAATAGTGACTCCTGTTCTTTTTTTGTTTTCCATTTGCATCATAGATCTTTCTCAGTCCCTTTGCTTTAAGGCTGTGGGTGTCATTACATGTGAGATGGGTATCTTAAAGACAGCAGAGGAAGGGTCTTGTTTTTTTAAAAATCTGATTTGCTACTCTTTGCCTTTTAAGTAGAGTGTTTAGGCAGTTTACTTCCAAGATTAATGTTGATATGTGAGGTTTTGTTCCTGTCATAGCATTGCCATTTAGTTGCTTTGTAGTTTCAATTGTGTAGTTGCTTTATACAGTCTGTGGGCTATGTGCTTGCATGTGCCTTTGTGGAGGCAAATTTCATTCTTTTGTTTCCATGTTTAGAACTCTGTTAAGCATCTCTTGTAGGGTCAGTCTGGTGGTGACAAATTCCCTTAGCAATTGCTTATCTGAGAAAGACTTTATTTCTCTTTCGTTTACACAGCTTACTTTGGTGGGATATAAAATTCTTAGCTGGCATTCTTTTTCTTCAAGAATGCTAAAAATGGGCCCCCAGTCTCTTCTGGCTTGTAAGGTTTATGCTGAGAAGTCCACTGTTAGTCTGATGGGTTTTCCTTTAGAAGTAATATAACCCTTTTCTCTAGTTGCCATTAAGATTTTTTTTTTCTTTCACTTTGACCTTGGATAGTCTGGTGACTATGTGCTTGGGGGATGATTGTCTTGTGTAGTATCTCGCAAGAGTTCTCTAGATTTCTTATATCTGCCTGTCAATCTCTCTAGCAAGATTGGGGAAGTTTTTCTGAATTATATCCTCAAATATGTTTTCCACATTGCTTACTTTTTCTTCTTTTCTCTCAAGAATGCCAGTAAGTCATAGATTTGGTTGCTTTACACAATCCCATATTTCTTGAAGGCTTTGTTCATTTAAAAAGAATACTTAAAAAATATGTGTGGGTTGAGTCAAAAGAGTGGTCTTTGCGCTCTGAAATTCTTTATTCTGCTTGGCCTAGTCTGTTGTTAAGGCGTCCAACTGTAATTTGAAATTCCTGTAGGGAGTCTTTCAATTCCAGAAGTTTTGTTTGGTTCTTTCTTAATATAGCTATGTCTTCTTTCAAATCTTGGATGGTTTTTCTGGCTTCTTTGTGTTGGATTTCAACTTTCTCTTGGATCTCATTGAGTTTCCTTGCCATCCATATTTTGAATTCTATATTTGTCATTTCAGACATTTCATTCTGGTTAGGATCCATTGCCTAGAAGCTGGTGGGATACTTTGGAGGTGATGAAACACCCTGGCTTTTTGTATTGCCAGAGTTCTTTTGCTGGCTCCTTTTCAGCTGAGAGAGCTGATGCTTTTTTTTTTTTTTTTAATTTGCTATCATTTAGGTGGAGGTTCTTGATATTTTATTCTTTTATCCCTTAGGGGTATGACTCTGGTGTATATTGTGTGTGATTGATTGGTTGGCTATGTTTCTGGGTGCTTCCAGGATACCAAGGCTCTGTATTGTTCCTTGGATGCAGATAGGTAGCTTTCTCAGATGTTGCTTGTAGTAGTGATGTAATTTTGCTTGGTGGTGTAAGTCAGGCTGCAGTCTAGTAGGTGCGCTTAAGAGTAAGAGCCGACAGGGAGGGGTGGGAGTAGAGGCAATGGAAAAATGAAAAGAGCGCCCTCTTCAGGCATGCATTCATCTTCAGTGGGGTGGAGCAACTGGAGAAGCTGTCTCTTTCTACCCCAACAGGAGGAGCCACTGCTGAGTAGGCAACAGTGCACCGAGGAGGGGCACCAGGGATAAGGGATGACCCCCTCTTGATGTCTGTTCTGGGCTTTGGTGTGCCTCCTACAGAAGTTAGCATGGTGCTTGCATTTCCTTTGACCTAAGGGTGGCTTTGACATTCTGTGCTCCCTACCTTCTTAGAGGGGACCATGCCAAGAGTTAGATTTCCACGGGAGTGGAGTGCACTGCCCTCTAGCTTCTCAAATGATGGTGGGGCACTTTCCCCCAGCTGACCAAGAGAGTAGGCTGGGGCACCCAGCAATGACACATGCAGACTGGTTCCAGGTCACAAAACTGCCCCTGGCTGCCAGTCTTGCCACCCAGGAGAAACCTTGGCTTCAGCAGCTCTCCTCCTGCTGCAGCCCTGCAACAGGAGAGAGCCTAATTCCTGCACCTACTGCTGGGCATCTCCATGTTTGCTGCTCAGTTCTGGCTGTGGAGGGCTTTTTCCCCATTCCAAAGCAAGTGCTCCAATGTCTAGGCTGAGACTAAAATGCCTGTTATGGCCACTGCTGCCACGTTGCCAAATAATGTCTCTAAACTCTCAAAATGGTGCCAGCTGTGAGCTTGTGACTGGAGAGGGTGGAGCCCCTCAGGAAAGCATGGAAAAAAGCTGTGGGGAGTGTGGTTTGCTTGACTCTCAGTCTCACAGAAACCTGTGGCAGGGCACTGGATATTGTTCTAGGTATGCATAGGAGAGTCTGGCTTCCTTGTCCCTCAGCTGGGCAGTGGCCACGGCCACATCAGTTTAAATTCAGGCTGAAGGCGGGGCCCAACCCAGTGTTACACCCTCAAAATGGCATCTTGGGCCTAGGACCAGAGAGAGAATGGGGCACCACCCAGGCAAGCAGTGTGAGCAAGAAGCTGTGGAGAGTGCAGTGCGCCTGCATCCCAGTCTCAACAGCAGCTCATAGCAGTGTGGCAAGTACCCTCCTGGATGCATGGAAGTGCCCATTCTCCCTCCTCCCTCCTTGGAACAGTGCACCAGCTGCAGCCATGTCTCTAGATCCCAGGAATCTGAGACAGCAGGTCATTGCTGGGGAAAAGCCATACAACTGTGTTGACTAGACTCACCTGTGACCGCTACTTGGCACTTAACATTGCCAGGCAAGCCTGTTAGTTTATGTAATACTCTTGCCTTATCACCTCCTGAGACGGCTATTTTACCTCTTCTATTCTCTTCTCAAATCCTCAACATGCCCTTCTCATCTTCTATTGTAGTTGAATATGCAAAAGTTGTCAGAATCAAAATGGAATCACTTGCGTTAAAAAACCCTTACAAATAGAGTTGGGGAAGGGCACGAGGGAGGGTTCTCCGCACCAGCGCCTGATAAGAAGGACTATCACAGAAGACTGCAAAACCCCAAGGTTCCACAAAGGTAATTGCAACCTTACACACACAAAATATACTTTTGTGAGAACGTCTGTCCAGAAACTGCTAATCTTGGACTGGCACCCTCTTATTGTTGATTGTTAGTGCCAAGGATAATTGTCTGAAAGCAATTATATAATTCGCCTTACTTTTTTTCATTAAAAACCTTTGTCTTTACCTCCGTGAATACACACATAGTTACTATGGCACACATATCCCCATTGCAATGCTCTGTTTCCAATAAGCAGAATTTTTAGAGTCTCCCTCTGTATTTCTTAGTTTGACAAAATGGTGTCTCGAGTGGGACTGAAGTGAGCTCAGCTTGAATGGGTTGGTGGCTCCGGAATCAAGTGTGGTACCACCTGAGCTCTTTGCACTCTGCTTCTGTCAGTTACCTTTTCTGCCCTGGTGAATCTCGAGTTTTTGGACTCCCTGTCTTTGGTGAGTTCTTTTTTATTTTATTCATGTTCTGATTTGGTTATAAGGGCCACCTCAATAAAGAGCTTTGCATCTGTCCTGGGATGACAGAAGACTTTGTTTTTCTGGCAAACCATTTCTGGTATAAGAACAATGTCCTTCTGGTTTCAGTACTCTGGTTTCTACAGAATTTATGTTCTGTCTGGTTCTCCATGCCTGGTTTAATATTTTGTTTGGTCTGTGCATTAGTCTGTTCTTGCATTGCTATAAAGAAATACCTGCGACTGGATAATTTATAAAGAAAAGAGGTTTGATTGGCTCACAGTTCTTCAAGCTGTACAGGAAGCATGCTGCTAGCACTGCTTGGCTTCTGGGGAGGCCTCAGGGAACTTTCAACAGTGGCCGAAGGTGAAGGGGAAGGAGGCACTTCTGTGGCTGGAGCAGGAGCAGGCGGGGGGCGGGGGGGGGGGCGGGGGGAGGTGCTACACACTTTTTTTTTTTCCAGTTTCCAAATGGTTATTTTATCAGATTGTTTGAACATTTAATTTATCCTGTTTGCAATCCAAAGTAGTTACCTGAAGTTTGCTGTTTTGTGTGTATGTGTGTGTTTACTTTTATTGTATATTTTTCTAAACTCTTTGGCGTAATTTTCTGGGGGCGTTCAGACTGCCAAAATACAAGTCAGGAGAGGGCGTTGTCTTTGTGCTGCCAATTCTGATCATTTAAATTTTGGTTTGGTTTGTGACTTTTTTGTTTTTGAAGTCTGCGTTATTTGTAACAATTGTACTTACATTTTTCTATATCCTCTAACGCCAGAGTTTTCTTTTTCTCCCCCCTTCCCCCCACTTCTACATTCACAGTTGAACCATATTATTAGGAAAGGTGCCTTACTGAAAAGATCAGGATAGGAGCTCTGACCATTCGTCAGTGTTTCCCTAGAGTAAAAAAAAAAAAAAAAAAAAACGAAAAAAAACAAAACCTAAAGAGCGTCTTTCCTCTGTGTTTTCTTTGGTTTTTTTTACATCTCTTGCGCTGCATCAGTAGGCAGAACTTGGGTTCGTTTTATGAAATGCAACATCTAACCCCTTGTTTTCTGGGAAAAAGAAACTGTAATGACTTGAACTTGAGAATGTGGATACCGCCTCACTCACACACACTCATTCTCAGACTGTAAAAAATCCCTCACCCTCTTTCTGGCCGGCAAGCATACAGTACCGTGTGGCAAAGGTACAGAGAAGGTGGGCTTGAGACCCAGGCTCCATCTTTCTCCTCAGTAGCAAAGGCCAGGCTGCCTTTTACAACAAAGCACCACAGCTGAACCCAATCCCTCCTCCTCCCCGAAACCAGGCACTCCACTCGGCACCTGCCAAAAGACAGAAAAACTACTTCTAGCCTCTCCTGGGAAGAGATAGCTTTTCTTCTTTTCTTTTCTTTCTCTCTCTCTTTCTTTCTTTTTCTTTCTTTCTTCTTTTTTTATAAGCAACTCCATTGTTTTTCTCTTTTCCAAGATAGCCAATGTTATGGTTTTCTACGAAGTCAGTGCTTACTTGGCTCACTAACAGTGCTGCTGTTGGCGGCGGCGGCTGCGGCGGCTGCTGTGGCAGGATTTTCAATGTGGTGTGTTTTCAAGCCTCACTCCCTCATCCTCTCATTCCCAAACATTCAGCATCCGTGCACACTCCTCACTTCCAGGTTTTTCAAAAGATTGGAGATTTCCAGTGGGGGTCCTCAGGTTATCATCCCAGTGGTAACAGATCAAGCTTGGTCCTTCAGTTTCCTCAATTCTTTTGTTGCCCATGTAGCAAGGGTTTTTGCTTTGTTCGTCTTCGATCTCCGCCCTTCAGTTAACAATTCATGGATCAGTGGCCTAGCTTCTACTAATTTCAGTACATTCTTCCCACATGCTGTATATAAGTCCCCTATTAGTCCAGCAGCACAAGCTACTACTCCGTCTGTATGACCCTCATCTCCAGCAATGTGGTCAATGAAAAGTTCTCAAGAGAGCTCACTCACTCACTGTCATGAGAACAGCACCGAGGGGATGGTGCTAAACCATTCATGAGAAACCACCCCCATGATCCAGTCGCCCACCACTAGGCCCCTCTCCAACATTGGGGATTACAATTTGACATGAGATTTGAGTGGGGACACAGATCCAAACCGTATCAGTCTGCATACTTGGCTTAAAATTTTTATGAACACTCTTACTTTTGGTTTCATTTTGGTCAGGTCACATGTATCTGTAAGTGATTTGGCTCTTTTCTCCCTTGTTTCTGAACATGTTCCGAGAGGAAAAAAAAAACATTCTAAATGGTGGGCATAAGACGACCAATTAAAAGCTACTAGGGGGTCACTGCTGTCTATCATGCCAATTCAAATTACTGACATTCTTTGACAGGATTTCTAGGATTTTTTTTTTTTTTTGCCCTTGAGAGATAAACAAGAAGTGGAACGCGATTATCAAATTCTAAAGGCATACCACAAAAACCTTCCTTTGGGATTCCAGTCAGCTGTATTATAGTTGATTCTCATGCACATTTTAAAACTGATGGGCAAATTACACCAAGAAAAATGTAGAGCACAAATGGTCATTATTCACAGGCTCTAAGAAAACTGCAACCAACTATAGGGTTAACATGTAGATTCTTCCAAGTTCTCTGTCTCCTTTTTTCTGCTTATTTTGACTCTGATGACTTTTCTCCTGGCATTAGGATGAATTCACTGGTTATGGCATTCTAGCCTCTCTCTCTCTCTATCTAAATATATATATTTATGTATATTTAATAAATATATTTAACATAATATATATTAAATATTAAATATATATAATATATATATTAAATGTATATACTTAAATAAAGATAGGGTCTCACTCTGTCACCTAGGCTAGAGTACAATGGCATGATCATAGCTCACTGCAGCCTCCAACTCCTGGGATCAAGTGATCTTCTTGCCTCAGCCTCTTGAGTAGCTAGGACCACATTTGAGTACAATCACACCCAGCTAATTTTGTTATTTTTTTGTAGAGACAGGGGCCTCACTATGTTACTCAGGATGGTCTTGGACTCCTGACCTCAAGGCATCCTCCTGCCTCAGCCTCCCACAGCTGGGATTATAGGCATGAGCCACCATGTCCTGCCCCTAGCCAAGATTATTTAAAAAGGAGTCTTAAAGGGCTTTCAAATCAACAGCTTTACAAATTACAATAGCTCCATGACAACTAACAACCTAGACACCTTTTGGAAATGAAAATTCAGGTTTGCCCAACTAACGACTACTGAAGGTGATGGAAAAATTAATTAAAGGATTGACATTCTAAAAGAAAAGAACTAAATAAGTATTTATAAAAGTTAGGCTACCAGATCAAACAAGTCAAAACCTTGAGCTCAGAGTAATAATATAAGGGAGGTATCTCCACCCAGCATAAAAATTGCTTTACCGGCCAGGCACGGTGGCTCATGCCTGTAATCCCAGCACTTTGGGAGGCCGAGGTGGGCGGATCATGAGGTCAGGAGATCAAGACCATCCTGGCTAACACGGTGAAACCCGTCTGTACTAAAAATACAAAAAAAAGTTATCCAGGCGTGGTGGCGGGCGCCTGTAGTCCCAGCTGCTCAGGAGGCTGAGGCAGGAGAATGGCATGAACCCAGGAGGCAGAGCTTGCAGTGAGCCAAGATAGTGCCACTGCAGCCCGGCCTGGGCAAAAGAGCAAGACTTTGTCTCAAAAAAAAAAAAAAAAAAAAAAAAAAAATGCTTTACCACATAGGGGCAAAGCAATTAAATGAGCACTCACAGAAAATATATAATAATTAACCCAAATACCTTTTAGTTTATGTGACTTACATACATCTTTGATAAATAAGCTAGTTTTAATTTGTTGATAAAAATAGAAAGGCCTTTAAAATGGTCAGCATATACTTTTGCCTGGGTGTGCTGGCCAGATAAGATTATTTTATTTTATTATTATTTTTTGAGACAGTGTCTTACTCTGTCATCCAGGCTGGAGTGCAGTGGCATGATCCTTGGCTCATGGCAACCTCTGCTTCCCAGGTTCAAACGGTTCTCCTGCCTCAGCGTCCTGAGTAGCTGGGATTACAAGTGTCCGCCACCATACCCAGCTAATTTTTGTATTTTTAGTAGAGACAGGGTTTTGTCATGCTGGCCAGGCTGGTCTCAAGCTCCTGACCTCAGGTGATCCACCTGCCTCAGCCTTCCAAAGTGCTGGGATTACAGGCATGAGCCACTGTGCCTGGCCTGGCCAAATGGGATTATATTTGCCTCTGCTAAATGGTTTAAGGTCATAAAACTAGAAGCCCTGCCCCCAAACAGAATAATCTTTTTTTTTTTTGTAACTCTTTGATAAATAAGACTAATTTAACATTGTTGATTTAGTAAAAACAGTTGTATCTTCTGAGGTATTGGCAAAATATCCACATATATAAAGTTACTTGTTACTCAGGTGAATACCTGATATTCACAGGCTACAGAAAAGGGCTAACAGGGAAATGACTTAAAATGATGACTAGTTTTGTCTACTATTTTAGTTTTCATAAGTAATCTGGGTATAATTGTTTAAAATAAATCAATATAAATGGGATTCACATTTATAAACTTTTCATGCAATTGGAAATCTTAACATTATTAAGTGATACTAAATGTCTGGGTTATTTTTAAGTAAGACAAAATACTAAAACATACATTGCTAAACGTAAATATAAGTTTATTCTCGGCTTCTTAAATTTTATAGGAAGACTAAATAAATTTAGATCTACTAATACAAAATAAAAATTGTGTTATGGGGAAACATACTTCTAAAAATTATAACATGGTTCTCCATCTATAAAATACTAATATGTGACAGGCAGCTCAAAATTTTTTGCTTCCTAGGTTTTCACTAGAATTTAAGGTTACTAAGAGTTAAAAATTCTAATTAATATATATGATTCTGTCTACAAAGTACACAAAAATCATTTGATGAGAAAAATTAGAAGGCTTTAAAAATGTGTTCTTTATTGAGAAAAAACAGTAATTTTGTCTAATTCAGAGATTATTTAAAGGCTGTTTCAAAATATGTGTTTAGGAATGAAATAGAAGCAATATAGAAAGTAACCAGTAAGTAGGTGAGAGAGATGAAGAAACTAATAGGTATGGAGCTGTAATTTTGGTAAGGAAGGTTAAAAAGAAAAGAGAATAATTTTATATGAGAAATAATCTTGTGTGGTATATTTTTGTCCCAAAGTAAAACGACTACTTATTTGGGAAAGAGGAAGTATAGGACAAAGCAGAAGGTCTAAGCGTGTCATGGAAGGTCTGTGCAAGTCGTGAAAGGTTTGTGAAGGATGCATTTATGAAAGAACTTTTTTGTGTGTGATCAAGTAGGCTATAATTAGAAGGGAATTATTAAAATTATTTCTAAACATTGAGGTTTTATGTTAAAAATTACTAATACAAAACTAAAAATGTGGCCAGGTGCGGTGGCTCACGCCTGTAATCCCAGCACTTTGGGAGGCCGAGGCGGGCGGATCACGAGGTCAGGAGAGCGAGACCATCCTGGCTAACATGGTGAAACCCCGTCTCTACTAAAAATACAAAAAATTAACCGGGCGTAGTGGCGGGCGCCTGTAGTCCCAGCTACTCGGGAGGCTGAGGCAGGAGAATGGCGTGAACCCGGGAGGCGGAGCTTGCAGTGAGCTGAGATTGCGCCATTGCACTCCAGCCTGGGCGACAGAGCCAGACTCTGTCTCAAAAAAAAAAAAAAAAAAAAAAACTAAAAATGTGATCCCTTATGTTAGAACAAGGTTTTCTTAAAGTAAAATTACAAGAAGTTTTGATTTTAATTATGAAATGTTTAACAGCTGTATTCTAAACTGCAGCCTCTTCCTGTTTTATGGTTTCTATTTATGTCACATTTCGTCCTGAGATTTATTTAATTTCCCTAGTTTCAGTTGAAAATGCTGTCTTCATCATTTAGAATGGTAATTTTATTTCTTGAGGTAGAGTTTTCCTCTACCTCAAGGTTCATATCTCAGAAATTCAAATTCCCAGGTTCATATCTCAGAAGTTCAACTTTGGCTGTGTCTCCCTGCAGGTGATTTGCAAGTAATATATTCATCTTTTTGCCTGGCTGGGGTGATAATTTTAACTTTTTCATCAGCTCAGTTCTCTAGTTCTAACTCTGCTGGTATGGCCTGACACTGAAATACTTATCTTGAAGGTCTAGAAGAGAAATGTTTTTGTTTAATATAACTTGATTTCTTGATGTTTCTGAATTGTTCCATATAACCAGGAACTTCCCATGCTTTTTTTTTTTTTTTTTTTTTTTTTTGAGATGGAGTCTCACTCTGTCACCCAGGCTAGAGTGCAGTGGCGCGATCTCGGCTCACAGCAAGCTCTGCCTCCCAGCTTCATGCCATTTTCCTGCCTCAGCCTCCCAAGTAGCTGGGACTACAGGTGCCCGCCACTGTGCCCGGCTAATTTTCTGTATTTTTTAGTAGAGACGGGGTTTCGCTGTGTTAGCCAGGATGGTCTCGATCTCCTGACCTCGTGATCCACCTGCCTCGGCCTCCCAAAGTGCTGGGATTATAGGCGTGAGCCACCGCACCCGACCGAACTTCCCATGCTTTTACCAAGAGCCATGCATTCTGCTGCTCAAGATACTAGTTTTTTGTTTACATTCCTCTATAATGTGTTGTACACTCATAACCTTGGACACACAATCTTTCTGTGGCTTATTAAGTTTAAAGAGCTTTTTCATCAGGTTCAACTTCCATGTTATATAAGTGAGCTTCCTGTAAGAATAAGCAATCACATTTCAGGATGTTTGTCTTATCTTTTTGGTAACTGTTCTAAGAAACAGTCTTTATTAGGTTTTTGATTACTTAGGAAAACTGAGCTTTGAAAGCTTTAAGTCTACAAAAAATCCATGTAACTTTCTGTATTGCTTTTGAAATTTATCACTATGGTTAAATGAATGACTATTATTTCACAGTGACCTGTAATCCTGTTTTAATCAGGTGTTTAAAAAGTTTTGGCATCTTTGACAGGCTTTCCCAATGTAAAAATTCTAAATTAAGTCTTTTTGATCTTGAATTTGTTTTGTGGTTTTTCCAGTTGAGCCCCAGGAGAGCATCAAAAGATGTATCTCTCATTTTTATAGAGATAGTAAATGATTAGGCTTGTTTGGTAAATTATACGGGATGCTTTGTCAGATGATAAGTGATGCTAGAGTTTTTCAGTCACATTTGTGATATGTTATTTTAATTTTTATTTTCTTGAGATGGAGTCTAACTCTGTTGCCCAGGCTGGAGTGCAATGGTGTGATCTCAGCTCACTGCAACCTCTGCCTCCTGGGTTCAAGGGATTCTCCTGCCTCAGCCTCCTGGGTAGCTGGGATTACAGGTGTGTGCCACCACACCTGGCTGCTTTTTGTATTTTTTGTAGAGACAGGGTTTCACTGTGTTGGCCAGGCTGGTCTCGAACTCCTGACCTCAGGTGATTCACCCACCTCAGCCTCCCAAAGTGCTGGGATTACAGGTGTGAGCCACCACACCCAGCCACATTTGTGATATGTTATTGACCTAAATGTTCCAAAATTGTATTAAACTCTTAAAAATATAATGTCATTAGACATAATTTGGGGTATGTTGTATGCCACAAAAATAACCAAATTTCTGTGTCAATTGCTGATGATAATGAACTTACATCAGATTTTTAAACATGATTATTTTAAGTTTTTGTCATCCACAGTTATTGTTTTGATTTTTCTCTAAAAGCATTTGGAATCAGATTCATGGAGGAGACTCTAACAAGTACACTTAAATATGGGCTTCTAATAATTTTAAGATCAATTAACTAAATAAAAATCTTTAGGCCAGGCACAGTGGCTCATGCCACTGTGGCCAATCTTTTCCCTCCAAAATGGGACCAGAGCAGCAGTTTGGGTCAGGTTCATCTCAGCACCAAGGAACATAATCCTAACTACAGAATGATTTGATCAGCAATGCTTTTAGAGAAAGACCTTGATCAAAAGGGGGAAAGGTGGAAGTTGTCAGAATCAAAATGGAGTTAATTGTATTAAAAACTCTGACAAGCCAGGTGCGATGGCTTATGCCTGTAATCCCAGCACTTTGGGAGGCTGAGGCGGGCGATCATGAGGTCAGAAGATCAAGACCATCCTGGCTAACACAGTGAAACCCCATCTTTACTAAAAATACAAAAAAATTACCCATGTGTGGTGGCACGCGCCCGTAGTCCCAGCTACTCAGGAGGCCAAGGCAGGAAAATCTCTTGAACCCAGGAAGCAGAGGTTGCAGTGAGCTGAGATCACACTATTGCACTCCAGCCTAGGTGACAGAGTGAGACTCCATCTCCAAAAAACAACAACAACAACCAAAAAAAAAAACAAAAAACAAAAAAAACTCTGACAATTAGAGCTGGAGGAGGCTATAAAAAGGAAGGGAGGGTTATTTTTTTAAAAATTTTTTTGAGACTTTGTCTCACTTTGTTGCCCAGTCTGGAATGCAGTGGTGCAATCTTGGCTCACTGCAACCTGTGCCTCCCAGGCTCAAGCAATCCTCCTGTCTTAGTTTCCCAAGTAGCTGGAACTACAGGCACATGCCACCACATCCAGTTAATTTTTAAAATTTTTTGTGGAGACAAGGTCTCTCTATATTGCACAGCCCAGTCTCGAGCTCCTGGGCTTAAGTGATCTTCTTGCCTTGTCCTTCTGAAGTGCTGGGATTACGGGTGTGAACCACCATACCCAGCGAAAGGGAGAGTTCTTATGCATGAATGCCTGATAACAAGAACTATCACAAAAGACTGCAAAATCCGTAACTTTGCACAAAGGCCGTTGCAAACTTACACACACAGAAATGCTTCTATAGGGACATCTGTTCAGTTGCTGCCTGTCCAGCCTTGCACTGGTGCTGCCCTTGTTATTTATCCTTGTAGCCAAGAATTAAAACAATTATATAATCCTCACTTTTCCTTTAATAACCTTTGTCTTCCTTTACCTCCCTGAATATGCAAATAGTTTACTATGGCACACATCATTTTCTTTTAGACAGTCTCACTTTCTGTTGCTTAAGTTGACAAATATCTTGAATAATCAGAAAATAAAGGCAGTAAGATGAGAATCACTTCCATCTTTCTTCTATCAATTCCAACCAAACAGTTTCCATCTGTCTTCACATAATCTGCCTTTCCCTCTGTTGTAAGGAGGGGTTCCCATTCTTACCCAAGGCCAACCTATTACTTGTGAATTAAATTCCACCCCTTGCTCCCTTAAGGACCATATCATGATGATGTCTTTACTCTCCTGCATCATTTGTTCCCTCTCTACGGTATTATTATAAGCATATAAACATGCTTTACTATCATTCATCTTTTAAAAGTTTCTCTTGATTCCATGACCCTCCAGTTCCTGTTCAATTTTTCTGCTATTGTTTTCCTGAAAAACCACTCAAATTAATCAACTGTTCTCATCGACCTCACATCCTTGCTCCCATTCCAATCCAGCTTTCATTTCACCTGATCCATGGAAACAGCCTTCATTGAGCTTATTGATGGCCTATATTTGTTAATATTTTGCCAGTGCCAGGGGGCAATTCTGTCTCCCTGTTTACTTGGCCTCTCATGCTTTTGCAATCCTGCATATGCAGCTCCAACAGGCTTGGACTCTCCTCTTTGAATGGTAAAGGTCCTCTAACTCCGGGGCCCAAGTGTGATGATGTGCAGATATTATCTGGCAGGACTCAAGTAAATTGTTCTAGTTCCTGCCTTACTTCTCAGCGCACATCTGGCCACTGCTGAACAGAGACATGACAGAGCATCAACAGCAAGACCCTTTGACAAATTCACCGTTCATCACAATGCTCCTCCAAATAGTAAAGAACTGGAAATAACCTAAATGTCCAAACTTAATGGAATAGTGAGTCAAAATGTATCAAGGTACAAGGCCTTTAATAAAGGTGACCTTTCCTTGTCTTCCCAGCCTGGGCTGATGTTAGCTCCTTCCCTGCTCCTGTCCCATGGAGCCTGAGGCACACCCTTGGCTACTTCTTGCCCTTAGGCCCATTTCCTGGCAGAGTTACTCCAATAAGTCTCCACTCAGTGTTATAGAGGGTGAGAAGAGATGACATAGTAGAGAGAGAAGGCTGGAGGTTCAGGTGCGGGGAGGAGTCAGCCAGTGGCCTCACTGCGAGGGCAAAGGTGCCTATGCAAGGCTGTTGAGGGAGAGGTTCCATCTAGGCAGGGTTTGGGGCCCAGGACACTCAGTTAAGGGTCCAGTTTTAGCTCCTTCAGCAGAGCTGGCTGGCTGAAAGTATCATGATCTTGGGCCAACAGAGGGAGGCTACGGTCAATTCTGGCATGTTGAAGTGGCCTTGAGAAAACAAAAAAACATGGTAAATATGAAATTACTTCAGAGAGACTGGCAAACTTGGTACAAGCAGCCCATGGGTGTTGCAGACCCTCCACAGTATTTCTGGACAAATTCACTACTTACCCAAAGTCCTTGTGAGCTTCGTGGACTTTATTGGAGTCTGTGTCTATGGGAGAGAAGATGGATGGGGTGAGGCATTGGGAAGGGTTGATAGGTGAGTTAAAGCCTTTTTTGGCTTGTCTACCAGTGGTGGTGGGGTCTCTTTTGGCTCTGCCCCCGATGCAGGACCCAGCTGTTCAGATGGGAGTAAGCTCCCGCCCCTACTGCCTCCCTATTCTTGCTGCCCATGCAGAGCCACCCGCCCTCTGAAACGAATCTTGAAACCCAGCCTCCATACCCTGCATGGCTCACAGCTACTGACCACAGTGTTTCCCCAGCCCCCCGATCAATTTTCTTCTTAAGGGAATCTGAAGCTGTTCACCTTATTTCTCCTCAATATTTAGCAAATTGTGGGGGATCAACCCCACAATCTGACTCATGCAGTAGAAAGTGGGACAATAGGTCATCTTGTGTCTCAGGGTGTGAGGTTATGGCCAGGTCTCGTTTCAGACCTGCTAGTCTATCTATGCAGAGACTTCTCTGCTCCTCAGCACCCTAGTACAGGAAGGTAGGAGGGGAACTAGGCTTCTGTTAAGCTGGGATAGCCAGTGACTGCCCACTGCAGGGCAGATGGAACAGGGGTGGCAGAGGTAAAGATATGCCTGGCACATGAAATATGGTTAGGTGTTCACAGGTAGACCAGGGAGTGAGTGATGGCAGTGAGGGCCAGGCTATCATGGGCAGGCTCCCCACACCCCTCAGGAACATGGCTGTGAGTCCAGAAACAGCCATCAGCTGCACAGTTGTAAAGGTGAAATTAAGAGGAAGGATAAGGCCTGGGGGTATAGCTCAGGGGTAGAGCATTTGACTGCAGATCAAGAGGTCCCTGGTTCAAATCCAGGTGCCCCCTACTCCTTTTAATCACTGAAGTAGTGCTGGGATTTCTGCCCCTTCTCCCCACATGTGACCATTAGTGTGCTTTATTTCATGATAAAATTTAGTGTCTGGATCAGGACAAGGTCTAAGAATCCTCCCCTGATCATTGCCCAGATAATATAATAACTACTAGGGTCACATGTGATTGAAGAGGCTGACCAAGTTAGCCCAGACAAGCCCCACCTCTGGGTCTCTTGCCCTTCATGGTCTATATGTGGACTTCACTCTTTCTCAGTATCTCATTTCCTCAACCTCACCGTAATCTCCAGAAAGAAGGCACAGACTATCTCTTTGATCTTGCTACTACTGTGAAGTATGAAGGAAATGTATGCAGCTTCCTACTTCCCAGAGGCAACTATAATGATTTGAAAGCAATGTCAAATTTGTCTCTTTTCTCTGTCTGTGAATTTCTTGAGGGTGCTGCCTCTACCACAGATTCTGGCCATCTGATTCTCCCTTCTTCTCTCCTAACACTTCTTATTTCTTACCCTGGGTCAGTATTTCCTTGATGAGAATACCTAGAAGTAGACCCTACTTTATATTATATTTAAAAATTCAGATAAAATGTTTAAGACATATAAATGGCTGTAACAAATCTTCAGAGGATTCTCTACTTTCCTTGATGAACAAAGAAATCTGAAATAATCTTTTATATGAGGACAAATAAAAATTCAGAAAATATGAAAAACATCTCATTAAAAGTATCAAAGAGCTAACACAGGAAATACCCGATGTAGATTTGGAAATGATGGGAAGCAGAAGTTTAAATCTCCTTACTAAAAGCTGCGTTGGCCCTGAGTGTATTTCTCAGTTCAGAAGAGGCAGCTGAGAAGCTGAGTGGAGCTTTTGGGAACCTCTCAAAACTAAGGAGATAGAAGTCAGAATTCTGGGCACAACTACAGTACAGACATTGATGAGACCAACTCTGACTTTGGACTAGGAACTCAAGGGGTAAGAGTAAATGGAAAGAAATTCAGCCACTGTAAGAATTTGTGGCTAGGCTTTTTAACGTTTGAATGGCTCAGGAAAACTCAAACCTTGAAATTATATTAAGGTGTCCTGATTGCTCAGATACTTGGAAAAAGCAAATAAAGGAAGATATTATTATCCCTGGCCTTAGATTAGTCCTGCAAATACAATTTTAAGTAAAATTTTAGCATACAGTAAAAGATAACAAAATACACAGGGAAGCAAAAAGCTATGAATGAGAATAAACAGAAATAACAGACCACAGAACTAAACAAAGGGACTTTGGATATTAGAACTACCAGAAACATTATAAAATAACAGTGTTACTGTGTTGAGGGAGATAACAGCCAACCTTGAAATTTTCTTTTTTTTTTTTTTTTAGTATTTATTGATCATTCTTGGGTGTTTCTCGGAGAGGGAGATTTGGCAGGGTCATAGGACAATAGTGGAGGGAAGGTCAGCAGATAAACATGTGAACAAAGGTCTCTGGTTTTCCTAGGCAGAGGGCCCTGCCGCCTTCCGCAGTGTTTGTGTCCCTGGGTACTTGAGATTAGGGAGTGGTGATGACTCTTAACGAGCATGCTGCCTTCAAGCATCTGTTTAACAAAGCACATCTTGCACCGACCTTAATCCATTTAACCCTTAGTGGACACAGCACATGTTTCAGAGACCACGGGGTTGGGGGTAAGGTTATAGATTAACAGCATCCCAAGGCAGAAGAATTTTTCTTAGTACAGAACAAAATGGAGTCCCCTATGTCTACTTCTTTCTACACAGACACAGTAACAATCTGATCTCTCTTTCTTTTCCCCACATTTCCCCCTTTTCTATTCGACAAAACTGCCATCGTCATCATGGCCCGTTCTCAATGAGCTGTTGGGTACACCTCCCAGACGGGGTGGTGGCCGGGCAGAGGGGCTCCTCACTTCCCAGACGGGGCGGCCGGGCAGAGGCGCCCCCCCACCTCCCAGACGGGGCGGCTGGCCAGGCGGGGGCTGAAAATTTCAAAAGGAAATTTAAAAGCATGAAAAGTAACTTAGGAGATTTGAAAAGAAGACAAAATATAAATTTTGTGTCTAAAAATATAATTAACTAAAATTAAAAAACTCAGCGAATAGGTCTATGCTCTTCTTAATAGATTAAGCCAGTGAGAAAAATCAGTGAACTAAAACATTGGGAGGAAAAACTATCCATCATAAAACATGGAAAGACAAAAGTATGGCAAACACAGAAGATAAGGTAATTAATATAGAAGAACAGAAAGAAAAAAGACTAAAGAAAAGTGAACAGAGCCTAAGGGACCCATGGGACACCGCAAGTGGACCAACATATGCATTGAGATTCCCAGAAGAGGAAGGGAGAGAAAATGGGACAGAGAGAATATTTGAAGAAATAATAGTTGAAAACTATTGATGAAAGTTTTGATGAACTTTCATTGATGGAAGACATGAATATAAAAATCTAAGAAGCTCAGCTGGGCACAGTGGCTCATGCCTGTAATCCCAGTACTTTGGAAGGCTGAGGTGGGTGGATCACTTGAGGTCAGGAGTTTGAGACCAGCCTGGTCAACCTGGTGCAATCCCATCTCTACTGGAAAAAAAAAAAAAAAAAGGCAGGCGTGGTGGCACATGCCTGTAATCCCAGCTACTCAGGAGGCTGAGGCATGAGAATTGCTTGAACCCAAGAGGCAGAGGTTAAAGTGAGCTGAGATTACCCTGCTGTCATTCCGTCCTATGCAGCTGTTCTCTTGTGCAGTGGTCGTTTATCTCCATCCACCTTCTCTCCTACCTAAGTGCATGCCACCACTTGATGGAAGATTCGTGGACATGGGGATGAGGCCCCTGAGGCCCCAGAACTGTCTTTTCAGTTGTGAACTAAAGGCCAACAAAGATTATCACTTTAAGGTGGATAATAATGAAAATGAGCACCAGTTACCTTTAACAACAATCAATTTAGGGGCTGGTGCAATGGATGAATTGGACATTGTTGAAGCAGAGGCAATGAATTACGAAGGCAGTCCAATTAAAGTAATACTGGCAACTTTGAAAATGTCTGTACAGCCAGTGGTTTCCCTTGGGGGCTTTGAAATAACACCACCAGTGGTCTTACAGTTGAAGTGTGGTTCAGGGCCAGTGCATATTAGTGGACAGCACTTAGTAGCTGTGGAGGAAAAAGCAGAGTCAGAAGATGAAAACAAGGAGGTTGTGAAACTCTTAAGTATATCTGGAAAGCAGTCTGCCCCTCGCGGTGGTAGCAAGCTTCCACAGAAAAAAGTAAAACTTGCTGCTGATGAAGATGATGATGAGGATGATTTTGATGATAAGGAAACTGAAGAAAAACACCAGTGAAGAAATCTATATGAGATACTCCAGCCAAAAATGCACAAAAGTCAAATCAGAATGGAAAAGACTCAAAACCACCATCAACATCAAGATCAAATGGACAAGAATCCTTCAAAAAACAGCAAAAAACTCCTGAAACACCAAAAGGACCTAGTTCTGTAGAAGACATTAAAGCAAAAATGCAAGCAAGTATAGAAAAAGGTGGTTCTATTCCCACAGTGGAAGCCAAGTTCATCAGTTATGTGAAGAATTGCTTCCAGATGACTGACCAGGAGGCTATTCAAGATCTCTGGCAGTAGAGGAAGTCTCTTTAAGAAAATAGTTTAAACAATTTATTTAAAAATTGTCATTTCATTTCTGTAACAGTTGATATCTGGCTGTCTTTTTTATAATGCAGAGTGAGAAATTTCCCTACCGTGTTTGATAACTGTTGTCTAGGTTCCATTGCCAAGAACGTGTTGTCCAAAATGCCTGTTTAGTTTTTAAAGATGGAACTCTGCCCTTTGTTTGGTTTTAGGTATGTGTGGAATGTTATAATAGGACATAGTAGTAGCGGTGGTTAGACATGGAAATGGTAGGGAGACAAAAATATACATGTGAAATAAAGCTCAGTAATTTAATAAAAAAAAAAAAAAGTGAGCTGAGCTCATGTCACTGCACTCCAGCCCAAGTGACAGAATGAAACCCTGTCTCAAAAAAAGAAGAAAAAAAAACAACTAAGAAGCTCAATGCATTCCAAGTAAGATGACCTAAAGAGACCCACACTGAGGAAAAAGGACACCCTATTCAAAAAATGGTGTGAAAAAATTGGCAAGCCACATGTAGAAGAATGAAACTGAATCCTCATCTCTCACCTTATACAAAAATCAACTCAAGATGGATCAAAGACTTAAATCTAAGACCTGAAACCGTAAAAATTCTAGAAGATAACATTGGAAAACCCTTCTAGACATTGGCTTAGGCAAATACTTCATGATCAAGAACCCAAATGCAAACACAACAAAAACAAAGATAAATAGATGGGACTTCATTAAACTAAAAAGCTTCTGCCCAGCAAAAGAAATAATCGGCAGAGTAAACAGGCAACTCACAGAGTGGGAGAAAATATTCATAATCTATACACCTGACAAAGGACTAATGTCCAGAATATACAAGGAACTCAAATCATCAAGAAAAAAACAAACAATCCCATAAGGAAGTGGGCTAAGGACATAAATAAACAATTCTCAAAAGAAGATACACAAATGACCAACAAACATGAAGAAATGCTCAACATCACTAATTATCAGGGAAATGCAAATCAAAACCACAATGTGATACCACCTTACTCCTGCAAGAATGGACATAATAAAAATAAAATAAAATAGCTGTTGGCATGGATGTGGTGAAAAGGAGCTCTTTTACACTGTTGGTGGGATTGTAAACTAGCACAACCACTGTAGAAAACAGTATAGAGATTCCTTAAAGAACTGAAAGTAGACCTACCATTTGATCCAGCAATCTCACTCCTGAATATCTGCCCAGAGGGAAAGAAGTCATTATATGAAAAAGATACTTGCACACGCATATTTATAGCAGCACAATTTGCAATTGCAAAAATACAGAACCAGCCCAAATGGCCATCAATCAACGAGTGGATAAAGAAAATGTGATATATATATATATATATATATATATATATATATATATATATAGATATAGATACACACACACACACACACACCCCATGGAATACTACTCAGTCATAAAAAGGAACAAAATCATGGCATTCACAGCAACCGGGATGGAATTGAAGACCATTATTCTAAGTGGAGCAACTCAGAAATGGAAAACCAAACCATTCTGTGTTTCCACTCATAAGTGGGAGCTAAGCTATGAGGACGCAAAGGTATAAGAATGATACAATGGACTTTGGGGACTTGGGGGATAGGTGGCGGGGGCAAGGGACAAAAGACTACACACTGGGTATAGTGTACATTGCTTGGGTGTTGGTGGCACCAAAATCTCAGAAATCACCACTAAAGAACTTACCCATGTAACCACACACCACCTGTTCCCCCCCAAACCTATTGAAATTAAAAAAACCAAAGAGATCCACACTGAGACACATTATAATCAAACTTTCGATATCCAAAGACAAAGAGAACCTTTAAGAAACAAGAGAGAAGCAACTTATCACATAGAAGGGATCCTTAATAAGGTTATCAGTGGACTTCTCATCAGAAACTTTGGAGGCTGGAAGGCAGTGGGTTGATATATTCAGAGTGCTAAAAGGGAAGAAAACCCTTCAACCAAGAATCCTGTATTCAGCCAAACTGTCCTTTAAAAGTGAGAGAGAAATTGAGAAATTTCCAGAAAAATAATAGCTGAGGAGTTTGTTACCATTAGAATGGCCCTGCAAGAAATGCTCAAGTGGGGCCTGCAGGATGGAATAAAAGAACATTAGACAGTAACATGAAGCCATATGAAAAAATAAAGATCTCAGTAAAGGTAAATACATGGGCAATTGTTAAAGTTAGTGTTATTGCAACAATAGTTGTAACTCCACTTTTTTTTTTTTTTTTTTTACATAATGTAAGAGACTAATGCACTTAAAAGGATTATTAGTTCTTGTTTTTGGGCATATGATATATAAAGATGTGATTTTGTGACTTCAACAACTGAAAGGGGTAGTGATGGAGCTGTTAACAAACCAGAGTTTTTGTATGTTACTGAAGTTAAGTTGGCATGAATTCAAATTGGGGTGTTGTATTGTTATAATATTAAACGTAATCCCCATGATAACCACAAAGAAAATAGCTATAGAATATGTACATATTAAAACCCATATATATATATACATATATATATCTGAGAAGCTCAATGAATTCCAAGTAAGATAAACTAAAGAGACCCACACTGAGACACGTTATAATCAACTTTCGACATCCCAAGACAAAGAGAATCTTGAAAGTGACACACATATATATATATATGAAAGAAATTTAAACATTTCACTACAAAAAGGAAAACAGTAATGCAGAAATGAGGGATAAAACTGCTAAGAGGCATACAGAAGATGAATAGCAAAATGACAGAAGTAGTTTTCTCTTTATCAGTAATTACTTTAAATGTAAATGGATTAAACTGTAATCAAAAGGCAGAGATTGGCAGAGTGGACACAGAAACATGATCCAACTATATGCTGTCTATAAAGGATTCACTTTAGACCTAAAGACACAAATAGATTGAAAGTGAAAAAATGCAAAAAGATATTCCATACAAATAGTAATCAAAAGAGAGAGGGGGTGGCAAAACTAATACCAGAAAAAATAGACCTTAAATCAAAAAAGATTACAACACAAAAAGGACATTATATATTAATAAAAAGCTTAGACCGGGTGTGGTGGTTCATGCCTGTAATTCCAACACTTTTGTGGGCCAAGGTAGGAGGATTGCTTGATGTCAGGAAGTTGAGACCTGTCTGAGCAACATAGTGACAATCTGTACAAAAAGGAAAAAATTAGCTGGGCATGATGGCATCTGCCTATAGTCCTAGCTACTTGGGAAGCTGAGGTAAGAGGACTGCTTGAGCCCAGGAGTTTGAGGCTGCAGTGAGCTATAATTGCACTACTGTACTCCAGCCTGGACAACAGAGTGAGACCCCAATCTCTCTTTAAAAAAAGTTCAATACAACAAGAATAAGTAACAATTATAAACATTTATGTACCTAATAACACATGGAGCAAGAACCAAAACAACATAATTGAAGGGAGAAGTAGAAAGTACTCAAATAATAAAGACTTCAGCACTCCACTCACAATAATAAACAGAACAATCAGACTGACAATAAGTAAGGAAATAGAAGACTTAAACAAAATAAACTAATTATATGTAGTAGATATATATAGAACACTACCCAACAACAGCAGCAGACACATTTTTCTCAAGTGCACATGGAACATTTTCCAGGATAGATCGTATTTTAGGCCACATATTAAGTTGCAATAGATTTAAAAAGATATCATACAAAATATATTCTTGAACCATAACAGGATGAATATAAATAACAGAAGTAAAACTGGAAAATTCACAAAATTGTGGAAATTAAACAACACATTCTTAAACAATCAATTGAAGAACAAATCAGAAAGAAAATCAGAAATACTTAGAGACAGTGAAAGTGAAAACACAACATACCAAAACTTATGGAACATAGTGAAAGCAATGACAAGGGAAAAATGTATAGCTATAAACACTTACATTAAAAAACATGAAAAATTTCAAATTAATAACCTAGCTTTACAACTTAAGGAACTAGAAATTGAAGAACATGTTTTATTTTTTATTATACTTTAAGTTCTAGGGTACATGTGCACAATGTGCAGGTTTGTTACATATGTATACATGAGCCATGTTGGTATGCTGCATCCATTAACTCATCATTTATATTAGGTATATCTCCTAATGCTATCCATCCCCCCTCCCCTCACCCCACGACAGGCCCCAGTGTGTTATGTTCCCCATCCTGTGTCCAAGTGTTCTCATTGTTCAATTCCCCTATGAGTGAGAACATGCAGCGTTTGGTTTTCTGTCCTTGCAATAGTTTGCTTAGAATGATGGTTTCCAGCTTCACGTCCCTACAAAGAACATGAACTCATCCTTTTTTATGGCTGCATAGTATTCCATGGTGTATATGTGCCCCATTTTCTTAATCCAGTCTACATTAATGGACATTTGGGTTGGTTCCAAGTCTTTGCTATTGTGAATAGTGTCGCAATAAACATGTGTGCATGTGTCTTTATAGCAGCATGATTTGTAATCCTTTGGGTATATACCCAGTAATGGGATGGCTGGGTCAAATGGTATTTCTTTTTTTTTTTTTTTTTTTATACTTTAGGTTCTAGGGTACATGTGTACAATGTGCAGGTTTGTTACATATGTATACATGTGCCATATTGTGCTGCACCCATTAACACATCATTTACGTTAGGTATATCTCCTAATGCTTTCCCTCCCCCCAATCCACACCCCATGACAGACCCCGGTGTGTGGTGTTCCCCACCCTCTGTCCAAGTGTTCTTGTTCAGTTCCCACCTATGAGTGAGAACATGCGGTGTTTGGTTTTCTGTCCTTGCGATAGTTTGCTCAGAATGATGGTTTCCAGCTTCATCCGTGTCCCTACAAAGGACATGAACTCATCCTTTTTTATGGCTGCATAGTGTTCCATGGTGTATATGTGCCACATTTTCTTAATCCAGTCTACATTGATGGACATTTGGGTTGGTTCCAAGTCTTTGCTATTGTGAATAGTGCCGCAATAATCATACATGTGCATGTGTCTTTATAGCAGCATGATTTATAATCCTTTGGGTATATACCCAGTAATGGGATGGCTCGGTCAAATGGTATTTCTAGTTCTAGATCCTTGAGGAATCACCACACTGTCTTCCACAATGGTTGAACTAGTTTACAGTCCCACCAACAGTGTAAAAGTGTTGCTATTTCTCCACATCTCCTCCAGCACCTGTTGTTTCCTGACTTTTCAATGATCACCATTCTAACTGGTGTGAGATGGTATCTCATTGTGATTTTGATTTGCAGTTCTCTGATGGCCAGTGATGATGAGCATTTTTTCACGTGTCTGTTGGCCACATAAATGTCTTCTTTTGAGAAGCGTCTGTTCATATCCTTTGCACACTTTTTGATGAGGTTGTTTGATTTTTTCTTGTAAATTTGTTTTAAGTTCTTTATAGTTTCTGGATATTAGCGCTTTGTCAGATGGGTAGATTGTAAAAATTTTCTCCCATTCTGTAGGTTGCCTGTTCACTCTGATGGTATTTTCTTTTGCTGTGTGAAGCTCTTTAGTTTAATTAGATCCCATTTTTCAGTTTTGGCTTTTGTTGCCATTGCTTTTGGTGTTTTAGACATGAAGTCCTTGCCCATGCCTATGTCCTGAATGGTATTGCCTAGGTTTTCTTCTAGGGTTTTTATGGTTTTAGGTCTAATATTTAAGTCTTTAATCCATGTTGAATTAATTTTTTGTATAAGGTGTAAGGAAGGGATCTAGTTTCAGCTTTCTACATATGGCTAGCCAGTTTTCCCAGCACCATTTATTAAATAGGGAATCCTTTTCCCATTTATTGTTTTTGTCAGGTTTGTCAAAAATCAGATGGTTGTAGATGTGTGGTATTATTTCTGAGGGCTCTGTTCTGTTCCCTTGGTCTATATCTCTGTTTTGGTACCAGTATCATGCTGTTTTGGTTACTGTAGCTTTGTAGTATAGTTTGAAGTCAGGTAGCGTGATGCCTCCAGCTTTGTTCTTTTGGCTTAGGATTGTCTTGGCAATGAGGGCTCTTTTTTGGTTCCATAGGAACTTTAAAGTAGTTTTTTTCCAATTCTGTGAAGAAAGTCATTGGTAGCTTGATGGGGATGGCGTTGAATCTATAAATTACCTTGGGCAGGATGGCCATTTTCACGATATTGATTCTTCCTATCCATGAGCATGGAATGTTCTTCCATTTGTTTGTGTTCTCTTTTATTTCGTTGAGCAGTGGTTTGTAGTTCTCCTTGAAGAGGTCCTTCACATCCCTTGTAAGTTGGATTCCTAGGTATTTTATTCTCTTTGAAGCAGTTGTGAATGGGACTTCACTCATGATTTGGCTCTGTGTCTGTTATTTGTGTATAGGAATGCTTGTGATTTTTGCACAATGATTTTGTATCCTGAGACTTTGCTGAAGTTGCTTATCAGCTTAAGGAGATTTTGGGCTGAGACGATGGGGTTTTCTAAATATACAATCATGTCATCTGCAAACAGGGACAATTTGACTTCCTCTTTTCCTAACTGACTACCCTTTATTTCTTTCTTCTGCCTGATTGCCCTGGCCAGAACTTACAACACTATGTTGAATAGGAGTGGTGAGAGAGGGCATCCCTGTCTTGTGCTGGTTTTCAAAGGGAATGCTTCCAGTTTTTGTCCATTCAGTATGATATTGACTGTGGGTTTGTCATAAATAGCTCTTATTATTTTGAGATACATCCCATCAATACCTAGTTTATTGAGAGTTTTTAGCATGAAGCGCTGTTGAATTTTGTCAAAGGCCTTTTCTGCATCTACTGAGATAATCATTTTGTCTTTGGTTCTGTTTATATGATGGATTATATTTATTGATTTGTGTATGTTGAACCAGCCTTGCATTCCAGGGATGAAGCCCACTTGATCATGGTGGATAAGCTTTTTGACATGCTGCTGGATTTGGTTTGCCAGTATTTTATTGAGGATTTTTGCATTGATGTTCATCAGGGATATTGGTGTAAAATTCTCTTTTTTTGTGTCTCTGCCAGGCTTTGGTATCCGGATGATGCTGGCCTCATAAAAGGAGTTAGGGAGGATTCTCTCCTTTTCTGTTGATTGGAATTGTTTCAGAAGGAATGGTACCAGCTCCTCTTTGTACCTCTGGTAGAATTTGGCTGTGAATCTGTCTGGTCCTGGACTTTTTTTGGTTGGTAGACTATTAATTATTGCCTCAATTTCAGAGCCTGTTATTGGTCTATTCAGGGATTCAACTTCTTCCTGGTTTAGTCTTGGGAGGGTGTATGTGTCCAGGAATTTATCCATTTCTTTTTTTTTTATTATTATACTTTAAGTTTTAGGGTACATGTGCATAATGTGCAGGTTAGTTACATATGTATACATGTGTCATGCTGGTGTGCTGCACCCATTAACTCGTCATTTAGCATTAGGTATATCCCTAAAGCTATCCCTCCCCCCTCCCACCACCCCACAGCAGTCCCCAGAGTGTGATGTTCCCCTTCCTGTGTCCATGTGTTCTCATTGTTCAATTCCCACCTATGAGTGAGAATATGCGGTGTTTGGTTTTTTGTTCTTGTGATAGTTTACTGAGAATGATGATTTCCAATTTCATCCATGTCCCTACAAAGGACATGAACTCATCATTTTTTATGGCTGCATAGTATTCCATGGTGTATATGTGCCACGTTTTCTTAATCCAGTCTATCATTGTTGGACATTTGGGTTGGTTCCAAGTCTTTGCTATTGTGAATAGTGCTGCAATTCTAGTTTATTTGCATAGAAGTGTTTATAGTATTCTCTGATGGTAGTTTGTATTTCTGTGGGATAGGTTGTGATATCCCCTTTATCTTTTTTTATTGCATCTATTTGATTCTTCTGTCTTTTCTTATTTATTAGTCTTGCTAGTGGTCTATCAATTTTGTTGACATTTTCAAAAACCCAGCTCCTGGATTCATTGATTTTTTTGAAGGGTTTTTTGTGTCTCTATCTCCTTCAGTTCTGTTGTTATCTTAGTTATTTCTTGCCTTCTGCTAGCTTTTGAATGTATTTGCTCTTGCTTCTCTAGTTCTTTTAATTGTGATGTTAGGGTGTCAATTTTAGATCTTTCCTGCTTTCTCTTGTGGGCATTTAGTTCTATAAATTTCCCTCTACACACTGCTTTAAATGTGTCCCAGATATCTGGTATGTTGTGTCTTTGTTCTCGTTGGTGTCAAAGAATGTCTTTATTTCTGCCTCCATTTTGTTATGTACTCAGTAATCATTCAGGAGCAGATTGTTCATTTTCCATGTAGTTGGGCGGTTTTGAGTGAGTTTCTTAATCCTGAGTTCTAGTTTGATTGCACTGTGGTCTGAGAGACAGTTTGTTATAACTTCTGTTCTTTTACATTTGCTGAGGAGTGCTTTACTTCCAACTATGTGGTCAATTTTGGAATAAGTGTCATGTGGTGCTGAGAAGAATATATATTCTGTTGATTTCGGGTGGAGAGTTCTGCAGATGTCTATTAGGTCCGCTTGGTGCAGAGCTGAGTTCAATTCCTGGATATCCTTGTTAACTTTCTGTCTCGTTGATCTGTCTAATGTTGACAGTGGGGTGTTAAAGTCTCCCATTATTATTGTGTGGGAGTCTAAGTCTCTTTGTAGGTCTCTAAGGACTTGCTTTATGAATCTGGGTGCTCCTGTATTGGGTGCATATATATTTAGGATAGTTAGCTCTTCTTGTTGAATTGATCCCTTTACCACTATGTAATGGCCTTCTTTGTCTCTTTTGATCTTTGTTGGTTTAAAGTCTGCTTTATCAGAGACTAGGATTGCAAACCCTGCCTTTTTTTTTGTTTTGTTTTCCATTTGCTTGGTAGATCTTCCTCCATCCCTTTATTTTGAGCCTGTGTGTGTCTCTGCATGTGGGATAGGCCTCCTGAATACAGCACACTGATGACACTTTATCCAATTTGCCAGTCTGTGTCTTTTAATTGGAGCATTTAGCCCATTTACATTTAAGGTTAATATTGTTATGTGTGAATTTGATCCTGTCATTATGATGTTAGCTGGTTATTTTGCTCGTTAGTTGATGCAGTTTCTTCCTACTCTCAGTGGTCTTTACATTTTGGCATATTTTTGCAGTTTCTGGTACCAGTTGTTCCTTTCCATGTTTAGTGCTTCCTTCAGGAGCTCTTGTAAGGCAGGCTTGGTGGTGACAAAATCTCTCAGCATTTGCTTGTCTGTAAAGTATTTTATTTCTCGTTCACTTATGAAGCTTAGTTTGGCTGGATATGAAATTCTGGGTTGAAAATTCTTTTCTTTAAGAATGTTGAATATTGCCCCCCACTCTCTTCTGGCTTGTAGAGTTTCTGCCGAGAGATCTGCTGTTAGTCTGAGGGGCTTCCCTTTGAGGGTAACCCGACCTTTCTCTCTGGCTGCCCTTAACATTTTTTCCTTCATTTCAACTTTGGTGATTCTGACAATTATGTGTCTTGGAGTTGCTCTTCTCAGGGAGTATCTTTGTGGTGTTCTCTGTATTTCCTGAATTTGAATGTTGGCCTGCCTTGCTAGGTTGGGGAAGTTCTCCCAGATAATATCCTAAGAGTGTTTTCCAACTTGGTTCCATTCTCCTCATCACTTTCAGGTACACCAATCAGATGTAGATTTGGTCTTTCCACATAGTCCCATATTTCTTGGAGGCTTTGTTCATTTCTTTTTATTCTTTTTTCTCTAAACTTCTCTTCTTGCTTCATTTCATTCATTTGATCTTCCGTCACTGATACCCTTTCTTCCACTTGATCAAATCAGCTACTGAAGGTTGTGCATGCCTCATGTAGTTCTTGTGCCATGGCTTTCAGCTCCATCAGGTCATTTAAGGTCTTCTCTATGCTGTTTATTCTAGTTAGCCATTTGTCTAATTTTTTTTCAAGGTTTTTAGCTTCTTTGCAATGGGTTTGAACATCCTCGTTTAGCTTGGAGAAGTTTGTTATTACCGATTGTCTGAAGCCTTCTTCTCTCAACTTGTCAAAGTCATTCTCCGTCCAGCTTTGTTCCGTTGTTGGTGAGGAGCTGTGTTCCTTTGGAGGAGAAGAGGTGCTCTGATTTTTAGAATTTTCAGCTTTTCTGCTCTGGTTTGTCCCCATCTTTGTGGTTTTATCTACCTTTGGTCTTTGATGATGGTGACGTATATATGGTGTTTTGGTGTGGATGTCCTTTCTGTTTGTTAGTTTTCCTTCTAACAATCAGGACCCTCAGCTGCAGATCTGTTGGAATTTGCTGGAGGTCCACTCCAGACCCTGTTTGCCTGGGTATCACCAGCGGAGGCTGCAGAACAGCAAATATTGCAGAACGGCAAATTTTGCTGCCTGATCCTTCCTCTGGAAGCTTCGTCTCAGAGGGGCACCCAGCTGTATGAGGTGTCAGTTGGCCCCTACTGTGAGGTGCCTCCCAATTAGTCTACTCGGGGGTCAGAGACCCACTTGAGGAGGCAGTCTGTTCTTTCTCATATCTCAAACTCTATGCTGGGAGAACTACTACTCTCTTCAAGGCTGTCAGACGGGAACGTTTAAGTCTGCAGAAGTTTCTGCTGCATTTTGTTCAGCTATTCTCTGCCTCTAGAGTGGAGTCTACAGAGGCAGGCAGGCCTCCTTGAGCTGCGGTGGGCTCCACCCAGTTCGAGCTTCCTGGTAGCTTTGTTTACCTACTCAAGCTTCAGCAATGGCGGATGCCCCTCCCCTAGCTGCCACCTTGCAGTTGGATATCAGACTGCTGTGCTAGCAGCGAGTGAGGCTCCATGGGCATGGGACCCGCTGAGCCATGTGCAGGATATAATCTCCTGTTGTGCTGTTTGCTAAGACTGTTGGAAAAGCACAGTATTAGGGTGGGAGTGTCCCGATTTTCCAGGTACCGTCTGTCACAGCTTCCCTTGGCTAGGAAAGGGAATTCTCTGACCCCTTGTACTTCTGGGTGAGGCAATGCCCTGCCCTGCTTCGGCTCATGCTCCGTGGGCTGCACCCCATGTCTGACAAGCCCCAGTGAGATGAACCCGGTACCTCAGTTGGAAATGCAGAAATCACCCATCTTCTGTGTTGCTCATGCTGGGAGCTACAGACTGGAGCTGTTCCTATTCGTGAAGAACATGTTAACCCTCAAACTAGAAGAACAAAATAATAAAGATTAGAGCAGAAATAAATGAAATAGAGAATTAAAAAATATGAAACAAAATAGAGAATAGAAAATCAATAAAACCAAAAGTTGGTTCTTTGAAAAAATCAACAAAATTTACAAATCTTTAGCTAGGTGGACTAACAAAAAAAGAGAGAAGGCTGAAATTACTAAAATAAGAAATGAGGCCAGGTGCGGTGGCTCATGCCTGTAATCCCAGCACTTTGGGAGGCTGAGGCGGGCAGATCACAAGGTTAGGAGATCAAGACCGTCCTGGCTAACACGGTGAAACCCCATCTGTACTAAAAACACAAAAAATCAGCTGGGTGTGGTGGCGGGCACCTATAGTCCTATCTACTTGGGAGGCTGAGGCAGGAGAATGGCGTGAACCCAGGAGGCGGAGCTTGCAGTGAGCCGAGATTGTGCCACTGCACTCCAGCCTGGGCAACAGAGTGAGACTCCATCTCAAAATAAATAAATAAATAAATAAATAAATAAATAAAAGTGGGGATGTTACTACCAGTTTTACAGAAGTAAAAACGGTTGTATTTTACAATCCTTTGTATTATGAACAATTGTATGCCAAGACAATGTATAACCAAGATAAAATGGACAAATTTCTAAGAACACAAAACTTATTAAGACTAAATCACTAAAAATTAGAAAATCTATATAGACCCATGACTAGTAAGGAGATTTAATCAGTGATCAAAAAATCTCTCAAAAGAGAAAAGCCTTGAACCTGGTTCACTGGTGAATTCTACTAAAACATTTAAAGATGAATTAACACCAA
Organism: Gorilla gorilla gorilla; assembly: GCF_029281585.2. Taxonomy (NCBI): domain Eukaryota; kingdom Metazoa; phylum Chordata; class Mammalia; order Primates; family Hominidae; genus Gorilla; species Gorilla gorilla. Next base: position 158,317,063 of record NC_073230.2, read on the forward strand.
CCCTTTTTAAACTTTTCCAAAAAAATTGAAGAGGAGGTCATACCTTCTAAATTATTTTATGAGCTCAGTATTACTGCAATACCAAAGCCAAATAAGGACACTAGAAGGGAAGGAAACTAAAGACCAATATATCTTGTGCACATTTGTATTACTTTGTTTTCACGCTGCTGATAAAGACATACCTGAGACTGAGTAATTTATAGGGAAAAGAGGTTTAATGGAATCACAGTTCCACTTGGCTGGGGAGGCCTCACAATCATGGCAGAAGGCAGGAGTCATGTCTTACGTGGTGGCAGGTGAGAAGAGAATGACAGCCAAGTGCAAGGGGTTTCCCCTTATAAAACTGCATCAGAACTTGTGAGACTTATTCACTACCATGAGAACATATGAACATTTATGCAAAAATCCTTGATAAAATAGTAGCAAATAAAATTAAATAGCATATTAAAAGGTTTATACTCCATAAGTAAGTGGAATTTATTTGTGGGATGCAACAATTGTTCAGCATATGAAAGCTGATCAATATAATACACTATACTAACAGAATGAAGGGAAAACACACATGATCATCTAAATTGATGCAGAAACAATATTTGACAAATTTCAACACACTTTTATGATAAAAACACTTGAGAAACTAGGAATAGAAAGAAACTACCTCAACATAATAAAAGTCATATGTGAAAAGCTATAGCAAATACCATACTCAATGGTGAAAGGCTGAAATATTTTTCTGTAAGATAAGAAACAAGGCAAAGAGGCTCACTTTCACCACATCTATTCAACATAGTACTGGAAGTTCTGATCAGAGAAATTAGGAAAGAAAAACAAAACAGACATTCAAATTGGAATAGAAGAAATAAAATGATCTCTGTTCACGGGTGATATAATCTTACAAATAGAAAACCCCAAATATCCCACAAAACTGTTAAAACTAATAAATGAATTCAGCAAAGTGGCAGCATACAAAGTCAACACACAAAAATCAGTTGCATTTCTAACAATTAACAATCTGAAAAGGAAATTATGAAAATAACTCAATTTATTATAGTATCAAACTGGTAAAATACTTAGGAATTAACTAAGAAAGCAAAATACCTGTACAACGAAAACCAGAAAACATTGCTGAAATAAATTTAAAGAAAACAAAAAAATGGAACCTCATCCCATGTTCATGGATTGGAAGACTTGATATAGTTAAGATGACAATACTACCTGTATTAGTCTGTTCTCATACTGCTATGAAGAAATACTCAAGACTAGGTAATTTATAAAGGAAAGAGGTTTAATTGCCTCACAGTTCTGCATGGCTGGGGAGGGCTGAGGAAACTTACAATCATGGCAGAAGGGGAAGCAAACACATCCTTCTTCACATAGTGGCAGGAGAGAGAAGTATGAGACCCTAGTAAAGAGGGAAGTTCCTTATAAAACCATCAGATCTTGTGAGAACTTACTCACTATCCTGAGAATGGCATGGGAGAAAGCACCTCTTTGATTCAATTACCTTGCACAAGTTCCTTCCCCCAACACTGGATTACAATTTGGATTACAATTCAAGAAGACATTTAGGTGTGACACAGAGCTAGGCCATATCATTCCACCACTGGCCCCTCCCAAATTTCACCTTTATTACGTTTCGAAACACAATTATGCCTTCTCAACACTTTCCCAAAGTCTTAGCTTATTTCACCATTAACTCAAAAGTCCAAGTCTATAGTCTTATCTGAGACAAGGCAAGTTCCTTCTATCTATGATCCTGTAAAATTAAAAGCAAGTTAGTTACTTCATAGAGACAATGGAGGTACAAGCATTAGGTAAATACACCTGTGCCAAATGGGAGAAATTGGTCAAAACGAAGGGAATACAGGGCATGCTGATGCAAGAGGTGGGCTCCTATGGCCTTAAGCAGCTCTGCCTCTGTGGCTTTGCAGGGTGTGGTCCACCCTCCTGGCTGCTTTCACGGGCTGGCATTGAGTGTCTGTGGCTTTTCCAGGTGCATGATGGTCCAAGCTGTCAGTGAATCTACCATTCTGGGGTCTGGAGGATGGTGACCCTCTTCTCAGAGCTCCAGGGGCAGTGTCCCAGTGGGGACTCTGTGTGGGGGCTCTGACCCCACATTTTCCTTCTGCACTGTTCTAGCAGAGGTTCTCCATGATGGCTCCACTCCTGCAGCAAATTTCTGCCTGGACATCCAGGAGTTTCCATACATCCTCTGAAATCTAAATCTTGACTTCTGTGTACCTGCAGGCCCAACACCCACATGTAAGCCATCAAGCCTTGGGGCTTACACCCCCTGAAGCAATGGTCTGAACTGTACATTGGCCCCTTTTAGCCATGGCTGGAGCTGAAGCAGCTGGGACTCAGGGGACAACGTCCCAAGGCTGCATAAAGCAGGGGTGCCCTGGGCCTGGCCCATGAAACCATTTTTCCCTCCTAGGCCTCTAAGCCTGTGATGTGAGGGGCTGCTGTAAAGCTTTCTGACATGCCCTGGAGGCATGTTCCCCACTGTCTTGGTAATTAACATTTGGCTCCTCATTACTTATGCAAATTTCTGCAGCCAGCTTGAATTTCTCCCCAGAAAATGGGGTTTTCTTTTCTATTGCATCACCAGGCTACAAATTTTCCAAACTTTTATGCTCTGCTTCCTCTTGAATGCTTTGCCTGATACCCTAAATCATCTCTTTCAAGTCAAAGTTCCACAGATCTTTGGAGCCAGGGCAAAATGCCACCACTCTCTTTGCTAAAACATAGGAAGAGTCACTTTTACTCCAATTCCCAAAAAGTTGCTCATCTCCATCTGAGACCACCTCAGCCTGGACTTCATTATCCAAATTATTATGAGCATTTTAGTCAAAGCCATTCAACAAGTCTCTAGGAGGTTCCTAGAGAAGGAAGGAACAGGAAGACATTTTTCTGTCTTCTTCTGAGCCCCTCAAACTGTTCCAACCTCTGCCTGTTACCCAGTTCCAATGTTCCTTCCATATTTTTGAGTATGCTTATAGCAGCACCCCACTCTCTGTGGTATCAATTTACTGTATTAGTCTGTTCTCATGCTGCTATGAAGAAATATCCAAGACTGGGTAATAAATGAAAGAGGTTTAGTTGACTCACAGTTCCACATGGTTGGAGAGGCCTCAGGAACCTTACAGTTATGGCGGAGGGGGAAGTAAACATGTCCTTCTTCACATGGCAGCAGGAGAGAGAAGTATGAATGCTGAACGAAGGAGGAAGCCCCTTATAAAATCATCAGATCTCATGAGAACTTACTCAATATCATGAGAATAGAATGGGGGAAACCGCCCCCATGATTCAACTACCTCTCTTGAGGTCCTTACCCCAACACGTGGGGATTACAATTTGGATTACAATTCAAGATGAGATTTGGGTGGGGACACAGAGCCAGACCATATCACTACCCAAAGCAATCTAGGCTTTTGCTCAGTTTAGGAGTTGTAAGCTGCAGTGAGCTATGAATAGGGATTGCATTGATAGGGATTTAATGCAATCCCTATCAGTATCCAATAATTTTTTTGGCAGAAATAGAAAAAATAAAATTCCTAAAATTCATATGAGTCTCAAGGGACACTAAATTGTCAAAACAAATCTTGAAAAAGAAGAACAAAGCTGAAAGACTCATGCTTCCTGATTTTAAAGCTTATTACAAAGCTACAGCAACCAAAACAGTGTGTTATTGACATGAAGATAGACATATAATCAGTGGAATAGAATAGAGTGCCCCAAAATAAATCTTTGTGTATATGATCAAGTGATTTTTTGACAAGGGTGCCAGGACCATTCAGTGGGGGATAAGACAGTCATTTCAACAAATGTTGCTGGGAATTGACTATCCATATGGAAAAGAATACAGTTGCACCCTGACTTAACACTATATACAAAAATCAACTCAAAATTAGCAAAAGCCTAAATTTAAGACCTAAACTATAAAACTTTTATTTATTCATTTATTTTTTGAGATGGAGTCTCACTCTGTTGGCCAGGCTAGGGTAAAGTGCTGTGACCTCGGCTCACTGCAATCTCTGCCTCCCGGGTTCAAGCAATTCTCCTGCTTCAGGCTCCCAATTAGCTGAGATTACAGGCATGTGCCACCATGCCCACGTAATTTTTGTATTTTTAGTAGAGACATGGTTTCATCATGTTGGCCTGGCTGGTCTCAAACTCCTGACCTCAAGTGATCTGCCCACCTTGGCCTCCCAAAGTGCAGGGATTACAGGCATGAGCCACCGTGCCTGGCCATTAAACTATAGAAGTTTTAGAAGAAAATATAAGGCAAAATCTTCACAGCATTAGATTTGACAATCCTTTCTTAGATATAACATTAAAGACAAGTGCAGCAAAAGACAAAGTAGACAAATTGGGCTTCATTAAAGTTAAAAAGATTTGTGCATCAAAAGATAATATCAACAGAGTGAAAAGGCAACCCAGAGAATGGGAGAAAATACTTGCAAATCATATAGAGTTAACCTTCCACATTTGTGGGTTCCACATCTATGGATTCAACCAAATACAGGTCGAGAATATTTGGACAAAAAATTCATAAAGTTTCAAAAAGCGAAACTTGAATTTATCACTTGCTGAGTCCTACTTTGAACCCATGAAAATGAAGTGATGTGTAGACATTGCATTAGCTTTTATAAGTAATCTAGAGATGATTTAAAATATGCAGGAGGGTGGCTGGGCAAGATGGCTCACGCCTGTAATCCCAGGACTTTGGGAGGCTGAGATGGGTGGATCACTTGAGGTTGGGAGTTCGAGACCAGCCTGGCCAACATGGTGAAACCCCATTTCTACTAAAAATACAAAAATTAGCCAGGCATGGTGGCATGTGCCTGTAATCCCAGTTACTTGGGAGGCTGAGGCAGGAGAATAGCTTGAACCTGGGAGGCGAAGGTTGCAGTGAGCCAAGATAGCGCCGCTGTACTCCAGCCTGGGTGACAGAGCAAGACTCCATCTCAAAAAAAAAAAAAATGCAGAAGGATGTGCATAGGTTATATGCAAATGCTATGTCATTTTATCTAAAGGACACGAGCAGCCACAGATTTTGGGATCTATGGGTGTTCCTGGAACAAATACCCTACAGACACAAAGGGACAACTGTATCTGATACTGGATTAATATCCAGAATATACAGAGAACTGTTAAAACTCAACAACTCCAAAAACAAACAACTTGAAAAAATGGGCAAAAGACTTGAATAGACATTTCTCCAAAGATGGTATACAAGTGGCTAAAAATCACATGAAAATATGCTCAACATCACCATTCATTAGGGAAATGCAAGTCAAAACCACAATGAGATACCACCTTATACCCAGTAGGACTGCTACTATTACAAAAACAGAAAATAACAAGTATTGACAAGGATGTGGAGAACTTGAAACCCTTGTACGCTATTGGTGGAATGTAAAAGGGTACAGCTGCTGTGGAAAACAGTATGGTGTTTCCTCAAAAAATTAAAGATAGAATTATCATGTGATCCAGCCATTCCACTTCTGGATATATACCCAAAAAGAATTGAAAGCAAGGTCCTGAAGAGATATTTACCCCTGTGTTCATAGCAGCATTGTTCACTACAGTTGAAACATGGAAGTAGCCCGTGTCCATTGGAGGATGAATGGATAAGCAAAATGTGGTCTGTCCATACAATGGAATCCTATTCAGCCTTACAAGAAAGGGAAATTCTGACACATGCCACAACATGGATGAACCTTGAGGACATTATGGTGAGTGGAATAAACCAATCACCAAAAGACAAATACTGTATTATTCTACATATATGAGATACTTAGAGTAGTCAAAATCATAGAGATGGAAAGTAAAATGGTGGTTGCCAGGGGCTGGGGGCAGTGGAGAATGGGGAGTTACTATTTAATGGGTATAATATTTCAGTCTTACAGGATGAAAGGAGTTCTGGAGATGTATGGTGATGATGGTTGCACAACATTATGAATTTTTTTTTTTTTGAGATGGACTTTCGCTCTTGTTGCCCAAGCTGGAGTGCAATGGTGTGATCTCAGCTTACTGCAACCTCCGCCTCCTGGGTTCAAGCGATTTTCCTGCCTCAGCCTCCTGAGTAGCTGGGATTACAGGTGTGCACCACCACGCCTGGCTAATTTTTTGTATTTTTAGTAGAAACGGGGTTTCACTATGTTGGCCAGGCTGGTCTCAAACTCCTGACCTCAGGTGATTGCCTGCATTGGCCTCCCAAAGTGCTGGGATTACAAGTGTGAGCCACTGCGCCCAGCCATGAATGTTTTTAATACCACTGAATCATACACTTAAAAATGGTTAAGAGGGTAAATGACATAGGTTTTTTTAACCACAATAATAAAAATTGAGAACAAACCTCTCAATTATATTTCTATATTTCAGCCACAGTGAGAAATTTAAATTGTATGAAAGATAACATTTATTATAGCATAAACATTTCAAACATCTAGGAATAACTCTAACAAAATATGGGAAATGCTCTACTTAGAAAAAGCATAAAACCTTGAGTGGAGGCAGGGCATTGTAGCTCACACCTGTAATCCCAGCACTTTTGGAGGCTGAAGCAGGAGGATTGCTTGAGGTCAAGAGTGAGAGATGGCCGGGTGCAGTGGCTCACACCTGTAATCCCAGCACTTTGGGAGGCCGAGGCGGGTGGATCACGAGGTCAGGAGATCGAGACCATCCTGACCAACATGGTGTAATCCGGTCTTTACTAAAAATACAAAAAATTAGGCAGGCATGGTGACGGGCACCTGTAGTCCTAGCTACACAGGAGGCTGAGGCAGAAGAATGGCATGAACCCGGGAGGTGGAGCTTGCAGTGAGCCGAGATCACGCCACTGCACTCCAGCCTGGGCGACAGAGCAAGGCTCTGTCTCAAAAAAAAAAAAAGAGTGAGAGACCAGCCTGGACAACATAGCAAGACTGCATCTCTACAAAAAACAACAATAATAAATTAGCTGGGTGTGGTGGTGCATGCCTGTAGTTCCAACTACTTGGGAGGCTGAGGTGGCAGAATTTCTTGAGCCCAGGAATTAGAGGCTGCAGTGAGGTATGATCACAGCACTGTATTCCAGCCTAGATGACAGGGTGAGACTCTCAGTTACATGCAACATTATGTGTGAATTTTCCAAATGTAATATTCTGAATTTCAGGGTGATTGTGAATTTTCGAGGAGTACCATTTGTTATGGGTTGAACTGTGTCCTCGCAATGGATGTGTTGAAGTCCTAACTTCTCCTCACATTGCATACTTGTGAATGTGATCTTATTTGGAAATAGGGTCTTCGCAAATGTAATCAAATTAAGATGAGGTCATTAGGGTGGGCCTTAATCCAATATTGCTGGTGTTTTTATAAGAAGAGGAGAAGAGGCAGAGACAGACACACAGAGAGGAGCACACCCTGTGAAGACACAGACACAAGAACGTCACGTGGGAACAGAGGCAGAGCCTGGAGTGATGCTTCTACAGCCAAAGAACAGCAAGGATTGCCAGCAACACTGGGAGCTGAGAAAAAGACCTGGAACACATTCTCCCCTGGAGTCTTCAGAGAGACTGTGGCCTTGCCGACAACTTGATTTCAGATTCCTGGCCTCCAGAACTGTGAGAAAATACAGTTCTGTTGTTTAAAACAACTCAGTGTGTGTGATTTTGTCACAGCAGCCCTGGGAAATGAATACAGCATTCGCCCAGTACAGTTTATCAGGATTGAGTCCAACTGACTGCTTTCCACTTGTCCCATTTTTCTTTTATTTTTTATTTGCAGCCTTCTGTTGGATTAACTACAATTTTTTTCCCCTTCATTTATTTTCTCTTCAAGCATGTGCCCTCCCTCCCCTTACCTCCCGTTGCTTGGCAAAGCCACAACTTTACAAAATGATACACTAGGAATTTCTGCAAGCAAATTTAAAAAGTCTACAGTTAATCATCGTCCTCCTCCCAAATTACATAAAGATATTATAATACTTAAACTTGGATCAGCTCTTTCCTTATATGTTATTGTGACCAGTATTTTAGTTTTATATTTTAAAAAACCTGTAAGTTAGACATTAATGTGATGTTATATGGTCAATGAAATTTAGATTTACTTACATATCTACCGATTTCCCTGTTTAACATTCCTTTCGTATCTCAGTCCTCCTATCTGGGATCATTTTACTTTTCTCTAAAGTACATATTTAGGAATTTTTCTTTTTTTTTTTCTGAGACAGAGTCTCGCCCTGTAGCCCAGGCTGGAGTGTAGTGGCACGATCTCGGCTCACTGCAGGCTCCGCCTCCCCGGTTCAAGCAATTCTCCTACTTCAGCCTCCTGAGTAGCTGGGATTACAGACACCCGCCACCACACCTGGCTAAATTTTGTATTTTTAGTACAGACGGGGTTTCACCTTCTTGGCCAGGCTGGTCTTGAACTCCACCTGCCTTGGCCTCCCAAAGTGCGGGGATTACAGGCCTGAGCCACTGCGCCCGGCCTGGAATTTTCTTTAGTAAGGATCTGTTGGTGGTAATTTTTCTCAGCAATTGTTTATTCTTGAAGAATCGTTTTTCAGGGAACAGAATTCTGACCTGGCTGTTATTTCCTCTCATTGAATGTGTTACCACACTATCTTCTGGCCAGCAGTGGGTGATCTCATATTTCTCACTAGCTACCCTCTAAAGGACCTAGTTCTCACCCATGGCCAGAAGATCAAAGTATATATTGCAAAGCCCAAGGACCAGGCGAGGGAGTATTGGGAAGATCAGAGGAGTGGGAGCTGAGAGAAACGCCAACAGCTCAGTGGGGGAGGGTGTCCTCTGATTGTTCAACCTTTGCACTGAGACTCAGAAACTGGGCTCAGCAATGGGAAAATAAACTAGGACTCCTTTACCACCTTTCATGTTTAAAATGCTAGGGGGCACCCAGATTTGAACTGGGGACCTCTTGATCTGCAGTCAAATGCTCTACCCCTGAGCTATACCCCCAGTTACATTAGTGAGGTCCAATTAACAACCTTTCCCTGTGCAGCCACACCCAGACCTGCTGTCCTAGATTCCACTTCAGGATGGGTTTCTGAGTCACAAGGCCTGACTTGCTGCCAACTCAACACCCTGTCTTAGAGGAAGCAACCAGTTCCTTCTCCCACAGCTCTGCCGCCTCTCCACTCTCAGTTCCTGAGTAAGTGCAGGGATCTTGGGAGCAGTCCCCCGACAGCTGGAAGGCTCTCTAGTGACATCTATGTTGTGGGTTTTGTGCTGGGGCCTGCAAACAGAGACTCAAAATGCCCAATGGTTTGGCCAAGCCTGCAACACTTCAAAGATAGAACCCACATTTTCTGGATACTGGATTTGCCAGCTTTTCAGCTAAGATCACTTTTTAATAACCGCCCCCCGCCTCCCGCCCGGCCCACCGTGTGAAACCAGGACGACCTCCCTGAATTCTCCTTCAAATTCCACATTTGTTTAAGGCAGTTGAACTTTAAAACAGTATTTTAGCTTTTTTGCCTCATATATCATGGTGCTTTGTTAGGGCAGCCCTAGAAAACTAAAACATTCCTCCACAATTATGTTGAATTCTCTCTGCTAAAGTAACTGGTGCAGTTTTTGTCTCAGAACTGGACCCTGAATGATACAGAAATAGCTACCAGTGGGGCACTAGGAAACATACCTTCAAGGAGGGTATTGGGATGGACTTGGTCTTGTCCTTGGTCTCTAAGGCAGTGCTGAGCACCTGGTTGGATCCTGAATTGTAGGGGATGGCAATAGGAAGAAGGTCATAAAGGCACTGTTTCATAAGCTCATCAGCTTCCTTCTGTGAGGGGACTGCACTATGGTCTCTACTCAAGTAAAACTCGATTTTGTCAGTTCGGCTCAAGGAGGAAAATGAATTCTTTAAAGGGGGCACCCAGAGTGGATCCAGGGACCTCTTGATCTACAGTTAAATGCTCTACCACTGAGCTATAATTGAGAATAGTATATAATTTATACTTTCTTATAGTTCCACACATACATACAGGTGCTCATGCTGACTCAACAGAGTTGCTGGTCCTGTTCAACTGTAAGTGGATCTCCTTATGCCATAACTATCTTCCTTTTCCAAAAAGAAACGAACATTTCTTGACATCAGCTTGGATGTCCACTGGAGGTTCTGTATGAGACAACAAAGTCTGTACCTGGCTTGGTATACAGGCAGAAGATGAAGCCCAGAGGGAAGGTGCTGCTTACAGAGCAAGGATTCGAACTTTCTTTGCCAGCTTTTCAGTTGAGATCACTTTCTAATAATAACCCCCCAGTGTGACACCAAGATGACCTCCCTGAATTCTCCTTCAAATTCTACTGCCTTAAACAAATGTGGAACATTAAAACAGTATTTTAGCTTTTTTGCCTCATATATCATGCCCCTTACAAAGCAGGTTCACCGTGCACTGGTTACCACTTTGGCCCACTGCATCTCAGGCTGCACCCTTACAGAATCCTTGGGGTGTTGCTTTGCCAGCCAGAAACCTCTATGACCAGTGGTGCCTTTGCCTGAGTTTTGCTCTGGCCTTCTGGGCTTGTTCTACCCACTCAGCCTGTCAGACAGCGCCCAGCTCACACTACTGGCCTGGATCCCACACTTGCCAAGGGCAAGCCAGGCATGAAGTGGCAAGGGGTCTGTGAGTGAGCGTGGGGTCTGGCCACTGTCCATAGCCAGACACACTGGCTGTGGTGGGGCGGGCAGTTCCAGGCACTGGCATGGATGCCAGCTCCCTGCAAGGCTGCAGCTGGACCAAGCATACCATAAGCAGCTTCCACAGCTCACACCAGAAAATGCGGTGGTGCCTGGAAGCTTGGAGATGCCAGGAACCACAGAGCCCTAAAGGGGGTGTCACAGCCCTGGCTCAGGGAGCTCCTAGGTCTGTGGCTACAGCTCCTCTCTCCTTCTCTCTTCTCTTTTTCTTGTCACCCACAACGTGGTGAGCGAGGGACATGTTTTAGCCCTGTTTGTGTTACAGCTCTTTTAGCAACCCCATTTGGTGGATACTGAGTTCTTGTCCTGTGTCCAGGAAGAATGAGGTACACAGACAAGTGGAGGGTGAGCAAGACGAAGAGGAGCTTTATTGAACAATAGAACAGCTCAGAGGAAACCCACAGTCGGTAGCTCCTCTCCATAGCCATGGTGTCCCGATGAGTGTTCAGCTTTCAGCAGAGAGGGTAGCTCCTCTTTGCAGGCAGGTCATCCCATCATCTCTTGAGCTCTCAGCAGAGAGGGTAGCTCCCTTCTGCAGCTGGTTGTCCTGTCATCTCTTCTGGTGTGGCTGAGTCCAGGGCTTTTTATGGGCCTTAGAGGGGAGAAAGTGCATGCCGATGGGTCCATGGGTGGCCATGGGCAGGCCCAGAAAAAGCACTGTAAGTACCCACTCTGGTCCATGGGACTGGCAGGTTGGTTCCCAGGCTTCAGGCCTTCCCCACCTTGAAGGTGGGGCTTCACTGGGGACCTGCCCCTTTCTCCCCAGGAGCCTGTCTGCCTCTTGCCACTGTTTGTGGTGCCCAGGCTGTTTATGCTGAAGGGTACCTGCAGGCCAGCACCGAGCTGCCCTCAGCCCCTCTTCAGCCTCCCTCCTGTGCTTGTTGGTGCCCAAAGTCCAGAGGGGGCCAAGTGGGCAGGGGGCTGGTGTGTCACCGCTGTCCCGAGTGTGCACATACTCAGCCAGGTTATGACAGTGCTTGGGCTCGGCCTCAACTTTGCTGTGTGATTGGAGTAGGTGTTGACAGCAGAGAGAAGCCAGACAGTGGGATCAGGCACTTCCAAGCCTACTGGAGACAGGGGGGACCCTTCCTGGGTCCCTGAGAGTGCAGAGATGCCTAGGTCTGCAGCTGCAGCTTGGGCGGCTGCAGCTGTGCCCAGGAGGGTGGGGCCATTGCCTGCTTCTGGCCCCTGAGAGCTTAGGGATGCCCAGGTCTGCAGCCACAGCTTGGGTGGCTGCATTTGCCCTTGGGGAGCTCCTGCCAGCTCTGTGGAGTGCAGCACCATCCCAGGCCCCACTCCACCTCAGGGCCCGTCTCTGCCCACCCCTCTGTTCCTGGCTGCACTACTCTCCCACCAATAGGTGACTCAGCCTGGCACCATTGTGCCAGCTCCCAGGGCAGCAGGCTCCGGGGGGCTCCCAGGGGTGGGCTTTGGGGACTGCTCACCTCCTCTCTGCATTTTCCCTGCAGTGATGGTGGATGAGGTGCAGGTGACACGGCAGCCCTGGCCAACCCCACATGAATAAACTCCATGCTTTTGGGGCTGGTCCCATGAGTCCTGGCTGCACATTTGCCTGGGTGTTTGCAGGCTCCCAAGATGCACTGGGGAGTGAGGTTGAGGCTACAGTGGAGGCTCTGGGCCTGGGAGCAGGTCTTGCCCGGCCATGTGAGGACAGGGGTGGTGCAGTCGGCTGCCTCATGAACACAAGACACAGGGGCCGCACTGCCACCACTGCTGCTCCCACAGCCTCCTGCCACCACTGCCCACACCTCCCCACTGCAGCCAGCATGATGCAAGTGGCCACTCTGCATGGCCTGCTGCTGCCATCACTCTACTTGCCTGACTTCAGTGAGACAGAGCACTCCCAAACACGTGAGCTCCATGAAATGGGTTTATTACTTACACATAGGCAGCAAGGAACAGCAGAAGGCTAGGATTTGTGACAAACCAGCCCCCCAAAGCTCAGAAAATCGGCCCAGAATAAATGAAGTCTCGTCTGTGCATGCCTCACTTGCACCACAGCTCAGGGACCCTGGTAAGCAGCCCACCCTGGGTTTTATATGCCAGAGTCTCATGACTTGCTAGGATAAAGCCTTGATGGACATCCTGTTTCTAGGAGGGACTGGAACAGCACCTGGGATGTTTTGGCCCCTTCGTCCATATTTCAGGGTGCTGCATTCCCAGCATGTTCTACAGTTATTCCTCAGAACTACAAGCAAGAAAGTGTGGAGAACTTGGTTCATCCAAGGCCACCTAGAGAGCTGTCCTGCATTCCTCATTGCTCAGTTCTCCTTTTTGTCTTCTCTTTAACCCCTCCTCCCATCCAGGATGACATCAATCTTCTAATTTTTTTGATTCTTTAGGCTTTGTCATCTCCAGATCATTGTCTTTTTTGTACCTTCCCAGTGTGGTCCAGAGGCCTGGCTGATCCTAGGAGAGATGTGTCAGTGCTAATGGGAGGGGGACTCTGATTACAGGAATACCTTGTTTTATTGAATTTCACTTTATTTTGCTTTGCAGATACTGGTGGGGTTTTTTGTTTGTTTTTTTGTTTTTTAAAGCATTGAAGTTTTGTGGCAACCCTGCATCCAACAAGTCTATTGGCACCATTTTTCCAACAAGTGCCTACTTCATGCTTCCATGTGAGCTTTGGTAAGGCTCACATTATTTCAAACTTTTTCAGATAAGCAACAAGGGAAAGCAGAAGCCTAGGATTTGTGACAAACCAGCTCCACCCACTCACTGCCCCAGAGCTCAGAAAAGCTGCCCAGGTGCAAGGAGTAATTCTCACATTGTTTCAGACTTTTGAAAATTGTTATTATATCTGTTATGGTGATCTGTGATCAGTGATCTTGGATGTTACTATTGTATTGTTTTGGGGTGCCATGAACCAAACCCATATAAGAAAGTGGACTTAATCGATAAATGTTGTGTATGTTCTGACTGCTCCACCAACCAGCCATTCTCCTGTCTCTCCCTCCTCGGGCCTCACTAACAACTAAAACACAGCAATATTGAAATTAGGGCAATTAAATAACCCTTCACTGGCCTCTAATTAGGGTTCACATAAAAGGAGGATTTGCACATCTCTCACTTTAAATCAAAAGCTAAGCATGATTGAATTTAGTATGGAAAGCATGTCAAAAGCTGAGATAGGCTGAAAGCTAGGCCTCTTGCACCAGTTAGCCAAGTTGTGAATGCAAAGGAAAAGTTCTTGAAGGAAATTAAAAGTGATACTTGAGTGAACACACAAACGTTAAGAAAGCAAAACAGCCATATTGCTGATATGGAGAAAGTTTGAGTGGTCTGGATAGAAGATCAAACCAGCCATAAGATTCTCTTGAGCCAAAGTTTAATCCAGAGCAAGGCCCGAACTCTCTTCAATTCTGTAAAAGCTGAGAGTGGTGAGGAAGCTTCAGAAGAAAAGCTTGAGGCTACGTAAATTGGTTCATGAGGTTTAAGGAACATAAGAAGACAAAGTGAAGCAGCAAGTGCTGATGGAGAAGCTGCAGCAAGTTATCCAGAAGATCTAGCTGAGATTACTGATGAAGGTGCTGCATAAACAACAGATTTTCAATGTAGATGAAACACTCTTCTATTAGAAGAAGATGCTATCTAGGACTTTCATAGCTAGAGAGGAGAAATCAATGCCTGGATTAAAAGCTTCAAAGGACAACCTGACTCTCTTGTTAGGGGCTGATGCAGGTGGTAATTTAAGATGAAGCCAATGCTCATTTACCATTCTGAAAGTCCTAGAACTCTTAAGAATTATGCTCAATATAATCTGCCTGTACTCTAGAAATAGAATAACAAAGCCTAGATAAGAGTACATCTGTTTACAGCATGACTTATTGAATATTTAAAGCCCACTGTTGAGATCTACTGCTCAGATAGATTCCTTTTAAAATATTACTGCTCATTGACAATGTGTCTGGTGACCCATGAGCTCTGATGCAGATGAACAAGAAGATGAATGTTATTTTCATGCCTGTGAAGAAAACATCCATTCTGCAGCCCATGGATCAAGAAATAATTTTGACTTTGAAGTTGTGTTACTTAAGAAACACATTTTATAAGGCTATAGCTGTGATAGATAATGTGGTCCCTCTGACAGATCTGGACAAAGTAAATTGAAAACTTTCTGGAAAGGATTTACCATTTTAGGTGCCATTAAGACGATTCATGATTCTTGGGAGGAGGTCAAAATGGCAACAATAACAGTAGTTTGGAATTTGAGTCCAACCCTCATGGATGACTTTGAAGGGTTCAAGACTTCAGTAAAGGAAGTCACTGCAGATGTGGTGGAAATAGCAGGAGAACTAGAATTAGGAGGGGAGCCTGAAGATGTGACTGAATTGCTACAATCTAATGATCAAACTTGAATGGATGAAAAGTTGCTTCTTACAGATGAGCAAAGAAAGTGATTTCTTGAGATAGAATCTGCTCCTGGTGACAACACTGTGAACACTGTTGAAATGACAACAACAGACATAGAATATTTCTTAAACTTTGTTGATAAAGCAGCAGCAGGGCTTGAGAGAATTGACTCCAATTTTGAAAGAAGTTCTACCATTGGTCAAACTCTATCAAACAGCATCACGTGTTACAGAGGAATCTTTCATAAAAGGAAGAGTAAATTGATGTGGCAAAGTTCATTGTTTTATTTTAAGAAATTGTCACGGCCACTCCAAACTTCAGCAACCATCATGCTGATCCGTCAGCAGCCATCAATATCAAGGCAAGACCCTCTACCAGTAAAAAAGATTACAACTGAAGGCTCAGATGATCATTAGCATTTTTTAGCAATAAAGAACTTTTAAATTAAGGTATGCAATGTACCTTGCATACCTTAATGTAAGCAATGTACATTGCTTTTTTAGACATAATGTTATTGCACACTTAATAGACTACAGTATAAACATAACTTTTATATGCACTAGGTAATAAGAAATTCCATGTGGCTCACTCTATTGCAATATTCACTTTACAGTGGTAGTCTGGAACTGAACCTGCAGTATCTCCAAGGTATGCCTACACTTATATATTGCTGCATAACAAAATGACCCCAAACTTAGCAGCTTAAAACAATAAACATTTATTGTTTTATATCATGCAGTCTTGGAGGTTCAGAAATCTGGGAATGACTTAGCTGTGTGGCTGTGATTCAGGGTCTCCTATTAGATTGCAGATAAGATGTCAGCTGGGGCTGCAGTCATCTGAAAGTTTGACTGGGGCTAGAAGAACCACTCTAAGCTGACTCACTCACATGGCTATTGGAAAGAGGACTCAGTTCCTTAATGCATGTTGGCAGGAGGCCTCAATTCCTTGCCATGTGAGCCTCTTACAGGGCTGTTTGATGCGTCCTTATGACATGACAACTGGCTTCCCTGAGTTTTTTATCCAAGAGAGAGCAAGGTAGAGCCACAGTGTATTTTATGACTTCATTTCAGAAGTGACACATTGTCATTTCCACCATATTCTATTCATTACAAGTGTGTTACTAAACTCAGTAACACTAAACTTAGTGTCTTACTAAGCACATGGAAGATAATTAAGCTTCGCATCTCCAAGGGAGAAATGTTAACACACTTTAAAACTACCAAAGTCAGCTCAAAGTAGAAGGAATATAAAGTTGGATCAGGCTGAATGTATTTAAATGGGCTCACTGAGCTGAGATTTTCCAGATTTAGTGTGTTAGCTCCACGGACTGGGAATGACTCTGAAAGGATACTTTCAAAGGGGACAGCTGGATTTGAACCAGAGACTTCTTTAATTTGCAGTCAAATGCAGACTATATCCACATTCTGCTAGTGTGGCTGACTGAAAAACAGGCCCAAAGGTAGCCTACACCAAATGAACTTGAAATGCCAGAGCTTCCTTGGTATGTTGTAGTGGAAGATGTGGTAGGCAGAGCTGTAAGACAGCCCCCACGATTCCTGTACCCTAATATCCATATGTTTGTGTAGTTGCTTCCCCATGAGTGTGGATGGGATGTGTAACTTTTTTCTAATCAACAACATATAGCAGGCTGGGTGCGGTGGCTCATGCCTGTAATCCCAGCTCTTTAGGAGGCCAAGGCAGGTGGATCATCTGAGGTCAGGAGTTCAAGAGCAGCCTGACCAACATGGAGAAATCCCGCCTCTACTGAAAATATAAAATTAGCCAGGCGTGGTGGTGCATGCCTGTAATCCCAGCTACTCAGGAAGGCTGAGGCAGGAGAATAGCTTGAACCCGGGAGGCGGAGGTTGCAGTGAGCCGAGATCGCGCCATTGCACTTCAGCCTGGGCAACAAGAGCGAAACTCCATCTCAAAAATAAAATAAAATAAATAAATAAAATAAACATATATATAGCAAAGGTGATGGGATGTCGTTTCAGCAATTATGTTACTTATCTGGCAAAGATGAAGGGATTTTGCAAATGGAATAAACCTAATCAGCTGACTATAAATTAATCTAAAGGGAGATTATCCTGGATGTGCCTGACTCAATTGTAAGAGGACTTAAGACTTCCTTGAGAGAGTGAGACCTCAAACAGCCACTAGGTCTGCAATTCCTCTATTCTCTCTACATCCTTCTGCCTTTTGCCTGTGAACAACAAGCTTAAGCTTATGTCTACAGGGTTCCAAAAATCCAAGCTTGTCATTTTCCTCCTGAAAGAGGTCAAGTGCACTCAAAAGAATCAATCCCATATTATAGTTCTTGCAACCATCATTAAAACAGCAGCCACTTGGGCTCCCAAGACATCTGCTTCATTTAACACTTAACACAATCAACCACAGTGATAGCTTGATTGATTGTGATGCCAGTGTATGCCATGGACTACTAGCATCCCATTATTTCTCATTGGCAAGGGGCTCCACATTGCACTCAAGCCAAGAATACAAACAAACCAATTCCCCAAACCCATGGTGTGAAGTTATCTACTGATTGCTACCACCTTGCCTCTGATATCAATTCTGTACCAATCAGGATCCAATAGGAAGACAGAAACCACATGGTAACCTAACTAGGAAAAGGTTAGTATACAGAAATAGTAACTAGCAGAGGATTGGAATAGTGAGGGACATTGATTAGTGAGGGGCAAAGAGAACTCTAAAGAATATAGGAAGAGCAGATATAGGGAGTAAACCCTATCCTAGGGCTGAGAAAGGGCACCCAAGGAAGGAACAGATCTGGAAAAACCCCACCTCCACCGCAGGCTGAGATTTAAGCTTTATTGAAAAGGCTGTGGTCATGGCTTACAGAGTGGAGAAATTCACTAAGATGCCACAGCAGCTGGGTTCAAGGGGAATCCACCCCTTAGGGTGTTGGGGGCAACGACCCACAGGGAGATGTTGCACCTGCAGCAGTCACTGGGAAACTGCTTATGGGAGTTCTTGGGGAAACCAACCATGAGAAAGTGCTGCCCTCAGAACTTGCTGCAAAGCTGCCTGAAAGGTGCTGAGGAAGCCATTCACAAGGAGGTGCCGTGCAGCAACACTCCAGAGAAAGCAGACACATGCTGCTGGCTCAGTGTACTGTGTGAGCCCAGAGCTGCAGATGCTGCACACGCTGCAGGAGCCTCCAGGCAGAGTGCACCACAACCAGGAATACAAACCCTTTCCTTCCCCAGCATCCCTCTTGCACCTTCTACTGACAAAGCATAACATTGTGCCACTGACTAGGGAGAAATAGTTACAGGGTCCCACTCCATTATCACAGAGCAGGCAATGAGAGATGCATTTGGAGTCAAGAGACAATACTTTGATAACTGGCACAGGAGACATACTAACAGAGGTTTTCAGCCCTCATCCTAGGGCAGGGCAACAGTTCTACCTGTCCCAGGGCTTCAAACCAGCAGGTTGGCCCAGCTGGAGTTGCTGGGGCTGGACACTAAGTCTAGGTTCCCCAGAAACAAAGCTTGAACAAACAAGGGCTTCTGTGTTGGGACCAGAGACCCCTCCTCTGCAGGTCAATCCCAGGCCCTGAATGGGCAGCTTTCCCTGAGGTAGGCTCACCTGCAGTGTGTCTGCTTGCTGGCCCTTCTGTGTGCCTATGCTCCCCACCTGGATATCCATCAAGCCACCAAAGTTACTCCCCCACCTTTCAAAAATATTTTTTATTTTATAGAAAACTACATAGAATAATTTAAGAATCACCAATATACTTAACACCCAGAAGTGGTAACTACTATCATGTTAGAACTGGCCCATCGTTTTAAGGTAGTGAAACATCACCAACACAGCCATGTCCCCTGCAACATCCTCCTTCCCAATCCACTCCCATTCCTCCCCTCCCTGAAGACAACTATTATCATGAATTTAGGCTGCATCCTTCCACTTTCCACTCGGTTTTTATTTTTCAACTTTTTGAGATAACTGAAGTACTTTTCAGCTAATTTTCTCCAATAATATAATTTTGAATAACTAGTGTACAATAGCACCACCAGGAAACTGACATTGATACAGGCCCCACCAATCTTATTCAGATGTCATTAGATTTTACATGCACCTGTGTGTGTGTGTTTAGTTCTTTGCAATGTTATAACTGATGTAGACTTATGTGGCCACCACCACAGTCAACCTATAGAACAGTTTCCTCACAAGGGTCCCTCATGCCACCTTTTTATAGCCACAGCTACTTTCCCTCCTCATCCCTCTCTAATCCTGGCAACCACTAATCCATTTCCCACATCTATAATTTTATGATTTCAAGATTGTTTTGTGCATGAAGCCATACAATATGTAACCATCTGAGATTGGCTTTTTTTCACTCAGCATAAATCCCTAGAGATCTATCGAAGTTTTTGTGTGTATCAATGGTCTACTCCTTTTTATTGCTGAGTAGTATTTCATCATACAGATGAACAATAGTTTGCTAAACCTCATTCACATATTGAAGGATGTTTGGGTTGTTTCCAGCTTTTGGCCATTATGAATAAAACTTCTGTGAACACTTGGGTACAGATTTTTCTGAGAAAAAAAAATTTGCTTCTTCGGAATAATGCACAAGAGTGCAATTATTGGGTCCTACAGTTAGCACATGTTTGGCTTGGTCAGAACCTGCCAAACTCTTTTGTAGAGTGACAGTACCATTTTACGTTTCTGCCAGTAATGTATGAGTTAATCCAGTTTTGCTGCATCCTCAACAGCATTTGATAATATCACTTTTCTATTTTAGTTATGCTGATGGGAGAGTAGTGATATCCTATTGTAGCTTTATTAGCATTTTCCTAATGGCCGATGATGTTGACATCTTTTCATGTGCTTATTCGTCAACTGAATATCCTCTTCAGCAAAATGTCTTTAAATATTTTGCTCATTTTTGAAATAGACTTTTTTTGTTAAATTTTGACAACTTTATGTATTCTGGATACAAGTCCCATTTAAAAAATACTTTTATATTTATATATGGGTATACAGAAACAATATTCCGTATTTTCTGTGTATGTTTAAACAACCCAAATGAGATAATGCTGAACATATAGCTCTGTATCTTAAATTCCTTTGCACATGACACCGTTCTTTTTGAGAGCTATCTGGTCACTTTTGCAGCTGTTGAACATGGAGCACTCATGAGGTGATAATAAAAGCAACTTCATTTTTGCTCCTCACTGCCCCTTTTAAACTTTCTCAGTGAAATGGTTTTTTCTTGTCAAAGAGACTTTAATGATTACTCTTAGGTAGCAGAAAGTCCCATAGCTGCAATCTTAATTCAGTCATTAAAATGTTCAGTCCCATGGAATAACTGATACTCTGAAATCGACTGGAGCATCTATCTTCCGCTAGAAGTGGAAGAGTTGAGTCATGGTCCCTCCTTTCCCTGTCCCCATCTAGCATTCATCCCTAGCATCTAGGGTGGGGAGAGGGGGAAGAGGGGAGGAGAGGAAAAGGAGAATGAGAAGTTCTTACTTGCCTGGCACTGTAATAAGATAGGTTTGTTTTTTCTGGGCTTGGCAAGTGTTTAAAATGACTCCCTGGATATTTCCATGGGATTCTTCAAAGGGCTTCATTGGGAACATCTGACTGCCTCTGTGACCTGGCAGCACACCTCTCTTGGGCTGACATTTCTACCTGCACCTCTGGCTTTCTGGGTTCCATGTCACACAGATTCTCTCTGTTGGGGTCCATGACTCATCCTCTTGGGCAGAGTTTAACATAGCTCCTGAGTAGCTCTCTCTCTTGTGTGGCCTGCAGGGAACACCCCTGTGCCTTTGGTCCCCAGCCCATGCTGGTGATGCAGGCCCATTTCCAAGAGCTGCATCCACTCCCACCTGCAGGGCAGCCACCCCTGCTTAGCTTTGTGCCCTCCTTTGTGCTGGACTCTGCTCCATCGCAAACCCCGACTCCAGGGCATGTGGACCAAGTTCTGTGAGCTGAGACTCCTTGAAGCTCCTTCACTAGGCTTGAGTTAGGGGAAACCCCCCCCTCAACTCTTTCCCCTTGAGAAGAGCAGGAAAATGTATTCCTCACCAACACTCTGATCTCCAACAAACTGACCCTCTTATACCCTCCTGGTAGGAAGCCATCTGGTTATCAGACATGACTTTGAAATTTCCACATGGTGCTCTCTCATGCCTACTTTTGGTATCTGATACCTATTTTATCTTGGACCCTCAGCTTAAACTTTCTTTTAACTGCATAATTTAAAAAATTACATTATAAGAGTCCAGAAAGTGTTATTTATCTATTCCACTATAAAGGGACATGCTCAGGACATTTCTTTTTTGTTTGTTTGTTTTCAAATTAACAATAGTGCTGCAAAGAACATTTGCGCACATCTCCTGATAAACTTATGCTAGAGTTTCTCAGATGTACCAAGAAGTGAAATTCCTGAATTTTATGCATACTTTTAAGTATACTCTTATAGGTTTATATGATTTATATACAGATTTTGCTGTTTTTATTGCCAAAATTTTCTCCATAGTGAGTGTACCAATTTACCAATTTTATACTATCAGATATATAAATCTTAAACACAAGCCCCAAATCTGTGCCCATCTGTACACTTCCTTATAAAGTCCAGTTTTAGCCAAGAGTTCTGCTAAGCCAGTTTAGCAAAAACCCCCACACCCTTGATGTCTGAGCACTCTTTTCTTTTTTTTTTATTATTATACTTTAAGTTTTAGGGTACGTGTGCACAACGTGCAGGTTTGTTACATATGTATACATGTGCCATGTTGGTGTGCTGCACCCATTAACTTATCATTTAGCATTAGGCATATCTCCTAATGCTATCCCTTCCCCCACCCCACAACAGTCCCTGGTGTGTGATGTTCCCCTTCCTGTGTCCATGTGTTCTCATTGTTCAATTCCCACCTATGAATGAGAACATGCGGTGTTTGGTTTTTTGTCCTTGCAATAGTTTGCTGAGAATGATGGTTTCCAGCTTCATCCGTGTCCCTACAAAGGACATGAACTCATCCTTTTTTATGGCTGCATAGTATTCCATGGTGTATATGTGCCACATTTTCTTAATCCAGTCTATCATTGTTGGACATTTGGGTTGGTTCCAAGTCTTTGCTATTGTGAATAGTGCCGCAATAAACATACGTGTGCATGTGTCTTTATAGCAGCATGATTTATAATCCTTTGGGTATATACCCAGTAATGGGATGACTGGGTCAAATGGTATTTCTAGTTCTAGATCCCTGAGGAATCACCACACTGACTTCCACAATGGTTGAACTAGTTTACAGTCCCACCAACGGTGTAAAAGTGTTCCTATTTCTCCACATCCTCTCCAGCACCTGTTGTTTCCTTTCCAATAGTCCCCCAAAGTCTTATTTCAGCATTAACTCAAAAGTCCAAGTTCAAAGTCTCACCTGAGACAAGGCAAGTTCCTTCCACTGATGAGATTGTAAAATTAAAAAAAAAAAGTTAGTTATTTCCAAGATACAATGGGAGTACAGGCATCGGGTAAATGCTCCTGTTCCAAAAGGGATAAATTGGCCAAAATAAAGGGACTACAGGCCCCATGCAAGACCGAAATCCAGCAGGGCAGTCATTAAATCTTAAAGCTCCAGAATTATCTTTTTGACTCCATGTCTCACATCCAGTTTACATTGATGCAAGGAGTGGGCCAAGGCAGCTCTGCCTCTGTGACTCTGTAGGGTACAGACCCCATAGCTGCTTTCATGGATGGGTATTGAGTGCCTGAGGCTTTTCCAGGCACATGGTGCAAGCTGTTGATGGGTCTACAATTCCAGGGACTGGAAGGGTGGTAGCCCTCTTCTCACAGCTTCACTAGGCAGTGCCCCAGTGGTGACTCTATGTGGGGGCTCCAACCTCACATTTACCCTTAGCACTGCCCTAGTAGAAGTTCTCTATGAAGGCTCCACCCTTGCAGCAGACTTCTGTCTGGACATCCAGGTGTTTCCGTACAACCTC
This sequence comes from Gorilla gorilla gorilla, assembly GCF_029281585.2. Taxonomy (NCBI): domain Eukaryota; kingdom Metazoa; phylum Chordata; class Mammalia; order Primates; family Hominidae; genus Gorilla; species Gorilla gorilla. The sequence goes on from NC_073230.2 coordinate 158,340,142, forward strand.
TGAAATCCAGGTGGAGGCTTCCAAGCCTCAACTCTTGCCCTCTGCACACCCGCAGGCTTAACACCATGTGAAAGCCACCAAGACTTCTTATGGCTTGCACCCTCTGGAGCAGCAACCTGAGATGTATCTGAGGCCCTTTTAGTTACAGCTGGAGCTGGAGTGGCTGGGAAGCAAGTGCCATGTCCTAAGACTGCACAGAGCAGCAGGGCCCTGGGCCTGGTCCATGATACCATTTTTCCCTCCTAGGCTTCTGGGCCTGTGATGGGAAGGACTGCCATGAAGTTCTCTGGATTGCCTTGGAGGCATTTTCCCTCATTGTCTTGATTATTAACACTTGGCTCTTCTTTACTTATTCAAATTTCTGCAGCTGGCTTCAATCCCTCCACAGATAATGGGTTTTTCTTTTCTACCACATGATCAGGCTGCAAATTTTCCAAACTTTTATGCTTTGCTTCTCTTTTGAATATAAGTTCCAATTTCAGACCATCTCTTTGTGAACATATATGATATGCTGTTAAAACCAGCCAGGTCACATCTTGATGCTTTCCTGCTTAGAAATTTCTTCTGCCAGGTACCCTAAATCATCTCTCTCAAGTTCAAAGTTCCACAGATCCCTAGAGCAGAGGCACAATGCCACAGTCTCTTCACTAAAGAAAAGCAAGAGCGACCTTTACTCCAGTTCTCAATAAGTTCCTCATCTCCATCTGAGATCACCTAAGCCTGGACTTCACTGTTCATATCACTATCAGCATTTTGGTCACAACCATTCAACAAGTCTCTAGGAAGCTCCAAACTTTCCCTCATCTTCCTATCTTCTTCTGAGCCCTCCAAACTGTTCCAGCCTCTGCCCATTACACAGTTCTGAAGTCGCCTCCACATTTTCAGGTATCTTTACAGCAATGCCCCACTTCTCTGGTACCAATTTGCTGTATTAGTCTGTTTTCACACTGCTATAAAGACATACCTGAGACCGGGTAATTTATGAAGATAAGAGGTTTAGTTGACTCACAGTTCCACAGACGGTACAGGAAACGTGGCTGGGGAGGCTTCAGAAAACTTACAATCATGGCAGAAGTTGAAGGGGAAGCAGGAACAGCTTCACACTGCCGGAAGAGGAGGAAGTGCTACACACTTTTAAACAACCAGATCTCATGAGATCTCTCTCACTGTCATGAGAACAACAGGGGGAAGTCTGCCCCCATGATCCAGTCACTTCCCAGTAAGCCCCTTCTCCAACATTGGGGATTACAATTTGACATGAGATTTGGGTGGTGGCATAGAGCCAAACCATATCAGGAGGTGAGAAGACCATAGCTGGCATGGTAACTCGAGGGTGTCTTTAGAGACACAGGCTCCTTTTATATCTCTGGTCAGCCTTCCTTAAAATGTGGATCCCATCCTCAAAGTTGACTCATGGTCCAAGTTGATAGCTTGTGCCCCAGCCATCACATCTATGTTATAAGTAGGAAATAGAAGTAAAGGCAAAAGAAGCACATGACATGTTTGTCCTTCTCTTAAATTTTCCCAGAAGTCTTAACTGTTCCTTATCCCTCATGTGTATGCCACCCCTGGCCGAAGACGGCCCAGGAATGTGGTCTTTTAGCTGAGAACATAACTGCTCAGTATGAAATCTGAGTTTCTATTACTACAGAGGAGAAAAGAATGAATATTGGGTACTTAACTAGTAGCCTCCTTTGAGACACACACACATACACACACACGTGTAGCACTGTTTCTACAATTTTTAAAAAGTGGATAAAATACAGCAAATATTCAGGGTCGCTGTGTTGCATCATTCCAGGGTACTGTGTAATTGGTAAAGTTATATAATGCGCAACCTGTGTGTCTGCACATGGTTGCCCTGGCAACCACCATCATCTGTCCAGTGTTCCATGTATTAAGACCTATCATATTAATGTCTGCTGCTCTTTGAGCTAATAACGTATTTTTAACCATTGGTGAATTGGTCTGTTTTCCCTCTGAATGATTGCTAGGAGCTATGAGATGTTTTGAATTCCACAGTAAGAGCTTCTCCTAACCTAGGCTCTTTGGAATAATTATTTGCCACCTCTCCTAGACATTTGGCTCTGGCCTTTTAATACTCGTTTTACCAGTTAGAGTTTTATTGTGTCTTTTATTGTAAGTTGCCTTGGATTCTTTTTTTAAAGCAAGCTTGGTGTAAACAAATAAAATCTTGGTGGTAATAATTAGGTACAAGGGAAACAGAAAAAATCTAGGGCAGTTTTCCTCTACCCCTCCAAGAAATGATTATGGCTGAGGAGGTAAAAATGAAATATGTGAAAAATGTCACAAGAGAAACACTTCAGTCTTTGCCATTGGTTGGAAAATTTGGTTCCTTGAGGCTGGCCTACCAGATAACAAGGAGCTATACTATAATTGCCCAGAGTAAAATGATAGTGACAAAGGGGGCACCGGGATTTGAACCACGGACCTCTTGATCTGCAGTCAAATGCTCTACCCCTAAGCTATACCCCCTAAGGTACTCACCTTTTTTAAATAAAGATATATTAATAATCACAGTCATTCACAAGCTACGCTCTGGCCACTCTATCTCCTGTAGCTCCCCAGGAGCTACAGGTGTGGAGTTATGTAATGCACAACAGAGCAGCTCTGCTGTACAACCCCCTCCACACCTGCCGGCACCTGGCCAATTAAGCTGCAGCCTTAGCTTTTTGGGAAAAGGAGAGTGGTGGGGTTAAATCCAGATATAGACATAGCTTGAGGGCCTGGGTTTGGGCCCTGGGCCTGATTGTTCTGGAGTGCAAAGAGCCCCTACTTGATAGTAATTGATGTTCCAATATTGAGCCATCAGTGCATTTCTGTTTTAAGTCCTTCTTGGTTATGTGGGATTGTACTATTGGATAAGGTTTTCTACTATTTTGTCTAGATTACTCTGAAATGAGATTGGCCTATAGCTTTCTTTGTGGTATATGCTCTTGTAATTTATTTTTTATATCAGGATTATGTGAATTTCCTAGAATGATTTGGAGAGATTTAAAGCGTTCTACGCTGGAACATTATATATAACATAGAATTACATATTCTTAACTAAAGATTAGCAGAAACTTGCTTGTAAGCCTCTGGGTGGGGTGCCTTTTGTGAGGAAGAGCTCCTTAATGATCTTTTAATGAATTCTGTCATTATTGGTCTATTTAAGTGCTCTGCTTCATCTTAGGTCACTTTTAGTAATTCATTTTCACTTAGAAAATATAATAAAGTTGTACATAGTATTTGCTTTTCTTTCCTTCCTTTCTTCCTCCCTTCCCTTCCCTTCCTACTTCTCTTTTCTTAGATGGAGTTTCACTCTTGTTGCCTAGGCTGGAGTGCAATCTTGGCTCACTGCAACCTCCACTTTCTGGGTTCAAGCAATTTTCCTGCCTCAGCCCCCTGAGCAGCTGGGATTACAGGCACCCACTACCATGCCCAGCTAATTTTTGTATTTTTAGTAGAGATAGCGTTTTGCCATGTTGGTCAGGCTGGTCTCGAACTCCTGACCTCAGGTGATCCACGTGCCTTGGTCTCCCAAACTGCAGAGATTACAGGTGTGAGCCACTGTGCTCGGCCCATAGTATTCTCTTATAATCTGAAATTTTATTTAGGTATGTTCTATTTTTTTTTCATTATATTGTTCATTTGCCTTTTTTGGCTTAGACTACATGAAGATTCATTTATTTTTTGAGGTAAAAATTCAGATCCAACTTCAGTTACCAAAAGTTGATCAGTTGATCTCAGTAGTTGTTGCCTCTTATATTTTGAAGCTCTGTTAATAGATGCATATACACTTAAGATTGTTATGTCCTATTGATGAACTGATCTTTTTATCATTATGAAATATTCCTCTTCAGTGCAGTAATTTTCCTTGTTCTGGTCTATTTAGTCTGTTATAAAATACACTTTTCATCTTTGTTTTGGTTAGTATTTGTTTGGCATATACTTTTTCCACTCCCTTAAATTATTCATCTTATTATATTTAAAGTGGCATTCTTATAGATAGCTTATAGATTTCTTTGTTCAATGATCCTCCCGTGTCAGCCTCCCAAGTAGCTAGGACTACAGGTGTGAGTCACCATGCCCAGCTAATTTTTTAAAAAATTATTTTTCGTAGAGACATAGCCTACCAGATAACAAGGAGCTATTCTATAATTGCCCAGTGTAAAAGGGTAGTGACAAAGGGGGCACCTGGATTTGAACCAGGGACCTCTTGATCTGCAGTCAAATGCTCTACCCCTGAGCTATACCCCCAAGCTACTCATCTTCTTTCAATAAAGATGTATTAATAATCACAGTCATTCACAAGCTACACTCTGGCCACCCTGTCTCCTGTAGCTCTCCAGGAGCTACAGGTGTGGAGTTATGTAATGCACAACAGAGCAGCTCTTCTGTACAACCCCCTCCACACCTGCCAGCATCCGGCCAATTAAGCTGTAGCCTTAGCTTTTTGGGAAAAGGAGAATGGTGGGATTAAATCCAGATGTAGACATAGCTTGAGGGCCTGGGTTTGGACCCTGGGCCTGATTGTTCTGGAGTGCAAACAGCCCCTACTAGCCTCAAACTCCTGGCCTCAGCTGTTCCTGCGGCCTCAGCCTCCCAAAGTGCTGAGCCAAACTCCCAAAGTGCTAAGCCAGTGTGCCCAGCCACATTTGGTTTTATTTGTTCCAAATACTAGATTTTGTTCTTGTTTTCCTGACTTCATTGGGATTGCATTTTTTTAATGATCTCCTTTTGTCTCCACCGTGAGCTTATTAGCTATTCCTCTTTGTTTTATATTTTTTAGGGTTCCTCTAGAGATCACAGTATCATCTTTAACTTATCACATTTTACCTTCAGATAATGTTTTGCTACTTCTCTGACAGTGTGAGAATCTTACAACAGATTTCCATTCCCCTCATTTTGTCCTTTGTGTTATTATTGTCATAGATTTTACTTCTATGTATATTATAAACCCAATATATTTATATTATTTTTGCATTACTTATCTTTTTTTTGTTGTTTTTAATTTTTTAATATAAAAAGGAGACAGGATCTCATTATGTTGCCCAGGCTGGTCTTGAACTCCTGGCCTCAAGCGATATTCCTGCGTTGACCTCCCAAAATCCTGGGATTACAGGTGTGAGCCACTGTGCCCAGATACATTAATTATCCTTTACAGAGATTTTAAAATGAGGCAAAATTATATTAATCTACATATGTACCATTTCTGACACTTTTTATTACTTTGGGGAAATCCAGATTTTCATCTGGTATCATTTTTCTCTTTCCCTGAAGAAGCCTACTCTACTTCCTGTAAAGTAGGTCTATGGGTAATGAATTCTTTCAGCTTTTGTTGGTCTGAAAAAATGTTTACCTTCATTGATGAAAGATATTTTCACTGGGTGTAGAACTCATTGAATATAGAATTAGTAGTATTTTTAAAAAGATATTCCTTTTCCCCCTTTCTAGACTGCATGATTTTTGATAAGAAGTCTGCTTTCATTCCTCTATGTTGGTTGTCTTTAATATTTTTTCTTTATCATTAGCTTTCAGCAACTTTATCATGATGTGCTTTGGTTTGGTTTTCTTTATGATACTTATGCTTGGTGTTTGTTGAGATGATCTGTGGATTTCTAATTTTCATCAAATTTGAAAACTTTTGGACCACTTATTAAAATTTTGTTCTGTATTTCTTTCTGTTCTTTTCTTCAGAGACCACACACACACACCACACCACACCACACCACACTTTTTTTTAAAAAAAACAGGTCTTGCTCTGTCACCCATGCTGGAATGCAGTGGTATGATCATAGCTCACTGTAACCTCAAACTCCTGGGCTCAAGTGATCCTCTCATCTCAGCCTCCTGAGTAGCTGGAACTATAGGCACACACCACCACACCTGGCTAATTAAAAAATTTTTTTCTAGACACAGGATTTTGCTTATTACATAGGCTGGTCTTGAACTCCTGGCTTCAAGCAATCCTCCCACCTTGGCCTCCCAAAGTGTTGGGATTACAGGCGTGAGCCACCATGCCTGGCCAAATATATATGTATTAAACTGCTTGATATTGTCTCACAGCTCACTAAATCTATGCTTATTTTTTTCTGTCTTCTTCCTCTGTGTACTTCATTTTGGTAGCTTATATTGCTATGTCTTTAAGTTTAATAATCTTTCCTTCTAAAACATCTAACCCAGTTACTTTTCATTTCAGATATTGTATTTTTATCTATAGAATTATATTTGGGCTTTTTAAATATTTTTTATTTCTTTCCTCATTATGTCCTTGTCTTCCTTTGCATATTTCAGCACATTTATAAGATTTATAATAGCTGTTTTAAAGTGATTTTCTGCTAACTTCATCATCTCTTTCCTTTCTGCATCTGTTTTTCCTCTGATTATGGCTCATATCTTCCTTTGTCTTTGAATTTTTGTTAGTATGTTGGACATTATGAATTTTATGTTGTGAATGTAAAATTGGATGCTATGTTTGGTTATATTCCTTTAAAGAGTGCTGAATACTAGATTTAGTTGTATTCCTTTAAAGAGTATTGAATTTTGTTTTGGGATGCAATTAAGTAACTTGGCTGTCCACCTACTCCATTTGAAGCTTGCTTTTACATTTTGTTAGAGTGAGTCCAGAGTAGCCTTTATTCTGTACATTAGTCCTCCTTTATCTATAGTTTCATTTTTCAAGGTTTCAGTTACCTGTGGTCAACCTTGGTCTGAAAATAGGTGATATAGTACAATAAAATATTTTGAGAGACAGTGAGAGAAAGGGAGACCACATTCATATAACTTTTATTAAAGTATACAGTTATTATTATTCTATTTTATTATTGATTATTGTTAATCTCTTACTGTGCCACACTTATAAATTAAATTATTATTTTTATTATAGGCATGTATGTATAAGAAAAAACAGTATAATTAGGATTTGGTATTATCTGTGGTTTCAGGCATCCACTGGGGATTTTGGGATATATCCCCTGCAGCTAAGAGAAACTGCAGTATAATTTACCTTCACTCCTATGGCAAGAACCTTCTGATAACTTTGCTCAGTGCCTTAGGTATTATGAGATCTCTCCACTCTCTTTGATTTGGAACATGTATTCTTTCTGGTCCTGTGTGAACTCTAGGAGTTGTTTGCCTTGCTGTCTACTGGTGTATTTTTGGTGTTTTTTTTTTTTTTTTTTTTTCATTTTGGACTTAAGGATTTTCCTGTTGTCTAGCAGAATTTTAAGATACCTCCCAGCTCCCACCAAGATTCCTACCCCCTGGGATATATGCACCATATAATCCTCTTCCTTTCTTTGTGGGCAAAACTTATGAATATGATAGGATTTCACTCTCATGATTAGGTTACACTATATCATAAAGGTAAAGGCATTTTGCAGGTTAAGGTCTCTAATAAGTTGACTTTGATTCATCAAAAGGGAAATTATCCTGGGCAGGTATGACCTAATCAGAGGAGCCCTTTAAAAGAAGGTCCTGGTCTTTCTTGAAGAGAGAGATCCTTCTTCTAGCTTTGAAAAGGTGGGTTGCCATTTTCTGGAAGGACCATGTGGCTAGGACCTGAGGGCAACCCCTAGGTGCCTGGCCAACAGCCAGCAGGCAATAGGGACCTCAATCATATGGCCACAAGAGAAATGAATTCTGCCCAAATCAGTGAGCTTGGAAAAGAGCCCTGAGTCTGAGCCTGGCTGCATCTAGATTTCAGCCTTATGAGGCCCTGAGGAGATGACCAGCTATGATATTTCTGAACTCCTGACTGTCTCACTTGCACCTGTGAGATTTTAATTTATGGAGGAGACTGAGAGACAACACAGAGACCAATGCCATTGAAAGAAGATGTTTATTACTTATATTATCCAACAGAAGGAGGCATGCCCCACCATGCAGAGCCACATGGGTGAAGCACCAGTTTTGGTCAGAAGACAGAAGTGACAGGAAAGCATGGGCCAGAACCTTTATTGGGGTTTCCATGGAAAAGGCAAGGCAAAGCAGGGCCACCAGTTTAGGACTGGCTGGTTTGAATAATCCTGGCAAATCTTAGGGGCATAGAGGCTGTCCCCAGTTGTCTTGATGCCTGGCCCTGGAGTAATTTAGAGTAGGGGAATATTGCCATGGTGTGTTAGAGTTTGATAAGGAGATGGTTTGAAGGATGGGCTCTGGGTTGGTTAGTTTGCATATAGAAGGTGTGCTCCCAGGTGAGCCCTTTGCTGTCTCTAAGAATTGGCTAACCTTGAGAGGGGCAGTCTCTGCCCAGTCAGTGAAGCCACAAATGCCAGAGCATCAAGAATACAGAACATAAGAAAATACAGTTAACGTAATGGGCCCTGTAATGAATGGAGGCCAAAGAGACAAAGAATCTAAGAAAGCACAGAACACCAACCCACAGAAACTGTGAGATAATAAGTTTGTGCTGTTGAGGCCTCTAAGGCTGTTTGTCATGAACCAATAGAAAATGAGAACAGTCCTCCAGGCACACTCATCCTCGTCATGGGACCTCTCCGCAGTTTCCCAGAACTTTTCATGCAGCTTCCTTCTCTCTGGTACTTTTACCTACAAATGCTAGCTTCCCTGACCTCCTTGAAGTCTTATTTTTGCCTCTTCAACTCAATGAGACCCCTGGAGTCTGTGTTGATTCCCTGTCCCTTCACTGCAGACCACAGGCACTAAGCTGGGGCATTGCAGGGCTTGGTCACTGTAGGGCCATTGTTTTCCTTCTCACTGCTCTCCTCTGCTTATTGTTCAGTGCCTGAAAACCATTGTTTTATATATTTTGCCCAGTTATCTCATTACTTATGGCAAGGAGGCAATTCCCATAGTAGTTAGTTTTTCATGGGTGGATGCAGAAATCCATGAACCCAAAAACCATTTAACAGTCAATATCACTACTCCTGAGCCATACAGACAAAGGATAACAATAGAATGTTACTTCCAACCAGCATGTTTTCACTTGTGTATACGTTTGTATTCTTTGGTAGCAGCCCACAGAAATTAACTCTGGATAATTCAAGCAAAAAGAAATGTATAGTGTAGCTAATGGGTAACTCAGAGAGTGGCTGGTAGGCTGGAGAGCTAGCTGGCAGGAAGCAGAGTAGCTTGGTCATCTGGGTAGCAGAGAGCTTGGCACTCTCTCGTAGCTGCCACCACCAAACACTCCACCTCTGCTGGTTTTTTCATCCATCCTTGGATTGCCCTGCTCAAGACTGCGGGTCCCCAAGGAAAGTGTTTGGCCTATCATGGGACAACTGTCTGACCTGGGCCAGGGTAAGGGGGTGTACCTTGCTCTACTATCCCACAAAAAGACACCCAAAGGGAAAGAGGAGATTCCCCCAAGAGAAGCTTAGGTTCTGATAGGAAGTGGGAAAGGATGTTGGATGGCCATGAAGAGACAAATGCCACTAGAGCCTTGAGGACGCACAGCCGCCAATGATGTCTGACATTCTGCACATCCCAGGAGCTGGCAAACTTCCTCCCTTGAAAACTGCTTCCCTTCCTGCCAAGATCCCCTCCTCACCGTCTGGCCCCCGGATGCCCCACAGCCATCTGGCTGCCCTTTCCAAGTCTGTGGCTAAAAATGTTGACTCCTACAACCAGAAAGGACTTCAGGATAACCTTTTCTGTGCCCTTCTGAGTTGGAGACAGCTGATCAATAACACAGTCAGGCAGCAGCATGTGGGGTCTAGAGGCTGCATGTCTTGTCCTAAGTCACGGCCAGTCACGCCCAGTGTGTAGCAGGTGCTGATGACAGGCCAGGCTCTGAGCTGGACACTGTCCACGCATCCCTTACACAACCCACCCAGCCATCGTAAGTGGTAATTTCTCTTTTCAGTGCTTACAGATGAAGATGCTGGGGCTTGGAGAGGTTAGATAACTTGTTTAAGGCTGCCAGCTAATAAATGGAGAGTCTGCCTTGGAGCCTGGGGCCCTGCAAAGTCAAGGCCAGTGATCTTAACCACCAAGTAATACTGCACTGAATACAGAGGACATTTTCCCCTCTTCGCTTGGTACAAATAAGGACACAGGAGGGGTGGCCCCAGAGTCTTGAGGAAATGGTGACCACCCTCCCAGAGAGGGAGCAGTGAAGATTCACCATCATCTGTCTAGCACATGCTTTTGTAAAGGTGTTCATCCTGGGAGAACGTTTGCCTGTGTGCTGCTGAGAGGAGAGTTGAATGTGGTTGAAAGACCCCCACTGCAAGGAATGGGCCTGCTCCGCCCCTCAGTGGTTTGTGCCTCAACAAAGCTGCAGGATATTCCCAAGTCTTGGCTTTCTCATCTGGAAAATGAGAGAAGGAAAGACCTTCTTATCCCCTGTATGAGTTCTCTTCCATGTGTTTCAGGGAGTCTGTCCTACTTGCGAAAATTGTCTGTGCTCGTGGGGAGGGGTGAAAGTGGGGCCAGGTGTAAGCTCATGTGTGGGGGTTGAAGATGAGGGTAGGGGCTTGGTAGTAAACTTCTGTGTGAAGGAGTGATGAAGACAGGGTGGGATGAGGTAATAACCCCTAACTACACTTCCCTGCACTGACCAGGGCACGTGTGCACATCTGGGGCCCCTTGTGCTGTGGCATCCAGAGAGGCAGACTCCACAGTGAGGCTTGGAGCTCTCCAGGCCACCCCATAGTCCCATAAATGACCCCCAAGTCCATCCAGCTCCTTTGGTCCAATCCTGAATTTGGCTTTGCTAAGCCACTCCCAGATTCTCTCAACACGGACCCTGCTCCCTGCCTCATAGTTCACAGAGACTCTAGAAGCTCTGTCTTTGACTTTCCCAACTTCCCACTCTTCCCAGGGTCACTCTGTCCTCACCTATCCAAACCCTGAGCTTTCCATGGCCCAATTGTATCAATGATCCTCTTCTTGGAGTGTGTCCAGTCAACGGTGAAAATATGCTGAAGCACCCCTTCTGTAATGACTGACAGATAAATGTACAATGTCTTGGACCTTTCTTTTAATTCTCCCAAATCTAGCCAGACATACATGGCTTCTTCTCTTTCTTCCAATTCTTAAATGATGTATACACAAAAATTTTTTAAAAAATTGTTCTGTATCAAAACAATTTGGCTTAAAAAGTTTGTGGAATATTACTCAGCTTTGAAAAGGAAGGACAGTCTGACACATGCTACAACATGGATGAACTTTGAGGGCATTATGCTAAGTGGAATAAGCCAAATACTGTATGATTCCACTCATATGAGATGCCCAGTCAAATTCACAGAGACCAAATGTAGAATGTAGGTTGCCAGGGCTGTGGAGGGAGTTTAAAATGGGGAGTTAGTGTTTAATACAGACAGTTTCTGTTTGGGAAAATGAAAAATGTCTAGAGATGGATGGTGGTATTGGTTGCATGACGATGTGAATGTGCTTAACACAACTGAACCATACACTTAAAAGCAGTTAAAATAATCAATTTTATGTTATGTATATTTCACCACAATAACAAGAGAAAAAAGCTTATAAAGCTTATTATAACAGGCCAGGTGCGGTGGCTCATGCCTGTAATCCCAGCACTTTGGGAGGCCAAGGCAGGCAGATCACGAGGTCAGGAGATCCAGACCATCCTGGCTAACTTGGTGAAACCCCGTCTCTACTAAAAATACAAAAAATTAGCCGGGCGAGGTGGCGGGCGCCTGTAGTCCCAGCTACTTGGGAGGCTGAGGCAGGAGAATGGCGTGAACCCAGGGAGCGGAGCCGGCAGTGAGCCGAGATCGCGCCACTGCACTCCGGCCTGGGTGACAGCGAGACTCCGTCTCAAAAAAAAAAAACAAAAAAAAAAAACTTACAACAAAAACCAGGTGGCGGCCCCATGTCACCTGTCTGCATACAATCCCTGCTCCCCGAAGGCAAGGCAACCAGTTTAAACTCTTAGCGTTCCCCCGTGGGTACTTCCATTGGTCTGAAGAACAGGCTTATACTGTTATTTCTTCATTTTTTCAGTTTGAAATCTTATCTAACTTCCTCTGATGGAAGACAATAATTTAACTCTTGTATAAGTCTCTTTCTTTCCCACAATCTACACACACACCCACATACACAAACACACACGTGTGCACACACTCACACATATACAAACACACATGCATGCACACACGCACACATTTTCTCTCCCTCTAGTCTCTCAACTCAATATTCAGTATTTATATTATTATGATTGTACAAATTTTTTTTTTTAACAGCTGGGCTTTATAGTGTCCTCTGATTAGATTTTCTCTCATACAGCTCTTTGTTTTCCTGGGAATTTATGGTGACCTTTTTGCTAAGTTTTCTACAAACTTCATCAATCATCCCGATATTTCTGAAAGAGGAATGAATCCCTATTTACTGGTGGAGTGTTTTTTTTTTTTTTTCTCGGAGACATGCCTCCCTAATCGCTCTGAATTGTTCCATGCACTCTGGGCCTGCTGCCAGCTACTACTTGGGGACCTCTCTTCCCCACCAGCCTGGGAAGTCACCAGTCCTCCCTGCCTTTGATGGTCTGTTGCATTCTTTTGATGAAGTGCATCCTCCAGCAGCTTCCCCGGACTTTAGGTTTCTGAGAGCACCTTCTTCTAACATCATACTCAGTTGGTCGTTAGTCTGGGAATTTCATTCCCACAGTTGGTAATAATTTTTCTGCACAATATTCAAAAGCTTTGCCCCCTTGTTTCTTAACTTTTTTTTTTTTTTTTTTAGACGGAGTCTCACTCTGTCGCCCAAGCTGGAGTGCAGCAGGGCGATCTCGGCTCACTGCAACCTCTGTCTCCCGGATTCAAGTGATTCTCGTGCCTCAGTCTTCCAAGTAGTTAGGATTACAGGTGCCCGCCACCATCCTGGCTAATTTTTCTATTTTTAGTAGAGACAGAGTTTCACCATGTTGGCCAGGCTGGTCTCGAACTCCTGACCTCAAGTGATCTACCCACCTTGGCTTCCCAACGTGCTGGGATTACAGGCGTGAGCTACTGCACCTGGCCAACACACCTGTTTATTCTTGTTATTCTTTTTCTTCCCTTGCATATCCAACATTCCATTCATCTTTTCTGCCTGAATAATACTCTAGTATTTCCTTTAGGGAGGTTAGCTGATAAATATTGTGTTTTTCTTTGCTCAAAAAAATCTTTATGTCATTTTCAGAGCAGGGATACAGGCTATTCCAAGAGGTATATCTTCAAGAAAAAAACAAAATCAGAAGATTAACTGATGTGTTTTACTGTGTTAGAGGAGATTTTTACTGAAAGGACAAAGAATCGGAATTCAATTAACAGAAAATGTCATCCCAGTTCGGGAGGGATGACTGATTTCACAGACCTGAGGATGCTGAAAGCTAAATATCTTCAGTGACAGAACCCAGAGAAGCAATCTGCCTCCCAAGGTGACCCTAACCCCAGAAGGGCTCAGGAATTGGAGGCACTAGAGCCCAGCAGGTGGACCTTTGTCATGGAGCTGGAAACAGAAGCCCCAGTTGAAATTCTGTTTCCAAAGCAGAAAGACTCCAAATCCTTTCTGCCATGGAGTAATCCAGATGAGAGAGAGGCTTACCCCTTGAGAGGCTGATCCAGAGGAAGTCCAGACTTAGGAGTATCTGTGATGGTTGCTCAACGAGAAATAGTGGAATTCACTCATCCACTCAGAAAGCATTTGTTGAATGGATACAGTGTACATGGCACAGTAACCCAGCTAATTTTTTGTATTTTTTTTTTTCTTTTGAGACGGAGTTTCGCTCTGTTACCCAGGCTGGAGAGCAGTGGTGCTATCTAGGCTCACTGCAAGCTCTGCCTCCCAGGTTCATGCCATTCTCCTGCCTCAGCCTTCTAAGTAGCTGGGACTACAGGAACCCCCGCCACCACGCCCAGCCAGTTTTTGTATTTTTAGTAGAGACGGGGTTTCACCGCGTTAGCCAGGATGCTCTCGATCTCCTGACCTCGTGATCCGCCCGCCTCAGCCTCCCAAAGTGCTGGGATTACAGGCGTGAGCCACCACGCCCAGCCCCTAACTTTCAATGTTACTGTTGAGAATTCCAATGCGATTTTAATTCCCTATGCTTCGACTCTGTCCTTCCCCCCACACGCCTCACCTCCACAGGAAGCCATGAAAAGCCTGCAATTTCACAATGTAGTCCCTTGGTGAGAGTCTTGGTGTTGGGTGCTTGATGGGCCCTCTCTGTCTATAAACTCACTGCTTTTGCTCTGGGAAATTTTCTCCTCTCTGTCTTCCGAATTCTTCCTTCTTGGACATTGAAAGTTGGACTTCCTAAATCAATCCTCCAACAGATTTTTAAATCTGTTTTCTCCTATTGTCTTTATCACTATCTTTTTTATTCTACTGTCTGGATGAGTTTTCTTTCAATCCTTCTACTGAATTTTTAATTTCTTGGATCATATTTTGAATGTTCAGGCCCTTTTTCTTATTCTTTGAAGTTCTTTTTGGTTTTATACTGTGTTCCCTTTTCGTGCATGCAAAACTGTCCTTAGCTCCCTGAGGATAGCAATGACACACACATATAGTTTTCGTTTTTATTTTTGAGACAGAATCTTGCTCTGTCGCCCAGGCTGGAGTGCAGTGGCGTAATCTTGGCTCACTGCAATCTCTGCCTCCCGGGTTCAAGTGATTCTGCTGCCTCAGCCTCCTAAGTAGCTGGGATTACAGGCACGCACCACCACACCTGGCTAATTTTTGTATTTTTAATAGAGAGGAGGTTTCACCACGTTTGTCAGGCTGGTCTCAAACTCCTGACCTCATGATCCGCCCGCCTAGGCCTCCCAAAGTTTTAAGTTTTCTTCTGCTCCTAGTATTGTCTCTTTTTCTTTTTCTGTTTGCTTTCATCTATGTTTTTTATGTTAGAGATGTTGCCTCCAAAGTCTGTGGATCTTTAATTACTCATTTGTAAATCAAGAGTGAGGTGACTGATGCTGATTGGGTTCTCTCTGAGTATGGGTGGCGCTTGTTGGCTGATGGCTTCATAGTAGGGAGATCCAGAAAAATTTGATTTTGCAGATCACATGCAAAGGGTAAGGACTCCAAATGGTATCGCTCATCTCCAGCCAGAAAGTGTAATTGGCTACGAGTGAGCTGGGGTCACAGAATAGGGGAAAGGGATGGAGAAAGCCTCACAGTTTAGCATGTAGGCTTCTCCTTAGTCCTCTCTAGAATGAGCAGGGACTTTGTCTTGTCTGGCACTGTAGCTGTGTTACTGTGCCATGTACACTGTATCCATTCAACAGATGCTTTCTGAATGGATGAGTGAATTCCACTATTTCTCGTTGAGCAACCATCACAGATACTCCTAAGTCTGGACTTCCTCTGGATCAGCCTCTCAAGGGGTAAGCCTCTCTCTCATCTGGATTACTCCATGGCAGAAAGGATTTGGAGTCTTTCTGCTTTGGAAACAGAATTTCAACTGGGGCTTCTGTTTCCAGCTCCATGACAAAGGTCCACCTGCTGGGCTCTAGTGCCTCCAATTCCTGAGCCCTTCTGGGGTTAGGGTCACCTTGGGAGGCAGATTGCTTCTCTGGGTTCTGTCACTGAAGATATTTAGCTTTCAGCATCCTCAGGTCTGTGAAATCAGTCATCCCTCCCGAACTGGGATGACATTTTCTGTTAATTGAATTCCGATTCTTTGTCCTTTCAGTAAAAATCTCCTCTAACACAGATTAACACATCAGTTAATCTTCTGATTTTGTTTTTCTTGAAGATATATACCTCTCGGAATAGCCTGTATCTCTGCTCTGAAAATGACATAAAGATTTTTTTTGAGCAAAGAAAAACACAATATTTATCAGCTAACCTCCCTAAAGGAAATATTAGAGTATTATTCAGGCAGAAAAGATGAATGGAATGTTGGATATGCAAGGGAAGAAAAAGAATAACAAGAATAAACAGGTGTGTTGGCCAGGTGCAGTAGCTCACGCCTGTAATCCCAGCACATTGGGAGGCCAAGGTGGGTGGATCACTTGAGGTCAGGAGTTCGAGACCAGCCTGGCCAACATGGTGAAACTCTGTCTCTACTAAAAATAGAAAAATTAGCCAGGCATGGTGGCGGGCACCTGTAATCCTAACTACTTGGAAGACTGAGGCACGAGAATCACTTGAACTCGGGAGACAGAGGTTGCAGTGAGCCGAGATCACACCACTGCACTCCAGCTTGGGTGATACAGCGAGACTCCTTCTAAAAGAATAAATAGGTGTGTAATGTAAATAAATATTAATAGTATAACACAATGATAATGTCTAACATAGTTTAAAATATATAGATAATTACAACAAACAGCAACATTACATAAGGTGAGAAGAAATGGACTTAAAGTGTTTTAAGGTTCTTGCAGTTTCATGGAGAGAGGGTCAATGTACCATCAGTATTACATTTTGACATGCTCAGCATGCATGCTATGCCCTCTAGGATAGCTATTAAAAAAGAGGAGTAACAAAAATGAACTAGGAAGCAAAGTACAATAGAGGAGATCAATGAAGCCAAAAGTTGGTTCCCTGAAAAGATCCATGAAGGACAGAAATCTCTGGCAAGACTTTTAAGACGAAGAAAATAGAATGCAAAAATACCTACTACTAGGAATTTAAAAGGGAACATTACTAGAGGTAACACAGATCAGATGGAAATTCAAAGTTAAAATGTGATAAACAACTTTACACTAAAAAATTGAAAATGTAGATAAAATGGTAAATTATAGAAAACACAAATTTACAAAACTTACATATGCAGAAATAGAAAGCTGGAATTCTCCTATGACTATTAAAGGAATTAAATCCATAATTTAAAACCTTTCCCAAAGAAAACTCTAGACTCAGATGGCTTCACCCATGAATCTAACCAAACATTTTAGAAGAAACAATGCCTCTGTTATACATAGCCTTTCAAAGAATACGAATAAAGGGAGAATTTCTCAGCTTAGTTTATGAGGCTAACATAACCTTAATAACCTAAATCTGACCAGAACATTGTAAAAAAGGATAATTACAGGCCAATATCACTTATGAATGTAGATGAAAAAATTCTCAAAAAGTACTAGCAATTCAGCAAATCATAAACAAGACAATACATTCTGATCAATTGAGTTTACTCCAGAAATGTTGACTTAACATTTGTAAATCTATCAAGGTAATGTTCACACCACCACATTAACAGAGTAAAGAAAAAAAATCATATGATAATCTCAGTAGATACAGAAGAAAGCCTTGATAATATTCAACGTCTATTTATGATTTTTAAAATCAAACATTGTAATAAAATAACAATAAAAATCTCAATTTAAAAATAGAAAGGGGCCAGGCACGGTGGCTCACACCTGTAATCCCAGCACTTTGGGAGGCCAAGACAGGCAGATCACCTGAGGTCAGGAGTTCAAGACCAGCCTGGCCAACATGGTGAAACCCCGTCTCTACTAAAAATACAAAAAAATTAGCCAGGCATGTTGGTGCACACCTGTAATCCCAGCTACTTGGGAGGCCGAGGCAGGAGAATCGCTGGAACCCAGGAGGCAGAGGTTGCAGTGAGCCGAGATCGTGCCACTGCATCCCAGCCTGGGTGACAGAGTGAGACACCATCTAAAAATATCTCTCAACTGGACATGGTGGCTCAATGAACCTGCAAACCCAGCACTTTGGAGGCTGAGGTGGGAGAATAGCCTGGGCAACACAGTGAGATTTTAATTTTTAACAACAACAAAAAATTAGCCAGGTGAAGTGGTGCACAACTGTGGTTTCAGCTACTTAGGAGGCTGAGGTGGGAGGATCACTTGAGCCCAGGAGTTTGAGCTGCAGTAAGTATGATGGTGCCGCTGTACTCCAGCCTGGGTGGTAGCAAGACCCTGTCTCAAAAAAAAAAAAAAAAAAAAAATCTTTCTCTCTGAGTTTGAGAATAGACAAGCATGATTCCTATCAACACTTCTATTCACATTTTTATGAAATTCATAGTAACTGAAATAAGACAAGTAAAATAAAAGTATATGTATTATAAAGTAAGAAATTAATCTGTTCTTATGCACAGCAGGTGTGCCAGAGTTCCTAGACAATCCAAAAGGATATACAGAGAAATCATTAGAATTGATATATGAGTTTAGCAAGTTTGTGACTTATAAGTAGTGGGAAAATGAAGTCTTAAAAAATAACAGCATCAAAAATACCAAATACCTAGGGATAAATCTAATGAATATATTTATAGAGAAAGTAATACTCTCTCTACACAGAAAGTGAGAAAATATTACAGAGATAAAGAAATTTCTGAGAGAAATAAATAAATGAAGGAATATATCATCTTCATGGACTAGAATACACAACAGCATAAAGATACTAATGTGTATATAGATTCAACTCAATCTAAATCAAAATTACTGCAGTTTTTCATGGTGGATGGAGGGAAGAGATTAACAAGCCGATTCTAAAATTTACACTGAAAATGCAAAAGGCCAGGAATAGCCAAGCTAATGTTCAAGAACAAAATAAGATGAATTGCTCTTACATATAAAGATATTGTTAAAAAACATTGTTAGCAAGTTATCATGATTAAGATGATATATTTGCACAAGGAAGAACAAGCAAACTAAGGGAACTGAAATCCAAAGGAATCCAGAAATCGACTCACACACTTATAGATTCTTGATTTATGACAAAAGTGGCAGTGGTGTTCCTGAGCAGCTCAGAAAGGATGGCTTTGTCAATAAAGCTTCTGAGTCCATTAGACATCACTATAGAAAAAATGAAACTTAGACCCCTATTTTGCACCAAACACAAAATCAATTCTGGGTGAATTACAGATCCAAAGAGAAAAGGTGAAATAATTAACTTTCTAGTGGGCAACAGAAGAGACTCTCTTCTGCTCTCGAAGTAAAGATTTCTTTTTTTTTTTTGAGATGGAGTCTTGCTCTGTCGCCCAGGCTGGAGTGCAGTGGTGTGATCTCGGCTCACTGCAAGCTCCGCCTCCCAGGTTCATGCCATTCTCCTGCCTCAGCCTCCCAAGTAGCTGGGACTACAGGCACCTGCCACCAAGCTCGGCTAATTTTTTGTATTTTTAGTAGAGACGGGGTTTCACCATGTTAGCCAGGATGGTCTTGATCTCCTGACCCCATGATCCCCCCGCCTCGGCCTCCCAAAGTGCTGGGATTACAGGCTTGAGCCACCGCGCCTGGCCAAGATTTCTTAAGCAGACCTTAAGAAGAACCACAAAAGAAAAAGACTAATAAGACTATACTAAAATTAGAAATGCTTGTTTATGAAAAGTTGCCATTAAAAAGTTGAAAGGGGCCAGGTGTGGTGGCTCATGCCTATAATCCCAGCACTTTAAGAGGCTGAAGCATGAGGATTGCTTAAATCCAGGCATTGCAGACCAGCTTGTGCAACACGGCAAGACCTCATCTGTATACAAAATTTAAAAAATTAGCTGGGCATGGTGGCATGTGCCTGTGTTACTTGAGATGCTGAGGTGGAAGGTTCACTGGAGCCCAGGAGGTGGAGGCTGCAGTGAGCCATGATAACACCACTGCATTCCAGCCTGGGCAACAGAGTGAGATGCTCTCTTAAAAACAAACAAACAAACAAACAAAAAGTTGAAAGGCAAGTTATAGAGAAGGAGAAGATATTTGCACACATACAACTGACAAGAGATTTTATTCAGAATGTATAAAGAAATCCTATGAACCCAGTACAAAAATGGGCAATAGACCTCAACAAGATTATGCAAAGAAAGGTCATTAACAAACACATGACAAATGGTCCAATCTAGTCATAATTAGCGAAATGCAAAATAAAATCACAAGATACACTACACACCCACTGGGATGCCTAAATTAAAATAGAAAAATACCAACAATAATTGTGTTGGTAACCAGATGGTGTAATGGAAAAACATACACTGCTGATGTGAGTGTAAACTTGCACAACAACTTTATCCACTAAAGTTGACATTATCCACTAGAGTTGAAGATACAGACACCATATGAATGAGAAAATCCTCCCCTAGGTATATGCTCAAAAGAAATGTGCACTGAAAGACACATACATGAATATTCATAGCAGCTTCATTCATAATAGATTCAAATGGAAAATAACCCAAATGTTTATAAAGAATAGAATGGATAAATACATTGTACTATTAGCCCAGATAATCTTATGCAGCATTAAAATGAATGTGCTATAGCTTCATGCAATAACATGAATGAATCTCACTCTCTTAGTCCATTCCAGCCCCTATAACAAAATACCATAAACTGGAGAGCTTATAAACAATAGAAATTTATTTCTCACAGCTCTGGAGGCTGGGAAGTCCAGCATCAAGGCAGATGCAGTAACTGGTTAGAGCTCTATATCTGGCTCATACATGGTGCATTCTTGCTGTATGCTCACAGAGTGGAAGGGGTGAGGGGTCTGTCTCCAGCCACTTTTATAGGGACACTAATTCCATTCATAAGGGTTTCACCCTCATGACCTAATCACTTTCCAAAGGCCTCACCTTCTAATACCATCACTGTGGGGATTAGAATTTGGGGGAACACAGACATTTACACCATAGCACTCACAAATAGAATATTGAGAGAAAAAAGCTAGACAAAGAGGAACATGTATTTTATGGTTCCATTTAAACAAAGTACATGAACAGGCAAAATTAATGCATGGCAAGAGAAGTCAGAATAGTTTGGTTCTTTGGGGGAGGAGAGGCCAGTGCCTAGGAGCGTCCTGCAGGTGGTTTCTGAGTTTCTGCTGTGTTATTTTCTCAGCCAGTGCAGTGGTTACCAGGCATGTTCGTTTTGTTTTAATTCATTGAGCTGTACATGAGGCTTTGTGCACTCTTCTCTGTGTTATGCTTTAATTTTCCAAAGTAAAAGGAAAAAACTAGCCATGAAAAGAAACCATCAGGGTCAGAGACTGTAGCAATGACTGTGACCTCATCAGCTGAATTGTCCTGCTCTGGGCCTGTGGTGGTGGCAGGTACTGCCCAGGTGCTACCCAGGTGCCACCAGGTCCTGTCCGGGTACTGCCAGATCCTGTCAGTTGCTACCCAGGTGTTGCCCAGGTTCTGCCCAGGTATTGCCCAGGTGCCACCAGATCCTGCCCAGGTGCTGCCAGGTCCTGCCCAGGTGCTGCCAGATCTTGCCCAGATGCTGCCCAGGTCCTGCCCAGGTGCTGACAGATCCTGTCCAGGCACTTCCAGGTCCTGCTCAGGCACTGCAACAACAGCACATGATCTTGGGGGCCAAAGCATCCCTGAAGCTGCTGCTAGGACCCCACCTCTCTGGAAGGCAGTATTCCCAGGGCCACATCTTATACTTTCAGTTAAAATAAATAAAACAGTTTATAAGGAAAAAAGTTAAAACCCCACCCCCAACCTCACAAACAGCAGCAACAGCAGCGTCAGCAATACAACAAACATTAATAAGTCGCCCTCGTCTCCCCCCTCTTCCCACATGGCCTCTGCCTGCTGACACCATCTGCTTGCAAAACAAATACAAACCTGTGGTTCCTTTGTTTCATATCCTCAGTGAACTCCAAGATGTCGAAAACGTCAAAGCTTCCAAGCACAGTCGATATACAAGGCTCCCCACAACCTGTATCGATCTACTTTTCCATCGTGATCACCTCTCTCTCCCACCCCTCCCTGTTCCTCACTCCCTGTCCTCATCCTCCATACCACCACCCCACAGACCCTCACAGGCACACATGCGCCCTCCGGCCACCGTGTGCTCTCTATGGTCTAGCACGTCTTCTAATGTGCCATCCAATGCACTTCCCAACCCCACTGTCTGGACAAACATTCATCTCTCGCAGTAGAGGTGACCTATCAGCTGGGTTTTTTTGTTTGTTTTTTGTTTGTTTGAGACGAAGTCTTGCTCTGTCACCCAGGCTGGAGTGCAGTGGCACGATCTCAGCTCACTGCAACTTCCATCTCCTGGGTTTAAGCGATTCTCGTACCTCAGCCCCCTGAGTAGCTGGGATTACAGGTACACACCACCATGCCCAGCTAATTTGTGTATTTTTAGTAGACCTGGGATTTCACTATATTGGCCAGGCTGGTCTTGAACTCCTGGCCTCAAGTGATCCTCCCACCTCGGCTTCCCAAAATGCTGGGATTACAGGCATGAGCTGCCAAACTGGGTATGTTTTTTGAAGACTTTTCTCCCTTTCACTGGCCCCGGATTGAGTTGCTTTTTCTCCTTTCTGTTTTTTTTTTTTTTTCCTTAATTTAAGATTTTGTTTGCAATTCTAGCACATATTACTATGTTGTCATTATTTCCATCTGGCTCTGAGCATGTCTTAGGCAGGAGGAATGTTCAAATATTCCTCATCTGCATATGTCTGGAGCCTTGGCACTCAATAGATGCTCAAAAAAAATGTCAGTTGAGTTTAACCAAGGAGGGTTGATTGGCCTTTCCATTCTTAAATTTCAACAAGGCTATTTATGCATGTTTTGCCTTGGGACTGAGGAAGCGTAGGCAGAAACGCTGTGAAGACAAGAAAGGGATGGTTCATGGCAGTAAGGAAGACCACTATTTAGAATTGGTGTTGCCAGCTCCTGAAAGCAAGCTTGAAGTCCTAGGCGTGTCCTTACAAGTGAAAGGTGGCAGTTGTGAAGTCACAGCAGGTCAAAAGGATGGCCCGGAGGTAGAGCATTTGACTGAAGGTCAGAAAGTACTTGGTACAAAGAGAGGAACAAAAGACCATGGAAGTGACAGTGTGTGACTTTTGAAGCTAGACAATAAAAGCATGGCAGCTTCCACCTTGGTCTTTTAGATTTATCACTCTTAGGGGAAGCCAACCTCCATGCTGTGAGGATGCTCAAGCAACCCTGTGGAGGCTGATGTGGAGAGGGACTGAGGCCCTCAGCTCATAATCTGCATCAGCTTGCCAGCCATGGGAGACAGCCACCTTGAAAGTAGGTCCTCCAGCCCCAGTCAAGCCTTCAGATGACACAGCTCCAGCTGACATACAACTATAACTGCAGGAGAGACCTCTAAATGAGAACTGCTCAGCAGCATCCATCTTGAATTTCTGGCCAATAGAAACTACGGAAGTAAGACATGTTTAGTGTTGTTTGAAGCTCTAACATTTGCTGTGATTTGTTTTGCAGCATTAACTAATCAAAATACCAGGTGAAGAAGACGAGTAGGGAAGGGCATTTGACGTAGAGGATGCAGTTATAAACAAAGGCTGGGCAAGGAATCACGTGTGTCAGGGGAGCAGTGAGAAGGGTAGTGTGGGCCATGGGAGGCATTGAGGGCACAATGGCTGGAGAAGGCAGCAAAGTCTAAATTGCCATGGGCCATGAATTCCATGGGATGAAGTTTATATTTTGTCCTGTGAATACTGAGGATCCACAAATGGTTTTATTCAGGAGATGAAAATAATCTGCTCAGATTGTTCAGGAATCTCACGGTGTGATCACATCGGACAGGAGAATCCAGTGGAAGGAGTTACAGGGATGTGACTTTAGAGTCACAGTGATTCAGGCAAGAGTACATGAAGCTGTGGCAGTTGGGGTAGAGACAGTGGACGAAAATTTGGAATAAAAATCTATAAGATTTGGGCTGGGTGCAGTGGCTCTTGCCTGCAATCCCAGCACTTTGGAAGGCCGAAGTGGAAGGCTCACTTTAGCCCAGGAGTTCAAGACCAGGCTGGGGCATCGTAGTGAGACCCCATCTCCGCAGAAAATTTAAAAATCAGCCTGGCGTAGTGGTACACACCTGTAGTCTCAGCTGCTCAGGAGGCTGAGTTGGAAGTATTACTTGAGCCTAAGAGTTTGAGGCTGCAATGAGCTATAATCAGGCCTGTGCACTCCAGTCTGGGCAACAGAGTGGATTTGGTAATTTTTTGGACTGAAAGGTGAGGTGAGTTGGAAGCAGGGAGGTGAAATACACAGAGGACCCCAGCTTGGAAGCCTTGAGGGCTTGCAATGTTCTTACTATTAATAATTTTTATTTTTATTTTTAAAATTTATTTTAAGAAATAAATTATTTCATGATTATTATTCTATGTAGTCAGTCTTCTCCCCACCAAAGACAAAAAGTTAGATATGCCTGGAAGTTAGAAATTTAAATAGATCCCAGCTGCAGATGAAATTGGGATCAGAAAATAAGGGGAATGGGAAGAAAAGAAATATGACTTTGCACTAGAGATGATTTTGTACCAGTGATTGCCCTGAGGAGTTTGCACTGATACTGGAGGAAGGCTTTTGCTAGTGGAGTGGGACTATCTCTCCACGATGCACCGATTTGCCTCCACCCTTGTACACATGGAATACAAAGTTCCAGGCCCCCCCTCCTCTCTCTTCCCCTCCCTCTGGAGGATGCTGGATGAGGGGTGGTGGGGGTGGGCTGCACAGAGTGTGGGAAAGGATGTGGGAGTCTCTGGCCAGTCACCGCAGGAGCCAGGAGTCTGGGTTGGCTATTTGTTCCCCTTAGGTCGTTGTGTCCAGGGGGAAGGGAGGCTTTCTGGAAAGAATGTGTTTAGTTTGTATCAGGGGCGGTGAGAGCCGCATTTCCACATTGGGACGTTTCCTGGATGCATTGCCCTCTGTCCACAAGCAGAAATGGAAGTAGCCAAGGCAGGCGGGTGGGGCCCAGGCAGCAACCAGAGCGGCAAGTGAGAGGCCAGAGGGAGCAGATGGAGCAAGTCCCACTTATAAGGTGGGTGGAGTCCTCGGCGATGTCGCAGCACAAACCAGCGGGAGTTGAGCTCCTGGGCATAACATACAGGTTTGTCCACACGTGGTCTCCTTGCCAGGACCGCAGTTGTCCTGGTTGTGAGGATTCTGAGACTCAGTGACTTGCTAACAATGACACAGATGGCAGGAGACAGAATCAGGATTCAAACCTACTCAAACGTACCACAGGGTTTCTGCAGAAACAGAGAGAACCTGCTAGAAAAGTCATTGTGAGGCTAGCAAAGCTTGTCTGCTGCATTCTATTTCTTTGTCACAGACAAGTAAGACATTACAGCCTTACAGGCTGGCTTTTGAGGGGTGGGAGAGGAAGAAAACAAAACACTCTTGCTGGATAAAAACGTAAACCGTAGGAGACACCTGGACTTGAAGCAGGAACCTCTTGACGTGTAGGCAGAGGCCCTTCCACCAAGCTATACCCTCTACAGTGGCAGGCTCCTCTCATTAGCGCCTTTCAAGGCTGCAGTCCCACGCCTCTTCTGATCTCTGGCTGTTCCCGGGCTCTCACCTTCGGGGAACTGGTGCTGGCAACACAGTTCCTTGCCCCACTGCCACGACTCACTCACGGATTCACTCCTACACGTCACCAGCATCACCCTCCTGCCCAGGTGCCGCTCCCTTTTATGGAGTGTCTCTCCGGGTCCACCTCCCTCCAGCTGCTGCTTTGCTGTCCCTGGGGCGAGGGCTGTGAGAGCGAGGCCTGCAGAGCTCCCCGTAACCATAGCTCTCACCTTGCCTCAGGCCCGGCACACTGGCCAGGGAGCTCAAGGCCTCGTCCTGCCTCCTCTGGGATCGAGTAGGACTGCAAGAAGAACCTGTCCGGGACACCTGTTCTCCTCCCTTCCCTCATTGGCCTGACCGTCTTCTCTCTGCAGTTGCTGTTGTCCTGCTGTTAGCACTCCCTGCCCCTCCTCTACTCGGATTCTTATTCCCTGATTCCCATACCGAAAATCGTGGGACTTGCCAGCCTCCATAATTTCATGAATCAACTCCTTAAAATTAATCTCCATATAGATAGATGATAGATAGACAGATAGATGATAGAGCTATCTTTCTCTGTCTACCGATACAGATCTATCTATCTGTATCAATCAATCTATATCTATCTATCTATCCATATATCCACCCACATCCTATTGGTCCTGTTTCTCTGAAGAACCCTGACTACGATACCAGCTAAACCCCTGTTCAATAACAATGAAAAGATGAGAACCTTTCATTGATAAAAACTGAGAGAATTTGCCATCAGCAAACTCTCACTAAAGTAAATTTTATTGTCTTTTGAGACAGGATCTCACTCTGTTGCTCAGGCTAGAGTGCAGTGGCATGATCGTGGCTCACTGCAGCCTTGACCTCCCAGTGGG
This sequence comes from Gorilla gorilla gorilla, assembly GCF_029281585.2. Lineage (NCBI taxonomy): Eukaryota > Metazoa > Chordata > Mammalia > Primates > Hominidae > Gorilla > Gorilla gorilla. The sequence goes on from NC_073230.2 coordinate 158,366,140, forward strand.
GAGGTCCTTAAGAGATCCTCCCACCTCAGCCTCTCAAGTAGCTGGGACTATAAGGGTGTGTCATCATGCCCAGCTAATTTTTTCTTTCTTTTTTTTTTTTTTTTTTTTTTTTTTTTTTTTTTTTTTTGGTATTTTTTGTAGAGACAGTTTCACCATGTTGTCCAGACTGGTCTCAAACTCCTGGGCTCAAGTGATCCTCCTGCCTCAGTCAACCAAAGTGCTAGGATTATATGCATGAGCCACTGTGCCCGATCTAAAGTAAGTTTTAAAGGATATTTTTTCAGGAAGAAGACAACTGTATACAGAAGGAATGAATGATAGGAAATAAGAGAATTCAAAAAGAAATTTAAGAATCTGGCTAATGTAACAAACATTAATTGAGCAGAAGACTAATAATACAATAATTATTAATTTATTTTTAAATTGATAATCATGCAGGTATGTGGGCATTAACAAAACAAGGTGAAGCCAAATACTTGCTTTAACAATAAATTGACCAGGTGCAGTGGCTCACGCCTGTAATCCCAGCACTTTGGGAGGCCAAGACGGGTGGATCACTTGAGGTCAGGAGTTTGAGACCAGCCTGGCCACTATGGCGAAACCCTGTCTCTATTAAAAATGCAAAATTAGATGGGCGTGGTGGCGGGCGCCTGTTATCTCAGCTACTTAGAAGGCTGAGGCATGAGAATCACTTGAACCTGGGAGGCAGAGGTTGCAGTGAACCAAGATTGTGCCATTGCACTCCACCCTAGACAAAAAAAGCAAAACTTCGTCTCAAAAAACAAAAACAAAAACAATAATGAATGCACATTTTTCAAGCACAAATAGAACATTTATAGAAATTGACCATATTACAAGTCTAATTTTAGCACATTATAAAGAATTAGTATAATACAAACCTCATTCTCTGACAAAATGTAGTAAAGGCAGAAATTTGTAACAAATAACTTCTAAATAATCCTGTATGCTTTGACAACAATTGAAAGACTTCTGAATTACTCATGGGTCAAAGAAAAAATTGCAATGAAAAATGGAAATACCTGGAAGCAAACAATAATAAATATTATCATCAAAACCTGTGAAATGGCTCCAGAGAGGGACGTCCCCAGGATTGACTCCTAAAAGTGAAAATGGAGCTCAGCAGAGTGGCTCACAACAGTGATTCTCAACAGTAACTCCATCTCCAGTGCTTCCGATAGGCTCTCTCCCTCTCATTCCCCACCGAGGTACATGCTGGGTTACAGCAGTCAATCTCCTCCTTACTGGAGTGCTAATAATTGGCTTCAGAAAGGCATCCAGAAACCCTGGACTGGCAGAACCTCAATGCGGTTGAAGGTATGGAGCCTGGGCCTCAGATTTGCAGCACCAGACCCCTGAATTTGTAGGTGCAACCTAATTTGACCAGGTTCTCAAGGTGGCCCTAATTAGACTCTCAAAGACTGATACATAATAAGCCAGAATGTTCTTCAGGTTACCTGGGAAACTAACAGCCATCAGAAGGTTGCTTAGTGAGGCTGCAATCAGAGCAAATGGAATTGAAAGCTCTTGAGGGGATTTTCTCAGGTCTTAGAAAATTATCATGAGTGATTCTTGTTCCGAAGTATTGTCCCCTCTCTAGAGGCCAAAATCTCACATCCACGGAACTGAGACCCTCAGTGACTCCTTGCTCATCCTTGGCAGGTCACTGAGTCCTGTCATTCAGTCCCCTGGACCTGGACACCCGTCGTCACTGCTAGTGTCTTGGCTCTGTGATCTACTATGTGTGTCCAAATCTCAGTCCACAAATTGAGGAGTAGAGGACTGTGACTTTATTCTTTTACAGAACAACTTGATTTCTATTTTGTGTCCTGTCCTGCTGGGCGACAGAAATTTAATGACTCACCTATAAATCCCCCCAATATTTCCCCCGTGTTGCCCCTAAATTCGGCAGTGGCTTTAGGGGTGCCACAGCACTGGAGGTGGGGTTAGGGGTTTGCTTCTTCACATCATCTTGACCACATGTGAGTGTGGGATATTCTGGTTTCCTGCTGCCTCAGGGTCCTTGCTGGTCCCCACTGTGCCTTCTCCTGCCAGCCTTGCCCATATGGCTCTGCCATGCGGGGACAGTGCTACTTCCATGCCAATCTTTATTGCCTGAGTCCCCCAGCACCCAGACTGCTGAAATTAAAAGATGAGCACCGACAATTTGCATTCTATGGCGTCATTCCTTCCCTGTGGTGTGAAAGGCACAAGGCCTACCTGTCTGGATGAGAGAGCAGGTGGCGACAGCAGCCACAGGGGGCGACAGCAGCCACAGGGGGCAGAAACCTTGCTTTTTTTTTTTTTTTTTTTTTTTTGAGATGAAGTTTTGCTCTTGTCACCTAGGCTAGAGTGCAATGGCGTGTGGTCTCAGTTCACTGCAACCTCCGCCTCCTGGGTTCAAATGATTGTCCTGCCTCAGCCTCCCAAGTAGCTGGGATAACAGGCGCCTGCCACCACACCCAGCTAATTTTTGTATTTTCAGTAGAGATGGGTTTTCACCATATTGGCCAGGCTGGTCTTGAACTCCTGACCTCAGGTGATCCACCCACCTCGGCCTCCCAAAGTGCTGGGATTACAGGCGTGAGCCACCGCGCCTGGCCGTGAAACCTCACTTCTTATCTCCCATTATGAAGACCCAGCTTTTCAAATGTTCTCTGTCTTCCCGCCACCTCCCTATGACTCTCCATCCTTCCCAGAACAGGTCTTATAGGGGCTTTCATATGACCGGCCGCTACATGCTTTCCATTAATTGCCTCCTTTTGTCTTCACAATGAGATAGGTATTGTTATTATCCCCAATTTACAAACAAAGAAACCAAAGCTTAGAGACATTCAGTAACCTAGACAGTCTAACATCAGAACCAAAGTTCATGATCATATTACAAGAATTCTTTCTAAAACAAGGTTACAAAGGGTCTTTGCCTACATGGCATTGGGAGATAAAACATCTGCCACTTCCTTATTGTCTGATTTCCCTTCTTGGATATTTGGGAAATAACAGCTCACCACCCGTGACTTTAGGCTGTGAGGTTATGAAACAGTTAATTAGACTGCCGTTTCATTTATTTTATTTTGTGTATTTTTTTCTTGGATGTAGGCAAATCTCATTTTAATTGCAAAAGACTTCCTTTACATCACATTCAATAATGAACCAACAGGAGAACTGCTGACTTTGGAACGTATGAATATATAAAAATCCCTTGTAATACAGGTAGTCAAGATAATAAGTGCATGCAAGGAAAGCAATCCTCCTCATTTTTCTGAAAACTGTTTTACATTTTAAAAGGTGACTAGGCATACTTGGAAGTTCAAAGCAATAGGATGCACCGTGCAGGGAAAGAAAGAGGAAAGCCCTTTTCCATGTTGTTAGGCAAATATATATCAAATATACCCTACTTCCACTTAATAAAGTCAGTTGGATGAGTTCTTTAAACCAGGCTAGGGCAGAATACTCAGTAAAACTGGGCGTTGGGTGGGGATGCGAATCCAGGAGAAGAGGAGCACCAGATCCCATCCATTCCCCTCTCTAACACAGACGAGGCACGCAGCCACATGTCCCTGGACATGGGACGCACCAGCACAGTCCTCAGATAGTTACTGCACCCACTGCCTGGTGCTTTCCAACGGTCTTAATTTAGGCCATGGAGAAAATCCTTTACCACCAAACACAAACTGTCATTGAACTTAAGTCATAAAGGATGTTATGGGGGAAATTCTTGTTTGAAGAAGAATTTCTTCGTCAGTTTGAAGAAGTCACTTTGGTTGTTCCTTCACATGAACACTTCTCTCTGGGTCACTTCTGCTGACCTCAGTCCCACCCCGTGCGACTGGAAACAACATGGAAAAGGGCTTTCCTCTTTCTTTCCCTGCACGGTGCATCCTACTGCTTTGAACTTCCAAGTACGCCTAGTCACCTTTTAAAATGTAAAACGGTTTTCAGCTAGAAGCGATTCGAGCTTCACGCTCATGGGCTGATGTTATATTCAAGTGACTTTATCTTCAGGTTCCAGGAGTATCACCATCCCAGAACAAAAGTGGGAGGGTCCTTGGAGAAACTGGAGGTAAGCACTTTTCTGCTTTAAAAATCTCTGGGCAAGATGAACCAGGAAGCCCATCCCTGAGGCAGGAACCTACCTGCAGAGCAGCTAAGGTTTCTAAGGACATTTGTCACCTAGCCCTGTGTTGCTAGTGACGCTAGTGAACCGGAAACCATGGTGACTGGTTCTGAGTGGGCCTTCTTTTTTTGTTTCTCCTTGTTTTTCAGCAAAGTTCCTATTGGAAATGTCAGCCTGTCTCCATGGTGCTAAGAAAAGTAAGGAAAGAAAGTTTTCTCCAGACACACCAATATGAACTCCATTAACATGAGATAGAAAACTAACTCAGAAACTCAAAATCAGAACCTCAAAATCAGACCCTCATTATGGAAAATTTCAAATATACACAAAAACAGTAGTCTCTTCCATCTAGATCCAGCAGTCCTGGTGGGCGAGACCTGATTTAATTAGATTTATTTTAAAATTTAAAATGTATATTTTAGGCTGGGCACAGTGGCTCATGCCTGTAATCTAAGAACTTTGGGAGGCTGAGGTGGGAGGATTACTTGAAGCCAGGAGTTTCAGACCAGCCCGGGCAACAAAACAAGACCCCAGTCTCTACAAAAAATTTTTTTAAAAAAATTAGCTGGGTGTGGTGGCAGTAGCTGTGGTCCCAGATACTGGACGAGCTGAGGCAGAGGGTCCCTTGAGCCCAGGACTTTGAGGTGGCAGTGAGCCCTGATCACACTGTCACAGGATGCTTCGCAGTGAGCCCTGACCGCGCTGTCACTGGATCCTTTGTAGTGAGCCCTCATCACACTGTCACAGGATCCTTCAGTGTTGACTTTGGTATCGCTTCGCCAGTGGGAAACTTCTGTGGCCAGTGGCACCTCTGCTTGAGTTTTGCTCGTGGCCGCTGAGCTCCTTCCACCTACTTGGTCTGGCAGGCTGTGCTTAGTTCACGCTACCGGCCCAGATCCCCCACCTGCCATGGGCAAGCCAAGCGCGGAGCAGAGAGGGGTGTGTGAGTGTGCGGGTGTGGGGTCTGGCCACTGCACGTAGCCAGGGACACTAGCTGCTATGGTGGGGTGGGCAGCTCCGGGCACGGGCACAGGTGCCAGCTCTGTGTGAAGCTGCAGCTGGACCTTCCACCACAGGCACCAGCAACTGGACGAGGGGAACGCATTGGTGCCCAAAAGCTTGGAGATGCCAGGAACCGCAGAGCCCCAAAGGGTGTTACAGCATGTCACGGTCTTGGCTTGGGGAGGCCCACAGCTCTTCTCTCCTTCTCATCACTTGCAGTGTGGCAAGTGGGGTTGGGGGTGTTTTGGGGTAGTATTTCAGCCAGTTTGTGTCACAGTTCTTTCAGTCCCACCGCCCCGCTCTGGCCTGAAGCTCCTGGGCTGGTCTGGCCCTGCCTCCTATCACTGCTGACAGAGGGCGGGAGGGCTATAGTGTTACAGCTCTGGCTTGGGGAATCCCAAGGTCTGGGCCTCAGAAAGGTTGCCACTCTTAACTCCCACAGTCCAGAAGCGTATCACTGCCCACAGCCTGGTGAGCCAGCCAGCAAAGTGTTACAGCTCCTTTTGCTTCCACTGTGTGGTGGGTCCCAAGTTCTTGTCCTGTGTCCAGGAAGAATGAGGCTACTCAGACAACTGGAGGGTGAGCAAGGCAGAGAAGAGCTTTATTGGGTGACTGAACAGCTCTTAGCAGAGAGGAGACCCAAAGTGGGTAGCTCCTATCCACAGGCAGGTAATCCCAGAGTGTATGAGTCTGGCTGAGTCCAGGGATTTTTATGGGCTCAGAATGGAGGAAGTTCATGCTAATTGGTCCATGGTGGGCCTGGAAGAAGCACCACTTGATTGGCTGAAAGGCATCAAGGAAGTTTTTTCACTCCGGGTAGCGGACTTCACTGGGACCTGGCAGCCTGGCCGCCCCCCAGGCTTCAGTCCATCCTTGGCTTGAAGATGGGGTTTCATCTGGGACCCGTCCCTTCCTACCCAGAAACCTGTCTGCCTCCTGCCACCATTAACACCATTGCATTCCAGCCTGGGCAACAGAGTGGAGGCCTCATCTCTTAAAAAAAATAATAAATAAAATAAAAACAAATAAAAAATGTATATTTTAAAAATAAATACCGAATTCATAGAACTCATGCAATACAATATTCTAAAGGAACGAAAAAGTAGGCAGTGAAAATTCTCCCTCTTGTTTATCTACCAAGACTCCACTCACTGGGGGAAGCCCATGTCTTGTGTTTCTTACATATTCTTCCATAGATAATTTGTACGTGTGAGGAGTTATTAGTGCATATTTTCTCCTACCTTTTCTATAAACACAAATGACAGCACAGTATATGCATCTTGGTTTTTTTCTACCTCATTTAATTTTATAATCTCCAGGTGCCTTTAGTGGTGTCATAGGGGTAAGTTTTCCAGCTGAAATTTGTAGTAACATTAATGGGAGGGGGAACATTACCACAAAACCCGATAGCGGAAAGGGAAGGAAACTTGGGAATAGAGGGCACCCAGATTTGAACCAGGGACCACTTGATCTGTAGCCAAATGGTTAACCCCTCCGCTATACCCCCTTGCCTGAGGGACATTCCTTCTTAGCACATTTCACTTGTGTAGCCACACCCAAGACACTACATTTACTATAATACCTAATGTTTTTGTGCAATTATTTTGTTCTAAATAAATTGTAAGAGCTTCATATATATAATTAAAAAAATTATTTGTGGTAGTACTATCACTACTACCACCATCATCATTGATGACAATGACATATGGAATTGAAGCAAATTGCCCCAAATCAGAGTTAAGTGACAGAATCAAGAACTAAAGGCAGGGCGTGGAGAATCATGCCTGTAATCCCAGCACTTTGGGAGGCTGAGGAGGATGGCTTGCTTGAGCCCAGGAATTTGAAACCAGCCTGGGCAACATGGTGAAAACCCATCTCTACAAAAAAATAAATAAATATATATATATGTATGTATATTATATATATATAAAATAGCTGGGCATGGTGGTGCACACCTGTAGTCCCAGCTACTCAGGAGGCTGAGGCAGGAGGACTGCTTGAGCCCAGAAAGTCAAGGCTGCAGTGAGCCAGCCTGGGTGACAGTGCAAGACCTTAAAATAAATAAATAAATTAATTAATTAAATAAATAAATAAATAAATAAATAAATAAATAAAGCTAAACAGCCACTACATTATCCAGCCTCCACTAGGCTGCTCTTTACTTTGGGTTGGGTCTGCAGGGCTCTGCTGCCTCCCAGTGGACCGCTCTCCCTGCTCTGTTACAACCTCATTCCCCGCCTCCTCCCTGCCAGCCCTCCCTGCTTTTATATAATGGGGTTGCCCAGAGAAGGCCATTTAACCCAAGTGCCCTGAGAGGGCCCAACATTGGCTTCTGGAAGTCAGAACATTTATTTATTTATTTTTGCCAGTGGTAATTAATTTTATTGCAAGTTATATACATTTGCAATTTGCTAAAATTCTTGTTATTCTTACAAATTGCCAATAAATGTTCTCAATTTCATTAAAGAAAACCAAATTAATAAATTAGAATTATTTCTGGTCAAAATACTTTCAGAAAGGAATCGCTTAGGAGGCTATACACCACAGAAACAGTGACATTTGTCAGAATTATTTATTATGATAAACTACTTACAGACCTCTTATGTAACAGAATATTTTTAATAAAAGTTTATATTTTAATAGCTAAATGGAGACATAATAACCTTTTTAAAAATGAGCTATAATTTATACATCATATACTTCACACTTTTAAAGTATATAATTCAGTGGTTTTGGGTATATTCACAGATTGTGTAACTATCACCACTATCAAATTTCAAAACATTTTCATCACCCCGGAAAGATACCCCAAACCCATCAGCAGACATCACTCCAATCCCACCTCCCCCAGCCCCTGGCAATGAGACACGTTAGCCTTCGAGTAGAGCTGGCTATCTGCAAAATCACAGGGGTGGGGGAAGCCTCAAGAAATCATCTAGTTCATTTCCTACCCTTAAGAGCCTCTGAAGGGAGATCTACAATCTTCTATGGAAGCTACTGTGTACTCTAAAAATTAATATAAGGGAAGCAGCCAAATGATATCTATATTATCCTAGGTAAAATGGTTTCTATATTCAGAAGAGCTTGCTTAACTTATTTTACAGCTATATTTTCAATTTGGGATCAAACCTTAATAGTGTTAGATATTAATACATCAGAAATTACTCTCAGATTCACCACATTATTTGATAATTTTTCTACTATTTGGTTGCTTTACTTTTAATGTGAGCATTAGGTTTCCTTTTTTTTTTTTCTTAAATCCCTACAGACAGCATTAGGTTTTCTGTTGTGCCCCCTGAATCTTACTGTATACAAAAGTAAGTTGAGCCACTTTAAGGAAGTCAACAGGCCTTTGGCTGTTACTTTGTTGTCATGGATTTTATTGGAAAAAGACAGTGGCACCTAGATGTCTCACCAAGAAGTATAATGCACGTTCAAAAGCAGACCCTAGCTTTTTTTTCCGCTCAAAAAGAGATCTGAAGAGTCTCAGTCAGAGAAACAGAATGAGTCTGTAAATACAAATGTAAGCTACAAATTGTCTAGGGTAATAAAAGAAAAATCTTGCCCTGCCTCCAAATCTGGTAACTATTTTCTTTAGAATTTTTTTATCTCTATAGATTATTGGGGAACAGGTGGTGTTTGGCTACATAAGTAGGTTCTTTAGTGGTGATTTGTGAGATTTTGGTGCACCCATCACCCGAGCAGTATACACTGTACCCAATTAGTGAACTTTTATCCCTCAGCCCCTTCCCACCCTTTCCCCCGAGTCCCCAAAGTCCAGTGTGTCATTCTTACGCCTTTGCATCCTCATAGCTTAGCTCCCACTTATGAATGAGAACATACGATGTTTGGTTTTCCATTCCTGAGTTACTTCCCTTAGAATAATAGTCTCCAGTCTTATCCAGGTTGCTGTGAATGCCATTAATTCATTATTTTTTATGGCTGAGTAGTATTCCATTGTATATGTATACCACAGTTTCTTTATCCACTCATTGATTCATGGGCATTTAGTTCGTTTCCACATGTTTGGAATTTCCAATTTTGCTGCTATAAACATGCATCTGCAAGTATCTTTTTCGTATAATGACTTCTTTTCCTCTGGGCAGATACCCAGCGGTGGGATTGCTGGGTCAAATGATAGTTCTATTTTTTGTTATTTAAGGAGTCTCCACACTGTTTTCCATAGTGGTTGTACTAGTTTACATTCCCTCCAGCAGTGTAGAAGTGTTCCCTTTTCACTGCATCAATACCAACATCTATTATTTTTGATTTTTTTGATTCTGCCCATTCTTGCAGGAGTAAGGTGGTATCACATTGTGGTTTTGATATGCATTTCCCTGATCATTAGTGATGTCGAGCATTTTTTCATATGTTTGGTGCCCATTTGTATATCTTCTTTTGAGAATTGTCTATTCATGACCTTAGCCCAATTTCTGATGGGATTATTTATTTTTTTCTTGCTAATTTGTTTGAGTTCCTCATAGATTCTGGATATTAGTAATCTTTGTATAGATTACAAAGATTTTCTCCCACTCTATGGGTTGTCTGTTTACTCTGCTGACTGTTTGTTTTGCCATGCAAAAGCTCTTTAGTTTAATTAAGTCCCGGCTATTTATCTTTGTTTTTATCGCATTTGCTTTTGGGAAAGTCAGAACATTTAAACTGAGGTTTTCTAAATGTGTGAATTAGTTAGCTTTTGTATGAGTAACGATTTCACGTGGCTCAGAGTTTAAAATGTACAAGATGGCATACAGAGAAAAATTAAGACTCCATTCCATCCTTGTCACCTGGCCAGCATGTAACCTCTTTGCTGGTTTCTTGTACACTTTCAAAAGAGAAACATTTCTCTTAGAGCCCCAGAGTTAATTTTATTTTAGTTTATTTCTTAGTGTATTTAGTTTAGTTCTTAGATCTGTATACACATATGTACACAAAACTACATATAAATGCCCTGTACTTACAGTTTTATATGGCTATAAAAACAAAATAATTTTAGAAATCCTGCCACGGGTGGTGGCTCAGGCCTGTAATCCCAGCACTTCGGGAGGCCGAGGCGGGTGGATCACCTGAGGTCAGGAGTTTAAGACCAGCCTGGCTAACATGGTGAAACCCCGTCCCTACTAAAATTACAAAAATTAGCTGGGCATGCTCACGTGTGCCTGTAGTCCCAGCTACTCTGGAGGCTGAGGCAGGAGAATCACTTGAACCCAGGAGGCGGAGGTTGCAGTGAGCCAAGATCACACCACTGCACTCCAGCCAGGGCAACAGAGCAAGACTCTTGTCTCTCAAAAAAAACAAATTTTTTTTTAGAAATCATTACAAATGAAATCATAAATAACACTCAAATAATTAGTTTCATTCAGAGGAAACTAACTTGCTAGAACTAACAGGCTCTGTGTAATGTGTTTGTGAGGCTGTCCCTCACAAGCCTGTGAAGACCCGCTGGTCCCCAGCACGTCTGGGAAACCGCCTCTGTGAGCACAACTCTCACTTCCCTCTCTTGTGGACTTAGTTGAGCTTCTGTTCTTTTGCTATCACAGGTATTAAAGCACCACATGGTGACAAGTGAATCACAAACACACGCGTACAGGCACACCCAAGCACACAGTGCCTAGAAACAGCTTTTTGTTATAAAGTGTCCACCCAAACAAGTCCTAGAATGCCTATATTAAAAATGCTAAGATTGTGATTAAAATTTGAATAGAAAAATTCTTTGGAGAGTTCAGGGACTGCTGGAAAACACAGATCTAGCTGCCTCCTCCATGCCACCCATCTGGAAAGAGACTCAGAGGCCTGCCTGTGTCTGATTGGGCTGTTGACAATGGTCAGGACTATGACTCCAAGCTGGGCGCAGTTGCTCGGGCCTGTAATCCCAGCACTTTGGGAGGTGGTGGCAGGAGGACTGCTTGAACCCAGGAGTTTGAGACCAGCCCAGGCAACAAAGCAAGACCCTGTATCTACAAAACATACAAATCACCTGGGTATTTTTTTGTTTTGTTTTGTGGCAATTGTGAATGGGATTGCTGTTCTGATTTGGTTCTCAGTTTGGTTATTGTTGGTATATAGGAATGCTAGCAATTTTTGTATATTGATTTTGTAGCCCGCAAGTTTGCTGAAGTTATCAGCTGACGAACCTTTTGGGCCAAGAATATGGGGTTTTCTACATATAGAATCATGTCGTCTGCAAACAGAGATAGTTTGAGTTCCTCTCCTCCTATTTGGATGTCCTTTATTTCTTTCTCTTGCCTGATTGCTCTGACTAGGACTTCCCATACTATGTTGAATATAAGTGGTGAGAGAGGACATCCTTGTCTTGTGCTGGTTTTCAAGGGGAATGTTTCCAGCTTTTACCCATTCAGAATGATATTGGCTGTGGGTTTGTCATTAATGGCTCTTATTATTTTGAGGTAAATTCCTTCAGTACCTAGTTTATTGAGAGTTTTTAACATGAAGGGATATTGAATTTTCTCAAAAGCCATTCCTGCGTCTATTGAGATAATCATGTGTTTTTGTCTTTAGTTCTGTTTACGTGATGAATCACATTCATTGATTTTTGTATGTTGAACCATCCTTGTATCCCAGGGATGAAGCCTACTTAATCACAGTGGATTAGCTTTTTGATGTGCTGCTGGATTCTGTTTGCAAGTATTTTGTTGAGGATTTTTGCATTGATGTTCATCAAGAATACTGGCCTGAAGTTTTCTTTTTTTGTTGTGTCTCTGCCAGGTTTTGGTATCAAGATGATGCTGGCCTCATAGAATGAGCTGGGGAGAAGCCCCTCTGCCTCAATTTTCTGGAATAGTTTCTGTAGGAATGATACCAACTCTTATTTGTACATCTGGTAGAATTCAGCTGCAAATCCATCAGGTCCTGGGCTTTTTTGGGTTGGTAGGCTATTATTACTGATTCAATTTTGGAGCTCCTTATTGTTCTGTTCAGGGAATTAATTTCTTCCTGGCTCAGTCTTAGGAGAGTGTAAATGTCCGGGAATTTTTCTATCTCTTATAGCTAACCAGGGAGGTGAAACATCTCTACAATGAGAATTACAAAACACTGATCAAAAGAGATCAGAGAACACAGAAACAAATAGAAAAACATCTCATGCTCATGGATAGGAAGAATCAATATTATTAATATGGCTATACTGCCCAAAGCAATTTATAGATTCAATGCTATTCCTACTAAACTACCAATGACGTTCTTCAGAAAACTAGAAAAAATACTTTAAAATTTATATGGAACCAAAAAAGGGACTGAATTGCCAAGGCAACCCTAAGCAAAAAGAACAAAGCTAGAGGAATCACATTATCCAACTTCAAACTATACTATAAGGCTACAGTGACAAAAACAGCATGGTACCGTTACTAAAACAGGCACATAGATCAGTGGAACAGAATAGAGAGCCCAGAAATAAGGCTGCACATCTATGACCATGTGATCTTTGACAAAGTTGACAAAAACAAACAAGGGGGAAAGGACTCTCTATTAAATAAATGGTGCTGGGATAATTGGCTAGCCATATGCAGAAGATTGAAGCTGGATCCCTTCCTTACACCATATACAAAAATCAACTCAAAATGGATTAAGGACTTAAATGTAAAAAAAAAAAAAAAAAAAAAAAGACTTAAATGTAAAACTGAAAATTATAAAAACCCTGAAAGACAACCTAGGAAATACCATCTTGGACATGGGAATGGGCAAAGATTTCATGAGAAAGACACCAAAAGCCATCACAACAAAAGCAAAAATTGGCAAATGGGATCTAATTAAACTTAAGAGTTTCTGCACAGCAAACCATCAACAGGGTAAACAGACAACCTACAGAACGGGATAAAATATTTGCAAACTATGCATCCACCAAAGGTCTATAAGGAACTTAAACAAATTTACAAGAGAAAAACAACCCCATTAAAAAGCGGGCAAAGGTCAGTCGGGCATGGTGGCTCAAGCCTGTAATCCCAGCACTTTGGGAGGCCGAGGCGGGCAGATCACGAGGTCAGGAGATCAAGACCATCCTGGCTAACACGTGAAACCCCGTCTCTACTAAAAATACAAAAAAAATTAGCCAGGGGTGGCGGCGTGTGCCTGTAGTCCCAGCTGCTGGGGAGGCTGAGGCAACAGAATGGCGTGAACCCAGGAGGCGGAGCTTGCAGTGAGTCGAGATGGCGCCACTGCACTCCAGCCTGGGTGACAGAGCAAGACTCCGTCTCAAAAAAAAAAAAAAAAAAAAAAAAGTGGGCAAAGGACATGAACAGACATGAACACATAGACAGGTCTCAAAAGAAGACATACATGCGGCCAACAAGTATGGGCAAAAAAGCTGAATATCCATCACTGATCATTAGAGGAATGCAAATCAAAACCACAATGAGATACCATCTCACACCAGTCAGAATGGCTATTACTAAAAAGTCAAAAAATAACACATGCTGGTGAGGTTGTGGAGAAAAGGAACCCTTATATACTGTTGGTGGGAGTGTAAATTAGTTCAACCATTGTGGAAAGCAGTATGGCGATTCCTCAAAGAGCTAAAAGCAGAACTACCATTTGATCCCATTACCGAGAATATAGCTAGAGCAATGTGTAGCATTCTACCATAAAGACACATGCACACAAATGTTTATTGCAGCACTGCTCACAATAGCAAACACATGGAAACAACCTAAATGCCCATCAATGATAGAGTGGATAAAGAAAATGTGGTACATATGCACCATGGAATATTATGCAGTCATAAAAAAGAATGAGATCATGTCTTTTGCAGGAACATGGATGGAGCTGGAGGCCATCATCCTTAGCAAGGTAATGCAGGAATGGAAAACCAAATCTGCATGTTCTCACTTATAGGTAGGAGCTAAATGATAAGAACTTATGAAGACAAAGAAGGAAACAACAGACACTGCGGTCTACCTGGGGGGGAGAGTGGGAGGAGGGGGAGGAGCAGAAAAGATCGCTATTGAATACTGAGCTTAATACCTGGGTAATGTGATAATATGTACAACAAACCCCTGTGCAATGTGTTTATGTATGTAACAAACCTTCACATGTACCCCCAACCCTAAAATTAAAAAAAATTTAAAACAATCCTTGAAAAAGAAAAAGAAATCGCCTGTAGTTTCAGGTACTCTGGAGACTGAGGTGGGAGGACTGCTTGAACCCAGGTGGTTGAGGCTGCAGCGAGCCATGATTGTGCTGTTGCACTCCTGCCTGGGCAACAGAGCAAGACCCTGTCTCAAAAGAAAAAAAAAAAAAGACTATGACTCCAGGGTTTTGATTTCTGCTCCAGAATCTCAATCTCACACCTCAGGAGGAGCATGGACTACCCTACTTTGACTTTCTCCTCTTTCCAGTGCACCCTCCCCACCAGCCAATGGAGATAAACCTTTCTGAGGAAAACATTATCCTGGGGAATAATGAGTTGGTAAGCTGGTGATTAATGAAGTTGAGAAACTACAAAGCCATTATTAAAAAGGTGAACATCAGTCTGTTACTGAGACAATCCCCTTTCAGGTCTGTAGTCCTGGCATCTAATTAATGGAACCAAAGCTTTTGGAAGTTCACTTTATAAAAGATGAAACAGTTGCCATTATTGTGAATGCTGGTGTACTCCGTTTAAAAGTGCAAAATTGAAGGTAGAACTCTTTGTGCAGCAACAATACAAGGGTGCGATTTGGGGAGCACAGCACTGTGATAAAAACAATGTTCTTGGCAAGGAAGTCTTTAGTAAATCCTAAGAAGATTCAGCAGGATGTCGTTGGAACCGGATGTGGTGTACACACAACTCACAAGTCCATCCAAGAAGGCTGGGATAGTCTACCAATTCAGATAAAGTGTGAGGTGTTTTTTTAGGTGATATATATGCAAATAAACTAAATTTTTTTTGTAACAGCTGATTTAGTATAATAAAATATTTAGTTATGGTAGTATGTATGCGCTTTCTGCAAGTGTTTTTGAAAATAGCTGTTGAGCACTTTCTGCGAGTGTTTTTGAAAATAGCTATTGAATAGAATCGCTATTCAATATTTGGTCTACCTACTAAAACAAATCATACTCAGAATTATACTCCTCTCCAAATCATCCTTACTTGAACAATATATGTGGCTGGGAACCTGACTGTGGCTCCAGGGGCGCAGGTGTGTGAGATGCGAGGTACTGCTGAAGCCCGGAAACCCGCGGGGCTTTGCTACACCTTTCCAGGAGCAGCCGCTGGAGATCCTGCCTCTCCAAGAGAACCTGGCTAACACCCCCACTTTGGTCAGAAGAAATGTGTGATGGGAAACCAGCCCTCTCTGGGAGTGTGAGGGTAAAGACGGTCCTATATTTCAGTTCCAGTGGGGCTGCAGGGTCTTTTGCTCTCGGTGTGCTATGTATGCAGGTCTTGCTAGAGCCTGGGAACCTCTAAAAGTCATTTCGCAAGGGGAACGCGGATTTACACGGCAAGGTCTTTGGAAATCAGTGGGCTCTGTATGCAGGTCTTGCTAGAGCCAAGAAACCTCTAAAAACCACTGTTCAGGGGGCACCCGGATTTGAACCAGGGACCTCTTGATCTGCAGTCAAATGCTCTACCGCTGAGCTATACCCCCATCACGCAGGAGAAAAGCGTCACTCACGTCTTCGTAGTCAGCCGCACGCAAGCCGCGTACGGCACTGCAGGGTCCGCGCTTTGGGCGGCGCTTTTCTCCGGCGGCCAGTTCGGACCTTTGCGCTCTTACCGTCACACTCCAAAGCACTTTCTTCCCCGAGTTTGGGAAGAAACCCCGGGGTGACAGCCCCGGCTCACGGCGTTTACTCCTTCGGCCGCCGTCACCTCGAACCTTTTCTTTATCAGTCCCTTTTGGGCTCTTTCCCTTTTTGCTCTCCTCATCTTTATTCTCCACCTCTGTCCTCTTCCCAAGATCCTCTGAGATCACTCATGGCCCTTCCCCACACCAATTCTCCTCCCCGCAAACCACGAAGACCCTCTTAGGCCTTTATCTGATGCAAGCATTGTCTTTTTCAACTAACTGCTTATCTGCGATGAAAATGGAGGGCCTGGAGCAGTGAAGAAAAGGTAGGCCATTTATTTCCTAAAGCAAAATAGGAGATGGAGGCCAAGAAAACCAAAAAGTGACAGCAGCAGGAGAGAGCCTGCCCCACTACACATCAGCATCTGCCAGGACGCAAGAATGGACTCGGTGCAGCGACAGAACACCTGGAACGCAGACCTGGGAGCACACCATAGTCCACGCACGAACTGAATGAAAGAGCGTCACTCACTTTTACAGAGCAGTTGTGTTCACAGCGACTCCGTAAGGCAGGCGCTATGACTGGTGTCCCAATTTTACAGATGAGAAAGCTGAGGCACAGAAACGTTGAAAAAGCTGTCCAACGTCAAATGGTTGGTAAGTGGAAATGCAGACTCAAGTGGTCTGGCAACAGAGTCCATACACTCAGCCACCGTGTTTTACACATCACAAATTCATAGGGGAAAGGAAGTGTCATTTCCATATATTCTACTGGGAGACTTAGTTGGCCATTTGGGAAAAATAAAGTGGCAACTGAACTTCATATTATATACCAAAATAAAGTCCAAGTGGATTAAATTATTACAAATAAAATATCAAACAAATAAAAGCATAAGACAGTATAAATTGCATCTAACTGATTTCTGAAGGACTTTCTAATACACAATGGAACAAATCCCAACAGAAAATACCAATAGATTCGGCTACATAAGCATTAAAGGTTCAGGTATGTAAACAAAATCAAAAGGTTAATACCAAGTTGGGAAAATATTTCCGTCATGTATGACAGTCAAAATATTACAAATTAATATCCTTAATAAGTAAAGAGCCCACATGTAATAGCAAAGGCCATCAAAAGACAATTCACAAAAGGAAATAGTATAATAGTAGTTGATAGAAAAGTAAAAGTGTTATCTCAGTAAGTCAAAATAAATCTTAGTAAAACCAAAGACATGCAAATGAAAACAACACCATTTAACATTTTTCCTGTATTGAAATGGACAAAAATTAAAGTAGCAATCCTTATACTGGCAAGGGCATGGTAAGTCCATACTATTTTAGGCCTGTAAACTGGTACAATTTTTTATTTTTATTTTTATTTTTTGAGATGGAGTCTTGCTCTATCGCCCAGGCTAGAGCGCAGTGTCGCGGTCTTGGCTTATTGCAACCTCCACCACCTGGGTTGCAGTGAGCTGAGATCCTCAGCCTCAGCCTCCCAAAGTAGCTGGGATTACAGGTGCCCGCCACCATGCCCGGCGAATTTTTGTATTTTAGTGGAGAAAGGGTTTCACCATGTTGGCCAGACTGGTCTCCAACTCCTGACCTCAAGCAATCCACCTGTTTTGGCCTCCCAAAGTCCTGGGATTACAGGCCTGAGCCACCATGCCTGGACTTGGTATAATCTCTCTTGAGAGAAAAGGCAGTATAAAATAAGAGATAAGTTAAAACAATTCCCTTTGACCTAGTAGTAATTCTGTTTCTATGAACCCAGCCCAGAAAAAGCGTGAAATATGAACAAACGTTGGCTCAAAGATATTTAAGTGCTCTTAAGTGTTATTTAAAATATTTAAGCAAATAGATGGCAGGGCGCAGTGGCTCATGCCTGTAATCCCAGCACTTTGGCAGGCCGAGGCAGCTAGATCACCTGAGGTCGGGAGTTGGACACCAGCCTGACCAATATGGTGAACCCCCCGTCTCTACTAAAAATACAAACATTAGCCGGCCTGTGGTGGTGCGTGCCTGTGATCCCAGCTACTCAGGAGGCTGAGGTGGGAGAATAGCTTGAACCCAGGAGGCAGAGGTTGCAGTGAGCCAAGATTGCACCATTGCACTCTAGCCTGGGCCACAGAGGAAGACCCCGTCTCAAAATAATAATAATAATAATAATTAAACAAATAGAAACAGAAATGCCTAATATTAGAGAGGTGGTTAAGAAACTATGGCATATCTACATGATAGAAAACTAGCTATTTAAAATGTTTGATATAATTCACAAGAAAATGTGAATTACATCTTAAGTCAGTGGTTCTCGATTCTGACTACCTTAGAATCACCTAGGGAGGTTTTAAAAGTACTAATGCAGGTAGGAGGGGGCAGATCAGTTGAATCAGAATATCTAGAGTGATACCCAGACACTGATAGTTTGTGCTGTCAGGAGATTCCAGTGTGCAGCCATGGTTGGGAATCACGATGTTAAATGAGAGTGGGTATTATCTCAAAGGTAAAAATAAGTAGAATCAACCAAACAAAAAGGTAAAAAGAAATATTTTGAGATCCTAATATCTCCTAGCTCCATGGTGAGATTGTTAGTGACTATTTCTTCTTTATACTTTTTGGTATTTTCAGTAATTGTTTTATTTTCCTAAACCACTAAGAAATTATTTTTTAAGTTTAAGGGCCCCCAGAAGCACCTCAATTCAAATTGGAAGCTCTTAATCTATAGTTAAATGCCCTATTTAGGGCCATAGCCCCTTCTTGTGCCCTCCCTCCCATCCAGCCACTCCCAGGACTCAGTCAAACAAGCATCAGTGCGTGGAACTGGCGCAGGTCCTCTCCGTGGCTTCTAGGAAGCCACCTACCTGTCAGCTTCCTGGATCACCCACCTAAGGGCATCTCAGTTCGGTGAGGATGCCCTTCACGTGCACTGTTTGCTCCAGGGCACACATGTGAAGACTAAAGCATGAATATGGGGGTTATGGGTGATTTCAGAACGTTTTTCTTTATATTCCTCTATATTCTTCACGTTTTCTGCAATAAAATGTATCACTTTGAAAATCAGAAAAACCCATAAATATTACAAATTTAAGCATATCTCTTCTAGTAATTACAAGCAATATCATTTCCTTTTAACATAATTAGTACGTAATTGCCTAAATAAGACAAAAAAGACTCCAAGGAATGCTAATTTGGGAAATAAGTGCATTATAATTTACACATAACGTACTCATTCAAGTGCTTTTTTTTTTTTTTTTTTTTTTTTTTTTAAAGAACCAAGGTCTTGCCCCGTTGCTCAGGAATGCAGTGGCGTGATCATGGCTCACTGTAACCTCAAACTCCTAGGCTCAAGCGACCCTCCCATCTCAGCCTCTCAAGTAGCTGGGACTACAGGCCTGCTGCACCACCACATCATCTGGATTTGTTGTTGTTGTTGTTGGAGACAGGGTCTCGCTCTGTTGACCATGCTGGTCTTGAACTCCTGGGTTCAAGCAGTCCTCCTGCCTCAGTCTCCCAAAGTGCCAGGATTACAGGTGTGAGCCACCATGCCTGGCCTCATTTATGCTTCTATAGGAATAATTAATTCCATTTTGCACATGAGGACACAGCCTCAGAAAATTTCCAAGGAACTCAATTTCAAGACCTCTCTGTCCAAGTCCAGGGCTGTTTCCACAATACTATATTTTTTCCATCTTTTCTAGTAAAGGTTGGATAACTGGTAGAACAGAGAGCTGATCACTGGGATCTGAAAGAGTTACCACCTCATTCCCAGTCCTGCCCTCTCCATGTGAGGACGGGTGAATCTGAGATAGAAATAATGGCTCATGTGTGCTGAGTGTTTATGTTGGAGGCTCATATACACTATCCTACAGAATCCTCATAGCTGTCTGAGGCAGGTACAATTGTTATATCCTAGGAAATAGTTAAGACTGCCCCCATTTTATAGCTGAAGAAACAGATTCAGGGGGACTAAGTGACTCATTCAGTCATTTAACAAATACACTACGTTCCAGGGTCTAGTCTAGGCACTGAGGACTCAGCAGTGAACGAGGCCAAGAAACACAGCCCTGGCCCCATGGAGCTATATTCCCAGACGTGCAGTGTGACAGACAAGCAAACTAATGCATGAATGAAAACATCACAGATATTGAAAACACTACAGGAAAATAAAGCATGGTATTCTGATGGAAGACAACAGGGATGGTCAGGAAACGATGATTGGAGCTGAAATCCGAATGATAAGAAGCCAGTGAGGAAAAATCTGGATGCATGTCCGGGCTCACACCTGCAATCCCAGCACTGTGGGAGGCTGAGGTGGGCAGATTGCTTGAGCACAGGAGTTCAAGACCATTCCTGGGCCACATAATGAAAACTCATTTGTACAAAAGATTTTTAAAAAAATTAGCCAGGCGTGGTGGCATGCACCTGTAGTCTCAGCTACTTGGGAAGCTGAGGCCAGAGGATCAGTTGAGCCTGGAGAGTCGAGGCTGCAGTGCCACTGCACTCCAGTCTAGGTGACAGAATGAGACCCTGTCTCAAAAAATAAGTAGATAAAAATAACAAATTCTGGATGCAGTGGATCCCAGGCCTTGGGTAGAGTGACCCACTTGGAAGTGGCTTGGCAGGATGAAGCAAGAATGAGGCCAGTGTGGGGCAGCAGAGGGGGCAGAGCAGGACAGTGATTTGAGGTGGAGGTGAGGTGGGGTCAGGCCATAGAGGGCCCTGTGAGCCGGGTCAGGAGGTGGCATTTATTTACTGTGTCATCCTAGGGAGAGTGGAGCCTGGATTTGGATCTCTCTCCCATGTGCAGGGGCCACATCTCTGAGCCCTTCCTCAGAGACTCTGTGCTGGGCTTGGCACAGGTCTTCATCACCTCGGGCCTGTCCTGTGGAGACAGGCTTCCCAGGTCAGTCTGTAAGCCTCCTCTGCCATGCAATTAAGGTTATTGTTCATCCAGCCGACCTGGTTTCTGCCCCTGAGGAGCAGATTTAGGTGGAGGAGGCACACGTGAACATCCGCTGTCACTCGGTGTCACTTCAGTGATAACTGTCTTAAGTTCTGTGCACCTAGAAAGGGGAAGGGGGAGAGTGGGCACCACAGTTACCCTAAGCTGGGGTGTTCCAGAGGCCTTTTCTGAGGGAGTGACATTTCCACAACACCATGCAGGAGGAAGGAACGTTAGTTGGAAGATGAGCAGCCCAGGAAGTTGGGCGGCATGGGTGAAGCCTGAGGCAGTGGGGTGCCAAGAGCAGAGAGAAGGTCAGGGTGCTGGAGTCTGGGAGGCAGCCTGTGTGGACTGAGTAGGGTCTTCCCAAAGTTCATGTCCTTCCAAGAACCTCAGGAGGTGACCTTCTTTGGAAATAGGGTCATTGCCAATGTAATAGTTAATTAAGACCAGGTCATCCTGGCGCAGGGTGGGCCCTCAGTGCAATATGACTGTTATCCTCATCAGAAGAGAGGAGACAAGGGGAGCAGGCCAAGTGCACGCTGGCGCACTGCATCCAATGCTGAAGCCAGGAGAGAGGCATGGGACAGTGTCCCTCAGAGCCTCCAGTAAGAACCAAGCCGGACCACACATTGATCTTGGACCTCTGGCCTTCAGAACTGCAAGAATCCATTTCTGTTGTTTAAAGCCAACCAGTTTGTGGCACTTTGTTACAGCAACCCCGGACAGGGCCGAGAAGGCAGGCAGGGCCTAGTGGGCCCTGAAAGATTTTGGACCTTACCCTAAGAGCAATGGGGAACCGCCCAAGCAAGAGAGGACTATGATCAAATTTGCCTTTTCAAAAGATCCCCTGGCTGCCCAGTGCTCCCACAGCATTCAAATCCGTTAAGAGTGAGGCCCCACAATAGGACAGAGGCCCTGCCGCCTGCACATCACTCACACGGAGGCACACGTCACTCAAATACACCGGATGCTTGCCAGCCTTCCCACCGGCCCACGGAGCGGGGCTTCCTTGCCTGCTCCCCACACAGAACTAGGGGAGACGGCCTACCTGCGGGAGGATCGTCTGGCCCTATGCCTCAAACGCCTTAGAAAACGCTCGTACCCTGGACCAGGCAGTTCCACTCCAGGAGGTTAGTCTTTGCATGGCATTTGTTTTATTAGGGGACCACCGCAGCCTGGGCTAAAGAATTTAGTCTTCGGAAAAAACTAGGCAGACATTTGAAAATATGTCAAGGAAAAAAAGTGCAGGCCGGGCGCTGTGGCTCACGCCTGTAATCCCAGCACTTTGGGAGGCCGAGGCGGGCGGATCACGAGGTCAGGAGATCGAGACCAGCCTGGCTAACACGGTGAAACCCCGTCTCTACTAAAAATATAAAAAATTAGCCAGGCGTGGTGGCGGGCGCCTGTAGTCCCAGCTACTCGAGAGCCTGAGGCAGGAGAACGGCGTGAACCCGGGAGGCGGAGTTTGCAGTGAGCCGAGATCCTGCCACTGCACTCCAGCTTGGGTGACAGAGCGAGACGCTGTCTCAAAAAAAAAAAAAAAAAAAAAAAAAAAAAGTGCAGCCTATCATGAGAGAGCGCCTCCAGGTCCAGGTGCACCTCCGCATGGGACAAACACAGCGAGCGGCCAGGAGCTGGGCCTCAGCCTTGGTTTCCTCATCTGCACAATGAGAAAAGTGGGTAGAATGCAGGCTGCCCGAGAAGGAGCTTGAGCAACCCTAAAGCTCGGGGTCAATTCACGGAGTCCCCTCTCCTTCTGGGACCCAAGGCCCTCCGGGTCTTCTGTGCTGTTTTGTGCCGTGGGTTGAGCCTTCGAGGTGGGGTAGGTCTCATATTTCCTGTGCTCTCAGATTCCTGCGGCCGCACCTTTGTTTGCACCAACTGTGTTTGCACCAACTGTGTTTGCACGGGGATTTGCTGGGGCCTTGGGCCGGCAGGCCAGTGTGTGCAAGAAAAGCAACCTGAGAGCGGCTCCTGCTAACCAGGGCTGGTTCGGGGCTGCGGCCGGGCGGCTCCCGCACTGCGACTAAGGGCCAGCTGGCTGGCAGGCGGGGCTGGGGCTCGGATGTCGGGACTAGCGGGTCCCTGGCGCGAGGCGGCCGCCACCACCGAGAAGGCCGCGCGCATTCCTAGAGCGGCCGCCAGCGGCCAGGTGAGGGCGCCGCGGCCTCCGGGGCCTCCCCGGCTCTGGCCGGCAGGGGGCAGCGCGCGGCCCCGCGCGGCCCCGCGCGGCCCGACGTGGCGCTGGTCCGGGAGGCAGCCCGCGGACCGCCGGCGCGCCCTGCCGGGCACCTAGCAGCGCGCTCCCGTTCACATCAGACGGGAGAAAAAACGCCCAGGCAGAGGAACGTCTAAAAGTCAAGTCATCAAAATTAATTTAATCGAGAAAATGTGCATAGTTAAAATATGGATAGAGACGCATAAATACATCTTTAAAATAAAAATATAATCGTTTGTGTTAAGTCCTTGCTCCATTGGCTCGCAGCTGCACTCACAGCACCAGTGAGACCGACACGGTTGTGCCCCATCCCACAGGCGCCAAATGGGGGGCGCAGGGTTTTAGGAGCTCGCGTAGGGCCTCTCGGGCGGCAGCAATGGAGCCGCGAGGCCGGCGGGGAGACCGAGGACGGGACCCGCTGAGCTCTGGGTGAGCTGGGGGGACTCGAGGGGACCTGGATGGGCCAGAGGCCTGGCTTGGGGGAGGGCCCCTTCCCGGGTCCCCAAGGCCCCGGTGTGCCGCTGCCGTAGTAGGGAAGCAGGAAGGCACGGCCGCGCCAGGCGACCTGAACGAGAGGAAGCCCGGGGTCGCCGCCCGCGGGCGCGGCTGGTGTTCATACCCAGCCAGGAAGGGTGGGCGGGCCTCGGGTGCCACGCGGCGTGCCCGGCGCTTTCCCCGCAGTCCCGCTTGCTGCCCGTCCGTGGACTCCTTATCAGGCAGCTGGGTGACCTTGCTGCAAAGGGCAGGGCCGTGGAGCAGGATTTCTGCCGCACACCAGCCACCTGCAACGGTGGTAAGAGGATTTGGCAGTGATCCGGGTACTCTACCTAATATTGGGGCTGAAATATCAGAAGGAATGATAAAATCCATTTTTAAGTGATAGCGTTTAAAGGTGTTGGATCAGTTTTAATGAAGAAAATCATCTCCATCCCAGCTGGGCAGAGATTTGGGATTGTACCCGTGTTTCTTCCCGCACATTGTCACCTGTGGCTTGTTCATCCGTTCATTTCGCGTGCACTGAGGACCTCTGAGGACCTTGCGCCAGACTCTGGAGCAAGCGCGAAATGAACAAAAGCCGGCCCTGCCCTTGGGAAAGATCAAACACACAATGGCCGCTGAGTGCACGCTCCGAGCACGCGCCAAGCCCTGGAAAGCCCGGTAGAGGGGACCCTCCAACCTCCCGCAGTGATGCGTGTGTGGCCAGGGGTCTTGCTAGGCTGCACCTTGCACCTGAATCTCCCGTTGCCTTCACCGTGGAAGCGTTTGCTGTAAAAATAACATGGGGGTTGGGGTGGGGGAGACGTCTTTGTAGCTTTCTCACAGGGCTTAAGACATCTGTGCTGCTATTTTCCCCGGCCTTCCAGGGATTCTCAGTGGATGTTAGCTCTCTGGATTTCACTGGCAAGGTTATAGAGACTTACCATTTTCTGATATGAACATCTGCCAAGTAACGCATAGAGAATAGGAAAGCATGCATATCCCACAAGGAAAAAAATAAACCTAAGAAACTGTTCTATCAAAGAATTAAGTAAGCATGGAGTGTGTCACTGGATAAATTAAACATACAGAGTTTGGATTGAGGCTAGGAAAAGTTGAAGCAAGAGAAAAGGAGCCCTGGTGACTTGCCCAGGGCAGAGGTTTTTGAAGTGAGTTTCCTCCTTGGAGACCCCTCAGTGCAGGGGGAGTTTGGGAAGACGGGAGCGCCAGAGCAGGTAGGCTTGGCTCCCTCTCCAGCCTCTTAAGGCACGAGTTATTTTACATGTTTAGCTTCTGAAAATTGTTTTATTTAAACAAGGGATTCCGGAGGCTACAAACGAAAGCTTGAAAACACTGACAGATGAAGTGCAAAAAATTTGGCTGACCATTATAAATTTGATAAAGATTTCATGTCCTGAATCTGAAAGAGATTCTAAAATATATTACAGATTTAGTTCTACAGAGAAGGGAGGAACTCTTCCAAGTAATTTCACAGGTGGAGATGGTTAGAAGTCCTCATACTGGGTGGTTAAAATTGATTTCTTCCATAGTTATGGAAAAGATTTGATACCTTCTCTTGGAGAAATAAGGGACTCATTCAATTGTAAGTTTTTATTGTTTAGAACATAGAAATTCCTTCTACAACCAGAAAAAAACGCTATTTTCATTTGGGGGCAAAGAATTTTAAATAAAATTCTGGAATTCTGTTATGTGATTATTACATACTAATAAGAGTTCATCTTTTTGGTAAAATGAACACCCAAGCATGTTTGTATGCAATTAACGTTTGTTTCAAGACTCTGAAGAGCTGGCAACAATTTGGGCAAGGAAAATGTGTCTATTTCTCTCAATTTGTCTACTGTATGAATTAAACACACCAGAGATTGGCTTAAATTGGTCTGAATATTGACTTGCTTTTTTAGCAGCACTCTGAAACATTTGAGGTTTTTTTTTTCTCCCAAACTTATTTCAGAATGCATCACTGGATAAATTGGCTTGGTAAGGCATTGATTAATTCAAGACACAGTAAGGAACCACTGGGTTAAAGTGGGAAAGAAATAATACACATTTTAGTTGGACAGTCATTATTATTAAATTGTTCAGGGGGTAACTATGGGAACCAACTTAGTGTCTTTACTTTTTACCAAATTAATGTGCTTTATAGTGATGACTATCATCCAAATAGAAAAATATATACAGAATTTTTTTTAAGAGACAGATTCTCACTATGTTGCTCAGGCTGGTCTCAAACTCCTGGGCTCAAGCGATCCTCCTCCTTAGACCTCCCAAAGTGCTGGGATTACAGGTGTGAACCACCACACCTAGCAGAAATTTTTTTGTATAGGCCAGACGTGGTGGTTCACACCTATAATCCCAGCACTTTGGGAGGCTTATGGAGGATTGCTTGAGTCCAGGAGTTTGGGACCAGCCTAGACAACGTAGTGAGACGAGACCCTGTCTCTACTAAAAATAAGAAAATTAGGCTTGGTGGCTCATGCCTGTGGTCCCAGCTACTCAGGAGGCTGAGGCGGGAGGATCACCTGAATGTGGGAGGTCCAGGCTGTAGTGAGCCATGATGTCACCATCGTACTCCAGCCTGAGACAGAGCAAGACCCTGTCTCAAAAATAAATAAATACATTTTTTTAATCTTAAATTTTAGAATTTGCATAATTTACCTGCAGCAAATTTGATCATGGGACCATGTAGTTCTTGGCTGGTACCTTCTGTGGAAAAATGGCAAATTTCACCTTTCATACTTGTTTACTTTTCTTAATTGAGTTTAGCTTAAATCCAAGCTATTTCAATCCTTTGAGGGCATAATGTGATTATTTGTGTATCATGTAAATGAAGAGCTGATTGCATTTAATTTTTAAAAAGATTTTATACTTATTAGACTATACTGATTTTAAGAAGAAATAGTCTGTTGTCCTGATAATCATTCTTTAAATAAAATTACCAGCAGGGATAGAAATTTTCATTGATACATTTTGTCATTAAAATTCAACTTTCCATTACCTGAATTAATAGACAGCAGTGATGCTCCTGTCTTATAATACTTGAGTTATTTTGAGATATTATTTTACAAAGAGAAGCAGTGAGTTTCATTCATGCGGTAGTGGCGGGGAGGGAATGGTAAGAACTCAGAGGTAGCACTGAGCCGGCAGGATTAGAGTCAAGGGTGTATTTTGTGTTATTAGGGAGCAGGTATGTCTTCCTTATAATAATCTCCTTCATGCAACTACTCCTCTGACTGATAAACAAATGGCTTCTTAGGTCCCAACGTCAGAAATAAACAGAGAAAGGTGGCCTCTTGCCATAACAGTGCTCTCCCCAAAGTCCCTAAGGTATAGAGGACTCAGTCTAAAACGGGGGCTGGATTGGTGTTGTAACCACCAGTGTGCCTAGGAACACCTATTCTACCCTGGTGAGGTGAACCTCAGCGCGTCTCCCAATGTCGCCTGGGCTTGGCTGGCCAGGCAGCCAGGGAACTGTGCTTTCAGGCAGGTCCAGACTCACATGCTGTGCCCATAGACAGTGAGAGCTGCAAATCAAAGAGAAATAGTCATGTTTTGCCCTTTTTATTAAGGATCCATGTTGAAATTGGGAGGCAGTATGTAACAGTGGTTAATAGCACACAACTGGGGTTCCCACCCACTTAGGCTTAAATTCTGGCCGTGTGACCTTGGCTGCTGATGGCTGAACCTCTCTGAACTTCATCTGTTCAAGGGGACACAAATACCAATTTCACAGGTTGTTGCAAGATAAAATGAAAGGAAAGCGTTTATGATTTGGCACAGTGACTGCAACATGATAAAACTCAATGAATTGTAGTGATTTTAGTTATTATCCTTAATCAACTTACGGCCAGTTCTGACTTCTGAACAGAACTTTTCACGTAAGGTTGCGATCAACAGTACTATGTTTAATGTTTTCTTTTCTTTCTTTCTATCCTGGTCTTTTCCCCTTTTTTCCTTCCTTTCACCTTCCTTTTCTTTCTTTTTTTTAGAGAAATCATTTAACCTGGAGCTGTCCTTTGTAGAAAACAGAAATAAAAGGGCTAAAGTCTATATTTTAACTAAAATTCCTCATTTCAAGGAAACCAACTAGAAATGGTAGATGCAAAGTTGATTTTTTTTTTTTTTTACAAATTGTCATCTAGAAGTTGCCAGTATGACTGGGAAGCAACAAGAGGCTTCAGCAGCAGTAATGCTTTCCAGAGCGCTGGAGGAGAGGCCCTGGCCTGACTCAACGTTGCCCTGGCAACAGTAGGGCCTGGAGGGCCTCTGTCCCTGATCCCTTAATCTGAGGAGCTGCCACCACAGTGCTTCAGGAAAGGTCTCCCACAGACACCTGGCTGGTTCAGGCTACATCCACTGAAGAGGAATGAAGAAAAGCTGGGGATGCGGTCCTTTATCAGAGACAGCCGCCTAAAGGCCTCTCTGATGGTCCCAGCTTTCCAGATCCCCAGAGGCTTACCAGGCTGCCAGTCTCCACCAGATGCTAAGTGCTGTCTAGGCAGCCAGGGATTCCTAATCCTCTTGTGTTTCTCCATAGAGCCGAGCACAATTCTTTGCACACAAGTGGTGATTAATAAATACTGGGGGGCGGGGGGGGGCTGTAAGACAGTGAGCATCCATCCCCTCGGCACCAGCCCTGCCTGTCCCACCTGTGACCTCGGAGGACCCAACTCCTCTCCTCTTCATTTCTCAGCTATAAAATGCTAGGGCTCAGCGCTAAGGGTTTTTTCCTGCCTCAAACATTCTTTTTTATCCTCTTACTGTGTTCATCATTTTGGCAAATGCACAGAGCATGTTCTGTTTAATATATTTTGTTTCCCCCAATTTTATCTTCAGTCAAAAAATGTGGAGGCAAAATGGAATAATTTAAAAGAGGTGCTGGCTTTTCTTTTTTCAACAACCATACTAGCCCCAGGAAAACAACTTTTTGGCCAAGCACATGGGCTTTGGAGTCAAAGAACTGAGTTCAAATCCTGGCTCTACTATTTGGTTGCTGTGTGACTTTGGGCCTACTTAACCTCCCTGAGCCTGGAGCTCTCCACCTACAAAATGGGTGTGATGAAACATACATCAGAGTTATGAAGGGATGTATGTAAAGTCTTCCAAAGTAAGAAGCCCTCAATAAATGGTAGTTATTCCTTCTGCTACACAGCTTTATGGGGCCAACAGCAACAGGCAACTTAGGAGTTCACAAGTCTGACTTCCTAATTAAATTAAGGGCACCCAAGAAAAGCACTGTGAAAGAGGACCAGAAAACTCAGCGAGGTGGGGTACTACCTCCTGCAAACTCTGGAGTGTGGCCAAGGGGTGAACTGAAACCCTGTCCACTCCTAGGTAAGGACCATGATATAGTTGTGGTTTAACTTGTACTTTCTCACACCAAAATAATCTACATTTGCCTACTGAAATTTCTTTCTCAAAGATTCATTCTTTTAGGATATAACACTAGCCCACTACCAACTTGAACTTCTGTTTGAAATTAGTAAACTCTTATTGAGACCTTAGTATCTGCCAGTGTCTTTGCTATGTATCTATTGTGATTTAAGCCTCAGAACAATGGGAACTTTATTATCCCTATTTGACAGATGAGGAAATTGATGTTCTGTTAATTAACTTGTTCAAGGCCATACAACTATGAAGTTTAAAGCCACGTCTTTTTGACACCAAAGGCTATCTACACTTTCGGAACCAATAGCAGAGATTAGGGCAAATGGAAAGTGAGATTCAAGATGGTGGCAAGAAGTCAGAACAAGGGGAGAGACGATTTGGGGCACAGGGTGCTGGGCACTCAGGAAGAGGCATGAGGAGGGAGTCAGAGCCAAGGAAGGGGAGGTAGAAGTCAGGGAAGTCATGGCAGCCCAGCTACGTGTAAGATGAACCAATCTTGACATACTATGACGTGTTCTGAAAGACTTTAAATGGTATCCCAATAGAGATGTAAGGATGCACGAACCAGGCTGTTCTCGTTGGTGCAATAAATTGTCAGTTAAAAGAAAAAGAAATACCAATCTTTGACTATATTTGGTTTAATCCTTTTAAAAAACAAATTTCAGATGGGAGCAATGGCTCATACCTGTAATCCCAGCACTTTGGGAGGCTGAGGTGGGAAGATGGCTTAAGGCCAGGAGTTTGAGACCAGCCTGGGCAACACAGAAAGACTCCCCCATCTCCAAAAAAGTTAAAAAAAAATTAGCTGGGTGTGGTGGTGCACACCTGTAGTCCCCCAGCTACTCGAGAGGCTGAGGCAGGAGGACTGCTTGAGCCCAAGAGGTTGAGGTCAGAGTGAGCCATGATGTTGCCACCACATGCCAGCCTAGGTGACAGTGCAAGACCCTGTCTCAGAAAACAAGCAAAACGAAACAAAAACCACCCAGATTTCCTAGAAAAAGAAAGCCTCTCAAGCACCATTCTCATTTGACCCCATAATGTCCTGCTAACTTCATGTAACAAATGAAGTTCCTCTCTGAGTCTCCCACATGGATTCTACCCCACAGTACCTCCGTCTCCACTCAGGCTGGATATTTCCAGCACTCTTTGGTCCTCCAATTCCAGAGCTAGTAAAAATTTAGGGCAGCAACAGCCCTCTACCAAATACCTCCCCGAATTCCTCCACTAACAACTCTTTGAGACTTCAAATATCCTCACGTTCAAAAGAACCATTTCCCCTGCCATCCCTTCAACCTCCACCCACGGGTTCTGTTATCTGCAACCCGTCCGTGGAACTGAGCTGGTTCTCCCACACCTGACTGTTAGATTTCTTTGCCTTCTACCAGATTCAGTCCCTGGATAGCTATTTGTATCATCTCTCTCTCCTACTCAGCAATCTTCAATGGTTTTTCCTACAAGATCCAATTCAAAGTCTGCAGCCTTGAAGTCTTAGATCCTTTCTGCACCCCTAGTCTACTCCAAACCAACATTTGGCCCTGTTTTTCCTAGACAGGCCCTTTCATCCAGCTGAGGTTTAATCCATCACTGCTCCTGATCTTACATGCAGCCTACTCTCCACACTTTTCCTTTTATGACCACCCCACCAAGAAAGCTTTCCTCATTCTTCTCATGTATGGAAATCCTCTCCATCCCTCAGGCCCAGCTCAGATTCCATCTCCTGGGGGAAGCTGTCCTCCTGCAGGCCCCCTCTGCCTGGCAACTGGTGAAGCTGGCTGCACACTACCGGAACTACCTGCCCACGTATCTGCACCAGCCTCGCAGCTGATGCTTCTCAGTCCTTCACACCAGCCCAGACCTCTGCTCCCTCCTCTGGCCACCATCCCTATGTCCTACCATCGACTTAGAAATTCAGTCTAAATGGAGAAGCTTCACATGTGAGATCTTGTGCTATCAATCACTTCCCCTTTCCGTGCTTAGCTTACAAACTCTTTATACAAAGCAGAGGGAGTTGATGATCTCTATGGTCCCCTGAAAGTCAAGAGTGTATCACCTTCTTCCTCCAAATCCCCTTTTTTGAACCCCCTTCAAGTATCTTGTCACAGCTTGACAGGCCTGGCTTCAGCAGTGTTCTCCTCTCAGGCCAGTCCCTCCGCTTTCAGCCCAGCTTCCCCAGTGTGCGAGGTTGAGCTGTGCACTCTGCTAGCCTCCATGAATTATCCCTTCGAATGGCCTGAATTCTCTCTGGGCCACTGCCAAATCCATCAGCAGAGTAAATCGCTCTGTGGGCAATGTAATATTCCTGCAGTTTCTCTTTCTATAAGGGAGAGCTGGAGGGAGATGGGAAATGAATGAATACCTAGAGAAACCAGGGTTCGTCAGTGAGTTCAGCAAGTCCAGAGTAGCTTTGGTGCAACATTCAAATAAAAAATGTTCTCACTGGTGCCTTTTCTGGCTTCCGCAAAGACTGGCACCAGGGGCCTCTGCACCTCTTCCCTAGGCTTCCCTCCCGCCACCCTACTCCTCAGCCAGCTGCATTTCAAGCTACGCAGGAACGCCTGGGCACTGAAGGCAGCGCCCAGCTTTTGCTACAGGACCTTCTTTCCAGCTCATTCCAAACCTGACCGTCACTCTCCTTGACCACGCTAGTCAACTGGGACACCTATTCCGTCCTGAGCTCCCAGCAACCTCATGGACTCCAGGGCAGACGCGATGGTCTGGGGTTCCCGTGGTCCCTTAGACGTCAGTCCTGCCTCTCCTTCTCCATTTCAGAACCGGCGGGATCAGCGTCTCCCTCACCACCCAAATGGAGAAGGAACACAAAAAAGGGTCCCAACAGAACCTGTCAACTGACACTAGTGTATGTCCCTCCGGCCTTCTCAATCCCTCCCCTTCAAACCAAACAAAAACGGCAAACAGGAAACGCTCGTCTTTTAAAAATTACTCTATTATTATCAAATAGAACCACAGTATCCAAAAGGTAATTATAAAGTTCTATCCCCAACTAGATGGGCCCTACACCGCCCCTCTGAGTGGCCGGCGGCCAAATCACGCCCCCCGTGCTGATTGGTTTCATCCATTTTATTGTCAAGGAAATTAACAGCCCGAAAGGGTTCCCCAGGTCCGCGCCCTCCCCCCTGGGGCCCCCGGGGAAACGCGGCAGCAAGGGACCTGGTCTCACTGCCCCCATGTCCTTGGGAGGAGGGACGAGAGGAGAGGGGGAGCTCACGGCAAAGGGGCTGGGGGGCGCCCCGCCCCCGCCCGCTGGGCTCGGGCCTGGCGGCGTCCGAGGGGGGCTCGGCCCGCGCACCTGGCCGGGCGGCGGCGGCGGGGCGCGCGCTCACTCGCCCGTGTGGGTCCGCAGGTGGTACTTGAGCGACTGCTTGTAGCGGAAGCACTTGGCGCAGTGCGTGCAGGGGTAGGGCCGCTCGCCCGTGTGCGCACGCTGGTGCTCCAGCAGGTGATGCTTCTGCGTGAAGCGCTTGCCGCACTCGGCGCAGTGGTAGGGCCGCTCGCCTGTGTGGATGCGCCGGTGCTCCAGGAGGTGGTGCTTGCGGATGAAGCTCTTGCCGCACTCGGGGCAGGCGTGCGGCCGCTCGCGCGAGTGCACGCGGCAGTGGTTGGTGAGCTTGGACTTCTCGCTGAAGCTCTTCTCGCACTCGGGGCACTTGAAGGGCCGCTCGCCTGTGTGAGTCCGCTGGTGGCGCAGCAGGTGCGAGGGGCGGCTGAAGCTCTTGCCGCACAGGCTGCAGATGAAGGAGACCTCATGCTTGCCCGCGTGCACGCGCTGATGGATCACCAAGCTGATGTGCAGGCGGAAGCTCTTCTTGCACTCGGGGCACGTGTAGGGCCGCTCGCCCGTGTGAGTGATCTGGTGTTTGGTCAGGCTGGACTTGTGGCTGAAGCTGCTGTCGCACTCGGGGCACTTGTAGGGCTTAGGGCCACCGCCGCCGCTACCAGAGCTGGGTGACTTGGGACGCGGCTTGAGCGCGTGCTTGGGGTTGAACGTGGGCCCGCGTTCGGGTGAGACGCAGCCTCCGCGCACGCGGTGGATGCGCTGGTGCAGCGTGAGCTGTTGCTTGTGCCGGAAGCTGATCTCGCATTCGGCGCACTCGTAGGGCCCCTCCTTGATGTGGTTGCGCTGGTGGATGATGAGGTTGATCTTCAGGCGGAAGCTCTTGCCGCACTCCATGCATGTGAAGGGCCGCTCGCCGCGCCGGTTCCGCTGCTGCTGGCTCGAGGCCCCGCGGTTCTCGCTCAGGTGCCGCTCACCGTGCACGGAGGGCGCCAGCCTTTTCACTGTGGGGTTTCCTAGCTGCAGGGGCGGGGGGCTCTCCTCGCCCTCGGGGGACATCTCCCCGGGCAGCGGAGTCTGGTACATACTGGCCTCATATCTCCCGGACAGCTGCCCAAGGGATTGCAAGTGCTGCGGCAGCTCATCCTCCTCCTCCTCTTCTTCCTCCTCATCTTGTTCCTCTGTCTTGATCACGATCCCCTCTGCTCCAGGGACAGAGAGAGAAAGTCGTTAACTGCTGCCTGGCGCCCCTAACCTACCTGGATGGAGGTACAGCATTGCTTCATCCTCACCAAAACATTGCATTATTGGCCCAAATTCCTTCTTTTGGGAAAAGTCCCCTCATTGCGTCCCCTGGTCCGCTCCCGTCCCCCAACGGGGTAGACGCGTAACCCAGACTGGCCTTGCTGTTTGCTTCAGGAATGAGTCCAGACTTAAAAGGGGCTAAAAAGAGTCCTCTTTGGATTTTATACGGAGGACGGCAGGGGAAATCGCTTCCTGTTGGTTATGAGGCGAAACTGCTGGTACAGCCGGACCCAGCAGGAAAGAAGGAAACCAGTACACAGAGCCGATGTGGGAACACCTGGATCCAGCCATGCCTGATGCTGGAATACTCACGATTCTCTAATTATATGAGCGATACACACCCCTTTTTCCATTAGGCTACTTAAAGGTTGGGTTTCTACCAGCTGTACCAAAGGGTCTCCGCTCCTAAGGTTCTCAGTCTTTGCCCCTCTGAGGACATCTCTGCCTGAACTCTGCTCAGACCGGCCCACTTCTTTCTTAATCCACTTGGAGATTTCTCCTCTTGGTGCCCTTCCTCACCTTCCTCCAGAAATTTCCCTCTCCTCTCCATGTCTGCCTTGATGATCAAAACCTACAGCACTCCACCCCTCCTTGGAGCCCACAGTACTCACTGGTGCCCACCCCAGGGATCAGGAACCCAGCCTTTTGCAGCCTCTCATGGGTGGAATATGGACCGGCACAGTCAGACTCGACCACCCTTGAATCTGGATCAGGCGCAGGCAGTGCATGCCCCACCCGGGGATGCCCCCTCAACTCTCTAGCCTGGTCCTTTATGATAATGTAAGTTTTAGAGAAAAGAAGTGGCTCCCGACTCCTGTTTGAGTTTTCTCAAGTGCCTTGTACTTATTTGGCACTAACTGGTGAGTTCTATTTTTAGTCACCAGCTTTGTGTGACATAAGAAAGTCACTCACTTCTCTGGACCCATCTGTGACAGAAGACACAAAAATTCTGTGTTTGCAGAATAATTAAAAACCAACAAGACCTTTTCAGAGTACTCATACCTGTCCTTTTTTTTCATGAGCACAGTATCTTATTATAGGACGAGTCAAGCAAGAATTCTCCCCATTTTACAGATGGGTCATCCAAGCCCAGAGATATCAAGTGATGTTTCCAAATAGAAAATGAAGTCCTAGGCCTTTCTAGAGTTTGCAGGTTGGGACCCACCTGGTCTACCTCCTCAAGTAACATGGACTGAAGCTAGCAATGTTTGTGACCCAGCCAACGTCTTGTAAGGTTGCTAGTGACTCCCTGTCCTTAGCACTTCCTTGGCCTCCTCTACAGCCAGTGAACTACAGTGGTAAAATTAGGACACAGGTGTGCTGAGTCAAGGCTGCCTCAGTAGTGTTAGGATTCTCAGCAAGAAGCGACCCAGAACATCCCTGGAGCATGATGCCTAAAAGATCAAGGAGCAGGCAGCTGCAGAGTGTGGTAACTAGTTGCCCTGGTGTTTATCCCGAAAATACTGAGTATGTCTGAAAGGCAAAGGGGAAAATAGATCCTGAGAAGCACTAAACTCTCCTTGAGCATCAAAGGTGCTTATTTTTTTTCTTTTAATTTATTTTTTGAGACTGAGTCTGGCTCTATCGCTCAGGCTGGAGTGCAGTGGCACGATCTCGGTTCACTGCGACCTCTGCCTCCTGGGTTCAAGCGATTCTCGTGCCTCAGCCTCCCGAGTAGCTGGGATTACAGGTGCCTGCTACCATGCCCAGCTAATTTTTATACTTTTAGTAGAGATGGGGTTTCACCACATTGGACAGGCTGCTCTCGAACTCCTAACCTCAAGTGATCCGCCTGCTGCAGCTTCCCAAAGTGCTGGGATTATAGGCATGAGCCACCGCTCCTGGCCGAAGGTGCTTTTTTCTTAATGGAATGATAAACACCAAACATTTGGCCCTAAAACTCAAGACTCAAAACTCCCTCCACAAACTACTGTTTAGTAGTTTTCTAAAGTTCTACTACAATTAATGGGGACTGCTCAAAAGGCAACAGAGTTTATACGATGATGGTCCCAATTTAGCATATACTCAGAATTTACCTTATGTCTTTTCACTATTGTATTATGAAAGACAGCATGTTATGTCAAAAACACTTCTGAAATACCATGGAGTTACTTAAAAATAAGGTGGCAGATCCATATATGTACATATTTTTGAGACAGTGTCTTGCTCTGTCACCCAGGCTGGAGTGCAGTGATACAATCATGGCTCACTACAGCCTCAGCCTCTCAGCTTCAACCAATCCTCCCACCTCAGCCTCCCGAGGAGCTGAGACTACAGGCATGCGCCACCATTCCCGGCTAATTTTTAAATTTTTTGTAGAGATGGGGTCTTCCTATTTTGCCTGGGCTGGCCATGAACTCCTGGGCTCAAGCAATCCTCCTGCCTTTGCTTCCCAAAGTGCTGGGATTACAGGTGTGAGTCACTGCTCTGGGCCTAGATCCATATCTTTTGACCAATGAGATGGTCATTAATAAAATACCATGAGGTATTTTATTAAGTGCAAAAAGGCAAATTATAGAGGAATTATCTACAGATAATTTTTAAACACTTTACATCAATATAATACTTTTTAAAACAGAAATGGATGTGGATCTATTTCTAAATATGAAAATACAATACAAACATGTAATGGTGAATGACTCACACATAAACGAAACATCCAGACAAAAACAAAAGTCCATGTGGGTTCTACCAGTTTTTCAAGGAACATAATCAATTCCTATTTTTTTTTTCAGAATACAGAACAACAGCAAAAGCTGCCCAGTTCATCTGATACATCCAGTATAATACTGTTTCCAAAATTAGATGAGAATAATTCAAGAAAAGGTTCATTTCATTTATGAATACAGTTGTCTAACTTGAGTAAAATATTTATTACCTAAGTCCAATAGTGAATTCAAAAAATACATCATGATGATCAAGTAGGGCTTTTCCTGGGCCTGCCAGGATGGCTCAGCATCAGAAAATCCATCATGAAAGATGTCCTGGGATCAGGCCACCGTGAGCCCCAGTGCCTTACTGTTCTTGAACTCAGAAGGAGCAAGAGTGAGCAGCATGGTGATAAAGTTTTATAATTAAACAAAAATGAAGACTAGGTTCGACCACAGAATGCCAGTACTATTGTTATTTGAAAACCATGCTCTCCAGGGCTGAAATCTTCAAGGTAGTTGAGGCTTCTAGGGTGATATGAGATGATCAAGGACACGTTGGGAGAGTTCTAGCTTTGCCACTCTCTGTGTGGCCTTGCCCCATCTATTTAACCTCTGCCTGTAAAATGAGGGGTGGGATAGGTGAGCTCTGAGATCCCTTTGCCTGAACCAGTCTTTAGCTGTAACCACTTCTTTCCTAGGTTGGAGACGGAGTCTTACAAGTCCCGCGTCACGGAGCCTATACTCGAGGCCGTGCTTGGTAATTCTTTCCCACCTGTTGCCCCATCAGTGTCCAGCTACCTCTCTGAAGGAACCACAGCTTTCCCAGGGGGCAGGGGCCCTCCGGGAGGCCTCATTGGCAACCCTTCCCTGGCCGTCCCCGCCCAGCACTCACCCGTGCAGTTCCTCTGCTGCACCAGCATCTGCTTCAGTTCGCTGAACTCGCTGGAGCCTTCCGTGGACTCCTCCAGCGTGTTCTCTGGCTCCTGCATGTCCAGGTCTGGCTGTTCCCCACAGGGGTCACCCAGCTCTGAGTCCTGAAAGCCGTGCTCTTCCACCTGTCCCATCAGGGGCTCAGGTGTCTCCAAACTTTCTGAGCCCTCGTCGTTGGTCTGTACCTCGATCTTAATCACGATCCCATCGTGTGCTGAGAGAGGGCGGGCAGGGGTGAGGAGGAGAAAAGAACCCAGAATGTTCATGCCAACTGCCCAGGTTTCTGCAGCCCTACAATTTCCATCTCAGTAAGTCTTATCTTAGAGACCCTGAAGAAATGTAATATTGAGTTGGAAATGAGTAGACACAGAATTTTCTGGACACCTTGTAGCTTTGAATACCAATACAAACTGTAGTCAAGTTAAAATAGATGCAAAGTTTGTTTCCCATGAGCTCCATAATTAAAAAAAAATATTCAGCATTGTCAGGGTTTATTTTTACTCTTATTTTTTCAATGGAGAAAGGTCTCACTCTGTCACCCAGGCTCGAGTGCTGTGGTGTGATCATAGCTCACTGCAGCCTTGAACTCCTGGGCTTACATGATCCTCCCATCTCAGCCTCCCAAAGTGCTGGGATGACAGGCATGAATGAGTCACTGCGCCCAGCCAGGGTTTATTTTAAAGAGATGCTCATTCCCTTTCTCAGTCAGACCAGCCAACTGGTACAGTTAACACAGTTTCTCTCTCATCTGCTCACTCACAATCAGGTCGATGAAGAAAAGGCTACCTCCTGACCACTCCCACCCTTCGGCCCCATACCCTGAGGTGTCCAAAAAACAGACTCACATTCCCAAGCACGTATGCATGTACACCATGGGCATTTGGGTTTGTTTTTAGTTAAATAGCATCCTATTACGCACTGCCCTGAAATTTGTTTCTAAACTTGCCTATAGGTCTGTAGATTAATTTCAAATGTATCATTACATACATAGGTGTCATTTTACATAAATGGGATTATAACACATTTTTGGTTTTTAGTGCAGTATTTTTTTCCATCTAATCTGCCTTCCCCTTCCCTTACTTCCCATTTCACCGCTATGACCTCCCAGGTAACTCCTATAATTTACCAGGACTTTTCTCTGTGCTTATGTTGTTATTCTAAACAACACATACACATTTATATGTTTTTTTTTTTTTGTCACTATTGGCCTCTTCTGTGTTCCTCTACTCAAATATCTTGTAGAAATCCCTTCAAACCAATTTCTTTTTTTTTAGACGGAGTCTCGCTCTGTTGCCCAGGCTGGAGTGCAATGGTGCGGTCTCGGTTCACTGCAAGCTCCGCCTCCCGACTTCAAGCGATTCTCCTGCCTCAGCCTCCCGAGTAGCTGGGATTACAGGCACCCGCCACCATACCTGGCTAATTTTTTGTATTTTTAGTAGAGACAGGTTTTCACCGTGTTAGCCAGGCTGGTCTTGATCTCCTGACCTCATGATCCGCCCGCCTCAGCCTCCCAAAGTGCTGGGATTACAGGCGTGAATTTTTTGTATTTTTAGTAGCAATGGGGTTTCACTATGTTGGCCAGGCTGGTCTCGAACTCCTGGCCTCAAGTGATCTGCCCACCTCAGCCTCCCAAAGTGCTGGAATTACAGGCATGAGCCACCACACGTGGCTTCAAATCAATTTCTACAGTGCTAATACATTGTTAAAAATGCTGTATATATTCCATGGTCAGGATAATACCGTGGCTTATTCATTCTTTCCCTAACAGAAGAACATTCGCTTTTTGTTCCCAGAGTTTTGCTATGGTGAACAAATGTTTACTGCAATGACAATAGAATATGTCATGTACACACATATTCATTCATTCATCGAATGTTTACTAGCAGACACTTACTGAGCACCAACTACATGTCATGTGGTCTAACGGCTTTTGATATATCCAGTGAAAAAAACATAGACTTACATAAGGTGGTAGACACAATAAATAAATTACTTTGTATGTTAGAAGGTGACAAGTGCTGTGAGAAAAAGAGAAAAGAAACCAGGAGATAAATGAACCAAGCAGCCTCAGTCCTGCCCTCTTGAGGCTCTTCATGCTCCTCTGCCAAATCCATTCATTCCCTTACTAAGAAATCAGACAAACTCATCAGGCTGAAAATGGGTGCTAGATGACCTAAGCTGGATTCCTTTGGATGCGGATGCGCGGCACTCCTTTAATGCCTCTCTGATTCACCAACTCAACTGGTTTGGAAGTGGATGGAATATAAAGCAGCTCTAATGTTCTCATTTACCCCCCCGCCACAGCCTTAAATGAAGACCTTTGATTCCCTCAGAACTGTGGAACTCTCCCACTCTCTCCAAAGATGTCTGTGTCCTATTCTCTATTAAAAGGAAAAGAAAAAGTCATCCATATCTCCATCCCCTACTTCCTACACTGGCTCAAAGTCACCATCTTTACCTCCCTTTTCTCTACAATCTCAGGTAAAGTAATGTCTCTCTTCCCTCCTCCTGTCTGTGAACTCCTCTGCTTGTTTCCTTAGCCCTTCCCATTTCTTTCTCCCTGGAGTTTTGCTCCATTAGTTGTGTGCCTTTTCCCGTCTGTCTTCAATCCTTGTCTCTGCGCTAAATTGTTAGGATCCCTCCACAAACATGACCACGACTCTAGCATCAGGAAAACTTCTTCCCTGACTTCACAAACTACTTAAAATATTTTGCTTGCTTACACCTTAAAATGATTTTTAAAACTATGTACTCCTTTGCACCTTTTTGAATAAATATATAAAATGCATCAGTAACTGCAAAAGATGTAATTTCTGGAGTATTGTAAATATTGATACTTTGAAATAAACTCTTCCATCACCCTTTAATGTCACCAGTGGAATCTAAGAACCCCAGCAATTTTAAACCCACCATTATTCACTTAAAAATACATGAACAAATTCTTCTTTGATAGCTGGAATTTTTATATCATTCCTTTTCACCTTGAACTTCTATTTCTATTCCCACTTTGCCCACAGAATTTTATCCTAATAGAACATATTTGTATGTTTAGAAGCCTTTTACTGATCACTTCATCTGCCACTCTGCCACAAAAATGTGTATGTAAGTTGAAAGTTTAATTTTGCTTTCATTTCTAATAACCACAGGTCTCTAAGTGTTCATTTTTTTTCTGGCTTAAGTTATCCTTAGTGATTATCACTATAGAATGATAAATAATTATCCAAGATAGAAAATAAAGAAACTTTGGGAAATGTATCTCTTATAAGGATGAATAGAAATTTTTTCCAATTAGTTTACTTATCTAGAAATCAATATTCTTATTGTAGAATGTACAGTTCAGAATCAATTTTAGTCTTTTTCATTTTTATATATGAAACCTCATTTACATTGGGAAACCTCATTTACATAAATATGTAGATGGGCTGGAAGAAGCTTTGTTATGGAACTGTCACTCAATTCTGAACTTCTGAATTATATGCCACGAAGATCACATGGTCAACATTATCATCAAAAACTGTTTCTAATGACCTATTAGCTCAGAACATGATTAGGTTCTTTCAATTTTGTTAAAGGTAAAATATTGCAAACAACCTAAGCTGCAAGAGAACTTGCCATCCAGGCCCCAGAGTGACACGCTGCAGGACATGTATCTTAAAATTCTGAATGTTTTCTGTTTGGTGACCTGGGGGTTTTATGCCTCTGAGAAATGCTTTATAGTAAGATGGAGATGGGCAGGAAGTGACTGTTTTGCTTTGTTTTTTAAGAGATGAGGCCTTGCTCCGTTGCGTAGGCTGGAGTGCAGTGGTGAGATCATGGCTCACTGCAGCCTCAACCTCCTGGCTCAAACCACCTGCCACCTCAGCCTCTAGAGTAGCTGGGACTACAGGCAAGTGCTACCATGCCCAGCTAATTTTTAAAGTTTTTGTAGAGACGAGGTCTCCCTATGTTGCCCAGGTTGGTCTCAAACACCTGGACTCAAGTGATCTTCCCATCTCGGCCTCCCACAGAGCTACGATTACAGGCATGAGCCACCATGCCCAGCAGCCTGTTTTGTTTTTTTTTTTAAATAATGGGAGATGTAGATGAGAAGCCACATTTCAGGGACCACGTGCATTGTGTGCTTTTGGCTGATCAGTTGGACAAGAAGAGATGGACTAAGGACTGGAAATTGTGCCCTCAAAGCCACCTGTATTATGTCCCTCTTGGGGAGTACCCATGTCCCCTCAAGAGCATGGGTACCTCAGCTTGAAGACTAGTGCCTTCAATACCTGGCCCTACTTCAAGACCCAACTCGGGTGTCCACCACTCCATCAAGCCTCTTCAGTGCTCTCAGCTGGACGTAGCTGTGCTCCTCCCTGAGCTCTAGGCATTCACCTGCTCCTCTTTGTGGCACATACTCTTCCTCCCTCAAAACAGGCAGTATGTACACACTTTCACCTCCCCTCCACTTGCTAAATAGCAGGG
This sequence comes from Gorilla gorilla gorilla, assembly GCF_029281585.2. Lineage (NCBI taxonomy): Eukaryota > Metazoa > Chordata > Mammalia > Primates > Hominidae > Gorilla > Gorilla gorilla. The sequence goes on from NC_073230.2 coordinate 158,407,686, forward strand.
AACGTCAGCGTTTCCCACCAAAAATGTCTCCCCACCCCGAACAACTTTTCAAAGAGTATTGACAACCAAGCTGCATTTATTTATAAGCAGGAATTTGTTCTCCCATTTAAAAAATTAATCGAAGACACATACATTGTGGGAATATAGTTTATGAAAAAGGTAACATTTCAATCCAGTGGGGAAAAGTTTAAAAGGAATGGAGACAACTGGCTTCCTGATTAGAAAGGGAAAAAAGCTACTTCACATATTTCACATCAAACTCCTGATGAACAAAAAAATTTATGTATAAATAAGAAATTCATACCTAAGTTTTACAACTTTAAGCTGAGGAACAGGCTATTTGTAACCCTATGGGACTTCAGATATTCCTTCTGGAAGATGTTTGGTTATTCGTGCCAAACATATTAAACGTGCCCAACTCTTATCAACTATAAATTTTGCTATAAATTGTTTTGAAAGGATTCTTGTAGCTTGCTGTTGCCATCATTTGGCTATAAGAAACTTATTTAATCTGTGATTGGTTTTTAATCTTTGTAATAATTCGTGTTCATAAGAACTCCTGTGAGGTGGGGAAAATCCTATAAATTGTTTTCAAATGTATTAACCCTTTGTGAAGACTGAATTTATTAGTTACTGAAAGTGATATAATGCTATATTTTTAGACATTTAGTTAAAATAAGCACTTCATTACTTAGACTTAGCAATTTTCTTTTTGTTTTCTAGGGCAAAAAATATTTTATTTTGTGTTTCAAATATTTTTATAGGTTTTTTTTGAGATGCTCACAGACCTAAGATCTGTGATCATAGTGTTTACTAAATAAAATAGCTTGAGTAAATATTTCTACACTTGATACGAAACCCAGATTGGGAGGCTGAGGCGGGCAACATCAGGACAAACTCCTGACGTCAGGAGTTCGAGACCAGCCTGGCCATCGTGATGAAACTTCGTCTCTACTAAAAAATACAAAAATTAGCTGGGCCTGGTGGCAGGGGCCTGTGATCCCAGCTACTCGGGAGGCTAAGGCAGGAGAATCGCTTGAACCCGGGAGGCGGAGGTTGCAGTGAGCCGCGATTGCGCCACTGCACTCCAGCTTGGGCGACAGAGTGAGACTCTGTCTCAAAAAAAAAAAAAAAAAAGACTGATAAATTTGAATACATAAAAGTTAAAAACTGCTATTACACACACACACACACACACACAAAATATAAAAGTAAACCACAGGCCAGGCGTGGTGGCTCACGCCTGTAATCCTAGCACTTTGGGAGGCCAAGGTAGGTGGATCACCGGAGGTCAGGAGTTTGAAACCAGCCTGGCCAAAATGGTGAAACTCCGTCTCTACTAAAAATACAAAAAAATTAGCCATGCATGGTGGTGGGCACCTGTAACCCCAGCTACTCAGGAGGCTGAGGCAGGAGAATAGCCTGAACCCAGGAGGTGGAGGTTGCAGTGAGCTGAGATAGCGCCACTGCACTCCAGCCTGGGCAACGGAGTGAGACTCTGTCTAAAAAAAAAAAAAAAAGTAAACCACAAACTGGGAAAAGTATTCACACACATACTGTTAGACAAGAGCTAATATCCTTAATATTTTAAAAGCTTTTTACAAATCAATAAAAAGACGAGTAATCCAAAAGAATAACAACAAAGATGATTATTCACAGAGTAGTAAGACATACTAGTAATCAATAAAGGTATGAAAATATGCTCAACATCACCCTTATGGAAAGTCAAATAAAAACATCCAAATATTGTGTTTTTTCTACTTATTACTTTGGCAAATGAGAAAAAGATAAATAATACCTATTACTGGTAAGAATGTGTAGAAACAAACATTCTCATGCTTAGAAGGGTGAAGGCATGTAAATTGGCACAAGTGATTTGAAGGGATTTGCCAGGATCTATTAAATTTTTAAGTGGGTGTATCCTTTGACCCAGAAAATCCATTTCTAAATAAATTCCAGACAAGTGCATGAAGATCTATTTATAATAATCTTTACTGAAGCGCTGAAACTTGTGAACACCCTAAATGCACATCAATGGCAGAGTATTTAAATAAATTATGAAATCAATACACAGAATACTACTGTCAGCTATGAAAAAGAACACGACAAATTTATATATTCTGACATGTAAAAATGTCAATGATATAGTATTGAAAAAAGAAACTTGCCAATACTTCTATATTGTCTGAATTTTTTACAATGATAATGTGTATATGTATTACTTATATAATTAAGGCCATGTGTATGTAATCACATGCACATAAAATTGGAATGAATAAACTGCTGACTATTGAGAGAAAACTATGGGGGACTTTCACTCTCTCTGTACTTTTTCTTTGTGAAATTAAAAACCAGTATTGCCACATTAACTCTCTCTACCAGCTCAAAGTAAATAAATATTGGTTGACAATGACTTTCCAATCTTCGCATGGCTATACTTTCTGTTAGGTTTTTTAATTAAAAAAAATTTTTTTTAAGTTATACATGCACATAGGCTAGTGGAACATAGTTGAACAGTTCTTCAAAACTTCTTTTTTTTTGAGACGGGGCTGCATCTTCCACCCCTTGGATTCAAGTGATTCTCCTGCCTTAGCCTCCTGAGTAGCCGGGATTACAGGCATGGGCCACCACACCCAGCTATATATACATATTTTGTGTACTTTTAGTAGAGATGGGGTTTTACCATGTTGGCCAGGCTAGTCTCAAACTCCTGACCTCAAGTGATCCACCTGCCTCGGCCTCCCAAACTGTTGGAATTAGAGGCGTTAGCCACCACACCCGGCCCAAAACTTATTTTTTAAAAAGTTCTTTTCCACTCCTCTGCCCCCATTTCCTGCTCCCCGAAGCAATCACTTCAATGATTCCAGCTGACTCTTTGGTCATTTACCTCCATAACTCTAAGTAACACACTTATATTGCTACTCCTTGAGTTTTCAATTTTAAGCATCATCCATTGACTTCCAAGGGATGACGGTCAGAACCATCTCCTCCGAACTGATCCTGCCAATAGTTTTGTTGTAATTTTAGTTGGATCAATACTGGGTGTTTACCTCGCTAGATTATATCAATGTAATTTATAACTAAACTCTGTAGTATTCAGTGAGTGCCTCCTATGCCTGTAAACCTTCTTGCTTTCCCTAGATCTGACACTTATTTCTTTTGCCCAGCTTACGACTAATTATCATGAACTTAGCCCCAAACTCCCCCAACCTTACCTTGCTGTGTAACTCTCCTTTCCAAACATTCAAATATATTGGGTATTTATCCATTTCATCTACTTGAAGACAAATTTCTGGGACCTGTGGAGGTGCCCCACTCGACTGGCTGCCTCTAGGTGCACAGCTGACCTCTCGGAATGCCCCTGGGCCGTGCGCCTGGAGTGCCTCCACCTCTCTCTCAAGTTGGGGTTTGTAATGCCTCCTTCTTGGTTTACTTCCTCATTTTGGCAAAGCGCCTGCCCCAGTTTGATAAAGGATTTGTGGAGACTTGAATATCTCAAAATGTCTCAGTTTCACTCATATTTAATCGAAATAGTCTGGCTAGACATTGAATTATAAGTTGGAAAATATTTTCCTTTGGAATTTGAAAGGCACTACTCTACTGTCTTCTAGCTCCCAATGTGGTTACAACAAATGTCTGAGGCCATTCTAATTCTCGTTTCTTCGCATGACTCTGTTTCTCTTCCCTGGAAGCTCATAGGATTTCCTTTGTTCTCAGTTGCTCTGAAATTCCGTGCTGAAAGTGTGGGTCTATTTTCTTCCAGTGCTCTGGGCAGCTGGCTCTTTCAATCTAGAAAATTACGGCTTTAATTGGCGGGACTTTTTCTTGAATTATTTTGTTGATAATTCCCACCTGTTTCTGCTACTCTTTTTCTGGATATTCCTATTATCTGGATGTTGGACTTCCATCCTTCAGTTTTCTTATTCTTTCCCTATTCCCTTCCATCCTTTTTATTTTTTTCCCTATTTTCTTTTCTTTTAGCTTTATTTTCTGGGATGTGTGCTTATCCTCCAACACTGCTCCTGAGTCTCTAATTTGTACTATTACATTTTTTATTTCCAAGAGTTCCTTTCTATTCCTTTTTTAAAAAACAAGCATTATACTTTTGTGTCATGAATGCATTCACTTATTTGATTTAAGGATTTTACATGTAAGTATTCATATATACATTTTTCCCTCTCTGCATGGTCTCTGTTCCTCTAAATATATTTTTTCTGATTTCTTTGTCTCTGTAAACCACAGACTTTTCCCAAATGTATTCTCATTCTTGGTTGTCCACGGAGACTTAAAAGGGGGCACTCAAGAGAACAGGGAGCTGAGTGCATTTGGGTGGGGCTTGCTAACTATGGGACTCTGTTTGGCCCATAGGGTGCTTTGGCCAAGTCATTTTACTCAGAAACCTCTTGGGCTGGTCCCAAAAGTCTCCAGATAAGCCTCTTCCAATATCCTGCCCAGTGGGTTTAATTCTGGGTGTTGGCAACATTTTGGGAGTCGAGTTAAGGAAGAAGGCTGGAGATCTCAGTATCTGCACGTCAGGTCTCCTTCTTCCCGTTTTCAATATGGTGCCCCACCCTCAACTGTGCCTGGTGCCCACGCCCAGAGAGCCTCCTTTGCACCCCCTCCAGAGAATAAGCCTGTCACATATCAGGGCTAGGGAGAGGCAGATGCCTGCAGTAGGGACTGAGGGAGGCAATGAGAGCTGAGGGGAGCGTTAAGCGGTCTCTTTAAAAGATGTTCAGCCAGCTGTCTGTGTTTAGCCTCACTTCATTCCTATTTCCAGGGATCCCTAGAGTCTCTGGTACTATTAACTCTTGAGCCCCAAGCAGGTGTGGGGGTGCAAATTGGGTTTCTTCTCAGTTTTCCCCAGTACCAATTTCAGATTCAGCTCACCACATCTATCCACCTGCTTCAGGGCTGAAAAACTTCGTTGCTGTTTCTCCTTTCTTTTTAAAAGTTTCTTCACTCTTGTTTTAGAAGGATTTGGGAGGCCGGGTGTGGTGGCCTGTAATCCAAGCATTTTGGGAGTCCGAGGCGGGCAGATTACCTGAGGTTGGGAGTTCGAGACCAGCCTGACCAACATGGATAAACCCCATCTCTACTAAAATACAAAATTAGCCAGGTGTGGTGGCACATGCCTGAAATCCCAGCTACTGGGGAGGCTGAGGCGGGAAAATCACTTGTATTCTGGAGGTGGAGGTTGCAGTGAGCCAAGATCGCACCACTGCACTCCGGCCTGGCAACAAGAGCGAAACTCCATCTCAAAAAAAAAAAGGAAGGATTTGGGAAGGTGGGAATAAATACATGTTCAATCTGCCCTGCTCAACTCAATCTTTCATTGTGTACTGTTTTAAAAAATATATTTTTACTGAATAAGAAGTAATATATGCTCACATCAGAACATTTTAAAAAACATAGAGAAATATGGCTTTGGTATGTTTCCATCCAGTTTTTTTTAATCTACTTTTGCTTACATCATTGACCTCACTATAGTTACATTTCCCACTTCTACATCCTTAATCCTCCTATCAACTGGATCATTCCCATCAACATTTCAAACAAGCTTTAGCGATCCCCATCTTAGGCAAACAAGAATCCCCCCAACTGTCCCATATTTCCACTCCCCCACAGCTACACTTCTTGAAATGACTGTCAGCACCTGCCATCTCTACTTCCTCGCCTCCCACCTGCTCCTCACCCACTGACTATCAGGCTGCCACCTCCACTAAGGTACCAACGTTTGTCTTCCTAAGGTCACTGATGATTTTTAGCTTGCAATCCAATGGACACTTTTTAGTCTTCCTGTTCCTAAACCACACAGCAGAATACAACACGGTTGGGCATACTCTCTCCTTCTAGAAACATTCTTCTCTAGAAACACCCAACAAGGCAGTATCCTAATTTTCCTGCTACCTTTCTGGCCACTCTTTCTGTTTCCTTTGCTTCCTCTGGCCCCTTCTTTTTCCAAATCCTACAACAGTGGTTTTCCACCCTGGCTGCAGATGAAAATCACCTTGGAAGCTAAAAAATACTAACATCTGGGCCCCATCATGAACAACATATTCCAAATCCCCAAATCTGCCCCAAAAGCCAGGGTTCTGCAGGGCATGGCTTGTGTTCTCCTCTCGTCCCCCTCTACAGACAGAGCAACCTAATCTAACTCTGCTGCCGACACCCAAATGTCCAAATGTGCCAAGGCCAGATGTCTCTAGCTCAGACCTCGGTTCTGAACTCCAGACTCCTTTATTCAGCTGCTTTCTCAACACCTGCTCTTTGATGTCTCACAGGGATCTCAAACCTAATGTGTTCAAAACGGAATTCTCAGTGTTTCTCCAAATCTGAACCTTACATTACCCTCCCTCTACTCTTACTTAAGCCAGAGGCCTGGGGGCCATGCTTAGCACCTCCCCAGCTCTCCTATTCAACACCCACCAATCCCTAAGTCCTTCCTAGTCCACTGCCAGAATATATCTTGACAACAGCCACTTCTCTCTCAGGGCGATGCCAAGGTTTCCTACCTGGAAGACAGAAAGAACCTCCAAGTAGTCTCCTAGCTTCCAGACCATCCCCCCTGCAGTGAGCTCTCTACGGAGCAACCAGAGCCCTACTTAGTCTTCAGGTTTCCACTAGAAATTCCACGTCCTCCAAGAGGCCTTTCTGACTTCCCAAACTCAAGGGCACCTTCCCTGTCGTGTGTCTCGCAGCCCTGGATGCTCTGCATCTCAGCTTTGTCACAGCTGGTGCCCGTGCTTTCATCTGTGGGGGGTGTTTTGGTTGTTAATGTCAGTCGCTCCACAGGAGTTAAGTCTGAGGGCAAGGGCCTCAGGGTTAATATAGTTCTTGACACAGTACCTGCTACCAAAGAGATCTGATGAACTAAATAAACATATGAGTGAAACTTATGGTTTCAAAACTCTTCATAAATGTGATTTTAGTGTGTAATAGTCTATCATACTGTGATTTGTATTTGTACATCTTAATCTATATTTTGGATTCTTTTTCCTGCTAGACTCTCAGGAAGTAAATTATTAGGTCAAATGTAAGAACATTTAAAATATTTAAAATGTACTTAAAAATAAGCCAGGTGCAGTGGTTCATGCCTTTAATCCCAACACTTTGGAAGGCTGAGGCAGGTGGATCACTTGAGATTAGGAGTTCATGAGCAGCCTGACCAACATGGTGAAACCTCGTCTCTACTAAAGAAAAGTACAAAAATTAGCTGGGCGTGGTGGCACACACCTGTAATCCCAGCTACTCAGGAGGCTGAGGCAAGAGAACTGCTTGAACCAGGAGGTGGGAGGTTGCAGTGAGCAGAGATCACGCCACTGCACTCCAGCCTGGGCAACAAAGTGAGGCTCCATCTCAAAAACAAAACAAAACTATATATATATATATATATATATATAACTATATATAGTTATACATATAGTTATATAGTTATATATATACATATACATATACATATAGTTATATAGTTATATATATAGTTATATAACTATATATATATAGTAAATAATACATATATATTTTAAGACTAGAAAGCATCAAACTGCTTTCTCAAGAGACTGAAATGATGAACCCTCTGAGTGACAATGTCTGAGCACACAGATTTCAGCCATGCCTTCTGGTTCGCTTTACTCTTTGCCAATTTGCTAGGTGAAGATGGTGCCTGGCTTCTCTGGCCTCCATAGCCACCCTTCCAGGGCTGTGAATGAATGGGAGCCCCTGTTCTGAGTATTTGGAGGGTTGACATCTGAATCATCTTTGCATCTCTTTGCCCTTGGGAAGCCAACCATTAAATGATAGTTTATTGAATGAATTTACTTAGCCAATTCATAAAATTGTCATGTTTGGTGTATTTGGAATTATGAGAAGTCTCAATTTTCTGGACTTTTACCCCTTTGTCTCATACTTTTGGTTTGGCCCATGGCTGGATTTGCTGCCATTCTGCAAAAGAAGAAGGCGCTTGGATGGACAGGTTACCACTGGAGTGCTATGGCTCTGATACCTGCAGTTTTGCAGAACCAGCCTGCAACGGCGAGGCTGGGGCCTTTGGTTTAGCACAGAGGTGCGAGTGTGCGGGCCACTCTGAGGGGCAGCGGTACCTGTGTCCTCCCCTGTCCTCCCACTGCAGACTCCCAGGGCCTGGAGATGGTGACTGGAACAAATGACACATTTCAGCCACACAAGGAGGCCTCTGTGAGGCCGCTTCTTCCAGCAGAAGCTCCTGTGGATGTGCATGTGTCAGAACAAACCCAGCCCAGGACCGAATGGATTTGGGTTATTTGCTTTTCAATTCTGGCCCCATTCTGTGGGAGGCCATCTGTGATGAGGCAGGGAAAAGCAGACAGGGAAAGGGGATCCATGCTCTTGCATCCAGCCCTTCCAAGAAAATTCTATGAGAGCAGCACCTGAACCGCAAGGCCCCGTTGGGACAGCAGACTGTATTTTAGGATTTTAACCACAAATCATCTCTCCTGACTTCTCATTCTCTGCCTCGCAACACTTCTTTCTCATTTCTTCCACCTAGAATCTCTCTATTTCTACTCGACCTTTGCTTTTGGATGTGGCCACTCAAACCTTTAAGGTTCAGACTGATTTTCCTCAACCAAAAGTTCACCCTGCCATGTGCCACACTGTCACCAATCCCTCATCCTCATCAATCTTTAAATTCCTCTTTTCTGTCTGCCAGAATGAACTCAGGATTAGCCCCTCTCCTCGAGTTAAATTTTAGGCAAATCCATAGAAAGTGACACCACTGGATTTCTCTGGGACATGCCAGCACTTGTATTTTTACAGGGTTCTGTCTCTCCCAGAAGTCACCTTCCCACTCAGTACATGGGGCCAACATTACTCCCATGTTCCTAGAACATCTGCTTGGAGCCAGTTGATAGGTCCCCAAATCAACGACATTAGTTCCTAACAAGACCTGGCTGTTGGCCCCAAACAGAGTTCTCCAGGTGGATCATCCTCTTTCAGCAGACATGATCGCCAGTAACTCTCAGCTATGTTCACACGCCACACCTGCCCACGAAGGACAAGGATCAGCTTCTGCTGATGACCATCAAGATAAGTGATGCAAGTCCAAGGGCAGTTCCAAAGCAGGGGCTTCAGAGAGCAACCACGCACCACAAGAGCGCCTGCAGTGTGAGTGTGTGAGCCACTGACCCAGCTGCTGTGAATGGGGCGACCTCCAGGCACACCAACAGCGGCTGGTGTTTACTGAGCCACTGCTATGTGCCAATCACTGTGCCAGGCCCTACGGTTAGATATTAGTGCCAGTTCTATTTTATAGATGAGGAAACTGAGACTCTAAAAAGATCAAGCAACTGAAATCCCATCCCCAGTAAGCAGAAAAACTGTACTCAGATACAGTGAGCCTCACACCAGAGTGTGCACATGAGCCACAGGGCCTCTGGTCAGTCTCGCTGGGTGCATATCTGCTGACTCCACCTACATGCTGTCCTGCTGAAGCTGTGCATGTAGGATGTTCCTGGTAAACTCCATGCCTGCCCCTTATCCCTCCACTGACCACCTGCAGGACTCAGGGATGTGGCCCTTTTCTTGGAAGTTCCAGGAATTTTAAGCACTAATGACTGCTTGACAAGGGACTGCCTTTCTTTGAGTTTCTTGCTTTATTTCCTACAGAGAGTGAGGTGACACTTGGTCATGTCAAAAAATTCCTGAGACAGTGAACCCAATGGCATTCCCATTAATCAACAAGTTGGGCCACTGGTGATCATGGCACTCCAAAGCAGGTCCTGGCACCTGCAGGCCTCCTTCCTGCTAACATATCCTGGCAGGGCCTACCTTGGATTGTGCTGCCTCATGCTGGGGCTTCCTGAGTACTGAAAGATCTAGAATGCAGAGCTGCAGATCACCCTTAGCCACTCACCCGCACTGGGATCTGTTGGCGTTTCACCCTCCTCAGAGTCTTCCTGCTCCTGCATGGTGGGCCGCTCCCCGCGCTCCATCTGTGACATGAGGTCTGGTTTGGAAATTGCATAGTCTAGGCAGAAGAAAGGGAAAAAAATATGCTCTGGGATGAGGTTGCACTGGATGTTGTTAAGGTATCATCTGTGGGCACGTGATTCCAGGAGCAGCTCCTCGACTGGAGACCGCAACGGAAAACCGCCAAGTCTCCCCCCCTTTTCCCAAGAGCCCACTGTGGGTGTGGGGGTGTGGGTGAGTGTGTGTGGCGGGGGGTAGAGGGATCATGCTGCTCAGAGGTAGTCAGAACCTGCCCAGGTTTTCATGATAAAGGCAGAAGATATTTGAAATTTTGTAAGGTAAAAAACTAATCCTGGCCGGGTGCAGTGGCTCACACCTGTAATCCCAGCACATTGGGAGGCTGAGGCAGATGCATCACCTGAGGTCAGGAGTTCGGGACCAGCCTGGTCAACATGGTGAAACCCCATCTCTACTAAAAATGCAAAAAATTAGCCAGGCGTGGTGGCGGATGCCTGTAATCCCAGCTACTCGGGAGGCTGAGGCAGGAGAATCACTTGAACCTGGGAGGCAGAGGTTGCAGTGAGCCAAGATCGCACACTGCACTCCAGCCTGGGCAACAAGAGTGAAACTCCGTCTCCAAAAAAGAAAAAAACAAAAAACTAATCCTGATAAAAATCTAAAAGCCATAAAATATCAATAGATTTTCTTACATAAAATGAGTTTGCAGTTCTTTGGAAATAAAGTTAAAAGATGAAGAAACTTGGAGGAAATATTATACATATATATACATGTTTGACATATGGCAAAGGGTTAATATCCATAGTTATACATAAAGAACTTCTATAACTAGTACAATTGCAAAGCTATAAATAGGTAATTCATAGAAGAAATATGAATGGCCAATAAATATATAAAAAGATGCACAAGTTCGCCGGGCGCAGTGGCTCAAGCCTGTAATCCCAGCACTTTGGGAGGCCGAGGCGGGCGGATCACAAGGTCAGGAGATCGAGACCATCCTGGCTAACATGGTGAAACCCCGTCTCTACTAAAAATACAAAAAATTAGCTGGGCACGGTGGTGGGCACCTGTAGTCCAGCTACTCGGGAGGCTGAGGCAGGAGAATAGTGTGAACCCGGGAGGCGGAGCTTGCAGTGAGCCGAGATCGCGCCACTGCACTCTAGCCTGGGCGACAGAGCGAGACTCCGTCTCAAAAACAAACAAACAAACAAACAAAAAAAGATGCACAAGTTCACTAATCATCAAAGAATACATATTTAAATAAATGAAGTAGGCTGGGCGTGTGGCTCACGCCTGTAATCCCAGCACTTTGGGAGGCTGAGGCAGCTGGATCACAAGGTCAGGAAATCAAGACCATCCTGGCTGACACGGTGAAACCCTGTCTCTACTAAAAATACAAAAAAAAATTAGCCAGGAGCAGTGGAAAGTGCCTGTAGTCCCAGCTACTCAGGAGGCTGAGGTAGGAGAATGGCATGAACCTGGGAGGCGGAGCTTGCAGTGAGCCGAGATTGCACCACTGCACTCCAGCCTGGGCAACAGAGCGAGACTCTGTCTCAAAAAAAAAAAAAAAGTAAATAAATAAATAAATAAGGTATCATTTTTCACCTATAAAAAAGGCTAATATTTAAAATAGAAGAACATCAGCTGAAGGCCAGGGTATGAAGTGGCATTTTCACACACCCTTGCAGAAATATCAACTGGCTCAGCCTTCTGGAGGGCACCAGGCAGTAGCCATAAAACTATAAATGTGCATCCTGTTTACTTGGCAATCCCACTTCTTAGTATCTGTCCTACTGTAACACACAGAAGTGCACAAATACACAGAAATGTTTATCATAACACTTTGTAACAGTCAACCTACTCTTCAGCAACAGCAGACAGGTCAAAAGCCCTAATGGTTCACGTGGAACACTGCACTGTCTTTCCAAGGAGTCCTACGTGTGCTGACATGGAACACTCTCTATCCCCCTACATTAGGTAAAATAAGTAAACGGGCCCCTCTGTGCAAACCCCAAACTGCATGTGCCTCAGTGCATGTATCATGCTTATATCTGCACATGCAAAAAAAGATGAGAGAGAACACAGGCCAAAGTGTTCATGGTGGTTACCTCTGGGGAGTGGTACTGGTGAATGGGTGGTGGTTGCTCTTACTTATATAAATCATTTAAATTGTTGAATTTTCACAATTAAAACACAATTAAAAAAAGAATTTTAAAAGGAAGGGAATGTATCCTATGGAAAGGTATGTACAAAATTATCAATTCTAGCTGGAATCAAAGTTTCTATGTGACAACACATTTAAATGTTTAAGATAACGTTTTTTTGTATATACCCAAAAAGTTCTCCATATCAGAGAAACAGATATATATACACACACATATATATATATATGTAAGTAAAGTATATTTTTCCAGGTTTTCATCCTTAAATATTCTTAATTAAAATCACAAGAATCTACAGACTTCGGGGTAAGGCAGATCTCCATGAAATAAGCATTTAACCTCCCTGATCACAGCCTCAGTGTTCAGGCACCTGAATCATCAAACAGGAGTGTGAACACGTGTCTTAGCCTCCCCAACATCTTGGCTGTGCAGGTCCAAGGAGATGATACTTGTACAGCACCTCAAATGTGGCTGGTACACAGGAGACACTCAGCACACTTTCCTTTCATTCTTTTTTCCTTCCTTAATAATAGTTTGCTGGACAAACTAATTTATTTAAAAAGGGGTCCCCATGAGGAAAAATATGATGACGGAGAGATCACTGATGTCTAGGTCTTTCTCCTCCTCCTTGCCCCAGCAGCTTCTCCGAGAGTGGGGTCTCAATTTACAAGCCATTCTGGCCTGGCCCGCACTGATGTGTGTGGGTATATGAGGGTGTTTGCTTTAATTTGTTGTGATCTCTACAACTCTGTTCTCCTTGCTTGCAACTATTGGCTCTGCTGGGGTTCAGAACTCCCTAAGTTTATGAATGCACCTTGAGCTGGCGTCCAGGCAGCCCCCAGCGAGCGAAGGCTTCTCCTTACCCATGGAAACCAGGGACTCGTAGTTGCCCCTCATCACGTTCTTGTAGAGCTCCTTCTGCCACTCAGACAGGTTTCCCCACTCCTGCTCCGAGAAGTGCACAGCAACATCATCAAATGTGACAGGGACCTGAAACCACACAACAACTCGGCTCAGACCCGCTGGAAGGCAGTGACAGGCCCACGGCTGGCCAATCCCAAGGCCCAAACTCCTGGCTCTGGGCCTTCACCTAGGACTTTTCTAGAAGTCTGGCCACTGTCCTGGCCCCAAAGAGTGAGGGGCCTGTCTTGTCGGATCCTTTTCCTCCCCTTCAGGATATAATTCTTGCAGCTCTAAAGCATGGTCTGTGGACCAGCCGCAATGGTGCTACCAGGTAACTTGCTAGAAATTCGGACTCTCAGACCCCACCTTAGACCTACTAAATAGCTTCTGCATTCAATAAGATCCTGGGGAGATCCATGTGCACAGTAACATTTGAGACATACCGGGCTAGAGAACAGAGTCTGTTTTCTCCCTACATATGGCTGTGAAAGGGGGCAGCAGCACTGAAGAAGAGAAAGCAAGCCAGTCCACACTCAAGCTCTTTCAGAACCTTCTGGAAAATAATATGGAAACCTAACTTCTCTAGCTTTTGAAAGGAAACATCTTGAAATCAGTTTTCCTGGCACTAACATGGCTTATAAGTGAACTCATAAAAATGTGGAGCGGGACAGATCCTTGTGATGTTTAACCCAAGCTCCTTCCTCTGCCGCAATTGTGAAGCTAATGCACCCTCAGTGACTGATGGTAAAGCCTCTCCATGGCTCTCATCGGCCTTCGCTTTGCCTTCGTAGTCTCTCACACCATGGACAGCTCTGCTGAACACCCTTCCAAACTGACAATCCCCGATCCCAGGGGCATTTCTGTACTAGCCTATACTCTCATCAACAGGAGAAATAATTTGATTTTGGCATGTCCTAGCAACTGGGATCACTGTATTTTTTTCCTTTATCAACCACCCCTTTCTTTCACATTACACTGCATTCCTAAACCACACTCCAGTTCAGATCACTTCCTTGGGAAGCCCCAGTTGGGATGTGCTTACCTTGGGAACTTCTCCATTGCTGCCAGGGGGCAGCCGCAGGATCCAGAAATTTCTGTTTTTCAGCAGGTTCTCCATGTTCTCCAGCCGCCTCTGCAGCAGCCCATACTCCTGCAGCAGGGTCCCCAACACGACCCACTTGCTCTCCAGATGGTTCGCGAACTCCACGGCTGTCTTCTCGCAGTCGGCTATCTTCTTTTCATTTGTCCCCGTCCTGCCTTCCAGGGTCAGTAGCCTCATGGCCTGGGCCTCCAGCTTCCTCTCCACTGCTTGGACGGCAGCCCACACAGCCAAGCGGGTGATCTCTGCCGTGGGGAGCGGCTGTTCCTTCTGGACTGCAGAAGAGATCTGGAAAGGGGTGTCCCTTTGGGAAACCGGGCTCTGGAGCAGCGGGTCCATGTCAGTCTCGGGAACTGTTGGGGAAAGGGTCAGGGGGTCTTTCTCAGGAGCTTCAGGGGAGTGAACGGGGGCTTCCTGGTGGTGGGGGGAGTGGGAGAGAAGGGAGACTTCTTGTTCAGCAGCAGCTGGGGGTGGATACTGGGTCCCTTCCTGGGAAGCCAGGGGGCCCTGGAGAGAAGTCTCTTGCTCAGAAGCAGCAGAACACAGGAGTGAGGGTCCCTTCTGGAGCACATGTGGCATCCGGCCAGAAGTCTCTTGCTTGGGAGCACTGGAAGTTTGGGGCAGGGAGCCTTGACGGGGAATGGTGGGAGACAAAGAAGGAATTTCTTTGGGAGGAAGAACGCGGGATTGGAACAGAGTTTCTCGGGGGAGTCCAGCAGGGGCCTGACGTAAGGTTTCTTCTTGTGGAACACTGGGGAACGACAGAGGTGATGAGCGTTGGTTCTCCATGTCCAGCTGCTGAACCTGTGTTCATGGAAGAAAGGAAAAGAGGATTGAAGGCCACAGTCTCCAGCTAGCAAAATAAATCCCAAAGACAAGTATACACATAAAAAGTGCTTCCGTTTGGTAGCAATAATATGTGCCCCTCATATGTGAATCTCTTCTAGAGACCACAGCACCAATTTAGACATCAATTATAACACTATTATGAACCGCAAATGAAAGATGATTATGCTACCTTTTGTTTCTTACAGAGCCATCTCCTTTTTCACAACAGACATTGCACGGGTACCTTACGAACAGCAGTGTGGGAGAGCGGAAGGGTGCTGGACTCCTGTTAGAGCTTTTGGCCCTGTCTACACCTATTGCCACCTGTGTCACTCTGGATCGGTCATTTGACCTCTCTGTTCTTAGTGTCCTGCGTCCTCATCCATAAAACGAGGATAATAATATCTGACACACACACTACCTCCCTGAGTTGTTGAAGCACTGAACATAAAACTTTGAGAAACAAAAGAGCAGAATTTTGTAAAAGCCAAGCACTTACTATCCCACATCTCCCAGCAGGGGTGGGGGGCTCACCAGCAGGGGCCAGAACTGTTAATGTTCTTAACTGGAAGGTGGACTTGGCATCCAGCCACCACCACTTCTACCAGCATTAGGCCTTTGTGGTGCCCTGGGTTCCTTCCTTCGCTGGGTCCAAAAGTGAGGACATGACATTATTTGAAGTTTCCCAGACTCTTATTCTTTGATAACAGTTGCATTGCAGACTCATCTCAATGAGTCAGTATGGTATATGTATGTTTGACTTGGAAACATCTTCTATGTGCCCGGCCCCTGCTGTAGAGGCTGAACGGGCTTCTGGGTATTCTGGCCTGGCTTCTGCTATAAGCAGAGCGAGACATCGAGGCAGGTGAAGGCAGGCAATTCAACCACTCCTAGGAGTGGGCAGCGGTCCATTGCAGCAGGTGTGCTCAGGTGGTCTGGGTTCCACCCTGGGGTTTCCGACATGGGGAATGAGGAAGCAGTGAGGCCTGGAAGGATGGGGAAGTAGAGCAGAAGTCAGCTGGACTGGTGACTTGTATCCAGATTTGGGGGGACTAGACCAACATAAAGACTTGGAGTCCTTCTGGGATCTCAATGACCCACGCTCTCCTTGTTCCTCACCCTGCCATACTCACATTGAGAGAATTCTTGAATCACTGGGGAGGCGAAGCCACGATCTTCTGTGAGTAACTAGTTATGTATTTACCTAGATCATCAGTATCTTTATTGGAACCTAACACAATTTCTCCTGTAACAATTTCTGTCCACTCCCTCATCATCTTCCTTCAGTCAATCTGCTCAGTCACTATGCTCTATATCCAAGTGGTCTTCAATTAAAATTTCAATTTTCTTCCATTGAAAATTGGCATAGCCCCAGTGTTCAGTCTGACATATAGTATGTGTTCGATAAATGCCGGCTGAAGAGTAAATTGTTGAGTTACAAAAAAATTATTAGGATAAATAATGACGTTCCTTTAGTCACCTATCAGAGACTTATCTAAAGCAATTCCATATCTTCTACAGCTTTTTTTCTTTTATTGGTTCATTTATAGGTGACTTAACTGTGACAGCATCACACTTTTAAGCCACGGATGGAATATTCAAGATCCTATTCACAAAAGGTTTTTGAGATAGTATCGTCTAATAGCCTCTGCTGCGAACCAGACATGAGCGCTAATCAGCTGAGAATGGCTAACAATTATCCAGCATTTATTATGTGCCATGAGCTGTGTTAAGCATTTTAAAGGATTATCTCATTTAATCCTCACAAAATCTATGAAACAGGTACTACTAGAGTTACTATCCATACTTAGTACAGGAAGACACTGGGGACAGGAGAGGCTAAGCAACTTGCCCCAGGTCACCCAGTGGTCTGGTTCCACAGCCTGCAGGCTACCTTGAGGCCTTAACTGTCAACTGAGGCAGCTGGCCAGGCAGGTGTGTGCTCTGAATCCTTTTTACCTCTAAAATCCCGAGGCCTGGATATTATTTATACACAAAGACCTGTGGCAAGTTTGATAGGGTTGGGAGAGGTGGTGAGGAAAGCCTTGCCTTTAGAGATATTATCATTTAAGTTGGGGTCAGGGACCTCTTTGAAAACCTAACAAAAGTTTTGGGTTCTTGTCCTCAAAAAAGGCACAAGGGCACATACACAGAATTTTGCAAACATCTTCAAGGAACTCACAGACCCCTAAGCCTGCAGGCTCATCAACAGCTAAGCCACCTCTCAACTCTTCACTCCCTGTGAAGGAAGCGCTGGGGGCCCTCGAGGCTAGGCGCCTGGCTCTCAGGGAAAGTGACTGCCTAGCGCAACACAATAGGCACATTACAGCCCTTGCCTTAGAGGGAGATTAGGATATCTGCCTAGCACTAGAAAGAAGGGGAAAAAATCCCTGGGGAGCAAGTTAGTCTCTCTGAGTAATGCAGAGGTTTAACTGAAACAATGAAACAAAACAAAACAAAACCCTCCAGTATAGTAAACAGAGCCAGCAGACCAAGGCATCTTTACCAGCTAGACAAATCAGAGCTCAAAGGAAAATGCTATTTCTTTGCTATTATTAGACTGTCTCTCTCCATTTCCGGATTTGGAGGACTGTAGAGGGGCCACAGGAGGGTGTTCCCTCCCTCGCCTCCCAAATAAAAGCTCTTTGCTATAATTTCATCCATCCCGGTAAACCTGCCGCTTATCTTACCCTAAGCAGAAAGAAATGACCAAAGAGAGGGAGGGAGCTGTAAATATATCTAAAACGAATAAGCTCAAATTCTCAAATTGCTGGTAGGGGGTTGGAGGGAGAATTCTTCTGAACCATATTTGTAGGATTTAACGGTCCCTCCTTCCCCGACGGATCAGGAGTGGACGGAGTCTCCAGGATTCATGCCACATTAGCAGAAGCATCCATAACCACAGTATCTGACTTATTAAGAAAGTCATGGCATTTTTTTGAATGACCCAGTATGGTTCACCCAGCATTATGTACCATTCAAGGGCCCCGAAGGCCTGAGCCCAGAGTAAGGCATATAAACATCTTCGTTTGATTTTATTTTCTCAAGAGTTTTTTTTTTTAATTAAAGAATTGGGAGGCTTTTTAGAAAGCTATATATCCTGCCTCCTTCCTGTGTACACAATAGGAAACTGAGGCTCAAAGGCACTGACTCCCATGCAGTAATCCTCTCACTAGCACGGCCAGGGCGTCTCAAAGAGCAGGTCTGCGGGAGGATCTGAGGGATGATTTTTTAAGAGTGTCTCCCTGAAGAGGAACATCAGCCCCCAACCCCTGAGAAGCTTACTCCCCAGACACCATCTGTCAGGGCACTCAAAGTTTAGCCTACGACCTTCCAGACGCAGAGGCCGAAGGCAGAGGCTGGAGCTCAGAGGGTCACCTGCTCCCACCGCGGAGATGCCCAGCTGGGAGCTGCCCGGCCTCCCCCGCCGCCCCCGACGGGCCGCGTCCGCTGCCAGGGCGGCCCAGCCCCTCACCCAGGGGCGGCCGCCGCCAGAGCCAGCCCCTCCCCGTCCAGGCCCGCAGCCCTCTGGGCAGGCCTTTCTGGGGCTGCCGCACCGTGCCACGGATGCCTTGCTACGTGACCTTGGGGCCGGCAGGGCGGGTCGCCGCCAGGTGTCTGTGCCTCAGTGTCTCCGTTCTGCGAAATGGGAGAGCCGCGTCAGCGCCGCGCCCGGGCCGGGGAAGGCTCCGCGGGGCCGAGCTCTGCGGAAAACGTGCCGGCGGCTACCCCGACGGACGCAGCGCGGGCCCCGCAGGGAGCGAGCGCGCCTCCGGGCGCCCCACCTCGGGGCCGCGTGTGTGCCGGGCCGGGCGTGAGCGCAGCCTCCCTCGCACGGACGGCGGCGAGGCCCGTAGCCCTCCCCCACCGGCCGGGTCAAGACGCGCGGGCCCCTCCAGGGCGCCCCCACCCCCCGCGCCAACGTCGCCGCGTTTCTGCCCCTTACCGAGATCCCAGGCCGGGCCGCCGAGCCCGGGACACGCAGGCCGTCCCCGGGGCCCCGAGGCCGCGCGTCCGTGCGCGCGCGGGCCGCCCTCACAGGAGCCGGGGCCGCCTCGGCCATGGCCCTGCGCTGTCCGGCCCGGGCCCCCGGAGTCGCCGCCGCTACTGCCGCCGCCGCTGCTGCGCGCGGCCCCACGCAGGCCCGGCCGCCCGGCGCTCTCCGCAGGCGGCGCCGGCCCAGCCCTGTCTTCCCCGCCGGGGCTCGCGCGCGGCCGTCGGGCCCCGGCCTGCTCGGGGCGCGCGGGGCGAGCGGGCGCGGGGTCGCGGAGCCCGAGCGGCGGCGTCGGAGCGGGGCGCGCGGCTGTGCGGGCGTCCCGGCCGGCTGCGTCCCGGCGGCGAGCTGGGCCCCGGCCCTCAACGGCGGCCCCCGGCCCGCGCGCCGCCCCTCTGCGGCCGCGGCTGGGACCCCAGCTCCGGCCCCGGCCCCGGCTGCGAGCTGCGCTGCCGTCCCGGCGCCTCTTCAGCAGGGGAGCTGCACAGCAGCTGCCATGTTGCTACAAACTGCATCCTGGGAGGCATGTCCCTCTCAGGCCGTTTAAAGAGAAACACTCCGAGGCTCGTCGGAGGCTGCCGGAACCCAGACAGCTCCATCTACAGCCGGTAGGAGCGAACAGTGTCGAGCGAGCCGCCCGGCGGCGACGGACACGCCCTGAGCCCGGGCCAGCCCGTCGTGGAGCCCGGGCCGAACCGCCGGGGCCTCCCACCCTCCAGGACCCTCCGGCCTCTCACCTGGGGTCCTCGCCTGCCCAGGCACCCTCGGGCGAGGCCGGGAGGCGCGCGGGCGGAGGCGCAGTCGGAGCGCGCAGCCCAGGCGACGTGCCGGGGTCTGGAGGCGGCTTGATTGGCTCCGACAGCCTTCCTCCCGCCGATCCCCTGCGCCTCTCACACCCAGAACCCGGGGTCGTTCCCTTTCAAAACCTGCGCTCACAAAGGGATCTAAGAAACCCGTCACACCAGAGAAAGCCCGGAGTTCATGTGACCAGCTCAGTGCAGCCCGGGTTCCAGGGACGCGGGCTGTGCTTCCAAGGGGAGCCAGGGGGTTGGGTGCTTTTGTGAAATGCCCGAGTGTTGTTTTCGACATGAAAGGACCGAATTCCTAGAATCAGACCCTGCTGGGGCTGGAAGTGGCCAGACGGGTCATTTAGGAGGAAACTGAGGCCGAGTGGGCAGCGACTTGTTTACCCTCAGTCACAGTATGAATGAATGCTCTTTGTAACCATGAGAAGTCCCAAAAGAAATGCAGGAGCTTAGAGTTGAGGACTCCCCTTCCTGGACAGGTCCACTTAAACATGTGTTCATTGAATACCTACGAGGTGGCGAGAACTGGGGATGAATTGAAAAGGAAAAAAAAAGAAGAAACTATAGGCAGGCGTCCTGGTTACTAGCGATGAAGCCCAACTGGAACTAACTTAAGTGGGGGAAGACGGCGGGGGGGAGCAGAGGACATTGTGTTTACCTAATGGAACCCCAGGAGTGGAGCTGGTCTTGGAAGGCAACAGGACTCAGTATGCTGGCAGCTCAGATAATGGAAAGTTATGGCCAGGCGTGGTGGCTCATGCCTGTAATCCCAGCACTTTGGGAGGCTGAGGTGGGCAGATCACGAGGTCAAGTGATCGAGACCAACCTGGCTAACGTGATGAAACCCTGTCTCTACTAAAAATACCAAAATTAGCTGGACGTGGTGGCGCGGCCCTGTAGTCCCAGCTACTCGGGAGGCTGAGGCAGGAGAATCTCTTGAACCCGGGAGGCAGAGGTTGCAGTGAGCCGAGATCGCCCCACTGCACTCCAGCCTAGGGGACAGATCAAGACTCCGTCTCAAAAAAAAAAAAAAAAAAAGGAAAGTTACAGATAGAGGTAAGGCCAGAGCTATGCATCCTGTCCCCTCCCTTCCCGGAGGCTAGAGTTCTCACCCAGGTCTTTATGCATTTCCTAACATGTGTGCATTCGTAAACAATGCACACTACTGGTTTTGGTATTTTTACATTTTATGTGAATGATATTATCCAGTCCCTATCCTGTTGCAACTTGCTTTTTTCCATGGGTCATTTTGTTTTTGAGATACAGACATGTTTAAACAAGAATATCTGGTTCATTCATTTTACCCATAATATAGTATTTCATTGAATACATAAACTACAGTTTACGTTCCATTCCCCCTAGAGGAATGAGAACAAACCTGCTGCCAGCGACATCTGCACGCATGTCTCATTGTGCACTGCTAAAGTGCGTCTCTAGAGACGCCTAGACATGGGACTCTGGATGGCAAGAGCACCTTCATCTTTCCCCGGCTTCCCGAACTGCTCACTGAAGGGATGGTGCCTACTTACACACCCACTATCGTGTAATTTTCTCTTTCCCCATCCTGGCTCATACTTACTGATAATGGACTCAGAACGTTTGCCGACATGATGACTGTGAAATGGTAGCTCATTATTTTAATTTGTATTTCTATTTCCCTGATTAATGAAGTTGGACATCTTTTCATGTTTACTGACATTTGGTTTCTTCCTCTGTGAATTTCCTCTTCATATCATTTGCCAAGATCTTTTTCTTATTGGCTTATAGGTATTTCATTAAAAATCTATTCTGGATCTTAATCATATCACCAAACATTTAATGTGATTACTAATACGATTGCATTTAAATCTACTATCTTACTAGTTATTTTCTGTGTGTTCCAGGTGTTCAGTGATACCTCTCTCTCTCTCTCTCTCTCTCCCCCCCAGCCTGCTTTGGGGTTGAGGGTTTTTTTTTTAATTCTATTTTTATATTAGTATTCTATTTTTTAGTAATTTCTATTTTTCACCATTCTCTTACTAGTTACATATAATTTTAAATGGTTGTCCTCAGTTTTACGATATACATCTTTAATTTTTTAACAGTCTACATAAATTATGCCACTTCACATATGGTGCGATAACCTTACAACAGGTTATCCCTACCATCTTTTATACTGTTGTTAGCATACATTTTATGTTTATGTATATAATCTCCACAATACCTTGTTAGATGGGCAGATGGCAAATATCTTCTCCCAGCCTGTCTTTTAACATGTTTCATGGTAAGTGTTGCACAAACATTAAAATTATTTAAATTAAAGTATTATTTATATGCAGTGTAATGCACAGATTTCAAGTTTATGGCTTGTCTAGCTTTGACAAATGCAAAGACTTAAGTACTCCATACCTGCCATCAAGATATAAAACATTTCAGTCGGGCATGGTGGCTCATGCCTGTAATCCTAGCACTTTGGGAGGCCGAGGCGGGTGGATCACCTGAGGTCAGGAGTTCGAGACCAGCCTGGCCAACATGGTGAAACCCCATCTCTACTAAAAATACAAAAACTAGCTGGGCATGGTGGCGGGCGCCTGTAGTCCCAGCTACTCTGGAGGCTGAGGCAGGAGAATTGCTTGAACCTGGGAGGTGGAGGTTGCAGTGAGCCGAGATCATGCCACTGCTCTCCAGACTGGGCAAGAGAGCAAAAAGTGTCTCAAAAAAAAAAAAAAAAAAAAGATATAAAGCATTTCATTACTGAAGAAAGTTCCTTATTTTTTTTTCAATCTTTGAGTTCTGATGAATCCATGCATCTGTGTTCTGCCATGGTAGATTACTTTTGCCTTTTCATAGAAATGGAATCATACATATACACTCTTCTGTATGTAGGTTCCTTTAGTCAGCATACTGTTTTTGAGATTCAGTCATGCTGTTGCATTTTCAGTAGTTCAGTCGTGTTTCTCAGTAGTACATACTTCATTTCATAAAATGACATGCTTAATATGAATTTACTCCTATAATTGTGTATACCCTTGGTTTATTTTCCCCTCACAAGATTACCAACTGTATATTTGCACATTAATACTGAATATTGTGTAATCAGCTGCAGATTTTTGTTATGAATTTATCACAATAGGAATTGTTTCAAAAACAGTATTAAATTGTTAGCAAAAAGTGTTTTGTATTTTCTTCAGTAAATGGTTCTTCTTTTTAAAAACATTTTGTATATTATTTTATTATTTCTTTCTGATTACTGCATTGTGGTTTTAAAGAGTAGCCTGAGTAAAGTAGGTTATTTGGAATTTGTTGTGATTTGCTTTGCAATCTATTTTTGTAAATATTCCATGTATACTTGAAAAGAACAAAATCTCTATTTGGGTAAGACTAGTTGAATATGCTTTTGAAATTTTCTATATCCTTACTAATTTTTGTTTATCAATTACAGAGAGAAGTATGTAGAAATCTCCCATTGCGATTTTTCCATTTTTTCTTTGTAACTCTGCCGTTTTTTGCATTATGTATTTTGAGTCCACGTTGTTAGAAACATTGAACCTCATTTTTTTCATAACATTGTGATCCTATTTATCCTGGTAATGCTTTTTGCATTAAAGCCTGTTTTGTCCAGTAATATTAATGCTCCAGCTTTCTTTTGGTTAATGTTTGCTGGTATGTCTTTTTCTGTCCAGTGAGTTACTTTGAACTATTTTGTGCCCTCAAGTTTTAGGTCTATCGCTTGCAAACATCATGTGACAGGATGTCAAGCATCATTTTGCCCGTGTCTGGGAATTGAGGCTAAGGCTCAATACTAAGGACAAAAGATGTGAGGAACCCTGCATTTTAACTTCATGTGGCCAAAAGGAGTTGAGACAGTCACTCACAGAGCTGACCAGGAGGTACCACCTCAGGACTGGCCCACCACTGACACCCCTCCCCCCTATACACAGAAAAAGAAGACTTCAAGAGAGGGAGATTGTTGGCTATTCCTTCCCTTTCTACCACATGAGAGTCTTGGTCTCCTTTTGTGGGAGCCCAGGACATGGCTCATGAGCCTTTTCAGTCTCCATGTTCCACTGTAGGGAAGAAGAGGAGGCCTTTGATATGTGTCTTCTGAAGTGTGTGGATGCACTGAATCATGGAAACAGACAGTATTTCATGTCGATTTCTGAAGAAGTAACTCATCAGAGTAGGGCTTAAAGCAACATAGGGGGCAGGCGGGGCTATTCCCACTCCATCCCAGTTCCTCTCAACCCGATGGTGCGATGAGACCTCATCAGCTTCCTTGCCTCCCTGGGACAGAGCACACAGATGAATGGGAGGGGCAGGGACTCTGCGGCTGCTGTGGGCCACAGGCCACAGGATGAGATGTCTGCCCCTGAGAAAGAGTTAGGGTCAATACTTTCCAGATCCCTCTCTTAGGAGTGATTCTCAGTGTCAGAGGGGGTGAGGGTGAAGCTGAGCACTACCCCACTTACCTGGACACCACCATACCAGCAGATGCCTGCAGTCACAGGTGGAACCAAGCTGAATGAAGGTTCTCCATCAACAGATGTAAGCACATTCTCCTCTACCTCCTTTTTGACCTTATAAAGCCAAAAGTGAAGCTTTGTGAAGGCCTAGGCTAGTGTCTGTATGAAGGAAGCATGACAGAGTCTGAAGAGCAGAACACATGTTCTCTTCACCCCAAGCTGTTAGTGCTCTAGGTAGATCTAGCCTGAACCGGAGTTGAGGGGACCTGAGTTCTGTGTTGAGCTTCACTCAAAGTTCAAATGCGCCTCACACTAAGACTGAAATGAGACTTTTCTTAGAAAGTGATGAAATATAGTATTAGAATTTTGACAAGATGTCATATGGTATCAAATAGCTGGAAAGCAAGGAAGGGTTGATATAGCACAACTACAGGGTAGTCATGAAGAAAAAGGAAAGCTATTTTATGGTTATGCTCCTATGAATTAATACTCCTCCTAAAACTTAAAAGCACAGAACTGGATTTTTGTTTTCTTTTATAATCTGACAACTTGTTTTTAAACTAGAAAGCTTATTTTGTTTATATTTGTAGTGAATACGATATATTTAGATTTTTTTCATCATTTTATTTTGTGATCTTTTCATCACTTCTTTCTCCCTTTCTCTACCTTCTATTAGATTAATGAAACTTTCTTCAATCAAATTTTCTCCCTCTGCTAGGCAACATTCTATTTCTATTTATCTAGCAGTTGTAATGAACATTTTAAACGTGTGTTTGACTCACAAAGTCTATATGTAATTGATATCTCTGCCCTTTTCTCGAAGTCACAGGGACCATAGAATGCTTTCATTTTAATCATACTCCATCCACCGTACATGTGATTGTTTCCTAGTATTTTAGTTCCATTTTTTTTTGTATCCCTAAAATTTGTATTGTTTTATAAAGTCAATGTGTGTTAAGATTTACCCACATTTACTGATCTTTTTTCTCACCATTGTTTCTTCTTACATCCTTCTCCTACAGGATTTACCTACTGAGTTCAAGTTTCTTCTTCCCAAAAGATAGTCCTTAGTAGTTTTTTTTCAGTGAGGGTCTATGAATGGAATATCTCAGTTTTTATTTTCTGAAAACATCTTTGTT
Source organism: Gorilla gorilla gorilla (assembly GCF_029281585.2). Classification (NCBI taxonomy): domain Eukaryota; kingdom Metazoa; phylum Chordata; class Mammalia; order Primates; family Hominidae; genus Gorilla; species Gorilla gorilla. The sequence goes on from NC_073230.2 coordinate 158,433,025, forward strand.
TGGTTTTGCTGTTGTATAATAGTTGATCAGGGTATAAAATCTTCATTGACAGTTATTTTCCCTTACCACTTTGTAGATGTTAGTCCATTGTCTTCTGACTTCCATGTTTACCATAGAAGAGTCTATTGTTAATCTAGTAGTTTTCCTTAGAAGCCAATCTGGTTATTTCCTCTGGTTGTTTTCAGGATGTCCTCTTTGTTTTTGGTGTTTGATAGTTTTATCACAATATTTTTACATGTGACTTTACCTTTTGTTGATGAAAATAGTCAACCTATAAAATATTTGAAGAGATTTTTTTCTGAGCCAAATATGAGTGACCAAGAAGTAAACAAAGAAAAAAAAATGAGTGACCAATGGCCCATGACACAGCCCCAGGGGATCCAAAGTGGCTGGGCTACAGCTTGGTTTTTTATATTTTAGGGAGACACAAGACATCAACCAATACATGTAAGATATACATTAGTTTGGTCTGGAAAGGCAGAAAAACTGGAAGCAGGGCCTTCCAGGACATAGGTGGATTCAAAGATTTTCTGATTGGCAATTGGCTGAAAGAATTATTATCTAAAGACCTGGAATCAATAGGAAGGAATGTCTAGGTTAAGACAAGGGGTTGTGAAGACCGAGGTTTTATCATGCAGATGAAACCTCCAGCTAGCGGGCTTCAGAGCTTTTATGAGACCTAAAAAGATGCCAGACTCTTAGTTAATTGTCTCCTGGATCAGGGAAAAGACCTGGAAAGAAACAGATTTTCTATAGAATGTAGATTTTTCCCCTCAAGAGACAGCTTGGCAGGGCCATTTCAAAATATGTCAAAGCAATATGTTTTGGGATAAAATACTACAATTTTTTCAGGGCCTGCTATTTTTCATGTGATGCCATACTAGAGTCAGGCTAGAATTTGTGTCTTATTGCTACAAAAAGTCTCTCCTGGCAGTCTTAGGATCTCCATTTTAATGTTAATGCTAGTCAGCTGTGCCTGGATTCCAAAAGAAGGAGGGTATAATGAGGCATGTCCAACCTCCACTTCCCATCATGGCCTGAACTAGTTTTTCAGGTTAGCTTTGGAATGCCCTTGGCCGAGGGAAGGGTCCATCAGTCAGTTGTGGAGCTTAGAATTTTATTTTTGGTTTACATTCTATTTACCTTATTCAGGACTTGTGCCTCTTAAATTTGAGGATTTATATCTTTCATCAAATTTTGAAAATTGTTAGCCATTCTTTTTTTTTAAAAAAGTTTCTTTTCTCCAGATTTCCTAATCATTGCTTTCTAGATGAGAGCATCTGATTAGATAGAGGCATGGTAAATATTCCTAGCCTATGCTCTTAACATGTCATGTTTCTGTCTATGATTTTCTCTCTGTGCCCTTCATTCTGGGTACTTTTCTTGTCTATCTTTAACTGATTCTTTTCAGCTGTATCTAGTTCTGCAGTTTCACCAGTCCATTAAAATTTTTCAATGAGTATATATTTTATTTCTAGAAATTCTGTTGGTTTCTTTTTCTTTTTCAAATGTTACTTTCTTTTTTATAATATCTTGATTTTTTAAAAAAATTAAAGACTTTTGCACTCCTAGTATCTTGATTTATGTTAGTGTTTGGTGATTTCTATTTCTATGCTTTTCCCACTCTGCTCTTTCTACTTTGTGCCATCTATTAGTCTTATACATTACAAAAATACGCATGTTATATTATCTTCTGAATTATCTTTACATGAATTCTAGCTCTTGGATTTTAATCCGCTGCTTGTGCTCTCACTGATGGTGGATTGTTTCCTTGTGGATTTTGCAACGTGTGACTGTGAGCTTACACTGAGCAGGGCTTGTGGTCTGGATTATGGGATGGTTCCTCCTGTTTTTGAATTTGCTTCAGCCAGAAACCTCAAGTGCAATCATTGGGCTAAGGCCAATTTTTACGTCAATTTATTAGCCCAGTGGATAATGTACATTTGAATCACAAACCTGTATGAGGTACTAGCTGTGGTTTTGAATTCTCAAGGAAGATACTGCCCCCTCTGGTGCCATCACCCAGAGTCCGGCCTGAAACAGATAAACTCTGTCATCTGTGGCAGCCGTGGAGCTATGCCACTCACATCTCCATTCAGGAACTTACCATTCAGCTGCAAGGAGCCCTGCTAACGGACAGCTCAAGTAGTGAACCCCTTCAGGAAATGCCTTGGTTTTCATGCTTTTCTTGGGCAGCCCCAGCCCATGGCTGAGCAGGTGGGGTCCTAGGGCCTGATTATTTCTGCCCAACACGGGACTTCTCTGAGAGACAATATTTGCTCTAGAGCCCCTCATCGGGTTGGCTGAAACTCAGATCCACATCCTGCTCTGTTCCTGCTTCCTTGCCTCTTTCCTTTCACAGGTATTGGCCCTGCCTTGTGGCCTAAGACTTGCCTGAAAGATCCTGCTTCCTCCTCTGTTTATCTTCTACAGGCAGTATTCCCCAGTAGACCTCCTGAACTCCAAGCCATGTCTCAGTGTCTGCTTCCCAGAGATGCAACTAACACATCATCCTTTGGTGTTGGGATGCATTTTTTTCTGAACCATGTATTTAATGAAGATGAGGCCCTCGAAAATGAGGCCTTCAAGGGGCTTCATGAGGAGGTGCCAGTTTTTACCTGTCGGCCCAAGGCCTACATATCCTTCTCCTCACCCCACTCCAGGTAGGCCCAGCAGCGACCCATGTGCCGAGAACTTGGGGGTACAGTTTTGCCTTTATTTGGGGCACACTGGAGTTTCCTTTTATTTCATTCTATCTTAGCTCTATATTTAAAGTTATGTTTATTAGGTCCTATCTGGAACTTCCAGATGTAATTGGGTCATACAATCCATAATATTTGCATTTATGACTCTTTGACCAAATTTTTTATAAAACATAATTATTTAAGTGTATGTATTTCATGTCTAAACTGTATTTTTAATGTTTTTAAATAATCAGGTATAATTGTACAACTCTGGGCTAAAAGAAACTTGACAATTACAACAAAATTAGAAACTTCATTTTATAGCTGTCAGGGAATGAAGGCCTCCTTGTGACTTCTAAGTTTCTTGCCTTATTTTTTAATTTCATTCTTTTTAAAATTTTTATTTTTTGAGACGGAGTTTCACTCTTGTTGCCCAGGCTGGAGTGCAATGGCATGATCTTGGCTCATTGTAACCTCCACCTCCTGGGTTCAAGCGATTCTCCTGCCCAGCCTCCCAAGTAGGTGGGACCACAGGCGCCTGCCACCACACCTGGCTAATTTTTCGTATTTTTAGTAGAGACAGGGTTTCACCATGTTGGCCAGGCTGGTCTTGAACTCCTGTTCTGCCCGTTTCAGCCTCCCAAAGTGCCAGGATTACAGGCATGAGCCACCGCGCCTGGCCTCTTGCCTCATTTTTAAACAGACAACTTTTACACACAAAGGGAGAGATGGTCTCATGAGGTGACAGATGGAGCCTGAGCAGGGGTCTGTGGGAAAACAGGGGAGGAATCAGTTCCACCTGGAGAGATCAGGGAAGGCTGGGTGCTGCCTTGGGCCAAGACCTTGGGGAAAGTGGGAGTGCACCAAGTGGGCCATGAGGAGGGGAAGGAGGACACGACACGCAGTGGGAACGGCATGGTGCTCAGGGAAAGGCTGGCAGTTCGGTTTGTCTAGAGGGTGAGATGCAAGTGGAGGAGCGGATGAGGAGAACAAGGAAGGAGTGCCCTCATGAGAAGCTGGATGTGCTGTGCTGAAGTATGGATTTCAGCCAGCAGATGACGGGGAGCCACTGGAGTACTTTAGATCAGGGAGGCTCAGTAAGCAGACTTCCCAGTTAAAAAGGCCCCCCTGGGTCAGTATGAAGGATGGACTGGTGCAGGGTGGGGGTAGGAGTTATAGACCTAAGGCCCAGAGACCTCTAACAAGGCTTCAATGTGGCAAAATGATCGATGAATGTCAGAGGAATGTCAGCGTAATAGTTACAAGTGGTCAGCGCAGTCTTCAAAGATCTTGATGCTATTGAGATGGTTAAAGTGCAGCTTAACTCATCTTGTCTTCAATCTGCCTGTGAACATGACAATGATGCAGCATTGCTACTTAACAATGGAAAGAGTTGGAGGGAGGGGGCCATCTTCAGAAGCATCGGGAATAAGAGAACAAAACTGTAAAAAGATGAAGGAAAAGATGTCAAGAGGAGGTAACAGCAAATGAGCACCTTTTGATGGGCAACAGAGGGTGGCCAAGATGAAGGAATGGCTGGAATGATGAACCTCAAATGTTCTCATTTTGGCACAAGTTATTTCGGTACCAGAACATATATGAATGTCCCAGGGAGTATTTGGCCTGGCCTCAGAGAAGCAATGAGGGTTGCCCTGACTTTTGGGAGGTGTGGTAAGTTGAATAATGCACCCCCGCCCCCCCCACCCAGGATGTCCACATCCTAGTCCCCAGAACCGGTGAATGTGTTAACCTTATATAGCAAAAGGGACTTTGCAGACGTGGTTAAATTTGGATCTTGAGAGGGAGAGATTATCTGAGTGAGCCCAATGTAATTCCAAGGGTCTTTAATGAAAGAAAGGCAGGACAGTGACAGTCAGAAAAGATGTGACAATAAAAACAGAGGTCAGAGTGATTCCTGTTGGAGGAAGGGGCCACAAGCCAAGGAATGGAGGGAGCCTTAAAGGTTGGAAAAGGGAAGGAAATGAATTTTCCTCTGAAGCCTCTGCCTCGGGAAGCAATTCTGCCCTCATGATACCTTGATTTTGGCTCCAGAACTCATTCTGGACTCTGATCACCACAACTGTAAGATAAACGTGTGCTGGTTTCAGCCACTAGGTTCATTATCATTTGTTACAGCAGCAGCAGCAGCAGCAGCAGCAGCAGCAGCAGCAGCAGCAGCAGGAAACTACTAGAGGAAGGGAACCCTGTGCTTGGCCAAGCATGATGCTTTGGGACAACAGTAGTGCAAGGGTTCCCAAGAAGCCCGTGGGGAGTGGTGGCCCCCTCATTCACTGGTACTCATCTGGTCTCCCTCACAACTGACCGGGTGCCTCCTCTGGGTGTATGAAGCAGAACTCAACTCCCCTGCCCAAACCTGCTCCTCCCTGTGTTCTGTCTTCGTGAGTGGTACCCAAACCAGAGACCAAGGAGTCCTTCATTTAGGAAACCACATGCCAGGATTCTGGCCATGATACTCAAGATTTCTGCATTTGGTGTGTGAATGAGAGGGAGTGTGAGAGCACACAAGATCACTGGGGAGGGTATGGGGTGAAGAGGTGCCCCAAGCTGGACAGACATCAGAGGCTACCCCAGCCAGCTTCCACATGCTGGAGACCCATCCAGGGGGCAGGTGGACCAGAAGCACAGCAGAGAGGTCAGGGCTGGCGAGGAGGGCAGCGCGTTCCCATCCCCAGCTATCCTCATAGCAGCCAGGGCAGATCTTCTCCCATGCCCGCTGTGACAAAAATTAAGGTGGATTTGACATTTTCATTTTCTTAAAAAGGCTATCACCAAAACAGAAGGCTGAAAACATGAGATAAAAGGGTAATGATTATTAACTGGCTGATGGGAATATGGGTGCTAGCCTGGCTCAACTGCCGTTGGCTAGACTTTGCTCTAAGACCTGGATTACAACTACAGGCATCACGGTCCTTTCTTCACCTCCTGCCCAGCCAAGAAAAGATGCAAGAAGAGGCCGGGTGTGGTGGCTCACACCTGTGATCCCAGCACTTTGGGAGGCCAAGGTGGGTGGATCACCTGAGATCATGAGTTTGAGACTATCCTGGCCAACACAGTAAAACCCTGTCTCTACTAAAAAAAAAAATTAGCCCGGTGTGGTAGCGGGCACCTGTAATCCCAGCTACTTGGGAGGCTGAGGCAGGAGAATCACTTGAACCCAGGAGGTGGAGGTTGCAGTGAGCCAGGATTGCACCACTAAACTCCAGCCTGGGCAACAGAGCGAGACTCTGTCTCAAAACAAAACAAAACCCCGAAAAGATGCAAGAAGAAAGCATCCAACATCCATTTATCTTGGATACTCTGCAATTTTTCTCCCAGACTTTCCTATCTTCATGTATGTCATCTCAAATCATATACAACGTAATGACGTAAACCATGTTTATATCCTGTTGGAAAGTGATTTGATGTGTTTTGATTCTCTCTCTAAATGTCAGTTTTTCTTCACAGAGTCAAATTTCTCTGGAATCTTCCATTCCTAGTTCTCAAGGTCAGTTACCTGTCTGGGTCCAAGGTGACCAAGCCCAGGAGGAGGGCACTAAGAAAGCTGACCAGACAGCCCCTTGGAGGGCATGTTTGGGGGCATCAGTGACAAAGACACATGCCTAGGAATGGAACCCAACAAACTGCCTTGGTGCTGGTTAGGTTTTATTTTAACAGGATGTTTTCTCTGATTTTTCAAAATATCAGTTATATCAATATTAGAAGTGTAAACAGGTACAAAATATACAGTACATAGAAACAATTTTCTTAACTAGTCTATCGCCTAATAAAAGTATGCATGAGGGGGCTGAATGAATGGGCACTGCCAGGTCCCTCCGTCTGCAGGGGAAACAAGAGGACCAGTGGCTGCTTCAACAAAACAGGAATGGATATTTGTGTGGTAGGAACAGCACTGTGGTCGAATCAAGAAATCTGGGCCCACCTTTATGATGTTAGATGCTGGAATGAACAAGCCACTTGGCCCCCAAACCCAGCCTCGCAAGCTGTGCCCTCTGAGAGTGCACACATTAAGGAGGCTGGGGCACAGGGGAGGCGGCTGCTACAAGCAGAAGTTCCTTTGAGGCCTGGTGACTGGACTCTTGTCGGTGTGGGACAAATATTTTAAGAGGGAAAACCTGGAAATCTCTGCTCCCCCACAATGATGTTCCAGTAGACTGAGGCATCTCACCTGTTGCTCTTCCCCACTCATGGCACGCCACGTGTACCCACAGTGAGAGGCTGAGGTGTGTCCCCTCTGAGCAGTTTGCACCTCTAAAAAGAAATCCCTGTCCTGCTGCTTCCCAAGGTCACAGTAATGATCAAATGAGATGCATTTTGAAAATAAGAAACTACCACACAAAGTGAACAGGAGACAGAAGCATCTCACGGAGTGGGAGGCAGCCCCAGGTTGGGGTGGGCGGCCAGGCTTTGCTCCCAGCTCTGCTGAGAGCTAGACGTTTGTGGTGCAGCTCCCCAGTTTCAGCTTCTCCATCTCTCCAGACCTAACGCTGGGATTTCAGACAACTTGTCCTTATGAGGCCAGGGAGTCACACACTAGGGGACACCACCAAGTGCCCTTGGGACGGGTACCACAGATGGCCCAAAATAGAGAAAAGTTGGGGCCAGCACTTTTGGGGGGCCTTTTCAGGAGAGGCAAGCTGGGAAATGCAACCGCTACTCCCGGAGGGATCCTTCCTGCTGCGCTGAGGTGTGCTCCAAGGGACCCAATGGCCCTCACTGCCCAGGGGCTTGGCGCGCTAGGCCCACTCAGCCCAACTGGGCAGAGCAGGGGCACACACAGGACCCCATCCCCAGGAGTCAGTGGGCCAGGGGTCCCCAACTGGTCAACCTTCCAACACACTATCAGACTCAGTGAGATAGTGACAGAAATGCACGCCCTGAAAACCAAAAGTATCTACAAAATTTAAATGGCCCTATTACTATTTTCCAGCTTTTTCCTCAAGAATTAAAAAAAAACAAAAAACAAAAAACAAAACAGGTTTGCAATTAAATTACTTAAAATTCTACGGCGCTCCCATTTCACAGAGAATTCTACTTGGTTTAGAGGTGGCAGCTGTCCTGGTGGATAGTTTCTCCTTCTCCAGTGATCATCAGTTCAGCAACTTGGACATTTGGTTCTCCCCGTCCCGCGTCTGCCTGAAGCTTCCACGCCGCCCTGCTGCCTGCACACGGGGCTTTTTACACGTGCGGCCGGCAGGGTCTATGGGGCTGGAGGCGCTCACATGTCCCCGCCATCGGTGGGTCCCAGGACGCTGAGGCCACAAGTCCAGTCGGTCACAAGGTCTGTGGAGGCCAAAGGTCCTTTGGAGGCGGGGCTCTTGAAGGGATCAGGAGGTGCGGGCGGCGTCGGGAGTGGCTGGCCTCGGGCCGGGGTCTTGGCGCCCGCTGCATGGTTGCGCTGGTGCTTGCGGAGGTGGTCCTTGCGGATGAAGCTTTTGCCGCAGACGGTGCAGGTGAAGGGCCGCACGCCCGTGTGCGTTCGGTAGTGGTCGATGAGCTTGGAGCGTTCGGTGAAGCGCTTCTCACACTCGGTGCAGGGGAAGGGCCGCTCGCCCGTGTGCAGCATGCGATGGCGGATGAGGTGCGCGGGGCGCGTGAAGCAACGGCCGCACTCCCCACACCGAAGGGCGCTGCCATCCCGTGCGCTGCCCCCACCGCTGCCGCCACCGCCGCCGCCGCTGCCGCTGCCGCTGCCGCCACCGCCTGTGCCCGGGCCCGACCCGTCGGGCGCCCCACAGCTGCGCTGGTGCGCGCTCAGGCTGACTTGCAGCTGGAAGCTCTTCCCACACGTGGCGCAGGTGAAAGGCCGGCCCCCGGGGGGCGCCGCGGGGTGCTTCTTCAGCCCTGGCTTGTGGCCAAAGCCTTTGGTCCGGCCAGGGTATTTACAGGGTTCGTTGAAGGGCCTTGGGGCCTGGCTGGGGTCCAAGATGGCCTCTCCGTTGTCCGGGGAGGAGTAAGGAAGCCCCTCGGGCCCCGTCCTCGGGTTCAGGCCCACTGGCGGTTTACACCGGAAATTCCAGCCCCACCGGACCCCTCCGAAGAGCCAGTCCCCAGGAGGGGTCTCCTCCTGGGCCACAGCAGGACTGAGCTCACCCATGTCCCTCTCAGGCCGGGCGGGCTCTCGCAGCCCCAGCACAGGGTCCTGGCTGGGGAAGGAGCTGCCCTGGCTTTCCCAGGCTCCTTCCTGGGCAGGACTAGGGAAAAACCGTGTGGCTTGGCCTGGTCCAAACAGGGTCCCGTGAGCCTCTAGGTCAGTAGGATGTACGGGTGTGGCCACCACCTCCTCTTCCTGGACTTCTGTTTTTATTACAATTTTTACATCTGCTGAGAAAGACAGAAAGACAGATACTGACCTGTCCCTTAACTGCTGAGCGAGCCACAATCTGCCACCATCACCTGCTCAGCAGCTGTGTGGCCAGACAAACTCCACCCAGGCCCTCGTGGCTGAGCCCAGAGGGCAGCTCAGCAGAGCAGCCTGGTGGCTGTGAGGCTGCCTCCCCCTCGAGGACACCAGTGTTCTGGCACCTTCACCACAGGACAAGCCACCATATCTGCTCCCCAGGCTCCATTTTTCAGTTTGGCTGTTAAGGCTAAGCATGAACTGATCCTCAGAAAGGAACTGGAACTGCTGCAGGCACTGTGCCCCACCGCAGTGCAGGGAATGGGGGTTCAGACAGCTCGGCCACACACCAGCTGTGGGCTGCAGGCAGTTTCTAACCCACAGCTCATCTGTGAATGCCCACTTCACAGGTGTGAGGATTGAACCAGACAACATGTCTGAAAGCACCTTAGTGAGCTATTTGACATGCAGCAGCATTCAATAAATGGACCCACTAGCTAATGATAAAAATATTAGTGAATAAGAATGTGTTTGGCCAGGCGCAGTGGCTCACGCCTATAATCCCAGCACTTTGGGAGGCCAAGGCGGGGGGATCATGAGGTCAGGAGATTGAGACCATCCTGGCTAACATGGTGAAACGCCGTCTCTACTAAAAATACGAAAAATTAGCTGGGCGTGGTGGCGGGCACCTGTAGTCCCAGCTACTCAGGAGGCTGAGCAGGAGAATGGCGTGAACCCAGAAGGCAGAGCTTGCAGTGAGCAGAGATCGCCCCACTGCACTCCAAGCCTGGGGGACAGAGTGAGACTCCGCCTCAAAAAAAAAAAAAAAAAAGAATGTGTTTGATTTTATATAAGCGTACTTCAACTTCACATTCTGAGGTTTCACATCAGGGATCCTGGCTATCAGCACGTTTTTTGGGTGCTAAAATATGACGTTATTATAGTAACAGGTGACGGGTCTTCAACACAGAAGTAAACAGAAAGCGAACAGATAAATTTGGTGGTGGTTCTTCTGAAATCGGCCTTCAGACACCTGTCTTTGGTAGTACCAATATCTAAGAAGTGGTTTCAGTTCAATTTTGTTTTCTTCCATGCCAGAGAGAAGCCACAGTTTCCTAAGCTGGGGAGGAGGTATATCCTTCAAGAGATCGGCTTATTAGAATAGACCACTTAACACCATATGAAAAAGCAACAGACTGAAACATGGATGTCCTCAAGAAGGGCTGCTGACACCTATGATTTGGCAAGGAGATAAATAACAGAATGTGCAAAGGGTCGTAAGAGTGCAGACACCCTAATGTCTGTTGGCTGGAAGGTCAGAGCAGTTCACCAGTGAAAATGGGACGCCTGGACCGAGGTACTCCCCACAAGCAAGCATGGCCCTTCCCTTCCTCCTCTTGCCACCCGTACCTTCCGTGGAGGCTGCTGTGTTGAGCTTCAGGGTCCCATCCGAGCATGCTGAAGAGGGATGGTGGGGAGGGAGATCCGCTTGCCAGGAGGTGGGCGGGATGGTGGTGGAAAAGTTGGAATGGACACCTGCGGTAACGGGAGAGCAGAGCCGGTGGGTTAGGGGACGGATGGGGAGGACAGAAGACTGTTGGGGAGGAGAGCAGGCTAAACGCTGAGGTCCCCCCACTGGGGGCTTTTCTGAGTGAGCATGAGGACCCAACCTCTCTGAACCCAGTGTCTTTTGTCCCCCCTTCTGAGGCACTGGGAAGCTCAGACATCATCGGTATGTTTCCCACGGGCCCCTCTCGAATAGAGGCAGCCAGTGACTTCAATGCCCAATGCTGGGGCAAGAGGAGTGGCCTCACAGTGATATAGGGGCCACTGGAGCAGGGCCAGAGAGACACTCAGGGACAGCATCAGCCACCCGAGAGAGGCTCGAGACAAGTCCTTTAGTACAGTCCTACCTCGAGACGGGAAAATTTCTAAAGTTGTCAGGCCGGAAGTGTTGAGGGCCCACAGCTCCCCCATGCTGCCACGAGCCCTCCCCTATCCCTCCCGTGATCCCTGCAACTTGTTCCTTATGTCCCCGTCTCAGCCACTTACCAGAGGTGGCATCTGTGGAGATGTCTCCTGCTCCGGAATCCAGCTGGCTGAGGCCCCAGGGCTCCTCCCCGATATCTGGCTGCCCGGCTGCCCACGCCTCCACGCCCAGGGCCTGCTGCTCCTGGAGCTGGAGCTCACCCTCCTGCTTGATCTGCATCAAGAGGTCTGGGGCGGGAACTGGGGGCCCCGAGCCTAGGAAAGGGAGTGAGTGTGAGGATACAGCATCACGGCCCCTCAGCCCTGGGGCATACACGCATCCAGCCGGAGAGATAGACACAGGGGCCTTACAAGGGTCCAACAGCAAAAGAGCCTGGTGGGAAGGGAGGCAGCAGCAAACAGGATGGGAGCCTAGGGCAGAGCCTGAGGTCACATGGTATTGGGAATGTGGGTAGGGTAGGAAAGGCTGAGGCGGGGGAGGGGAAGACTACACAAGCACATTCTCAGGGCTAGGCTGCTGGTCCAGGGGGAGACTGAGTTGCCCTGGGGATGGCCTGCCCTCACTTGAAACACAAGAAATGCTGAACAAAAGTGAACCCCAAGTCCCCCCAAAACCTTCCCTCCCTCATATATTTAAGTGAGTACAAAAGAAAAGATCCCAGAGGCAAGAATGAGAGAGAACACACAGAGTCAATCAAGAGTTACAGTGGAAGGCAAGTGACCTAGAGAGTTGTTGGAGTAGGATACAGGCCTTAGGGGCTGGGCTTTCATGTCCATGTGAGGTTGGGAGTGTGGCCAAGCCGCCTGCCTGAAGCCAGGAGTCATAGGCTCTGGCCTGTCTGTGAGATGGGGACTAGGAAAACTCTGTCTGCCTGCGGGAGCCACCAGGAAGCAGCCTACTTGTCCAGGGCTATGTGTGGGAAAGAAACCCATAAAAACTTGGAATCCCATGTCCACACAGAATTCACACTACCCACACGGGCAGACACCATAAACTGAGAAATTCACAGAAAAATTGGCTGAGAGCCATGGCAACTCAGGAGGCCCCAGCATGGGCAAATGCAGATCTGCCTCAGAGGGGCACCCACACAATGCAGTCCACAGGGGGCTCCTAAGGGAAAACTAAAACCAGAAGAAAAACTAAAACTTACAAAACAGAAGAGGTGCCAAATGGCCATGAGAGTCATGGCAGAGTTCACTCCCAAGAACTACAGAAAAAAAGGAGAGGCTGAATGATACAGTAACCTAAGTATGTCTAAGATCATCAAAGAGATAAAGAACAGAATCTTTAAGGCAAGAACAGCAAATTATTTTGAAAAAGGTAGATTTGAAAAAGAACTCAACATTCTAGAAATGACAGAGGCAGCTGTGGAAATGAAAAACTCAAATGGATGGCTCTGGTTCAACAACAACAGACTGAACACAGCTAGAGAGAATATTAGTGACTTGGGAGAGAGATCCAGGGAAATAACCCAGAGTACAATACTGAGAGATAAAGAATGAAAAATATGAAAAAGTTAAGAGACATGGAGGACAGAATGAGAAATTCCAACACATGCTGGTAGAAATCCCAGAAGAAGAGAATGGAGAAATGAGTAATGGCAATAGGTAAAGAAATAATGGTTGAGAATTTTCCAAAACTGAACGCATTGTAAGTCCACAGTTTGAAGGAACAGACCAGTTCCCAAGTAGGTAATAAAACAAACAAACAAACCTAGACAACATTCATGTGAAATGGAACCACAGCAAAGACAAAGAGAAAAATCTTAAAAGGTACCCTAGAGAAAATAATGACATTTAGACTACAGGAGATTTTCTTCAGCAACTAGGATATCAGAAGATAATGGAATATCTTCAAATGTTGAGAGAAAACATCTGTCAACTCATTTTATGAGGCTAAGACAATTTTTATTGCACAAACTAGAGGGGTAGTATATGAACAAATTTAAAAAATAATCTCATATATGAACAGATATGCAAAGATTCTAAATGAAAGAATTACAAATCAAACTCAGCAATATATTTTCAAAAAAAAAAAGACATATTATGAACACACTGGGTTTATTCTGAGAGCTCAAGGATAACACTAGAAAATATAATATTATAATGAACAAAGTTAAGATTAATAGCAAAAACAATATAATCATCTCAACAGATGTAAAAACAGCATTTAGCTCTTCTATTTCTGACATATGGCTGGCTAGATGTGCAGAGAAACAGAAATTCCTCCCAATGTGGAATATCTAAAATTGCTGAGTAGGCTGGGTACAGTGGCTCATGTCTGTAATCTCAGCAGTCTGGGAGGCTGAGGTGGGAGGAGCTCTTGAGCCCAGGAGTTTGAGGCTGCAGTGAGCCATGTTTGTGCCACTACACTTCAGGCTGGGTGACAAGGTGAGACCCTGTCTCAAATAAACAAACAAAAAAAGCCAGCCTAGGCAACACAGAAGACCCTGTCTCCACAGAGGGGAAAAAAAAAAGTTTTTAAAAAAAGTTAGCCAGGCATGGTGGCATCCCCTGTGGTCCCAGCTACTCAGGAGGCCCATTGTGGCCCAAAAACTTCCAGGTCAAGACTGTAGCTTGAAGTGGTCCTAAGTCTGCATTGGCATCAGATGACCAGCTGAGGAACACACACACATTCTCAGGAGGAAAGCATTTTAAACATAGCTTTCAAATAATCAATGAGCTCACAATCACCATCTCAAGAAAATCAGCACCACAAACTCAGCAGAAATCATGAACTGGAGAATATGACCAATGACTTTGGATATTAAAATTATCATATAAGGAATATAAAGTTCAATTATTTACAGAAATAAAAAGAGGGAATGAAAGTATGGGGAAATAAGACTATCAAAACTGACCAAATTTTGAAAAAGAATCAAATGTAATATTCTTTAGAATGGTGAGAAAAAATAACTGTTGTTTTTTGTTTGTTTGTTTGTTGAGATGGAGTCTCGCTCTGTTGCCCAGGCTGGAGTGCAGTGGCACGATCTTGGCTCACTGCAACCTCTGCCTCCCGGGTTCAAGCAATTCTCCTGCCTCAGCCTCCCCAGTAGCACTGGGACTGCAGGTGCACACCTCCAGGCCCAGCTAATTGTTATGTATTTTAGTAGAGATGGAGTTTCACTGTGTTGCCCAGGCTGGTCTTGAACTCCTGAGCTCAGGCAATCTGCCAGCCTCGGCCTCCCCAAGTGCTAGGATTACAGGCGTGAGCTACCGCGCCTGGCTAATAACTGAAATTTTAAAATCCAATGTGTAGGTTAAACAACAGAATGGAAATGATTGAATGGTGAATAGCAAACTAACTAGAAGATAGAAGAAATTATTCCAACCTTAACATAGAGACTGAGCTAAAAATATAAAGAGGGGTTCGAAGTTATAAAGGATAATATGAAAAAGTTCCAGAATAAAAGGTTAGAGAGAAAGGGGGCAAGGCAAAATTCAAAGAGGGAAGATAACACATTTTCCCAAATTGGTGAAACATTTCAGTGATTAAAGCAGGATAAAAGAAAATAAATCCACATCTAGACACATTGTATTAAAACTGCAGATCACCCAAGACAGAGACCTAAAAGCAGGGAAAGAAAAAATGCAGATCATCCGCAAAGGAATCCTGATTAGACTGATGGCAGATTCTCAATAGCAACAACAAAAGCCAGAAAAAAGGGGCAAATTATCTTCAAAAGCTAAGAGAAAATAACACTCAAGCTAAAATTATGTCTTTCCACTACAGTTGTCCCTTGGTGTCAGTGGGGGATTGGTTCTAGGGCACCCCATGGATACCAAAATCCACAATACTCAAGTCCCTTATATAAATTGGTGTAGTATTTGCATATAACCCACACACATCCTCCTGTATACTTTAAATCACCTCTAGATTACTTATAATACCTAATATGATGTAAATGCTATGTAGATAGTTGCTACACTGTATTGTTCAGAGAATAATGACAAGAAAAAAGTCTGTATATGTTTAGTAGACACCTTTTTTCCTGAATATTTCAAATGTGCAGTTACCTGAATCCACAAATGTGGAACACATAAATACAGAGGACTCACTGTACAGGGATGAAATAAAGATATTTTCACACATATAAACACATATAAACTCATATACACACACAAACTGAGGGCTCATTACCATCAGATCCACAAAAAATAACTTCTAAAGGAAGAAAAAATTTCTAAAGATTCCTCTATAACAACAGAAATAGAATACATAACTGTCAAATTAATTTAAAATAACAATAGTTTGAAAAGGAAAAAACCTAAATGAATAATTCCCAAAGGAGGGGCAGGAAAAATACAGAAAAGGCAGAACTAAAGATTAACAGCACAATTTACGATGGTAAAAAGAATCCAAATAAACTAATAACCATAATCAATGTAAATGGTCTAGACCAGAGCTAAGAAGAAAAAAGAATGTGAACCACATATCTAATTTTAAGTACTCTGGTAGTCATGTTAAAAAAGTAAGAACAGGTGAAATAAATGTTAACAGTATATTTTATTTAGCCCAAGATATAAAAAATGTTACTTCAACATATAATCAATATAAAATGATTTATATTATTTTATACATGCATATTTTGTACTCACGGCTTGTTTTTGTACATGGTTTTTGAAATGCGGTATGTATTTTATCCTTACAGCACATTTCAAGTGCTCAGTAGCTACAGGTGGATAGTGGCTACTGTTTGGATATTTAAAAGGTAAAGGTAAAGATTTTCAGATTAAAACCAAACAAATCCCCCAGCTATCTGCTGTTTACAAGAGACATACCTAAACAGAAGGACGCAGAAAGCAATGTAAAAGAATGAAAGATGTACTAAGCCAGAACAATGTAAAGAAATTATGTAGCTATACCATATCACATGAAATAAACTTTGAAAGTAAAAATATTCATAGAAATAAAAAGAATTACTGCATAATAGTAAACTAACCAGGAAGATAAAGTAATTCTAAGGTTTTTTTTTTTGAGATGGAGCCTTGCTATGCTGCACTGGCTGGAGTGCAATGGTGCAATCTCGGCTCACTACAACCTCCACTTGCCAGGTTAAAGCAGTTCTCCTGCCTCAGCCTCCCGAGTAGCTGGGATTACAGATGTGTGCCACCACGCCTGGCTATTTTTTATATCTTTAGTAGAGACAGAGTTTTACCATGTTGGCCAGGCTGGCCTCAAACTCCTGACCTCAGGTGATCCACCCGTCTCAGCCTCCCAAAGTGTTAGGATTACAGGCGTGAGCCACCACACCCAGCCAATAACTCTTATTTTTTAAGCTTATCATATAGCTTCAAAATAATAAAGCAAAACTGATAAAACTCTAGGGAGAAATGAACAAATCCATCTTTACAGTAAGGGATTTTGATATATCTCTCTGTAATTGATAAATCTAGCCAACTAAAGGTTATATAACATTTGAGCAACTCTACTAACAAACCTGATTAAAGGGACCTAAGCAGATTCCAAACACAGAGAAAACACAAGCTTTTTAAGCTACAGAGCGTTAAAGGAAAAATGAACACTTTCTAGGTCATAAAACAGACTTCAGCAAAATTTAAACGACTAGTATTTTACACACTGCATTTTCTAGCTACAACCCAATTAAGTTTGAAATCAATAACTCCCTATCAATTTTAGTATCAATAACATACTAAAATTTTAAAATATACCGCTTTCTAAATAATCTGAGTCTAAGAAAAAAATCACAATGAAAATTAGAAGGTATCTGGAACCCAATATTAATGAAAATATTATCTATCAAAATGTATGGGCTACAGCTACAATGGTACTTAGAGGAAATGTTATAGCCTTGTATGTTTATATTTAAAAAGATAACACAAGGGCTGGGCGCAGTGGCTCACACCTGTAATCCTAGCACTTTGGGAAGCTGAGGCGGATCACGAGGTCAGGAGATTGAGACCATCCTGGCCAACATGGTGAAACCCCATCCCTACTAAAAACACAAAATTAGCTGGGTGTGGTGGCATGTGCCTGTAGTCCCAGCTACTCGGGAGGCTGAGGCAGGAGAATGGCTTGAACCCGGGAAGTGGAGATTGCAGTAAGCCAAGATCGCGCCACTGTACTCCAGCCTGGCGACAGAGCGAGACTCCGTGTAAAAAAATAAAAAAAAAACCAAAAACACAGGTCAAAAATTAATGGGTTAAGCGTCAATGCAAGACATTAGAAAATAAATAACATTTAAGAACCTTTTCAAAAGTAGAAGGAAATAATACATATAACAGTATCATAAATTAATAAAAGAGAAGACAAAGATAGAATATAGTTAGTCAAAGTTGGTTATTTGAAGAGACTATTAAACCAATTCACCTCTAGCACGGTTATCAAGAGAATGGGAGAGACAGCACCAATAACCAATTGGAAGAATGAAAAAGGGAACATAATGATAAATGCAGCAGAGATTTAAAAGATATAGAGGATATTATGAATGTTATTCCAAGTAATTTGAAAACTCTGGGGAAATGGACAAATTCCTAGGAAAATTTCAACCTGCCAAAACTAAAGAAGAAATAGAAAACCTGAATAGTCCTGTAACTAAAATAAATTACATCGGTAGTAAAAAATCTTCCCCACAAAGAAAACTTAAGGCTCAGGTGGCCCCACTGGTGTTTTCTACTAAATGTTGAAGGAATAGATAATTCCAACATTACGAAAACTCTCTGAAAATTAAAAACAGCATGAATACATCATAGCTCATATTTTTAATACCAAAACCAGACAAAAACAGTCTGAGAAAAGAAAATTACAAGCCCATCTCATCCATGAACAAAGATTCAAAAATCCTAAACAAAATAATTAGCATACAGCAATGTTCATAAAGGATCATGACAAAGTTAGGTTTATTCCAAGACTGCAAGGTTGGTTCAACATTAGAAAGTAACATAATTTACCTTACTAGCAGGTTAAGGAGAAAAAAATGTATAATCATCTCAATGGATACCAAAAGAAATTATATAAAATTCAAGTCATTACTGTTAGAAACACCTAGCCAAACACAGACATAGGAAACTTCTTTAGCCAGATAAAGGATATTTGTAAACAAAATCTTTAGCAAGTATTATACTCAATGTGAAAAGTTAAAAAGTGTTCTCTTTAAAATCATGAACCAATAGGACACCTGTTATCATCATTTCTATTTAAGGATTTTCTGGGAGTTCTCAGTCAACACAATAAAACAAGAAAAAAACCCATATATATTTAAAAAGAAAAAAATTATTACTCATAGATATGATTAACTTTTCAGAAAAACTGAGAATGATTAGACAATTAATAGAAAGGTTATTAGCATTAATGAAAATTTTAGGGTTCCTAGATCGTTATCAATAAATGAAAGACAACTACATTTTTATATATTAATACTGTGAGGTTTTTGAGAAAGCCTATCAGTTACAATTTTTCTTCCTTATCAAGGGTCTTAACAAACACAGAAAACAAAACAGGAAGACAGGTGAGGCTAATCTATTTTTATTACTGATAATTCAGGGCATAATTCTGCATAAAGGGCAGGGACATTGGAATGCGCTCTTGTGATAGGAGATAAAGCATTTGAAGAGGGGTATTCTCTGCCCTCAAGTCCCCAACAGCAACAAACAGAAAATGCAAGTTAAAAAAAGACACCACTGACAAAAGTGGTTTAAGAAAAAAAAAAAAAAGAACCTAGGAATAGATCTAACAAAATATGTCCAAGACCTTAATATAAAACTTCATTGCGACATTATAGACAAACCAAATGGAGTGACTTAGGACATTCACAGATAACATGACTGAATATAGTAAAAGTGTCAATTCTCTCCAAAATGTTAATAGATGGAATGCAATTGCAACCATAACCCCAACTGGAATTTTTCATGGAACTTGATAAGGCAGTTTGAGGGGCTATCTGAAAGAGCAAAGGAAAAGAAGAACCAAAGTGCAGTGAAAAAGAAGCAGGGTCTCCACCTCATAGCACCACAAAAGTCCATTTCTGAAGGATGAAGAACTTGAACATGAAAGACGAACTCTGAAAACCTTTAGTAGGAAATATGAGAAGGTGCACTGGTGTACTACAACATTGAAGAACGTAAACATTTCTTAATTGCTTAAGACACAAAAAGGACAAACCATAAAGGAAAGACTAGTAAATCCAAGTACATTAAAATGAAAACCATCTGTTCTTTAAAATATACCACAAATGGAGAAGATAACTGCAACACACATAGTTGACAAAAAGGTTAATATTTAGAATACGTAAAGAACACTAACAGGCCAGGCACAGTGGTTCATGCCTGTAATCCCAGCACTTTGGGAGGCCAAGGCAGCAGATCACTTGAGGTCAGGAGTTTGAGACCAGTCTGGCCAACATGGTGAAACACTGTCTCTACTAAAAATACAAAAATTAGCTGGGCGTGGTGGTGCACACCTGTAGTCCCAGCTACTTGGGAGGCTGAGTTAGGAGAATTACTTGAACCCAGGAGGCAGAGGTTGCAGTGAGCCAAGATTGCACCACTGCACTCTACCCTGAGCAACAGAGCAGGACTCTGTCAACAAAAAACAACTTAAAAAAATGCAAAGACGACATAAACACGCATTTCACAGACGAGGAAGGACAAACGGCTCACCAGTAGAGGATGTAATGCTCAATCTTATTAATTAGGAAAATCCAAGTTTTAAACCATAAATTTTAAACCATTTCACTCCCACCAAACAGGCAGAAATAAAAACAGCATTTCCCAGGGTGGTGAGGATGAGGTGTGATTGGAACCCCCAGGCCCTCCTGGGAATACCAGTTGGTATCCCCACTTGACATCACCTGGAAAAATTGGAATACATGTCTCTTCTTTCCTATGACCCAGCAGTTCCGCTCCTGGATCTACACCTAGAGAAGCTTTTACATATGCATAAGAATGTTCACACCAGCAAAAAAAAAGAAAAGAAGAGAGACAACACAAGCACCCACCAACAGTAGAAGGAATAAATACATTGTATTATGGTCACAAAATACAAAACTGTAAAGTGGTGAAAATCATGAAAATGAATGAGCTACAGCTATACTACATTAACATGGATGGCTCTCAAAAACATAACGGCAAATGAGAAAAGCAGGTTAAGGAAGAACATATGTGGTATGATTCCATTTACAAAAAGTTCCAAAGCAGATAAAACTAAATGTGTTACTTAGGATACATACTGAGGGAATAAAAATGTAAAGAAAGGCAAGGGACTCTATTTCTGAATTTTCAGTTTATGTATACTATAAGAGGAAGGAAGGGGTGTGATCAGGGGAGGACGGGGGTCCAGGAGGTTCAAGCTGTGGTCTCTCTCATGCTGGGTGTTGGGAATATGGGGTTTACTACTAATCTCTAAATGTCACACGAATTTTGTTCTGTATGTATTTTGTTATGTATAATACACAGTAACAATGTTGTAAAACAGGGGTCCCCATGCCCTGGGGAACCTAGACTGCACAGCAGGGGGTGGGTGGAAGCAAGTGAAGCTTCATCTGTAATTACAGCCACTCCCTGTCGCTGGCATTATTGACTGAGCTACGCCTCCTGCCAGATCAGTGGTGGCATTAGAGTCTCACAGCAGCGCGAACCCTATTGTGAACTGTGCATGCGAGGGGTCTGGGTCACACTCCCTTCTTATGAGATAGAACAGTTTCATCCCCAAACCATCCTCCCGGTCCCCCATTGGTGGAAAAATTGTCTTCCATGAAACTGGTCCCTGGTGCCAAAAAGGTTCCGGACTGCTATTTTAAAAGAAACAAAACACAATATTTTTAAAAAGGAGAAAAACAGCATTTGATACAATATAACACTTGTTCACAATAAAAACTTTTGGGTAGCATGGTTAGAAGGAAATGTCTTTAACAGTATTTTCAAAAGCCAAAGGCAAAAATCATACTTAAGGCTGAAACTCTAGAAATATATCTTGTCCACAGGCAGGATGCCACTATCACTGCTGCTATTCAACGATGTCCTAGTCAAACTGCTAAATAAGAAAAATAAAGTCATAAAAAGTTAAAAAACAGACACAATCTTTGTGTGATTTGTAGAGGATATAATTATCTACATAAAAAATCCAAGAGAATATAAAGAAACAAACCATTAGACATGAGAGCAAGATTTTTTTTAATAAACAAAAGTCAACAGCATACCTATACACCTGAAATAACTAATACATCTAATAAACTGTAAAAATCCCATTTATAATGAAAAACAACTATCAGAAGAAAACTGTAAAATCTTATTCAAGCACATAGAAGCCTTCAATAAATGAGTGTTCCAATGAGTAGAAAGGCTAATGTTGTCATGAGAGCAATTCTCCAGAAATTAGACTGTAAAGTCAATGCAATTCCAATCAAATTTCCAACAGGATTTTCTTAGGAACTTGACATACAGATCCCAAAATTCATATAAAAGAACAAAGATCCAAGAATAGCCAAGACAATTTTTTGAAGAACAAGCAGAGAAGGATTAGTCTACTAGATATCAAGGCTTATTATGAAGCTAAAAGAGCAAGCTGTTGGTGCAGAGACTGACAAAGAGACCAGTGACACAGAAGCAAGCACCCAGAAACAGACTTGTGCACATGCAGAAACCAGCTCAGGACAGAATCGCATCACAAATCAGTGGAGAAAAGCTAACACATTCAGCAAACTTTGTTGGAAAATCAGACCATCGTTGTGGGAGAAAAAACCGAAACCCTCCCTTGCAAGCTACACAAATTTTAATTCGAGATAAATTAAAGACTTAAATTTGAAAAGCAAAACTTTAAAAAATTTATAAAAAAAATAGAGAAGAGTATCTTTCTGACCTTGAGTGAGGTAAGCAAGGATATCTCACTACAGAAAAAGCATAGATCATAAAGGAAAAGACTGACATGTTTGACTCTTTCAACAGTGAAAACTTCCATACAAGAACTACAATGTTAAAGACCTGCCACCGACACGGAGAAAATGTTTGTAATGCAAATAATAGACAAAGGATTTGTATCTAGAACACATACAAAGAAGCCCTGAATCAAGAAGAAAATGAAGAATATCTCAATAGAAAAACAGAAGACAACTCACTGGAGAAGCAGCCAAATAATCGTATGAAAAGGGCATGCAACTTCACTAACAGTAGGGAAAATACAAATTGAAACGAGAGGCCATCTCACCCCCATCAGGTCGGCAAAAATGTAATTATGGAAACTGGGCAGACGTTAGGAAGCAAGTTCTAGGAGCACCCGCTGGCACTGGGTACCCCTGGGGAGGGCCATACAGTAACGGAAGAGATGAAATCAAGCCTACGACGTGGTGAGGCCACCGCTGGGTCTACTCCCTGGAGCAGCATCCCCACAGGGCCACAAAAAAACAGGCGCAAGAACGCTCACTACAGTATTGCTTGTGAGAGTGAACAATCAGAAAAAGCTTAAGTGCCAATCAGTGGAAGAATGGAAAATAAATTACAATATAGTTGCTTCTGGAATATTAAGCATCTGTTAAAAGAAATGAACTTGATCTACATGTATCAACACGGATAGGTCTGAAATACAGAATAATGAGTGATAAATATAATGACATCTATGTAATTTTTCAGAACACAAAAAACCGTATTATATATTGTTTACAGCTACCAAAGTACACAGCAGACATTTTAAAATGTGGATAGAAAGAATAAACAGAAAATTCCTAGGGAGGCCTGGGAGACCTAAAAAGGGATTTAAATGCTATCAGAAATACATTATTTCACACACACACACACACACACGTTTTAAATTTTGAAACAGCATACATTCAGCAAATAGTTATTGAATTCCTACTCTGTACTAGGCAATACTCTAGGTTCCTAAAATGATTAAACAGGTAAAAATTTTTATACTTTTGAAATTGACATTCTAATGGAGGAGACCTGACATACGATGAATCTATAAATAGGAAACATATATATTATGTGACACTGTCTAACACGGAAGACCCAAAGCAGGAAAGTAGGCCTGGAGTCCTGGGTGGGGAGGGCCTGCAGTGCTGATGACACGAAAGGCCTGCAGGTGGGACCTGCCTGAGGAGGACTCCCAGTAGAGGGCACTGCGAAGGCCCTGGCACAGGGCGGAGGGAACAGCACCAGGGATGGTGCAGCTGCTTGGCTGCAGGTGCAGAACACCGATGGATTTCACTAAGTGGATACAATGAGCAAAACAGGGGCAAGAGTGCTGAGGGTGTGTGTAAGGGGGGACCACAATGGTGGGCATGGAGGGAAATGAGGATGAGTCAGGGCAGTGAAAAGGCAGCAGGGTCGATGGCTTGCAGGTCTTGAAGGACTGGAAAACTGCTGGAATCAGGACACCAGACGGAATTGAAGGGACGGTAGGAGGCGGCCAGGGAGTGGTGTGCTGGAGATGGAGATGGTGGGTATGGTAAAGTCACTGTCGTCACAGTCACGGATGGCTGTGGGATGGGTGGGGGGGCATAGGACAATCAACAAGGAGGCTGCCATGGCCACGACTGAGGGCAGGAAGAGTGATGAGAAGAGAGGGAAGGTCTGCAGAAGTAGCAAAAAGACAAGGCCTGAGACCCAAAGGCAGGGTCTCTAGAGAGGGATTGAGGCTGGCAGAGGCACAATCTGAGGGGTGAGGACCCTGTCCCCAGTGGGCCTGGGCTCAAGACGGAGGCAGGGAAGAGGATGACAAGCACTCAAGAGGGCTGCAGGCCCATGGAGCTCAGTCCGAGCAGGGAACACTCAGGACCTGGCGGGTCTGCTGAGCCGAGTCCCACAAGGCTCAGTGGAGGGATGTGCAGGAGGTGAGGAGAAGGGAAGGTGAGGTCTCACAAGGGGATGGGTCAGGCCAAATGCGGCAAGGGATGAGCTGGGAGTCCTGCCTTCTCAGACAAAGGGGACAGGGATA
This sequence comes from Gorilla gorilla gorilla, assembly GCF_029281585.2. Taxonomy (NCBI): domain Eukaryota; kingdom Metazoa; phylum Chordata; class Mammalia; order Primates; family Hominidae; genus Gorilla; species Gorilla gorilla. The sequence goes on from NC_073230.2 coordinate 158,456,945, forward strand.
AACGCCACACAGATCCCTGCCAACAGGCTCAGGATGGACAGTGGAGTTTGTGTCTACTCATCTTGTCTACTGGTGGGTAGAGGCCACGGATGCTGCTGAACATCATACGGTGCAGCTAGAGAGTGTTACAGGGTCTTACCAGCAACCAGCGTATTTCCAGCCCCTCTTTACTCATTGAATGATGCTGTGGAAGTGAGGGAAGCCTCCACACATGGTGTAAATACAACGAAACCCACCCACCCAGAACCTCCCACCCAGGCTAGGAAGCTGGGGACGCGCACGGGTTGTAACCCTCTTTTCCAGCCCAATAGTATCTGTTCTCAGCCATCTTTCTGTCCTCTAGTGTTCAGCACTGTCCTTGACACCTAGATTCTTAAAAATGCATCTGTAGAGCTAAACTGTCAATGTCCCGATGACGACTGGCAAAGCGGCCAGCCCGGAACATGCTTCTGCCCTTAGGGAAGTGCAAACCTGACTGAGATGAGATGACGAACATGGGGGATGCATTTAATTTCACACAAGTGGCGCACAGGAGGGCCTCTGCGGAACACCACCTTTCTCAGTGTCAGACGAAAGGGAAAACCAAGGCAGGTGGGACGGTCAAGGGCGGGTCTTCTGGAGGAATCAGGGGTCGAGCCTTGCAGAGATGTGGTCTCCCTAGTCAAATGACCCAGCAGGTCTTCACTTTAGGAATTTGGTTTTTCTCCTGTGTCCACCTGTCCTTCCCTTAACTTTCAAAGGTGCTGACTGGCTCCAGGGAAATCTGAGATGCTGTTATCTGGTAACAAGATTCACCTTAAATAAATGTGTGCTTCTAATAATACCAAACCATAAGGCTGACCAATGTAGACCAAAGTAGCTCTACAACTGCTACTGGTTTAAATTAAGATTGGTTCTTGGAGGCAAGGCTGACTCTTTGCAAAGCTTTGGATTAATTTTGTTGTCAATCTACAGCTGACCTTGAACAACATGGGTTTGAACTATGCAGGCCCACTTATAAATGGATTTTCTTCTGCTTCTGTCACCCCTGAGACAGGTAGACCAACCCCTCCTCTTTCTCCTCAGCCTGCTCAATCTGAAGAAGAAAATGAGGAGGATGACCTTTATGATGCTCCACTTCCACTTAATGAGTAATAAATATATTTTCTCTTCCTTATGATTTTCCTAGTAACATTTTCTTTTCCCTAACTTATTGTAAGTATCACTATGTAACACACAGAACATACAAAATATGTGTTATTGACTGTTCATAGTATCAATAAGGCTTCTGGTTAATAGGAGACTACTAGCAGTTAACTTTTTAGAGAGTCAAAAGTTATACATAGATTTTTGGCTGCGTGGGACTGGGGGCTGGTGCCCCTGGCCCCTGCGTTAAGGGTCAACTATGCTCCTGCCTTCCCTCTCAGTGTCCTCCTCTCCCTCCCCTCAACCTGTGCCCTGCCTTTGTCTCTTCCTAAAAGATTAGGTTTGCCACCTGTTTCCCCGATAGAAAGTGTTCATTTCTGGAGCATTAGCTGACTAAGTTAGAGATTAAAACTCAACTATAAAAAACTCAAGACATAAAACCTGTAAGTTTCATGTTTCTCCTCGACTCTCTCTGGAAAGATCACATCCTTCCTGGCCTTTCCGTCTCTGTTTCCCGCACAATACCCGATGCCTCCCTGGCCTTCTCCCAGCCCTTACCTGGACTGGGGTCCACAGGAACATCTGGAATCTTGGGGCCAGGGCGGCGCCAGTTGCAGGGCTCCTTCCCTTGTTCAATCTGGGAGAGGACCTCGGGCTTGGAGATGGCGTAGTCTGAGGAAAGACAGAAGGTTAGTTTTTGCCATGTTCCAGTCAAAGCTGGGGACAGTCATCCCGGAAAACCAACAATGGTCTAGAAACGAAATCTCTTGATTGTCACAAAGCAGTAGCTCTCAACCACAGGCAATTTTGCTCCCCGGGGACATTTGGCAAAGTCTGGAGACAATTCTGGTTGTCATGCCCAGGGCTGGGGGAGAGGTGACTGGCATCTGGAGATGCCCTGAGAGGCCAGGGCTGCTGCTCAACATACTACGATGCAGAGGATGCCCCCGACACACAGAATCACCTGGTCCCAAATGTCCACAGTGCCGGGGTGAACAAACTGCCACAGAACGTGCACGTTAAACAGCAGTGCACTTGTGCTGATGAAACAACCTCACGTCTGCACCTGCTCCTGCCCTCTCTAACAGGTCTCACTGCCCTCGGCTCCGGGGTCACACAGAGACCATTAGGAAGAGGAAACCAGCCCAGGAAGAAACAGAGTCCAGGCCCTTCCTGGGCAGGATTAAACAAGGAGAAGAGCAGTAGCCCCAGGGGCTGAGGGAAGCAAAGTTTTGAGGCATGAAGAAAATGTCTGCTGCAAGCAGCACCGTCTGCCCATGTTCTCCACTGACCTCGAGGCACGTTGCCGTAAGGGCCACGCATGTTTGTAGGAGAAGGCTGAAGGAAAGAGTCTTTCTCAAATGTGAGTCAATTACATACTGGATCTGAGAGCAGATGGGGCCTTCCCCGCTCCAAGTCAGCAAGAACAGAAAGGTCCACATCCCGGGCCTGCGTAGGAGAGAAGCCACCACCGTTCCCAGACTGGCATTCTGGGAAACTCAACACAGGGAGAAGGGAGCTTTTAACTCCATCACCCAGGGCTCATCCTTCACAACTTGCAAGGTCAACAATGTTTCTGGTGATTTATATAACACTGACATGAAAACAACTATGTGGAGGGAGAACTCTGAGGACTTGCAAAATCCCATTTAACAGAGAAATGAGTGTCAGGCCTTACCCAGGGAGACCAGCGTCTCGTAGTTGCCCCTCATCACGTGCTTGTAGAGCTCCTTCTGCCAGTCCTCCAGCTTGCCCCACTCCTGCTCGGAGAAATACACGGCCACATCATCAAAGGTCACGGGCACCTGGAACCACAAGTGTCACACTCGCTCACCCACACGCTCACGGGTTTGGCCGCTTGGGCTCCCACACCCCAAGGCGTCCCAGGGCTACCTTAGGGGACTCCCCCTTGCTGCCCGGGGGCAGCCGCAGGATCCAGAAGTTCCTGTTGCGCAGCAGGTTCTCCACGTTCTCCAGCCGCCTCTGCAGCAGCCCGTACTCTTGCAGCAGGGTCCCCAGCACGGCCCACTTGCCCTCCAGCTGGTTCCCGAACTCCACGGCTGTCTTCTCGCAATCAGCCAGCTTCTTCTCGGCCATCCCGGTTCGACCTTCTAGGGAAAGCAGGCGAGCAGCCTGCGATTCAATCTTCCTCTCCATGGCCTGAATCGTGGCTGCCATTGTCCACGGAGAAATCTTTCAGAAACAAAAGAGAAACTGGCATCACTCATTCCATCCACTGTCTTCATTGAGCCCCTCTCTCCCTAGGCACGGGGGAGTTGGGCTGGGAGTCCATATGTGTGGACAAGTGGGGCTATCCTGCACCACATGCCAGATCTCAGGTTGGCAATCACCTGCTTGGGTATGTTAGGTCTATGTCTGGGTGGGTGCCTTTACTCCAGGCCTCTGCAGCACAATGCAGACCCTTATCACGGTGCTTATCACCCTACACAATAATTTCCTACCCACACCTACACTGTGGGCTCCCTGAACATGGTATTGCATCTTTTCATACCACTGTCCTTGACACATGGCAGGTACCCAGTGCAATTTTGCTACGTAAACAGTGACTTAGCATTGCTGGGCATTTTAGTGGAGAAATGGTAAACTGCAGATTTACTAGAGCCCAGCCTGCACCTCCCCTCATGATTACACAGGAACTGTCTACTGATGATGACCCAGCAAAAAAAACAGCTGGTTCACTGAAACGGCACAAACAAGAGTATTGCTCAATTTCTTTTTTCTTTTTTTTTTTTTTAAAGCATCTCATGTCCCCTTTTAACAAACATAAAAATCTAATGGCCAGTTCCTCTTCCCCCAGGACAGTCTCATTTTGTCACCTTCCCATCTGCCCCTCCCCCACAAGCTAAAATCCCCATGACTGCAAATCTCCATCAGTCCAGAGTTAGGCTTTTTGACACTGCCTGAGCCCTACAAGATTCTTTCTCTTTCCCAATTCCCACCCCCTCAAGGTAAAAATGACGGCCTCCGACATTTTTGTAGCTGTACCAGGAGCAGTGACATACCCTGCAGTCTGGTGAGGAAAGTACATATATGCCACAGTTAGACTTGTATATGGGCAGCAACCATCTTAATTAGAGACGGGGGCCTTCCCTGTCATTGTAAATGTTCACATGGCGTATCAGTGACCGGCAGCTGGGACAAGGAAGAATGGGCACATTTTGCGGTGGGCAGGGAGCTGGACTGTTTGAGCCACCCACATCTGAATGTGGGACCTACAGGGCACAGAGGAGCTCCTGGTATCGGGACCTGAGGATCAACGCCTCCTTACAACATTCTGCAAAATAATTCCTCAACAAAAGGTTGGTGATTATTTCCAAAATGAAGAAGTAGCTACTAGAAACCAGTGTGGATTCACTTAGAGAAAGTCACTGAGAACTAGAATGCGGATGGACAGCTCAAAAAATAGAGACAAAAGGAGAGTTTGAGCAGAGGGAGAAACAAACTTGTCTAGGACAGTGCTTAAGATACTGTCTATTTGGAAGGAAGCAGGACCCAAAGAAGGTAGGACTCTAAGGGGTCTTCAAGGCTGGGAGGTTCTGGACAAGCTGAACTGTTTCTAGCGAAAACCCCAATGCGGGTGGGAGTCTTGCTCTCAAGAAGTAGGTGGTCCTACAGCACCTGGGTGGGCCAGCGTGGTTCTGGGTTTGAGTCCACCCTCCACCTAAGGCCACTGTTCCCTCACCTCTCCTTTCTCAGATCAATCCCTGCCACGTGATCCCAGACGCCAAGAGTTTACTCCAGAAGCTTCCTTTCAACTGGTCACCAGCTCCCCATCCACTGAAATCCTACCCATCCTCCACGTGCATTATTATGGGCTTTGTGTGGCATGAAAGGGACCTCTGCTAAACTACTTTATTAAGAAAATATTAGTCTTTTACTCATGGACAACAAGGTGCATGGTTTTCTTACAGTTCTGATGGGGCCAGGAAACCCTGTGTAAGGTCTTCACACTATGTGGTGGGAGGTGTCGACTGTGCGCTGCTCACTCCAGCCCAGCTTCTTACTGACAAGCGGCTGGAATATGTGGGGCTGTCCTTGGACTCCTGCCAGGGGAGCTGAAACTCTTTGCTTGAGAGGAGCTGATGGTAAGAGGAGCCGGATCCCTCACCCACTGCCCACCCGCAGGATGAAGTCCTGGCATGCAAACCCCTTCTTAGTCTCTCTCTGCAGACTCCTTCCCCACTGCCTCCAAACCAAAACCATCTTCTCCAGGCTCATGGACTCCTTTCTGTGCCTGCACACGCCCTGCACTGTCCCGTCTCTCTGCGCCTTTGCCCAGGCACTCCTCCCTCCCTGAAAGCACCACCGGTCTAGCTGGGCCTGAAATCCTAGCCTTCCCTAAAAGCCCGGCTCAAATCACAGAGGCGCAGAGCATCAGGCCAGGAGGGGTGGACAGCGGTACCAAGAGGCCCCCTGACACTCCTTCCCCCGGAGCCCACCGCAAACTTCCACCTGGGCGCCAGCACTCACCCCTTTCTGTTTTGCACGATTATTGCCCGCGTACCTGTCTGCCTGGTCCTTGAACACACAGCCACTGTGTGTCTTTTCACACTTTCCAGCTGGGTAAGCCTGGGCAAGTTAAGTTCTCTAGGCCCCGGGTTTTTCTTTTGTATGACAGAGATTAACACCAGTACCCATCCCACAGGCTTGCTGTGAAGACAGACTAACGCCTCAACAGGGCTTGTTGAAGTGCGTGGCTCTATATTCCCTTCCGCGCCGACCCCGGGAAGCTGGGCACGTAGTGGGTGTCGGTGTATGCGGATTCGAAGCCGGACACCTCCCAGGTGCCACCAGGCCGCTGCGGGGGAGATGGAGAGGGACCTACAGGCCGAGCGCCAGGCAGAGAAAGGAGCCGCGGGTTGGGGGGCACCCAGAAGGAGGGGACAGCGGCTGGGGCGGGGGCAGGAAGCCCCGGAGGGCCCAAAGAACTTGGCGTGGGGCGGCCCCGGCGCGGGGACAACCGTTCCGCCAGCGCTCGGCTTCGGCTCGGAGTGGGGGCCCGGCCGACGGGCGCAGTAGGCCCCGGCGGACCCCGCGCCCCATTCGCGGGAGCCCCAGGCCCGGTGGTCCGGCCCGGACCCCGGAACCCCTCCCCAGGGCCTGCGGCGCCGTGTGCCGGGGCCGGGCCGCCTGGGGCCCCCAGGCCGCGAGTCCCTGCGCGCGCGGGTCGCCCTTACCGGAGCCGCGACCGCCTCGGCCATGGCCCTGCGCTGTCCCGCCCGGCCCGGAGGAAGTCGTCGCCGCCGCCGCCGCGCGCGGCACCACGCAGGCCCGGCCGCCCGGTGCTCTCCGCAGGCGGCGCCTGCCTGGCCTTTCCTCTGCCGCCGCTCCTCGCTGGCTGCCCCTGCGCCGCGCCGCCCGCAGTCGCGCCGCCTCCGTCAGCGCCCGGCCGGTCCACACTGCATCCTGGGAGCCGGCGCCGCGGCCCGGCAGACGAAGGCCCGTGAGGCTTCCTGGAGGCAGCGCGGCCGCACAGCCCCACCTGCAGCCTGAGAGGCGAACGGCAGGCGCTGCGCCCGCCTGCCCGCGGCCCCGCCCAGCCCCGCCCGCGGGGCCCGACGGGAGGACCTAGCGACCCCGGGCCGACCCCGCGACCCCGGCCGGACTGCCGAGCGCGGGGGGAGTCACTGCGCTGGCCCCGCGGCCCAGCCCGAGGACTCGGTAATTGAAAGGGTCCCCCTCATGGGACCCGCCTGGCCGCGCCCGCGGGCGAGCACGGGCTTCCGGGCAGGGCGTCCCCCGGGTGACCGCGGCCAGGGCGGCCCCCTCGCCCTGGGATGCCCGGCTCCCCTTCCCCCGCCCCACGGGCACTTCTGCTGCCCGAGGTCCTGGGTCTGGAGGTTTAGGCTATTTTGGGGAGGACAGATGTAACTCATGCCCACCTGTGTTTGAAATGGAATAAATACTTCCAACAACAGGAATATAGTTCGGTAAACCCCGGTAGGCAACCACTTAGCATTTTCTGTAATGGGTTTATTACAGTACATTTTTTTAATGGCATGAGCAATGGGACGCAATGCCATCATTTAAAATTATTTCGGTGAAGGTCTTGGTAGGGACAGATGTTCATGATGTTTTAAGAGAAAAAGCCTGTCCAGGACGATCCTGTCTTTGTTTTAAAAATAACATTTTAAAACAATAAAGGACATATGTAGCGTTATATACTGTGTACATGTATAATTACAGTTTTGAAAAGTTTGGAAGCATGTATATCAACGTGGCCTCAGTAGTTCTATTAAAGGTCTATTCCTTTAATAGACCACGGGCCGTTTTTATGCCTTTTCTAATTTTTTCCAATTCATGTTTTTATTTTTCCATGACAAGGATAGTATTTTCAAACAAGGAGAGAAAAATAAAAATTTAAATGTTCTCAGGCCAACCAGAGCAGGGGAAGGAGGGCGCCTTGGACGGGCCCCCACGTAGTTTCAGAGGCTCATTGCCTTTCAGGAACACGACTTGCTCATCTGTGTATTCCCCAAGACTAACTAGCCAACTGCCTAGAACACACTGATAAGAAAATATGTGAGAGATCTGTAATCTTTTTCAAAGAAGGCAGACCTTACAGAATAGATAAAATTTGAGCTGGATCTTGAAGAACTGGCAAAATATTGATAGGCAGAGAGCATTTCAGACCAGAGGGTGGTAGTAGAGGTGTGAGCTGGATGACAGCCCAAAAAAAAAATTGATGTAGGAAGATATAAAGCATTTTAGGGCCGGGCGCAGTGGCTCACGCCCGTAATTCTAACACTTTGGGAGGCCAAGATGGGTGGATTGCCTGAGCTCAGGAGTTTGATACCAGCCTGAGCAACATGACAAAACCCCGTCTCTACTAAAAATAGAAAAAATTAGCGAGGCGTGGTGGCACACACCTGTAATCCCAACTACTGGGGAGGCTGAGGTACGAGAATCGCTTGAACCCGGGAGGCAGAGGTTGCAGTGAGTGGAGATCACACCACTGCACTCCAGCCTGGGTGACAGAAATACAGTGCATTAGAAATAAGAGACATTTTTAGTGTGCAATTTAAAAAGTTCCCTTTTGACAGGCTGAGTCGGATATGCCAGGGTCATCTCTAGGTAGTAATTTCCAAGCCTGGCTCTCAGAGCAGCTGCATCAGTCTCTGGGGAAGCTTGTGAAGGATATGGATTTCTGGATCCCATCTCATATCTACTGAATCAAAATGTCTTTGGGATGGGTCCTGAGTAATGTGGAGAAAACTTATTTTAAAAGAAGGTCTCTTTTTAACAAGTTCCTTGTAGGGGTCGAGGTAAGGATGAAGCTGGGGCTCTGCAGACAGCCAAGTTAGGGTAATGATGACTTGCTCTGTCCTCCACTGAAGACAGGCATCTATTGCAGAGCATCTCTGGTGCTGGTTTTCCAGCCTCTATTTGTAAAAAGAACGAAGATAAACCTCCTTGGATTGATATATGAGGCTTCCAAAGCCTTTCCCTCCATTTTGGGCACAGGTGTCAAAAGCAGGCATGAGAGTTTCCACTCCTGTGCCTTTCCTCATGCTTTTCCCCTCTCCTCTTGCCCACCTGAAGTTCTCACACCTTTTCCAGACCAGCATATGCCCTAATTCTTCCAATTAAGTCTCTCCATGCCAATCACACCTGCAGCAAGCTCTGCATTGTCCCAACTCTAATAATTTTTATTCTCGGTGCCATTCATTTGGCACTGAGAAAAAAATTACAATACAAGGTAGTAGTTCCTAACTCACCTCTTGGATTATAAGTTCCCTGAGAGCAGGGACTATGTCTTATTTCTCTTGTCTCTCCTGCAGTGCCTAATACTGGGCAGGTTTAGGCAACATAAAATAATGATTTAGTACAAGTCTTAATTGATTGCTCTGTGTGGTGTGATCAACTGTGGTCCAAAGAATCATCCCCCTCCTCTGCTCTAATACTTCTGCAGCCCCTACAGTCTCCACCTTCCTGCTGAGTATTCCTAGAAGAAAAATCATAAAGCATTTTCAACACACCCAGAAGGAGCCTGGAAGGGCTAGAGAACATGAGACCACATGTCAACTCAAGGTGTCAGGGAGGCAGGAAGTGTGTGGTTCAGACTGCATGTAGACTGTGTAGATGTAGGGGCTATGGACCCATGCACCCCTATGAGTGCTTCCTATACTCCAGCAGGTACAGCAGAACAGGTGGACCTCTATTTTTCCAGCTGCTCCCTTAGGCCTGAGCTTTTCCCCTGGGACCAGGCACACAGCCTAAAAGTTCAGGCTTGGGGTTTTCAAAAAGACTGTGGTAATCATTGCTGCCCACTAAATATTTCCAGCTGGTTTCTCTTGAAGAACATGGCTGGATGGCACTTCCTGGTTTCTTCTGGCTGGGTTGGACCATGTGACAAGTTCTGGCTGATGTTTTTTCTTTCCCTCTACTATGGTAACCCAGCAATATTTGAGGAGGTGGGTGCTGTATTTGCCTGCATCCTGGAGGCAGGGGACATTGAGTAGACTCCCCAGCCATCCCATGATGAGCTACTTACAGCATGAACATGAAACTTTTTGTTGTAACATGGTTTGGGGGTTGCTTGTTCCACAGTTTAACCTAGCCTATCCTGACAGATACAAAGGCATGGTGAAAGTTGGCCAGGCATTGCAGCAGGCATCCTTGGGCTCCAGGTGGTGTCTGCTCGAGCTTAACTTCCCTTACATTGTCTGAGTGCTCTCACATTGAGCGTTATCCTGCAGCAGTTAGATGTGGTGAAGTGCTGGAGAACTTGCAGCTGGCCCTGGAGTCTCTCCCATGGAGCCAGTGCCAAGTTCCTGCCTCAAATCCCTCAGTGAAATTTGTAGATGCGGATGGTCAGGGCCATGGCTCTGAGAAGCTACCTCCTTTCCTTCTGCTGGGAGCTGGGAGACTCACAGTCCTCTGGGGTTGGCTGGCTGGAGGCCAGTGCCTCAAAAATATTCTATACCAGAGACCTTGAGTACAGAGAAAAGTGAATGTATGTCCTGTGGGTCTGGACGCTGCCTGAAATGGCCCTTGGTGAGCCAGAAGTTGTGATAAATTGTCATACTTTAACAATCCATTAAATCTTGTCTCCTTTATAAAACTTCTGTGCTTGTTTTAATTTTAAAAGATTATTTTGATTTATTGACCAGAGTAAAAAATGTATTTGATGTTTCAAAACCCCTCTCTTGCTCCTGAAATGGGAACAATTCCCTCATCCGCCTCTCAGGGTGTGAGATGGGGGCTGCAGCTCACTTTGTCAGTGCCCCGCTGCTCAAACCTCTAGCGGGAGCATGTAGGCAGGCAGGCTGTGGGGCTTATCACAAGGACAGAGGGCTTTCTGTATCCTGGGGTTCTTGCCTAAGTGTGCCAGAAAAATTAGATCACGCATGGGCTTGGGGGATGGGTGCAAGGCTTTTTATTAAGTGGTGGCAGCTCTCAGTGAGGTGGATGGAGAGGCCAGAAGGAGGATGGAGTGGGAAGGTGGCCTTTCCCTGGAGTCAGGCCACCCAGTGGCGGGGCCCTCCTCCGACTGGCCTCTGCTGAACTCCGTGTCGTCCCGTCATAGATGGCCTGCCGGCGTCTGCTGGTGTCTGCCAGTGTGTTCTTCTGCTGTTGAGTTCCTCTCGATGTCCAGCTGCTTGTGTCCGTGCCCACTAGGGTCTCAGGATGTTTAAAGGCACAGGATGGGGAGTGTGGCAGGCCAGGGTGGTCTTGGAAATGCAACATTTGGCCACAGAAACAGAAATACCTGTCCTCACCTAGGTCAGTGGGCACAGGCCTGAGGGTAGAGCCTTTGCCAGGGACCCTGCCTTTCTCTACCCAGCACTTTCCTGCCTCCCTCCTGTATCACTCCCACATCCCTCCTCACCCTGGACCTCCCTTTCAGGGGGTCCGTGCCTCCGTCTGAGAAGCATAGCTCCAGGCATCTCAGGTGTTGCTGAGTTTCCACCATGATGGCATCACCCTCTGCCAACCTGGAGGTAAGATCCTGATGTGGCATTAGAAAGCCAGGGGCAAGGTGGGCAAGTGGCAGATGTGTGGAGGAAGTTTCAGTGCCCTGGCATCCATGATTGCCTTTCAAGTTTTCTAGAAGTTTCCATAGCCTCAGTTATTCTGATATGGTGATGTTAAAACCTGCCTACACCTAGGGTGTTTATGACTGACAACAGCTTAGAGAGTGACCCATCCCAGGGCCCTGGCATCTTCTCTGGGGTCAGAGCTTTGAGCGACAGGAATGAACAACAGGGCATTCCAGACGCCCTCAGCAGAGTGCAAGTCTCTGCACCTGAGCTCTCCAGGGCAGGAGTGAGGTCACCTTGCGCCAGTGGAGGTGAGGTGGATGGTAAAAGAATATAGGAGGCCCTTCCATATTTGGAGCAAACTCCAAATATGGAAATATGGAAAAATCCAGACATATGAAACAAGCATCAGAGTTTTGTTTTTAGATTCATTAAAAATTTTTAATAACTAAAGTTATTGAATTCTCCCATAACTAAAATCTCCACAGCTTTTGAAAATAGTGTTCTAGGTACAAAAAGTAGATTTCTCAAGGAGTACTTACTGTGCAGAACATGGCCCACCCCAGCAATATTATTAATTATAATAGAAACAAGCTTATTACTCAGATGCTGACTCATATTTACAAGAGATTTTGAAGTTTTATAGGTCTGACCTTTGAGTTGTCAATTTTTGAGGACCTCACAATAGTCCCTCATGGCTTTCAGAGTGGGGGAAGCCTGTCACATCAAAGCCTAGCCAGATGAAATGAAGAATATTTTATAGGGACACTGAGTCCTTTTGAGCTTGGCTAGGGACAAAACCCACTCAGCAGAAATTAGTCAACAAGTCTATACTGAGTACTTACTGGGTCCTCAGCCAGATTATATATGTGAAACGTATATAATCAAGGTGACAGTATTTTCTAAACAGAAAACTCACGGTTTTTAGTATAACAAAAGATCTTTATGTCATTTATTGGTGCTAAGAGATAGTCTGGGAGATGCAATTTGGACCTCAAATATAGAAAAATATGGGCCAATTTATGCATTCATTTGAATAAAAGAGAATATGTGAAATTATGATTGTCCAAGTATGCATAGTCCTTTGTTCAACAAAAACTGTCCAGGGTTCAGCACAAAGATGAAGGCTGCAGTCCTTGCCTCAAAGAGCTCACTGTCTAGTCAGAGATGGATGTGCAAATCAACAACAATCAGGGGATAGATGTGAAAACAAAATTCAGGAGAGTGAATAAGGAGTGCTAAGTCTTGTCTGGGAGTCAGGGATCGCTTCTCAAAGCAGGTAACTTGAACTGAACAGAGAAGGATCAGTAGACGTTTGCTAAGCAAACTTGGGTCAAGAAATATTCCAGACAGGAAATAGAATGTCTGAAATATGGGGGAATTGGACCATGCATAGAGAATGACAAGAAAATTCAGTATGGTTAGAATGGTGGGTGGCCATAGGATGGGGTGAGGGATGAGAGGCGAGAAATAAGACTGAGGTGAGATTATAAGTAGTTCTGTATATCATGTTCATAATTTATTGTAATTTTTATGTTTTTTTTTGAGACAGGGTCTCACTTTGTCTCCTGGGCTGGAATGCAGTGGCATGATCTCGGCTCACTGTAGCCTCAACCTTCTGGGCTCAAGCAATCCTCTTGCCTCAGCTTCCTGAATAGCTGGGACTACAGGTATACGCCACCACACCTGGCTAATTTTGTTTGTTGGTGGAGATGGGTTTTTGCCATGTTGCTCAGGCTGGTCTTGAACTCCTGAGCTCAAGCAATCTACCTGTCTTGGCCTTCCAAAGTGTTAGGATTACAGGTGTGAACCACTGTACCCAGCCTCATGTACATAATTTAGATGCTATTATCTAAGTCAAGTGCTATCAAATCATTTTAGCTCCAAGCCCCGTTCTTCAAATAAAAATCTGAGAAGTGCAATATAGAAATCGGATCAATGAGAAACTGCCCTGTGGGAGTCTCTCTCTCTTTCTGTCTCTCTCTCTCTCTCTCTCTGTGTGTGTGTGTGTGTGTGTGTGTGTATGTGTGTGTGAAGGGGGAGTTCACAAGCCCCCTGGCAGCTTGACCACTTCCACATCCCTACTGGAAGTTCTAGAAGAATTTCCACAGAAAACACTTTGGAAACCACTGATTTAGGAATTGGAGAGTAGCTGATAAATTCTGAGGAGGGAGAATTAGGTATTTTGAAAGATTACTCTTGAGGTTTTATGACTTGTTGCTGTAAAAGGAGTGTGGCTGATACCAAGAGATGAGCACAAAAGTTCAGGTGAGATAGCAAGAGGACAAATTGGAGCTCTCATTGTTGAGAAAAGAGGCCTTGATAAACACACCACCCTTTCAGCTTTGACCCTTGCAGGGCTAGATCAGCTTCATAAACACTCACATCCAATTTGGAATCATATCATTCCCAGACTGATCTATGATAATCTGCTTCTACTCTAACGGCCTGACAGGAGGAAAAGCAAATTTCTCTGAAAGAAGAGAACATCTTGTACAACCTCAAAATATTACATTTTCAAATATAGTATCTGTCACTCAATCAAAGACAACCAAACATGCAAAAAGATAAAATTGAGTGAGAATCAAGAGAAACACAGATGATAGATACAAATTCATGAAAAAGCCACATAGTAAAGTTACCAGACATAGACTTTAGGTTAACTGTTATTTATAAGTTTAAATGTGATTAATAAATGACCTGATGGATAATTTCAATGGAGAATTAGATATGATAAAAAGAATCAAACAGTCATTCTATAATGTAAATAAGTAACTTAGTAGATGAGTTTAACAGCACAGTGGGCACAGCTGAAGCAAGAATTAGTAAACCAGAATGCAGGTCAGAAGAAAATATCCAGACTGATGCACAGCAAGACAAATAGTGAAAAATGTATAAAATCTAAAAGAGAATATGGGACATGGAGAAATGGCCTAACATATGCATAATCGGAAACCCAGAAAGACAGGAGAAAGAGAAAAGAGGTAGGAGTAATACATAAAGAGATATTGACCAATAATTTTTGAAAACAAATGAAATGAGACAAGCGCAACTTGCATGAGTTACAAATTCCAATTAGAATAAATAAAAAGGGAATGATATGAACTGATAAACATACTATGGTTTATCATGGGAACTCTCTGTACCTTCTGTTTAATTTTGCTGTTAACCTAAAACTGTTCTTAAAAGTAGTGTATTAAAAAAAAAGATCCCTCACTTACGAAAAAGGAAACTAGGCCTAGACTCACAGACAAACAACTGAAAACCGAAGGACAAAAGGAAATATTATATGTAGCCAGATAAAAAGGACATATTCATTTCAAAATAACATAAATAAGACCTATCACTAACTTTCAACAGAAAAATGGAAGCCAAAGGACAACAGAATGACACTTTGAAACGACTGAAAGAAAATAGCTGACAATCTGCAATTCTATACCCAACAAAAGTATCCTTCAAACACAAACATAAAATAAAGACACTTCCAAAAAGCAAAAACAGATAATTTGTTAGCAGCATATCCTTACTAAAGAAAATAAAGAGGGGGTGTTTTTTAAGGCAAAAGAAAGATGAGTCAGATGAAAGAAGGTGTAAATGCAGAAAGGAATAAAGAGCAACAAAAAAAGTAAATATCCATGTAAGTCTGCATTAATTTTGACTATGTAAAGCAATAATAATAATTAATAATAATAATAATAATGTGTCTCATCTTTAAATTATATGTTGGGTTTTCAAAATATGATAATAATAATAGAAAAGGCAAGATAGAGAGTAAATGGACTTAAAATGTTGTAACATCCAAGAAGCGTTAAGAGTAGTAACTTAAATAAGATTTTAATAAGTCATGGTTGTGTATTGTAACATCTAAAACACTGAAGGAATAGTAAAAGAATATATAACTTAGTTAGTTTTGTAGGGACACTATAACAGATTACCACAAACTGGCTGGCTTAAAACAACAGAAATTTACTCTCTTATGGCTCAGGAGGCCAGAAGACCAAAATCAGGGCATTTTGGGAGCAGGGCCACGCTCCCATCAAAGGTTCTGGAGAGGGTGCTTCCTTGCCTTTTCCAGCTTCTGGTGGCTTCTGGCATTCCTTGGCTTGTGGCTGCATCACTCCAATCCCTGCCTTTGCCTTCACATGGCCTTACCTATGTGTCTGTGCGGTCTGTGTGTCCTTTTCTGTCTCTTATAAGGGCATTATCATCATTTGACTTATAGCCCACTCTAAGCTCTACTTTAATTACATCTATAAAAACTGTATTTCCAAATAAGGTAACATTCTGAGGTTCTGGATGGACATGAATTTTGGGGGAACACTATTTAGCTCACTACAATAGCTAGCAAAGAAGATTTTAAAAAGTAGAGAAAAAAGGAATATAGAAGAGTTGAGACCATGAAAAAACAAATAATAATAATAATAACGTATAAAAGCAAATATATCAGTAATTAAGTGAAATGAAGTAATTAAAAACAAAAAATTTCTAAAATTAGAATTAATATAATCTCCAAACAATGAAATTATAAGAGCCATACTTTGAAGCTGAAGATATGTAACATAAAATGACAGGGAAAATATGTACCATGCAAACCTAACAAAAAGAAACTACGTAAAGTTATAGTCCACAAATTATATTTTAAACAAGAAGCATTCCTACAGATAGAGATATTTCATAATGATACCAAGGTCAACTCATGAGAAACATTAAAACAAATTTAAATTTTAGTGCACAGAATATCACAGTCTCAAAATAGATAAAGCAATAATTAAGAGAACTAACAGAAAAAGTGTTTAAATATATAATCATAGTGGGTGATTTTATTTTATTTGTTTTAAAATTAAACATTCAAAGCCAATTGTTCTGAAGAGTGGGTGACTTCAATAACCTCTTTCCGTAACTGATAGAAAAAGTGGGGAAAATTAGAAAAGATGGGGGGCCTGAAAAATCTCAATTAATAATTTTTTTCTAAGCTGGGCACAGTGATACATGCCTGTAGTCCAGCTACTTCAGAGGCTGAGGTGGGAGGATCACTTGAGCTTAGGAGCCTGAGAACAGCCCGGGCAACATAGCAAGACTCTGTCTCAAATAAAAAATTTTGATCTACTTTACAAGTATAAAACAGTATGCAATGATTGAAGAATAAACTTTCATTTAAGTGCACATGGAAAATTTACCAAAATTCACCATATGTTAGGTCATCAAGCAAGCTTCAACAAATTTTGGAAGACTGAACTAATAAACTATATTCTTGGCCACAGTAGAATAAGCTTGAAATCCATAACAAAAACATGATGAGATAATCCTCAAATGTTTGGAAATCAAACAATACGCTTCTAAATAACTCATAGAAATTGGAAAATACTTTGAAGAGAATGATAAAATGAAAATCGAACATATGTAAAGTTTGCATGTTACAGCTCAAGCCATGCTTAGAGGGAAATTTAAATCCTTAAATTCACATATTAGGAAAAAAGGCTAAAAAACCGTATATGTAGCCATACCACAAAATTAGAAAAAGAAACAAATTAAACCTGAACAATGCAGAAGAAATGAAATAATAAAGACAAAAACAGAGCGACATTACCAAGATGGCAGAACAGAAGGTAATCTGCTCATATACCCCCACAACAAAAACAACAACAATTCTAAATGCATCAACAGTCAGAAATCTGTCTGTGGGAGCCTCAGGATTCAGGTAGGTGTTTGTGAAACTTCAGTGGAGTCCAAGACCTTGGAGGGTCATTTTGAGAGTACAGATTAATACCCAGGTGACTGATTCATCAAACTTGCTCTTGGGTTCAAGCTCCGAAATGACAGTCCTCCGAGATCCTGGCTACAGCTCCGTTTGGCTTTGAGCTTGTAACAGAAACCATCTGGGAGATGCCTGCCTCTATGAGCCAATGTGATAGCCTCTGTTCCACTGTAGATCCTGAGGGGAGCAAGTCTCAGCTCTGGTCCCTCCTGTTGTAGTCAAGGAATAACCCTGGTTGTGCAGGGACCTGCTGGGTGATGCATGCCTACCTGAGCCAATGAGACAGGCCGACCAGCCTGTGTCCCACAGCAGATCCTGAGCGGGGGGGCAGTCTCAACTTCAGCCCATCTCACTGCTGCTTCCCAGCAGCATTCCAGGAATGCTGGATCTTACCCAGGTTTATCGGACCTGGAAAGCCACATCAACCTAGAAGTCCTTGTGAGACTTGTGGTAAGCCTGAGTTTAGAGTATCCTCTGTTGCTGAGATGGCTGCAGTGGTCATAGTCTAAGGAAATTCAATAGTTCGTTCTTAGAATCCCTGGAAGAACTTCTGAAGGACAGGCACAAACAAAGCCAGGCTGTGAAGACTAAAATAAATACCTAACCCCTCAATCCAAAGACATTGTCACACATGCACAAGCATCAAGAACATTCAGGGAAATATGACCTTACTAACATACAAAATAAGGTGCCAGAGACTGACCCTAAAGTGATGGAGATGTGTAATCTCTCAGCCAAAGAATTTAAAACAGCTATTTAGGCCAGGTGCAGTGGCTCACGTCAGTAATCCCAGCACTTTGGGAGGCCGAGGCGGGCGGATCACGAGGTCAGGAATTTGAGACCAGCCTGGTCAACATAGTGAAACCCTGTCTCTACTAACAATACAAAAATTAGCTGGGCATGGTGGTGTGTGCCTGTAGTCCCAGCTGCTTGGGAGGCTGAGGCAGGAGAATTGCTTGAACCCGGGAGGCAGAGGTTGCAGTGAGCCGAGATTGCACCACTGCACTCCAGCTTGGGCGACAGAGTGAGACTTCATCTAAAAAACAAACAAACAACAACAACAACAAAAAACCCCAGCTATTTAAAACAAGCTCAGTGAACTTTAAGAAAGCACATAGAGCCAATTCAGAAAATTATCAGAGATTGAAATAATTTTAAAAAACAAACAGAAATCCTGGAGCTGAAAAACACAGTGAATAAAATGAAAAATGCAATAGAGATCATCAATAACACAACTGATGAAACTGAAGAAAGAATCAAGCTCAAAGATCAACTATTTGAAAGTACACATCAGAGGAGCAAAAAGTTTGAAAAAATGAAGAAAGCTGACAGGTCCCATGGGACAACATCAAAAGAGCAAGCATTCAGGTTGTTGAAGCTAAGGAGGAAACTGAGAAAGACAAAGGTGTAGAAAGGTTATTCAAAGAAATAGCAGAAAACTTTCCAAACCTGGAGAATGATATAAATACTCAGGTACAGTAAGGTCAAAGGTCATCAGTGAGATTCAACCCAAATAAGAATATCCTAAGACTTGTTATAATCAAACACTCAAAGGTCAAAGACAAAGAGAAGATCCTGAAAGTAGTGAGAGAAAAGAAGCAATAACAGGTAAGGGAGATCCAGTATGCATGGAAGCACACTTCTCAGCAGAAAACTTACAGGACAGAAAGGGGTGGAATGATATATTCAGAATGCTGAAGAAGAAAGGCTGCAAACTAAGAATATTATACCCAGGAATGCTGTCCTTTAGAAATGAAGAAGAGAGAAATACTTTCCCAAACAAAAGCTGAGGAAATGTATCATTACCAGAACTGTCCTGTAAGAAATGCTAAAGGAAGTTCTTCAAACTGAAAGGAAAGGATGCTAATGTAACTGTTATACTAATATTGTAATTGTGGTGTATAAACCATTTATATCTTTACTAAGTAGACTAAAAGACAAAACTATTAAAAACAATAATTACTAGGCTGGGTATGGTGGCTCATGCCTGTAATCCCAGCACTTTGGGAGGCCAAGGTGGGTAGATCCCCTGAGGTCAGGAGTTCAAGACTAGCCTGGCCAACATGGTGAAACTTGTCTCTACTAAAAATACAAAAATTAGCCAGGCATGGTAGCAGGTGGCTCTAATCTCAGCTACTCAGGAGGGTGAAGCAGGAGAATCACTTGAACCCAGGAGGTGGAGGTTGCAGTGAGCCGAGATCACACCACTGCACTCCAACCTGGGCAACAGAGTGAGACTCTGTCTCAAAAAAAAAAAGGTATCTACTACATGTTGTTGAGAAATAGGCAATATGAAAGGGCAAATTGTGACATCACAAATTCAAAATGTGGGGCAAGAAGGAAGAAAGTTAATGTGTATAGTTTTTTTTCTTTATAAAAGGTAAGTTGGTATTTCATGTACTTTGCTTCTTTCTCCCTACCGAAATCTCACCTTGAATTGTAATCCCCATAATACTCACATGTCAAGGGTGGGACCCCGTTGGAGGTAACTGAGTCATGGGGGCAGTTTCTCCCATGCTGTTCTCATGATAATGGCTGAGTCTCACAAGATTTGATGGTTTTATAAGTGTCTGGCATTTCCCCTGCTAGCACTCATTCTCTCTCCTGCCACCCTGTGAAGAGGTGTCTTTCTCCATGATTGTGTTTCCTGAGGCCTCCCCAGAGCTGCAGAACTGTGAGTCAATTAAACCTCTTTTCTTTATAATAAATTACCCAGTCTTGGGTAGAATGAACTAATAGAGTATTAATTTTTTTTTCACTTTAAAAAAAAAGTCTTTATTGAGATTAAATTCACATACCCTACAATTCACTCACTTAAAGTATACAATGGTTTTAGTATATTCACAGACTTGTGCATCGGTCACCACAATCAACTTTAGAACATTTTCATTACTCCCAAAAGTAACCCATACCTTGTAGCCATCACCGTATGTTACCCAAATCCCCCAGTCCTACACAATCACTAATCTACTTTCTATCTCTATAGATTTGCCTATTTGGAACATTTTCTGTGAATGAAATTGTGTAATATGTGTTACTTTGTGAATGGCTTCTTTTACTTAGCATAATTTTCAAGGTTCATGTCATTCGTTTTTTCAGATTTCCAAATTCTGTCCTGGATCAAGTTAGACAACCAGATGTCTACATGCTAGGATGATAATAGTTTATCTCAGACGTTTTATTTATTTACTTATTTTATTTTTATTTTTTAAATTTATTTTTTAAATTTTTAAATTTTTATATTTCAATAGGTTTTGGGGGGAATAGTGGTGTTTGGTTACATGAATAAGATCTTTAGTGGTGATTTCTGAGTTTTTAGTGTACCCATCACCTGAACAGTGTACACTGTACCCAATGTGTAGTTTTTTATCTATCACCACCTGTCACCCTTTCCCCCAAGTCCCCAAAGTCCAATGTTTCCTTCTTATGTTTTTGTGTCCTAATAGCTTAGCTCCCACATATGAGTGAGAACATACAATGTTTGGTTTTCCATTCCTGAATTGCTTCACTTAGAATAATAGTCTCCAATTCCATCCAGGTTGCTGCAAATGCCATTATTTTTTCCTTTTTATGGCTGAGTAGTATTCTATGGTATACATATGCCACATTTTCTTTATCTACTTGTTGATTGATGGACATTTGGGCTGATTCCATATTTTTGCAATTGCAAATTGTGCTGCTATAAATATCTGTGTGCAAGTATTTTTTTTCTTGTGTAATGACTTCTTTTCCTCTGAGTAGATACCTAGTAGTGGGATTGCTGGATCAAACAGTAGATCTACTTTTAGTTCTTTAAGGAATCTCCACAATGTTTTCCAGAGTGGTTGCACTAGTTTACATTCCCACCAACAGTGTAAAAGTGTTCCCTTTTCACTGCATTCATGCCAACATCTTTTATTTTTTTTGATTGTGGCCATTCTTACAGGAGTGAGGTGGTATTGCATTGTGGTTTTGATTTGCATTTCCCTGATAATTAGTGATGTTGAACATTTTTCCATATGCTTGTTGGCCACTTGCATATCTTCTTTTGAGAATTGTGTATTCATGCCTTAGCCCATTTTCTGATGGGAGTATTTTTTTTTTCTTGCTGATTTGTTTGAGTTCTTTGTAGATTCTGGATATAGCCCTTTGTCAGATGTGTAGATTGTGAAGAGTTTTTTCCCATTCTGTGGGGTGTCTGTTAACTCTGCTGATTATTTCTTTTGCTGTGCAGAAGCTTTTCAGTTTAATTAAGTCCCATCTATTTATTTTTGTTTTTGTTGCATTTGCTTTTGGGTTGTTGGTCATAAAGTCTTTGCCTAAGCCAATGTGTAAAAGGGTTTTTCCAATGTCATCTTCTAGAATCTTTATGGTTTCAGGTCTTAGATTTAAGTCTTTGATCCATCTTGAGTTGATTTTTTTATAAGGTGAGAGATGAGGATCCAGTTTCATTCTTCTACCTGTGGCTTGCCAATTATCCCAGCACCATTTGTTGAAAAGGGTGTCCTTGTTCCACTTTACGGTTTTGTTTGCTTTGTCGAAGATCAGTTGGCTGTAAGTATTTGGCTTTATTTCTGGGTTCTCTATTCTGTTCCATTGGTCTATATGCCTTTATACCAGTACCATGCTGTTTTGGTGAATGTGGCCTTATAGTATAGTTTGGAGTCAGGTAATGTGATGCCTCCAGGTTTGTTCCTTTTGCTTAGTCTTACTTTGGCTATGCGGGCACTTTTTGGGGTCCATATGAATTTTAGGATGGTTTTTTCTAGCTCTGTGAAGTATGGTGGCAGTATTTTGCTGGGAATTGTGTTGAATTTTTATGTTGCTTTTGTCAGTGTGGTCATTTTCACAATATTAATTCTACCCATCTATGAGCATGAGATGTGTTTCCATTTGTTTGTGTCGTCTATTATTTCTTTCAGAAGTGTTTTGCAATTTTCCTTGCAGAGGTCTTTCACGTCCTTGGTTAGGTGTATTTCTAAGTACTTTATTTTATTTTATTTTTTTGCAGCTATGGTGAAAGGAGTTGAGTTCTTGATTTGTTTCTCAGCTTGGTCGCTGTTGGTGTATAGCAGAGCTACTGATTTGTGTACATTAATTTTGTATCCTGAAACTTTGCTGAATTCACTTACCAGTTCTAGGAGCTTTTTGAATGAGTCTTTAGTGTTTTCTAGGTATACAAATATATCATCAGCAAACAGCAACAGTTTGACTTATTCTTTACCAATCTGGATGACCTTTATTTCTTCCTCTTGTCTGATTGCTCTGGCTAGGACTTCCAGTATTATGTTGAAGAAAATTGGTGAAAGTGCCATCCTTGTCTTGTTCCAATTATCAGGGGGAATGCTTTCAGATTTTCCCTGTTAGTATAATGTTGACTGTGGGTTTGTCATAGATGGCTTTAATTACATTAAGTTATGTCCCATCTATGCCAATTTTGCTGAGCATTTTAATCCTACAGGGATGCTGGATTTTATCAGATGCTTTGTTTTTGCATCTATTGAGATGATCATGTGATTTTTGTTTTTTATTCTGCTTATGTGGTGTATCACATTTATTGACTTATGTATGTTAAACCATCCCTGCATCCCTGGTATGAAACCCACTTGGTCATGGTGGATTATCTTTTTGGTATGCTGTTGGATTTGGTTCGCTAGTATTTTGTTGAGGATTTTTGCATCTATGTTCATCAAGGATATTGGTTGTTTCCTTTCCTTGTTATGTCCTTTCCTTTTTTTAGTATTAGGGTGATACTGACTTCATAGAATGATTTAGGGAGGGGGGGTCCCTCTTTCTCTGTCTTTTGGAATAGTGTCAATAGGATTAGTACCAATTCTCTGAATGTCTGATAGAATTCTGATGTGAATCCATCTGGTTCTGGACTTTTTTTTGTGTTGGCAAGTTTTAAAATTACCATTTCAATCTTGCTGCTTGTTGTTGGTCTGCTCAGAGATTCTATATTTTCCTGGTTTAATCTAGGAGGGTTGTACATTTCCAGGAATTTATCTGTCTCCTCAAGGTTTTCTAGTTTATGCACGTAAAGGTGTTCATAGTAGCCTTGAATAATCCTTTGTATTTCTGTGCTATCAGTTATAATATATCCCATTTTGTTTCTACTGAGCTTATTTAGATCTTCTTTCTTCTTTTCTTAGTTAATCTTGCTAATGGACTGTCAATTTTATTTATCTTTCCAAAGAACCAGCTTCTTGTTTCATTTATCTTTTATATTTTTGTTGTTGCTGTTGTTTCAATTTCATTTAGTTCTGCTCTGATCTTTGTTATCTCTTTTCTTCTCCCGGGTTTGGGTTTGAATTGTTCTTGTTTCTCCATTTCCATGAGGTGTGACCTTAGATGTCTATGTGTGCTCCTTCAGACTTTTTGATGTAGGCATTTAATGCTATGAACTTTCCTCTTAGCATCACTTTTGCTGTATCCCAGAGGTTTTGATAGGTTGTGTTACTATTATTGTTCAGTTCAAAGAATTTTTAAATTTCCATCTTGATTTCATTGTTGACCCAAATTCAGGTGCAGGTTATTTAATTTCCATGTTTTTGCATGGTTTTGAAGGTTTCTTGTGGAGTTGATTTCCAATTTTATTCCACTGTAGTCTCAGAGAGTACTTGATATAATTTTAATTTTCTTAAATTTAATGAGACTTGTTTTGTGGCCTATAATATGGTCTATCTTGGAGAATGTTCCATGTGGTGATGAAAAGAATGTATATTCTTTAATTGTTGAGTAGAATGGTTTGTAAATATCTGTTAAGTCCACTTGTTGTAGGGTATAGATTAACTCCATTGTTTGTTGATTTTCTGTCTTGATGACGTATCTAGTGCTGTCACTGGAGTATCAAAGTCCTGCACTATTATTGTGTTGCTGTCTATCTCACTTCTTAAGTCCAGTAGTAATTCTTTTATAAATTTAGGAGTGCCAGCATTATGTGCATATATATTTAGAGTTGTGATATTTTCCTGTTGAACTAGTCCTTTTATCATTATATAATGTCCCTCTTTGTCTCTTTTAACTGCTGTTGCTTTAAAGTTTGTTTTGTCTAAGAATAGTTGCTCTTGATTGCATTTGGTGTCCATTTGCATGGAATATCTTTTTCCACCCCTTTACCTTATGTGAGTTTTTATGTGTCAGGTGAGTCTCCTAAAGACAGCAGAAACTTGAGTGGTGGATTTTGATCAATTCTGCCATTCTGTATCTTTTAAGTGGAGCATGTTGGCCATTCACATTCAATGTTAGTATTGACATGTGAGGTACTATTCTATTCATTGTGCTATTAGTTACCTTAATACCTTGTTAGGTTTTTTTAAATTGTGCTATTGTTTTATAAGTCCTGGGAAATTTATGCTTTAAGAGGTTATATTTTGGTGTATTTTGAGGTTTTGTTTTAAGATTTAGAGCTACATTTAGCAGTTCTTCTAGTGCTGGCTTGGTAATGGCAAATTCTCTCAGCATTCTCTCAGCAGTCACAGGCCTCACCCTGCGCCTGCTCCCATGCAGCCTGCAGTCCTAAAGGTCAGTCTCACTCCCATCGTGCCCCCCAATAGCACCAAGCCTATTTCAAGGCAGCCAGTGACCAGGGCTGAGAACTTTCCCCAGAACACAAGCCTCCCTGTTGAGAAAGCAAGCGTGCTCACAGTTTTTTGGCATCTCAGGGAGTCTGCGGCACTGATTCAGTTCCTTCAGTGGGCTTGTGGATTATCTTGGCTTTCTTGGTATGTTTATGTGGTAGCTCTTGGAGCAAAAGTTCACAAGGTGATTCTCCACATGCTGCTCTGTCCATCCTAGTGGGAGCTGCAAGCTAGTCTCACCTCCTATCTGCCAACTTCAACCCCCATTCTGGTATTAGTTTTAAATAACTTGTTATAACTATAGAATTTTTTGTAAGCTTCATTGTAATCACAAAACAAAAATGTATACTAGACACATTAAAAATAAAAAGCAGGCCAGGCGCGGTGGCTCACACCTGTAATCCCAGCACTTTGGGAGGCTGAGGCGGGCGGACCACGAGGTCAGGAGATTGAGGCCATCCTGGCTAACATGGTGAAACCCCGTCTCTACTAAAAATACAAAAAAATTAGCCAGGCATGGTGGCAGGCGCCCGTAGTCCCAGTTACTCAGGAGGCTGAGGCAGGAGAATGGCATGAACCCGGGAGGTGGAGCTTGCAGTGAGCCGAGATCCTGCCACTGCACTCCAGCCTGGGCAATACAGCGAGACTCCATCTCAATAAATAAATAAATAAATAAATAAATAAATAAATAAAATAAATAAAAAGCAACAAATTAAAACATAATACTAGAGAAAATCACTTAACCACAAAGGAAGACAGGAGTTACAAAACAACTAGAAAACAAGTAACAAAATAGCAGCAGTAAGTCCTTAATAATAACACTGAAAGTAAAAGCACTAAATTCTCCAATTAAAAGACAGAGAGTGGCTGAATAGATTTAACAACAAGACTTAAGTATATATTGCCTACAAGAAATTTACTTCACCTATAAAAGCCCAGATAGAATGAAAGTGAAGGGTTGGAAAAAGATATTCCATGGAAACAAACAAACAAAAAAGAGCAGGAGTAACTAAAGTGTATATCATATATTTGTATCAGATATAATAGACTTTAAATCAAAAACTGTAAGAAGAAACAAGGATGGTCATTACATAATGATAAAGGTATCAATTCAGCAGGAGGATATACCCATAATAAATACATATGCACTCAACACCGGATCACCCAGATATATAAAACAAGTATTAAAATATCTAAAGGGAGAGACAGACTGTGATACAACAATAGTAAGGGACTTCAACACCCCTCTTTTGGCAATGGGTATATAATCAAGGCAGAAAATCAACAAAGAAACATTGGAGTTAAATTTTGCTGTAGACCAAGTGGACCTAACAGACATTTATAAAACATTGAAACCAACTGCTGCAGAATACATTTATCTCATCAGTCCATAGGACATTCTCCAGAATAGACCATGTGTTAGGCCACACAACAAATCTCAACAAATTCAAAACAGTGAAGATCATATCAAGTATTTCTTCTGACCACAATGGAATAAAACTAGAAATCAATAACAAGAGGCACCTTGTAAACTGTACAGATACATGGAAATTACACAACATACTCCTGAATGACCAGTGGGCCAATGAAGAAACTAAGAAGGAAATTGTTAAATAATTTGAAATAAATGAAAATGGAAATACAACATACCAAAATCTATGGGATACAGCAAAAGCAGTATTGAGGGTGAAGTTTATAGCCATAAGCACTTACATTAAAAAATGGAAAGACTTCAAATAAACAACCTAACAGTGCACCTCAAGAAACTAGAAAAGAGGAAACCCCAAAGTAGTAGAAGGAAAGAAATAATAAAGATCAGAGCAAAAAAAATGATATTAAGACTAAAAAGAAATATTTAAAAAAATCAATGAAACAAAAAGTTATTTTTTTTTTTGCAAAGATAAAACTGACAAACCTTTAGCTAGACTACAAAAAGAAGAGTGAAAACCCAGATAAATAAATTAAAATATTACAAGGGATACCACAGAAATAGAAAAGATCATTAGAGACTACTATGGACAAATATATGCCAATAAATTGGAAAACTTAGAAGAAAAGGATAAATTCCTGGGCACATACAACTACCAAAGTTGAACCATGAAGATACAAAAGAACCTGACCATACCAATAATAGGTAATGAGATCAAAACAGTAGTAAAAACTCTTTAATTGAAGAAAATCCCAGGACATGATGAATTCACTGCTGAACTCTACCAACAATTTAATGAAGAACTAATACCAATTATTCTCAAACTATTTCAACAAAATTTAAGAGGTGAGAATGCTTCCAGACTCATTCTAGGAGGCCAGCATTACCCTGATACCAAAACCAGACAAGGTCACAACAACAACAAAAGAAAACAATAGGCCAATATCACTGATAAACATAGATGCAAGAACACTCAACAAAATACTTGCAAATGGAATTCAACAACACATTAAAAAAATCATTCACCAGGGATGCAAGGATGGTTCAACATATGTAAATGAATAAATGTAACACATTGCATTAACAAAACTAGGGATAAAACCATATGATAATTTCAATAGATGTTGAAAAGCATTCAATAAAATTCAACATCTCTTCATGATAAAATCTATTGGATATAGAGAAACGTACCTCAACATGATAGAGGCCATATGTAACAAACACACAGCTAATGTCATACTTAATAGTGAAAAGTTGAGAGCCTTTCCACTAAGATCTGGGACAAGACAAGGATGCCCACTTTCTCTACTTCTATTCAACATAGTACTGTAAGTCCTAGGCATAGCAAGTTAGGAAGATAAAGAAAGAAAGGGCATCAAAATTGGAAAGGAAGAAGTCAAATTATCCTTTCTTGAAGATGATATAATCTTACATTTAGAAACACCTACAGTCTCCACTAAAAACTCTTAGAAATGATGAACAAATTCAGTACAGTTGCAAAATACAAAATCAACATACAAAAGTCAGGAATATTTTTATGCACTGACAGTAATCAATTTGAAAAATAAATCAAGAAAACAGTCCAATTTACAACAGCTTACAAAAATAATAAAATACTTGGAACTCAATTTAACCAAAGAAGTAAAAGACCTCAACAAAGAAAACTGTAAAACACTGATGAAATCAATTGAAGAGGACATCAAAAAATGAAAAGAAATCCCATACTCATGAATTAGAAGAATCAATATTGTTAAAATGTCTATGCTACCCAAAGCAATATACAGATTCAATGCAATCCCCATCAAAATACCAATGCCATTTTCACATAAATAACAAAAATATCCTATAATTTGTGTGGAACCAAAAAAAGATCCTGAACATGATACTGGCATAAAAACAGACATATAAACCAATGAAAAGAATAGAGAACCCAGAAATAAATCCATGCATTTACAGCCAACTCATTTTAGACAAACGCACCAAAACATACATTGAGGAAAGGATAGTCTCTTTAATACATGGTGCTGGGAAAACTGTATATACGTATGCAGAAGAATGAAAATATATTCCCATCTTTCACCATGTGCAAAAGTCAAATCAAAATGGATTAAATTCTTAAACGTAAGACCAAAAACTATGAAACTACTGAAAGCAAACATTGGGGAAACATTACAAAGACATTGGTATGGGCAAAGATGTTTTTGGGTTAGACCTCAAAAACATGGGCAACAAAAGGAAAAATAGATAAATGGGATTACATCAAGCTAAAAAGCTTCTGCGCAGCAAAGGAAACAATCAACAAAGTGAAGAAACAACATACAGAATGGGAAAAAATATTTGCAAACTACCAATCTGACTATAGATATAGATATAGATATAGATATAGATATAGATATAATCTCAGAATATATAAGAACCTTAAACAAAATAGCAAAAAAACCAAATGACCTAACTAAAAATCACGCAAAAGACCTGAATAGACATTTCTTACAAGAAGACATAAAAATGGTACAAATGGCCAAAGGTATATGAAAAACTGCTCAACATCACTAATAATTAGGAAAATGCAATTCAAAAGCACAATAAAATATTATCTCACCCCAGTTAAAATGGCTATCATAAAAAAGACAAAAGGGCTGGGCGTGGTGGCTCATGCCTGTAATCCCAACACTTTGGGAGGCCGAGGCAGGCGGATCACGAGGTCAAGAGATTGAGACCATCCTGGCCAACATGGTGAAATCCCGTCTCTACTAAAAATACAAAAATTAGTTGGGCATGGTGGCCTGCGCCTGTAGTCCCAGCTACTCAGGAGGCTGAGGCAGGAGAATCACTTGAACCCGGGAGGTGGAGGTTGCAGTGAGCCGAGACTATGCCACTGCACTCCAGCCTGGTGACAGAGCGAGACTCCGTCTCAAAAAACAAACAAACAAACAAAAAACAAAAAAATTCTGGCAAGGCTGTGGAGAAGGGGGAATCCTCATCCGCTATTGGTGGGAGTGTGAAGCCGCATAGCCATTATGGAGAACAGTGTGGAGATTCCTCTAAAACTTACAAATTGAACTATCATATGATCCAGCAATCCCACTTCTGTATATATATCCAAAAGAAGGGATATCAGTATATTGAAGAGATACCCACATTCTTATCTTTATTGCAGCAAAATTCACAATAGCCAAGATATGGAATCAACCTAAGTGGCCATTAACATATGAATGGATAAAGAAAATGTGGTCTATATACACAACGTAATTATTATTCAGCCATAAAAAAAGAATAAAATCCTATCATTTGCAGCAGGATGGATGGAACTGGAGGTCATTATGTTAAGTAAAATAAGCCAAGCACAGAAAGACAAATATTGCATCTTCTGACTCATATGTGGGAGCTAAAATAGTGAATCTCATGGAGGTAGAGAGTAGGGTGGTGCTGACCAGAGGCCAGGGAGGGATGAAGGAAGGGAAGGCTGAAGAGAAGTTTGTTAAGGAGTATAAAAATACACTTAGATCAAAAGAATAAGATCTAGTGTCTGATAGTACAATAGGGAAACTATAATAAACAATAATTATTATAGATTTCAAAATAGCTATGAGAGAAGAATTGTAATGTTCCTAAGATAAGTGTTTGAGGCGATGGATAGTGAAATTACCCAGGTTTGATCATTATACATTATATATAGGTGTCAAAATATCACATGTACCCCAAAATATGTACAACTATTATATATCTGTAAAAAAGATTTAGAAGGTAAATAAATAATGAAAATAAGAACAGAAACAAAACATTTATAGATAGAATCAACAAAGCCAATGTTCATCAGTGAAAAAGACTAACAAAATTGATAAGTCATTAGCAAGACTGATAAAGAGAGAAAAAAACAAGGCACATATAGCCAATATCAGTAATAATAAAATGGAAGAGCACTTCAGATCCTGGAGACAACAAAGAGATAAAAGAGGGATTTTATGAACAAGTTGATGCCAATACATCTGAAAAAATAGATGTAATTTTCAAGGAATTTTCAAATTCCTAACAACATAATTTATTAAAACTGACCAAGAAGAAATAAAAAATTGAATTCACTTATATCTGTTAAATAAGTTCTCTAACTAAAAGCCTTCCCAGAAAGAAAACTTGATTCTCAGATGGCTTCACTGGTGAATTCTTCTAAATATGTAAGGAAGAACTAATATTAATCTTATGTACAACCTTTCAGGGAATTAGAAACATACGACATACTTCTTAACATATTATATAAGGCCAAAATACATTGATATTAAAACCTGATAAAGACAAGAGAAGAAAATTGTAGGCAAATCTGTCTTGTGAACTAGATGAAAATATCCTAAACAAAATATTAATGGATGAATCTAACAATATTTAAAAGGATAAAGCATTATGACTGATCAGATTTATTCCAGGAATTAAAGGTTAACATTTGAAAATCAATATAATTCATTACATTAACAGAATAAAGGAGAAGAATCACAAAATCATCTTAATCAATGCACAAACAGCATTTAAAAAACTCAACATCTGTTTATGAGTAAAAACTATTAGCATAATGTGGATAGAAGTTGTAGTTTCCTATGGCTGCTGTGACAAATAACCAGACTAGGTGGCTTAAAAGTATACATTTATTATTTTACAGGTTCTGTAGGCCAGAAGTCCAAAACGAGTTTCACCAGGCCTAAATCAAGTCAGCAGGCTGCACTCCCACCATAGTCCCTAGGGGAAAGCCCACTCTTTGCTTCTTTTAGCTTCTGGTGGCTGTTGGCATTTCTTGGCTTGTGCTCACATCCCTTCAATCTTAGCCTCTGTGGTCATATTGCCGCCTTCTCTGTAAATCTCTCTTTGCCTGTCTTTTATACAGATACTCTTGATTTACTGCATTTAGGGTCTATCCAAATAACCTAGAATAATCTCCCCATCTCAAGATCTTTAACTTAATCACATTTGCAAAGACCCGTTATCTGTGTTAAGGTGACAGTTAGAGGTTCCAGAGATTAGGACCTGATATTTTTTGGGGCCATTACTCAGCCTACCATTGAAGGCAACATTATTAGTCTGATAAAGGGTGTTATAAAACTTCGATAGCAAGTACCACATTCAAGGAGGAAATATTGGAAAGGTTTTCTTTGAGAATGGGAAAAAGGAACTGATACCTGGGGTTACGATTTATATTCAAAAGGGAATGTAAAGCAAGAATGATAAGAATAGAAGAAATATGATTGTCATTATTCATAGATGATATTGTGCATGCAGAAAATCCAAAATAATATACAGATCAACTATCAGAATTAATAAGTGAACATAGCAGGTCATTAGATACAAGATGAAGCCACAAAAATTAGTCCTATTTCTGTATGACAGAAATATGAAAGTTAGAAAAATTTCAAACAATTCTATTTACAACATAAAAGTCCACTACAGAGGAATGTAAGTGAAGTTGTGCAAGATTTCTACACAGAAAACTATAAAATGTCATTGAACATGATATTTTATTTAAAAAAATGATAGGATATACTAAATTAGTGGAATGATGGACTAAGTGTGGTAACAATATCAGTTGCTCCCTCATCTTTATAGACTCAGAGTGATTTCAACCAAAATCACATTCTTTTTGTGGATATTGACATGCTAATTCTAAAATTTTAATGGACATTTCAAAGGCCAAGGACAGTAACACACTCATGAAGGAGGAGAACAAAGTTGGAAGAGTTTATTAGATACACTCTATATAGTAATTAAGACTACAATAATTGGTGTGGCATTGGTGCTTGTGTAAATACATAGGTCAGTGGAACAGAAGAAAAGGTCCAGACACAGACCCACACCTATGTGGGCACCTGATTTATAACAAGCTTTGTGCTGCAGTTTGGAGAGAAGGAATGGTTCTTCCAGTCACTGATGCAGAGTTAGCTAGATAACTGTATAGAAAAAAGGTTTAGACTTTCACTCTGTACAATAAAATTGATTCCTAATAGATTATAGCTTGAATATAAAAAATAAAACAATGTGCTCCTGGAAGAAAGCATAAAATAATATCCTTGTGTCCTGGTGTAAAGGTAAAGATTTACTAAAGAGAACACAAAAAACACTAAACATAAATGAAAAGATTGATTCATGAGACCATTATAATTAAGAATTCTGGTCATTAAAGGACACCACTCAGAAAGCTAAAGGTCAAAGAGAAGATATTTGGGCTGGGTGCGGTGGCTCATGCCTGTAATCCCAGCACTTTGGGAGGCCGAGGCAGGCGGATCACGAGGTCAGGAGTTCGAGACCAGCCTGGCCAACATGGTGAAACCTTGTCTCTACTAAAAATACAAAAAATTAGCCAGGCATGGTGGCACACGCCTGTAGTCCCAGCTACTCAGTAGGCTGATGCAGAAGAATCGCTTGAACCCGGGAGGTGGAGGTTGCAGTGAGCCGAGATTGTGCCACTGTACTCCAGCCTGGGTGACAGAGTGAGACTCCATCTCAGTAAATAAATAAATAAAGATATTTGAAGTGCACATAATTAAGAGAAAACTTACATTCAAATATGAAGGTAATACCTACAAGCCATTAAGAAAAACGACAGAAAACCCAATAGAAAAATGAGACTGTAATAGAAAAATCATATCCAAATGGCCCATAAATTGGTACACACAACCACTTTGGAAAATTGTATTTTATTAACTACCAAAACAGAACAATTGCATATCTATGATCCAGCAATTCTACTACTAGGCATATATTTAATAGAAATGTGTACATGTGTTTCTCAAAGACACATATGAACACATTAATAGCTGCTATGAATAGCCTTAATATTCCTAATAGCCACAAGTTGGCAACAACCCAAACACTCTTCAACAGGATGTTAGGTGAGTAAGTCATGATGCATTTGCATAGTAGAATACTATACAGCAAACAAAATGAGTCACCCATTCTTACATACATTAGTATGGCTGGATATCACAAAAATAATATGAGGAAAAAGATACATAAAATTCAAAAATAGTGTTAGAAGTTAGAACAGTGGTTACTTTAGGAGAGAGAGATTATAAATGGGAGGAGGCACAAGAGTGGTTTCTGGGGTGCTGGTAATGGTTTTTCTGTTTTTAGTTTTAAAAATAATTTTTAGACCAGGTGCAATGGCTTATACTTGTAATCCCTACACTTTGGGATGCTGAGATGGGAGGATAGCTAAAGCTCAGGAATTTGAGACCAGCCTGTGCAAGATGGTTGAGCCCTCATCTCTAAAATTTTTAAAAATCTAGCCAGGCATGGTGATGTGTACCTATAGTCTCAGCTACTCACAAGGCTGAGACAGGAGGATTGTTTGAGCTAGGAGGTAAAGGCTGCAGTGAGATGTGACCACGCCACTGCATTCTAGCCTAGGCAACACAACAAGACCCTGTCTCGAAAACATAAATAAATACAAATAAAAATACAATTTTTTATTTTTATTTTGAAAATCTTAAACCTGTAGAAAAGTTATAAAAATGGTATAATGAAAATCCTTATACTTTTTACCAGGATCACCAATTGTTAACATTTTGCTACATTTGCTATTTCTCTTTCTATATACACACGTGTGTGTTTGTGTATGTGTGTGTGTACATATAGATATACATATGTTTTTTCTGAATCATTTGAAAGTTAGTTGGAGAAATCCTGGAACCCCTAAATATTTCTACATATATCTTCTAAGAACAAAGGCATTCTCCTATATAATCACAATATACTCAGAAAGTTTATGAATTACACAATCAGCTGTTATGCAATGCACATTCTATATTTCTTAATTATCCCAATAAAATCATTGACAGTCTTTTATTTCTAATGCAGAACCCAATCAAGGCTTTTGTTTGTATATGGTTGCCATGCATTTTAAGATCACTGTAATCTAGACTAGTTCTCTAGACTTCTGTTTTCTTTCACAATGTTGACATTTTTGAGGAGTCTGAGCCAGCTGTTTTGCAGAATGTCCCTGTATTCAATATCTATACAGCAGCATGACTGGATCTCACAAACATAAAAGCATGTAAAGTCAAAAATAGGCCCAAAATATGCTAAAATTAGTATATTGGTTTCTTTGGAGAGGATTTGTCTAACTGTTTTCTCATTATTTAAATAAAGTTCAATATTTTGGTAAAATTACTACAGAGGTGGGGTTGTGCTCTTCTCAGTGCATCACATCAGGAGGCAAGGAAGTCAGTTTGTCCCATGACTGGTGGAGTTGAATTTGATTATTTAACTTAAATGGTGTTTGACATATTTTTAAAAATTCTGTTCTCCAACAATTTTCAACAAATTTAGCATCTGATAATGATTGTTACCCAAATCAATTACTACAATGATGTTTATAAAATGATGTTTTATATTTCCATCATTCCATCTATATTTGTTAGTTAATTTTTTTTGGTAAGGAAGAGATTTTCTTTCTCTCTTTACGTTAAATAAAAAAATAAATTTACTAATATGGATTCACAGACTCTTTAATGAGCTATAAAATATTCCTATCTTTATTTGTTGCAATGCTTAAATTGCCCTAAATTTAGCTAGGAGTGAGTCTCTTCAGGCTGGCTCCTGTGTTCTCTTGACATAACTCCATCAGTTTTTAAGCACTTTCTTCTGGCACAAGATGTTCCATTGTTTACCTTTTAGGTTTCCTGTCCAGCCCTGGAATCAGACATTTCTTCAGGAGTTCCTGACTTCCCTTTCTTTCTTTCTCTTTCTCTTTCTTTCTTTTTCTTTCTCTTTTCTTTCTCTTTTTCTTTTCTTTCTCCTTCCTTCCTTTCTTTTCTTTCTCTCTCTCTCTGCTTTTTCTTTCTTTTTTTTTTTTTTCAGAGTCTCGCTCTGTCACCCAGGCTGAAGTGCAGTGGCGTGATCTTGGCTCACTGCAAGCTCCACCTCCCGGGTTCACGCCTCTGCCTCCCGAGTAGCTGGGACTACAGGTGCCCGCCACCACGCCCGGCTAATTTTTTTTTATTTTTATTTTTTTTAGTAGAGACAGGTTTTCACCATGTTAGCCAGGATGGTCTTGATCTCCTGACCTCGTGGTCCACCTGCCTTGGCCTCCCAAAGTGCTGGGATTACAGGTGTGAGCCACCACGCCTGGTCTCCTGATTCCTCTTAAGGGAATTTAATTCTAAATTATGGGCATTAAGAGTGCTCAATGCTCAATGCAACTAAATGATTGTTTCTGGTCCCTTTCAGAAGGCAGTTATGAAATTCTGTGTGTGTGTGTGTGTGTGTGTGTGTGTGTGTGTGTGTGTGTGTGTGTGTTCGTGTATTTACACCACTACTTACAATGTCAGTCCAACACTGTGGTACTTCCTTGCCTCCCTCTGAGAGAGGAGAAAGGAAAAAAACCCAGTTGAGCTGATAGTTAAGGCAGGTACTAAGTAGAATTTTTTCAAACAGAGAAACAGCCTGAAAAATAAAGCTCCAGGCCAGGCGCGAATCCCAGCACTTTGGGAGGCCAAGGCAGGCGGATCACAAGGTCAGGAGATCAAGACCATCCTGGCTAGCATGGTGAAACCCTGTCTCTACTGAAAATACAAAAAAATTAGCCAGGTGTGGTGGCGGGCGCCTGTAGTCCCAGCTACTCAGGAGGCTGAGGCAGGAGAATGGCGTGAACCTGGGAGGCAGAGCTTGCAGTGAGCTGAGATTGCACCACTGCACTCCAGCCTGGGCAGCAGAGTGAGACTCCGTCTCAAAAAAAAAAAAATCAAGCTGCAGCTGCACAGATACGGGAGCAAGCCCCAATAAAGAAATGCCTTTGTTCTTTGTATGATCAACAGGCTCCCAAGAAAAGGTTTCCTCCCTTTCTATGAACATGCAAATGGTGGGCTCCGTGGAAACTTGCATGTTGGGGGAGGCTTACCTGAGACATGCTGCAGCTGCACAGATAAGGGCAGTTACACAGACAGCTACACAGATAGGGAAAGTTTCTTATAAAACCCTTTGTATTCAACTGAAAAAAATGGCAATGCTTCTGGGCCCCCTGCTGTGGAGAGCTTTCCTCTTTTGCTTATTAAACTTTTGCTCCAACCTCACCCTTGGTGTCCACACTCCTTAATGTTCTTGGTTGTGAGACAAAGAGCTTGGGTAATACCTCAGACAACAAGACTGCAACACTGGCGTGTTGGCCAGGAAACGATATATTGGAATGGTGAGCAGGAGCTGACCTCCAACTCTTTACTTTCATTTCTGAGACTTCTCATTCTCAGTTTTTAAAAATTAAACAAAACACTGGAACCCTGTCAGCCAGTTAAAGATGAATAATGTGGCTGCCAGCCTTACAAGACTAAGGGGACAGACATGCTGGAGAGGACTTTGTCAATCCCCAATCACCCTCAGGTGGTGGGAATGTTGGCTCTGTTTCAATCCAGTTTCCTTTCATGGAGGGCCTAGCAATTGCGTGGGGCTGGAAGGAGGTCCTGGGGCAACTGAAGGTTTCTTGCCAAGGCTACACCTCAGTGTTACCTGAAGGCCCCTGGACTAACTCCAGTCCTCAGCAGGCCATCAGGGTATTGGCACCAGGACTTCCAGATTTTCTTATCACATTTTCTTCCTTTCTTTTTTGTAGCTTTTATGTCTCCTATCCCTTTTTTGTATGCTATATTAAGGGAGTTTTTACAGCCTGGGGAGATAATCTTGTTGGGTAAAGTTAGCAAATGTCTTAGTAACCAGGAATGTAACTCAAAGAATTGCTGCTTCTGTGATTTTCTTGGGATGGGGTGATTTCAAGATTTCAGTCTAAACTTTCACCTAGTAAGGGCCTTTTTGTCAACCAGTGGTAGTCATTCATCACACTGTATAGGGGGATATTTCACCCTGAGTGAATACTCTTTTCTCCATTTGGGTTGTTTTTTTTCCTCCATGTAAGAACTCAGCACTGCCCAATGAATTCAAAAAGTTCCTCCATGAGACAAATCAATTTTTTTCCTGCCAGTAGGCATATTGTGGGGACAGCCTACCAAGCCTCACACCTCTCTAACCTCTGCCTGGAAATAATTTGGAGTCAAAGTTTTAACCAAACATTTCAGTCTCTGCCATGCCACCTAGTGAAATGGAATTTTTCTTCATAGGGGGCTTTATCATCCCTTTGTCCCAAACCTCTAGTTCCCCAAATCCTTTCCCTCTTGCATCCCTCTATCAGTAGTCAGACCCCATGCCCTATTTATAGGCAGGTAAACTCCACTTTCAACAGTTGGGAGGAAACCACCCTGAAGAGACAAATTCTAGCTTAGTACTGTCCCCATAGAAGGCATGACAGCCATTTAATCCTTATGTTCTTTTGAGACACCTGTTCTACATCCAGCGACATTGCCATTTAAACAAAAAGGGGATTTTATGCTTAGAAATCCATTGGTTCCATTCTCTGTGAATTCAGTAGTCCATTAGAGCCATAGTAAGAGAAGCCAGGTATAGAGTCAGGACACTCCCTCCATGAAAGGGTCTTGCCCAAATCCAGTTACTGCACAATCTCTCCTGGGCTCATGGGGTACCTTGGAAGCCTTTTGGGTCGAGGAGGTTTGGGAAACCCAGAAACAGACAGAGAGCTAAGGCATCAAGTAGGTAAGCTGACTACTCCTGCTGACTAGCTCTTATAGATCGATGGGCGAAGGTCATGCTTGCATCAATGGGCAGCACCTATGATGGTTGCTGGGACCCAGAGGAGACAAAAGGAAAGAGAGAAGGGGGACACCCTTTCTATCTTCCTCTCTACCCTGGGTCACTCTAATGGGAGGGAGAAGACTAAGGGACACCTTTCCCCCCCTCCCTTTCTAGATCTTCAAGCCTTCACTCGAGTATAGCCTGGATCTCTTCTAACCCTCAGACCCTGAAGTTCGCTCTGGGAAAGCCCCAAATTCACTCATGTATAGAGGTCTTCTAGGATTTAACCCAAGTATTTACACTCTCCTGGAAGGATGTTATATTACTCTAAATCAAACCCTAACTGCTGCTGTGAAACAGGAAGCCCTGCGAGCAACAGAGAAATTTGGAGATAAACTTTCTGTCTCATACAGTGCCAGGGAAGGGGAAGAGCCTTAATCAATTGGGAGAGTAGTAATGCCTTTGGAGGACCCTAAATGGGACCATGATAATAGCATCAGAGATGGAGAGGGAAGTTCTTTCAAATGTGTATTTTGGAAGACTTGCAAAAGACTAGAGCCAAACCTATTAACTACCTCAAGCTTTCCATAATAGATCAAAACTAGATGAA
The DNA here is from genome assembly GCF_029281585.2 of Gorilla gorilla gorilla. Taxonomy (NCBI): domain Eukaryota; kingdom Metazoa; phylum Chordata; class Mammalia; order Primates; family Hominidae; genus Gorilla; species Gorilla gorilla. The sequence goes on from NC_073230.2 coordinate 158,495,040, forward strand.
AATCCCTCAGCCTGTCTGGAAAAGCTGAGAGAAACGTTAGTGAAACATACCGCCCTGTCTCCCAATTCAACTGAAGGACACCTAATCTTAAATAACATATTTATTACTCAGGCAGCCCCTGATATCACAAGGAAATTGCAAAAACAGGCCCTGTCCAAAGATCTCTCTGATTTTTCTGACCGTCAAGTTGAAGTGTTGCAGTATGTCAATAACATTCTCCTCTGTGCCCCAACCAAGAAAGTCTCAGGAAGGCACTGAGGCTGTCCTCAATTTCTTAGCTAAAAGGAGATATAAGGTTTCAATATCTAAGACTCAGATTTCAGTAAAGTACCTAAGACTAGTCTTATCAGAAGGGACCAGAGCGCTAGGTGAGGAAAAGATTAGGCCCATTTTCTCCTTTCCCCTACCCCAAATTCTTAAAACAACTGAGGGGATTCTTAGGCATTACTGGATTTTGCAAACTATGGATACCTGGGTATGGTGAGATAGCTCACCTTTTATACTGCCTTATAAAAGAAACTCAAGCAGCTAAGATTCACTACCTGACTTGGAAACTTGGGGCTAAAGAAGCCTTTAACCAGTTAAAACAAACCTTAGGTAAACCATCAGCCCACAGTCTTCCCATAGGGAAGGCATTTGGTCTCTGTGTATCAAAAAGGAAGGGAATGGCCCTGGAAGTTTTGACTCAGGCTCAAGGTCCAGCTTAACAGCCAGTAGGTTACCTAAGCAAGGATCTAGACTTGGTGGCTAAAGGATGGCCAGCCTGCTTCTGAGCAGTTGCTGTGGTGGCTTTGCTGGTGCCAGAAGTCACCAAGTTAACCATTGGGAATAAATGTATATACCCCACATAATGTGGTTAGAATTGCTGTTCTCTAAGGGAAGTCTCTGGCTAACAAATAATTGCCTCCTCAAATATCAGGCTCTGCTATTAGAGGGATCACAGTCCAGTTAAAAACCTGTCCTTGTCTGAACCCAGCCACTTTCCTCCCAAAGGAAACCGGAGAACCTGAACATGACTGTGAACAGGTAGTGGTGCAAACTTATGCAGCCAAGGAGGACCTCAAAGAAACTCCCCTAGAAAATCCAGAAGCCGGACATGCCAGCAAAAGGATAAAAGTTGTTTTTTTTTTTTTTTTTTTTTTTTTTTTTTTTAACCAGTCGGACTTTTGTCTTCTTTCTCCCTGTGCAAACTGGTAAAAGGAGAGATAAGGATCACTGTTTATATTCTCTGCAAAGTTTTAATTAATGAAAAAGGATGTTCTTGAAGAGTACTCAGCTTAATTAAAAGTGGATATCCTTGGGAGGCTGAGGTGGGCAGATCATGAGGTGAGGAGAACGAGACCATCCTGGCTAACACGGTGAAACTCTGTCTCTACTAAAAAAAATACAAAAAAAAGTAGCCGGGCATAGTGGCAGGAGCCTGTAGTCCCAGCTACAAAGGAAGCTGAGGCAGGAGAATGACATCAGCCTGGGAGGTGGAGCTTGCAGTAAGCCAAGATCACGCCACTGCACTCCAGCCTGGGAGACAGAGTGAGACTCTGCCCCCCACCCCCCCCAAAAAAGTAGATATCCAAGTTATAGGTATATTTTAAAAAGCCTTGGCTGGGCATGGTGGCTCACACCTGTAATCCCAACACATTGAGAGGCCAAGGCAGGTGGATTGCTTGAGGCCAGGAGTTTGAGATTACCCTGGCCAACATGACAAAACCTCGTCTCTACCAAAAATGCCAAAAAAATTAGCTGGGCATGGTAGCGTGTGCCTGTAGTCCCAGCTACTCAGGATGCTGAGGCAGGAGAATCACTTGAACTTGGGAGCGGGGATTGCACTGAGCCAAGATTGCACCACTGCCCTCCAGCCTAGGTGAGACAGCAAGACTTTCTGTCAAAAAAAAAAAAAAAAAGAACTTTATGTTTTTTTCTTCTTGGATCTTGTTTTTCTGGAAAGGTTTTCTTTTCTTCTTTTTTTTTTCCTCAGTCAACTAAATTACTTTTCTCCACTTTTTCTTGCCACTCTTAATGCATGCATAAAAGCCCTAGGACAACTTCTAATGGCCTGGGACTCCTTGGAAAAAAGAAAAGACGCCATGGATTCCATTTTGGGAGAAATCTCTATTTTCCTCATGGAACACGAGGAATTGGAGGTAAATAGATTCCTCTCAAAATCTGTTTTTGTATACCAGGTATGCCTGTTTATTAGGCCCTAGAAACTGCATGCTTTCCTAGCCCTTCTCTTTAAGGGCTTCACCCTGAGGCTGGTAATCTAATATGGAGATTGATAAACAAACAAACAAAAAACCCTTATAACTGCTGCATCTTCTGTCTGTCTGTGTAGTCATATGTATTATGTGTATAATGTTTATATTTAAAAAGCTCTAATCAATTGGCTTAAAAAATAAGCACTTAGATCAAATATTTTTTGAAGGAAAAATAAAAGCTATAATGCATTTAGTTATGTCACTTTAATCTTTAAGAAATAAGACCAGTCTTAAAGACTATTAGTAAAATACAAATGTCTTCATATGTAAATATGTGGTTTAAATTATGCAGGTCAGATAATAGGTTTGCTAAATGTTTTAAGGTTGTAAACTGCTTCTTTGGTCTTTGAGAACTATTTGACTTGGCTGCTTCACAATTAATAAGCCCTGGGTACATATCAAATTTACCATGCCCTTAACTATGCTGGAAGGAGTCAGACTTTATCTGTGCCTAGTATATAATTAAAACAACTTACCAGGTTTTACATTAAAGTTAAAAATTGCTAAGAGTTACCATTATAACATGTAATTAAGATTACTGAAAATAGATTTACATGCAATGTATGTAAAAACAGTAAAATGTTTTTTAGTAAAATATTATAAGAAGGCATGGAAATGTAAATTTCTGTCTAGGGTTAAAGGGTTGTTTTAGATTACAGTCATCATTTTGACTAAAATAAATAGCTTATAGTCATCTGGAATTGTATTTTGTAATGTCAAGTGCTTTGAACCTCTAACATATTTAACAGGCTTCCCAAAATCAAACTTCAGTTTCAAGGTTGTCTTTTCTAACCCCTAGCTTTTGGATGCTACAGAGGGCCCCTGGAGCACCTAACAGGGAGGTAAACAGGATTATTTGTCATGTCTGGGTACGTGGAATTGTCTTTTTTTTTTGAGACACAGTTTCACTCTTGTTGCCCAGGCTGGAGTGCAATGGCATGACTTCGGCTCACTGCAACCTCCGCCTCCCAGGTTCAAGCAATTCTCCTGTCTCAGCCTCCCAAGTAGCTGGAATTACAGGCATGCACCACCACTCCTGGCTAATTTTGTATTTTTAGTACAGACGGGGTTTCTCCATGTTGGTCAGGCTGGTCTTGAACTCCTGAGCTCAGGTGATCCATCTGCCTTGACCTCCCAAAGTGCTGGGATTACAGGCGTGAGCCACCGTGCCCAGCCGGGATTGTCAAAAGGATGTTTAGTATTCTTCAGGTTATATTTTAGTAAATAATATCAACATATATTCCAACATTGTATGGGATTTTAAAAATTATAATGTCTGAATATATGCTACCAACTATAATTAAGGATATTATGTTAAGTTATTGAAAACCACAGAAATAACCAAATTTGTCAATCATGTTCTTAACTGTAAATAACCTGGACATTTCTTCATTTCACAGACAATTGATGTCTTGTTTTGATCCTCTTCAAAAGATGGTTATAATCAGCTACAGGACTCTGACAGGTGCTCTCAAATGCAAGTATCTGATAACTTTGGAGATTATAAACATTGGAATAAAGTAAAAATGTACAGGACTAATGATGAGCTGAAATGTTCATGAATATTAACAAAACAAGAGTTAACAAAATGGACTGAACTAACAGAAAACTGAAGTAACCTTTTTAGCCTTTTTGCTTAAAACGTTACTGATCCTTGTTTTGTTTTTCAGTCAAGAAAACTTATCTTGAGCTATTTACCGCCTTCAATAATTGAGTAAGGTATATTCCTGTAAACAAAATTCGAAGCATGTTTGTTTATCTCTGCCTGGCATCTCCAGAATTTGGAAACTATTTGTGAGTATTCCTAAATTATGGCAATATACTTATTTGCATCAGTGCAATAAGAATCCATTTTCTTTTGCAACAAGACACAACTGGAGATACTGGTCATTTTACCAAGGCTTTGACCAGAATGGTGTGCTTCCCTTTAAGGAATCAAGCTTCACTTGCAGAGTCAATAAAAGCCCCTTGGAAAAACTAACCTCATACCTTGTCTACCTAGTCCCTGTACAGGGTTCCTAACCTGTGGTGAGTAAAGAATGTCACTTTCTAACAGGCCCAGGAGCCCCATATTCTTGGGACCTCAAGAAGAGAGGAATTTACCCAACTCATAGATATTTAAGGGTACAAACCCATGGGTGGGCTCAGGTTTAAAAGGTCTCATCTTAGATTTTTTTGTGGAGCACAGTTCCATCAAGGCCAATTTAAAAGCCTCTGTGAAGGATTGGTATTCTTGCTGCACTTTACACAAATAATCAGGCCAAGTATAAAACTAAAGTTTATTTTGCAAACAACTAAGTCTTATCATGATTTGTTCTAGAAAAAATGAGGACTGAACAGAGAGAAATTATGTTTCAAGACATATACACTTGTCAATTAATTCTAATCTCAGTTGTTTTTAAGTTTTTGTCTACATTATAGATTCACCTTGCTTATTCCTGTAAACCAACCAGTGATCTATGGCTGCAGCGCAGAAGAAACAAAAGGGATAGGGAATATAAATAATCTGGATCAATATTTTAATTCTGAGCAATTATCCTGCAAATCCTACCAGGTGATGGGAATAGATAGGGTGCCCATAACTCAGAGGTTTGTTTGTTTGGGAGAGTAAGACCAAGAAACCTAACCAAAGTCAAGTCCCATGCACCCAAATCTTAACAGGCATAACTATAGCCACCAGTTACTGGGGAGTGTTGACAGCCTTGGGATTTTTGAGCTGTCCTTACCCCCACCTTGTTTTGTTTTGATACATGTCCTCTAATAATCTGAACTGTTTCTTCTCACTTAGAGGCCAATGAATTTCAAATGGTAATGTAAATGGAACCACACATGGCCACACCATTCTTCTGGGGACCCTTAAATTAACCTCAGGAGGAGCCTTGACTGTTATAGTCCCCCACACGATGCCACTATTTAGCCAGAATTAGCTAGAAAGATCATCACCCAACCTCCCTAACAGCAGTTGGGGTCTCCAGTCCTGAGTGGGGAAATGAGAGCAGAAAAAGGAAAAAAACACCCAGGTAAGCAGACAGTTAAGGCCAGTCCTCAGTAGACTTCTTTTAAACAGAGAAAAAAACCTGAAAAATCAAGCTGCAGCTGCACAGATAAGGGAGCAAGGCCCAATATAGAAACAACTTTGTTCTCTGTGTAATTGGTGGGCTCCCAGGGAAAAGTTTCCTCCTCTTCTATGAACATGCACACAGTGGGATCCGTGGAAACTTGCATGGGAAGGAGGCTTGCCTGAGACATGCCTGCAGCTGCACAGGTAAGGGCAATTACACAGACAGCTACACAGATAGGGGAAGTGTTTTTTTTTTTTTTTTAATAAAAGCACCTGTATTCAACTGAAAAAAAGGCAACCCTCTCAGGTCCCCCTTCTACTGCAAAGAGCTTTCCTATTTTGCTTATTAAACCTTTGCCCCAGCTTCACCTTTGGTGTCCATGGTCCTTAATTTTCTTGGTCATTAGACAAAGAGCTCGGGTAATACCTCAGACAACAAGACCGCAACACCTCCATCCCATGTGTATATTTCCTGTCTTCCACAAATGGAACACTAGCACCCCCAAATATCAACATACAGGTTTTGTAAGCTATACCAAATTAACTTAAGTAAGTAAAGTTCAATATCTAATTTTTTCCAATATCTTACTTTTTTCCTTAGAATATACACCACTGAGAGTTTTTTAATTCTTTGTAGGCATTGAATCAATGTAATATATCATTAGATTTATTGGTTTTATTTATATTTATTTTTAGGTTTATCTCCTCATACTTATTTTTTGGAAATGTAAAATATTAAAATGATTCAACTGTCAAGGCTATATAAAAATGTATACTTAGAGAATAGTCATTCCCTGCTCCATTCCTTGCATTTCATTGGCATCTACCCATGAGTAATGTTTTATTTCTTGATCTTGATGTGAGATTACACAGGTATATTTATTTCTTCTTATTCTTAGAGCTGATCACTTATTATTTGTGATTTTTTGTATGCTTCACAGTGAAAAAGTTTAAAAATACCAATGAGATGTGTCAGGCAGTATTCAATTAGGGAAGCAGAATCACTTAAGTATTATTGAATGAGAAATTGTTATAGGACTAAGACCATGCACAATTATGAGTTAGGGAAGATGGAGGATCAAAGAGCAGTCACTATCCAACCTTCCTAAAGCATGGCAAGGTGGACAAATTGAGATTGCAGGGGGCCCTGAGAATCCAAGCACATTCAGCTGCTAAAGTGGGGCTACAAAGAGTCTAGAGAAAGACTCCAAAGAAATTTAGCTACCACTTCTGTAGGTCCTCAGACAAGTATCTGGTGGTGGCTACTGGGGCTACTGCTAATGGACAGGGCTGGCCACTGGGAAGAGCTGAGCACAGAGCGAGGGAGAGCAGAATGAGCTGGAATCCACTGGTAACTGTCTGTATGTTACGACAACTAGCAACAACAGCTGTCAGAGGGTAATGGCTGTGGCTTCTCTTCTACCTCCCCAATATCACTCAAATTCTTTTGTCCAACTCTAACCTGAATTTCGACGAGGAAATAATTCTGGGAAAGTAGTTTTAGCTACACCAAATTGACACGGTACAAACTGCCACTAGAGAGATGATAACAGTCTTAGGGCAGTGATTGTTGACATGGAGAAAAGGAGAAAGACTAGGGAGATGTATATGAGTTAGAATTGATCAGATTAGTTAATAAATTAGATGTGAATAGTGAGGGAAAGCGAAATCTAAAATGACTCTCAGGCTCTAACTTAGACAGCTGTGTGGGTGACGGTGTCATTGACTGAGTTGAGGCAAAGAGTCCAGATGGAGAACGTGGAGATGATGGCTGCAGGGAGATAGGGCATTTAGTTTTGCCCATGTTGATTCTGAGAAGGTGGTGGGGCTTCCAAGTGAAGATATGCATTAGGACCCAAAGATATTACTATATTTTTTAAATGGGCTTTTGCTTATGATGACGATTTATCCTCATTGTGACTGGATTTATCCTCCTATCTAAAATAGCCAAAAAACTTAAAAATATAGGAAACAACAGTTTCAAGACATTGGCATCAAGCAGCAAGGGACAGTGATCCCTGAGCAATGGAAAATAAATCCTATGAATGCTGCAATTGACTGCCTTGGGAAAGCTTCTAGGATACAGCACAGAGAAGAGAAACCCAGGCCAAGCCCTATGGACTCCAGGAATTAAATAGATGGAGCTCTGAGCCTTGAGAGATAAAGGCAGTCAGAGTTTGCTAAAGAGAATACTGGAGAGAAGAGAGATGCCCAGAGATAGAGAACTCTGGAGCTCTGCAGAGGATCATACTCAAATGCTCAGCTAGGGACTGATCAGCACATGCACACGAGGAAACTCTCCAGGGCCAAGGAAAGAACCATCTGAAAGGATAAGTGGTAACAATGCATGGTGTTCACACTGGAAATAGTACCTATTTTTACCAGCCAGACTGGAAAACCTCATGATTCATGGGGCACTGGGTAGAGAATACAGAAGTGCCTTGCCCTGTTTTCAAGCAGCTTGACTGAATTCCAGAACAAATCTCAAGAATATCTATGCAAGTATTAAAATATCCAGCTGCCAACAAGATAAAATTCACAATGTCTGCAGCCAAAAATTACTAGGTATGAAAGAAGTAGGAAAACACCACCTACAATTAGGAGAAAAGTCAACCAATAGAAACTGACCCAAAGTGACACAGATGTTAGAATTAGAGGGAAGAACATTTAAAGTCATTATAAGTGCATTCTGTATGTTCAAAAAGTAGTGGTATAGACTGAATATTTGTATCCCCCTCAAATTCGTATGTTGAAATTTTAAACCCAAAGGTGATGGTATTAGGAGGTGGGAATTTTGGGAGGTGATTAGATCATGAGGGCAGAGCCCTCGTGAACAGAATTTATGCCCTTATAGAAGAGGCCTGAGAGAGGACCCTTGTGCCTTCTGTGATGTAAGGTTACAGCAAGAAGATGGCTGTCTATGAACCAGGGAATGGGCCCTCACCAGACATGGAATCTGCTGGGGACTTGATCTTGAACTTCCCAGCCTCCAGAACTGTGAGAAATAAATTTCTTTATAAACTACTCTGTCTCTAGTAGTTTGTTGTAGAAATCAAGCAGTTTCATTGAAGCTTTAAAAAAATAGTATATAATAGGGGAAAAAACCAAACTATTTTCTTCTACTATACTCTCAACACTCCACATAAAACACTTCTGGTTAGGAAAATGCGGGGCTGTTTTTCCCCATAAAGCATTCTCCAATTTTCTACAAACACCAGCTAGGTGTTCTACAATTCAACTAATCTGACTCTATTTAAGTGGAGTTAGAATGAGATGCCACAGGTTAAGGGCTTAGTCACACGTCTGACCTCACTTCAGTTGCCGATTTTAAGTGCAAACTTCCAGTACTTCTGACAGGCTGGCTATAAACTGGGAGTTCCTATGACCTCCTTCTCATATTTGGTCTTTTGCTAGAATGGCTCACAAAACTCAGGGAAGTACTTACTTAAACTTACCACTTTATTTTAAGGGACATTACAAGGGATGTGGATAAACAGCCAGATGAAGAGGTACATGGAGCAAGGTACATGGGAATTGGCATGGGGTTTCCATGCCTTCTCCAGGCATACCACCTTTCCAGCACCTTCACATGTTCAGCAATCTGAAAACTCTTTGAAGGCCATCCTTTTGGGGTTTTATGCAGGTATATTTAAAGAGGCTTCACTGTTAAATCATTGGCCAATAGTAATCTATTCAACCTTCAGTCCCTCTCCCCTCCCTGGAGGTAGGGGGATTGGGCTAAAATTTCCAACCCTTTAATCACAGTTGATTCTCCTGGCAACTATCCCTGATTCTGAGGCTACCCAGGACCCCCCAGCCATCAGTCCTCTTACTACCATATTCATCAGACACTCATCACTTCAGAGATCCCAAGGATTTCAGGAGCTGTGTGCCAGGAAATGGAGAGAGAAACCAAATATGTATTTTTTTTATTACGTCACAAAGACTAAAAGTGAATGAAAGAGATGAAAACTACAATGGTGAGTAAAAAAGACACTGTTTGATTAACAAAAGATTAGACATCGTAGAAGAATCATTAGCTTGAAACCATAGCAACAGAACTATTCAAAGTGAAATACGTACTTTTAAAAGAGAATTTTAAAAGAAAGAAAAAAGAACACAGCATAGTGAGCAGAAAAGAATTTCTGAAAGTTGGGGTGTAGGGCAGAAAAATATCTGAAAAAATAATGCTCCCCAAATTCCAAATTTTAGACCAACTCTACACCCACATATTCAAGAAGCTTAATGAAACCTGGGCACAAGAGATGTGAAGAAAATAACACCAAATTACATTACAGTCAAATTACTCAAAACTAGTAATAAAGCAAATCTTAAAAGCAGCCAAAGGGGGGAAAATGCTATGTACGGAAGAACCAAAATAATGACAAATATTTTACTGGAAACAATGCAAGCAAGAAAACAGTAGAGCAACATCTTTAGAATAGTGAAAGAAAAAGAAATCTCAACCTCATTCTATACTGAGTGGAAACACTTTTTTTTTTTTTTTTGGCGGAGTCTCGCTCTGTGGTCCAGGCTGGAGTGCAGTGGCATGATCTCGGCTCACTGCAACCTCCGCCTCCTGGGTTCACGCCATTCTCCTGCCTCAGCCTCCCAAGTGGCTGGGACTACAGGCGCCTGCCATCATGCCCGGCTTATTTTTTGTATTTCTTTTAGTAGAGATGGGGTTTCACCATGTTAGCCAGGATGGTCTCAATCTCCTGACCTCGTGATCTGCCTGCCTCAGCCTCCCAAAGTGACACCCTTTCAAAACAAATGTGAAATAAAAGCATGTTAGACATAATAAAGTTGAAAGAATTCACCACCAGGAGACTCACAGTGAGACAAATGTTAAATAAGTTCTTTAGGCAGAATAAAAATGATACCAGGCCAGGCACGGTGGCTCACGCCTGTAATCGCAGCATTTTGGGAGGCTGAGGCAGGTGGATCACGAGGTCAGGAGATCAAGACCATCCTTGCCAACATGGTGAAACCCCGTCTCTACTAAAAATACAAAAACAAGCTGGGCGTGATGGTGTGTGCCTGTAGTCCCAGCTACTCAGGAGGCTGAGCCAGGAGAATCTCTTGAAAGGAGGTGGAGGTTGCAGTGAGCCGAGATTGCACCACTGCACTCCAGCCTGGGTGACAGAGCAAGACTCCCTCTCAAAAAAAAGATACCAGGTGGAAATGTGAATCTATAAAAAGAAATACAGAGCATCAGAAATGGTAACTATGTGGGTACATCTATATACTTTTTCTTAAACTTCAGATCTGTTGAAAGATAACCAACTGTTTAAGCAAAAATAATAACAATGTAGTGTAATATTTGTAGCACATATCAAAGTATAATACACAACAACAATAACACAAAGTTTGGGAGGGGAGAAATTGAAGTATAACATTGTGAAGTTCCCAAACATGCAATGGTATCACATCACTGGAAGATAGTCTGAGATAAGTTAAAGGTGTATAGTATAAACCATAAAACAATACTAAAATAACACAACAAAAAGTTGTAGCTAATAAGATAACAAAGGAGGGAACGTGAAATCATTTAAAAATAATACATATAAAAGAAGGTAGAAATGAGGAAAAGCGGAATTAAAAAACACATGAAACACACAGAAAGTACAAAGATAATATATTTAAATTTAACTATGTCATAAATCTCATTAAATGTAAATGGTTTAAACACTCATATAAATGACAGAGATTGTCAGATTTGATTTTAAAAAATCAAACATCTACATGCTGCTCCAAAGAAATACTTTTAATATAAAAACATAAACTAAAATATATAGCATGCTAACAGTAATCAAAAGAAAGCTGGATTATCTACATTAGCATTACAAATATTGGTTTTTAGACGAACAGATATTACCATAGATGAAGATAGTAATTCCATACTGATAAGGGGTCAATTGATCAAGAGAACATAACAATCCTAAAAGTTGATGCCCCTTATTAACAGAGATTCTAAACACATGCAGTAAAAAAGTTTCTGTATTAATTAGATTAGGATAATGGCCTCGAGCTGCATCCATGTTGCTGCAAAGGACTAGATTTTATTCTTTTTATGGTGGTGTAGTATTTCATGCTGTGTATGTACCACATTTCCTTCATCCAATCCACCATTGATGAGCACCTACATTGATTCCATTTCTTTGTTAAATAGGCTACTTTCAAGAAATGCATTTTATTTATTTGAGACAAGGTCTCGCTCTGTCACTCAAGCTGGAGTGCAGTGCCATGATCATAGCTCACTGCAGCCTCAACCTCCCAGGCTCAAGCAATCCTCCTGCATCAGCCTCCTGAGTAGCTGGGACTACAGGGGCAAGCCACCACATCTGGCTAATTTTTGTTTTGTTTTGTTTTGTTTTGTTTTGTTTTGTTTTTGAGATGGAGTCTTGCTCTGTCACCCAGGCTGGAGCACAGTGGCGTGATCTCGGCTCACTGCAAGCTCCACCTCCTGGGTTCACACTATTTTCCTGCCTCAGCTTCCCAAGTAGCTGGGACTACAGGCACCCGCCACCACGCCTGGCTAATTTTTTTGTATTTTTAGTAGAGATGGGGTTTCACCGTGTTAGCCAGGATGGTCTCGATCTTCTGACCTCGTGATCCGCCCGCCTCGGGCTCCTAAAGTGCTGGGATTACAGGCGTGAGCCACTCTTCCCGGCCTAATTTTTGTATTTTTTTTTTAAGAGGCAGGGTCTCACTATGTTGTCCAGGCTGAGATGCATTTTAAACATAAAAATACAGATAAGTTAAAAGTAAACAAATACAAAAATAAAGACTATGCAAACACTAATTATAAGAAAGCTAGAGAGGCTATATTATCAGACAAAGTAGACTTTATAATAAGAAATATTGGCCAGGCACGGTGGCTCACACCTGTAATCCCAGCACTTTGGGAGGCTGAGGCAGGCGGATCATTAGGTCAGGAGATTGAGACCATCCTGGCTAACACGATGAAACCCAGTCTCTACCAAAAATACAAAAAAAAAATTAGCCGGGCATGGTGGTGGGCGCCTGTAGTCCTAGCTACTCGGGAGGCTGAGGCAGGAGAATGGCGTGAACCCGGGAGGCAGAGCTTGCAGTGAGCCGAGGTCGCGCCACTGCACTCCAGCCTGGGGAACGCAGCGAGACTCCGTCTCAAAAAAAAAAAAAAAAAGAAAGAAATATTTCCAGTGATAAAGATGGATATTTCATAATGATAAAAGGGTTAATTTATAAGAAGATGTAAGAATCTTAAGTGTGTACATGCCTAATTACAGAGTTCCAAAACACATAAAGCAAAAACAAAGGGAAGCATAAAGAAAATAGACAAATTCACAATTATAACTGGAGATTTTAGTACTTTCCTTAGTAACAAGTAACACAAACAAGCAAAAAAGTCAGTAAGAATATAGATTTAAACCACACTATTAACCAACTTATTTAAATTGCACCTATGTAACACAACATCCAACAACTACACAATACGCATTTTTTTCAAGTGCATATCAAATATTTACCAACATAGACCATATGTTGGGCCATAACACAAGTCTGATTCAATTTTAAAAGCTTTGGATCATACAGAGTATGAACATCTATGAATGTGTCTCCTGGTGCACATGTAGCAGAGTTTCTATAGGGCATATGCCCGAGAGAGAAATGAGGGTATATGCATGAGTAGCTTTACTAAATAATGCTAAACTGTTTTTCAAAGAAGTTATACAGGTGTATGCTCTTACCAGCAGTGTAGAAGAGCTCTCATTGGTTTACATCATTGGAGTAGAAAATGTACTCTGACACCATGGAGTGCCAGGAAATTTAATTTCTTACTAATTTGGTGACGGCTGTAACATGGTATTCCATTTTAAATTGCATTTACCTGATTACCACTGAGGTTAAGCATTTTGTATATGTCTAGTAGTCTTTCCTGTTACTTCTAAGAAATGCTTGTCAAGTTCTTTGCTTATTTTTCTCCTCTCCTTTTGGCTATTTTCTTATCAAGATAGTCTGTATTCTGGATAGAAGTCCTTTGTTGACTACCTGGTTGTGCCAGAAATTAAACTATACTGTCTCTTAGCTCTGAGCCCACCCTTCTTGACCCTGCTTACCGAGGCTGTGGCACTCTGCAAACTACATTTCTCATCTACCTGCTGGCTTCCTGCAGATTCTGCTGAAGCAATAGATGAGGATGGGACAGCAGAAAGAGAAGAATGGGACATGCTTTTGTTCCATTTGTTGTTCCCATCAGCGCAGCCCCAGCAATGACCCTTAATGCTGGAAGCACTGGGTCTTGTGCCAGCTTTCTTATGGCACTCCTGGAACCACCCTCATTGGCAGCGCTCTACCTTGGAAGACCCACCCTCTGAGCTCCTGAGTTACTGGCACCAGCTGGGCAGCACCCCATCCTCACAAGTGTGAGGTCCAATTCCTCAGAGCCCCTGCTCCACAATTCTCTATTCTGATAACTGCAGCCTCTTCACTTTTTCTCTCAAAACTAGCAGGAGAAAGCTGCTTCCAGACGTTATTATCTCTGCATCACCTTGGGGTTCTCTTTGCCTTTCCATTTCATGAATGCCTATTTAACCAATACTTTATAATCAATTCTTTCTGTTGAAATGCCGAGTGTAGTTTCTGATTTCTTACTCTACCTTGGCTGATATAATGATTCACAAACCTCTCTTCCTGCTATGTGACTCACCTTTTCACTATCTGAGGACTTTCAGAACAGAGACGTTTCTTAACTGCAATGAACCAGAATGGATTAATACATGGATTAATAAATCTTTTTTTATATTGTGTCTTAATTTGAAAATCCTTCTTCTACTCCAATATCGTAAGAATTCTCTCATATTTTCTAAATTTGTTAAAAAGATTTTTTTATATTTAGGTCTTGAATCCTCTTGGAATTTATTTTGTGAATGAATATCTAATTGTCCTAGCACTCTTTTATCAGAGAGTACACCCTTTCTTCACTGATCTACAATGCTGCCTCTCTCATATATCAGGTTTCTATCTATGGACAGTCAATTTTTAGAATCCCCATTATCTTCATTAGTTTTGTTTGTGTACCCTTATGTCAATACTACTCGGTCTTATAAGATTATAAGTCTTCATATCTGGTAGCGCTGGTTTCCTTGCCTAATTATTTTTCTTCAGATAAACTCTACCTATTCCCAACTCTTTATTTTCCCACATAATTTTTAACATTAGTGTGTCAATTACTATAAAAATCACTATTAGGATTTTGATTGCAATTGCATTAAATCTGTAAATTTGGAGAGCAGTATCTTTACAAAATTGTCTTGTCCTATCCAAAAACAAAGCATAGTTCTCTACTTATTTAAGTGCCCTTTAAATATCTTTCAATGAAGCTTTAAAATAGTCTAAACAAAGGTCTTGTACAACTTGTATTTATTCCTAGGGAGCCTGTATTTTTGTTACTCTGTTAAGAAATTTCATTTCTGTTACTGGTGTGTGGAAATATATTTGATTTAAAATGTTTATTGTATAACTTATTTGAATTTATTAAAATTAATAATTCAGATAATTTGTAGATTACTTTGTGTTTTCTATATAATCACAGTGTCACTGAAATAATGGGTGTTTTGTTTCTTCTATTCCACTGAAAAACCCTACTTTTTTGGTCTTAAATGCACTACCTCTAGCTTTTGGTGGTTTTAAATAGAAACAAAGCTACCACGCATCTTTGTCGTTTCCAGTTTTTAAGAGAATGCTTCTAATGTTGCACCATTAAGTATGACGGTTGCTGGTTGTAGACTTTTGGACTTTTTAGAGTCTTATTGTTTAACAAGAAGAATTTTAACATGAGGATTTCTTTAATTCCTTCCTTGCCTTTTCCCTTTCCAATAAGAGAGGACCATTGTTGGGGGAGCCAGAAGACCGAGAGAGTAGCCAGTGACAGAGCTCCACGTGTCTGTGAATTGGCTCATCTCCTCCAGCAAGAAAGATGGAATCTGAGCTCAGAAGAGTATGCATACTCAGGTTTGGAGAACTGAACACCAAATAGCAACAGAGTTCATTTGACTGGTGCTACCTCAAGTAATTTATATTAACTCTATTCTTAGTTATTAACCTTCCCAATTTTGCTGTCTTTACTTCCCCCAATAAATATTTATTGCATCCCAACTTTTATGCTCAATATTGTGTTTGGCACTATGTAGAAAGACACAAAGAGATTGCATTTTCCTTTGTGAGCCTCTGTGCATTCTGAGCTTTGGTCTCCGTGACAGTTATCACAGGCACTGCCACCATCTCATGTGACCCTTTGGGTGGGTGTCCTTTCTCTACATTTTTGAGATCTGTATGGCCTTTTAATGTCAGAAGTGGCCTTAATGTAGGATGTTGGCCAAGGGCCAGGTTCACTTTGCAGGACCTGTGGTGCTGTGCCTCAGGGCAGGGGTCTGCCCAGCAGAGGAGACATTTCTGGTCCTTGCTGCTTCAGTTGTGCTTCTAGCCTGAGGCCCCTTGGGACAGCTGGGGAAGCTTCCTGAGCTCCATGATGGGATTCAAATAATTCGAATTATTGGTATGGGCTTTCCTGGGTTCAGTCAAGACCATGCAAAAAACCAAGAATAGTTGACATGAGAATAAAAAGAGAGGAGATGAGCAGAAAAGCCCCCAATTCTATCCACTGGGGTAGGGGTGAGGGTGGAAAGAAGGGATGTGGGGACACATTCAAGTTAGTGGACTTTAAGGAGGAGATGAAGGAAGAAAGGAGTGGCCCTGCTCTTGGCAATGATTCTTCAAGCAGGTGTCTTGGAAGTGGTCCTAAGACGAGATGGAAGTGAGCTGAGGAGGCTTCTAGGGGACCAAGTAGGGAGGGATTAATAAGGAAGAAGAGGGCCAAAAGGGCTAATTTGCTGTGAGGCAAAATGTCCAAATCTCTAAAACTTTCTAAGAGTCAACGTAAATTTCAGTGCATAGATGTGAGTGTTGCAACATAGGTGAAAAGGTATTTAGTAGAAACTCCTAGAAGCTGAGGGGGTATAGCTCAGGGGTAGAGCACTTGACTGCAGATCAAGAAGTCCTTGGTTCAAATCCAGGTGCCCCCCGGAAAGAGTCTCTTTTTAGTACCACATACCAATTGGTACCTTTAGGTTGCCCCAGGTCCTATGGCAGGTTGAGGGGAGGTTCCTGGGAAGGAAGTGGAGGGAGAAGAGATGGAAAGGAGTCTAGTCATCCTTTGGGCTGTGGCAATGGAAAGTCCCAAAACTAGGAATGTGGTTCTAGCTATGATCTTGTTATTAAGGTGATGTGTGAACTCAGGCAGGCCTTTAGTCTTTGTTTTTTCTTTCAGGCATATAACATGTAAGTATAGACTAAAATCAAAGTTGCCAAACATGTCTGAGAACCAGAATGACCTGGGAGGGTGGTCAAGTATACAGATGCCTTGGGTCCCACCTTGAGATTCTGATTTGTTAGGTGTGAGAAGTTTGATTTTTCTTTCATTTAATCTTCCCACATCACAGAAACACCAGATGATCTCCTGGGCCGCAAAATTCAGCAAACACTTAGGAAGCAGATTCACCACGTACCAGTTATTAATCTGCAGTTTGTACCACTTGCTCGAGTCCAGTGATGCAGAACACTCACACAGCAAGTTAAGCAAAGCAACTTTATTCCTTACAGGCAGGCAAAGGACAACAGAAGCCTGGGATGTAGGGTGAACTGGTCCCCCAAGGCTCAGGAACCTGCCCAGGGCAGATGGAGTCTCACCTGTGTGTCCCACTTCACACTGCAGCTGAGGGACCCTGAACGCCCTCTGCTGTCAAGTTTTATACCCCAAGGGCAATTTGGATCACTGGGCTAAAGCGTTGCAGGACATCCTGTTCTAGGTGTGATGGGAACAGAGTCCAGGTTTAGGACAGTTCCTCCTTATCTCAGGACAACACTCCCAGTACATTCTCTAGTTATTCTGAGAACTACAACCAAGAAAAGAGGGAAGCACCGGGTTGGCCAAGGCCATCCGGAGACTTGTCCTGCTGGGTCATTTAAAAAGCTTTTCTAGGATAACGCTGGCTTTCCAAGTGGTTTTCCAAGCTGGTGTCTTTCCCACTGAGGAGAAGCTGTAGGCCTGTGGACTGCCAGGTAGGAGGAGGTTGGGGTTTAGAGGAAAGAGGAGAGCAGGAATGGGTTGTTTGCAGTGGGGCTGTTCCCATGGACTCACCAAGAAGAAATCGGGGTGCTGATGGGGCTGCACAAGTGCTTATCAGAAACAGCTGTAACAAGTGAGGGGTGCAACTGAAGGTACAGCATTTGCCTGCAGGCCAAGCGGTCTCTGGTTCAAATCCATGTGCCTCCCACCCCCCTTCAGTTTTCTACTTATTGAACAAAAGCCTTTTCACCTTGGGTCTATTATACTGGAATCTTCCTGCAAGGAGAGAAGAGAGGATAGACAGCATAGAGCTTTGCCAGGAAGCCTCTCTAGTTTCTTGTAGGCCCCAGTGAACTTCTCCAGGCGACTCTGTCCCCTCATTAACCCTTATCCTCAGAGCCTTGAAATGGGCCCAATTGTCCCATAGAACTGATGTTTATGGTTTCTCTTGAATAAACCTAGAAATTGACCCTCTCAGTCTTGAAACCCAAGGAGAAATTTCCATTTATGTCATCTGAATTCCTTTCTCAGGAAACCAGCCAGCAATCCTCCCAGACGGTATCAAGAAACTGAAATTTACCAGATCCCCACATCTGGAAAGTGAGAAGCCAGACCCCTCACCCATCATGATTCCCCAGGTGACCACCTGCTGCCTGTTGGCCAACTCCTCTTCCTTGCCCCTCCTTAATCCCTGTTTTCCGACATGTAGTTACATTTCTTCCCTGCTATATAAACCCCTAATTTTAGTCAGTTGATGACGATGGATTTGAGACTGATCTCCTGTTCACCCTGTCTGTAGCACCTGGATAAAGCCTTCTTCACTGACAATACTTGTCTCAGTGACTGGCTTTCTGTGAGATGAGCAGCAAGACCTAGATGGAAGCCCTGGTGTTTCCGCAACAGCCTTGCAACTTTCACTTTCCCTGTGGGAACGCTCATCTCGGCCATCCCCTGGAAGGGCGGGTAGGGAATTGACTCCTCTGGAATCCTCACCCCCAGGGACTGTGTAGCATAGGGCCTTGCCTGGAGCAGGTCCCATGGCTGCAGCTGCTCCACCCTGAGCTGCTCTGGCAGGGTCTATACAGAGTGAAGGAACTAAAGGAAGAGCGGTGAGGAGGGCTCCTAAGTGGCACAATGACTGCCAGGAAGTGGCTGTTATAGGCAGGGGTTTGCAAGCTACTTTCAGTCAGGAGGCCCCATACTATGCCCTGGGGCTACTTCCCTGCCCCTTGTGTGTTTATGAAGCCCCAGTATCTGCTTCATAAACACCAGATGTGCATGTGGGGGGCATCTGTTTCCCACCTGAGCAGACGCTCCCAGTGCCCACTGGGGTGAGTGAGCTGCAACGTCTTCTCAGGGAGGTGAACAAGGTGAAATGCTGTAACACTGACTGTTGGAATCTGGGAGAAAGACTGAAAGAGGCAGTGGTTTCCCTTGTGTCTGAATGAGTGCTCAATTATTCCTTGTGGCAGCATCCCGCGGATGATCAGCTGTTGCTTGCGGGCTTTGTTATTTCAAGTCAATAAAACCACATCCTTACCAATAGGGAGACATCTATTCAATTCCCTTCTGCAAGCAGTATCAGACTTCCACGTGTGGGTTCGCTGCCTCGTTTTATACTAGTTGAAATTCTTATTTGGGACTCGGGGGACCTCTCTTGCCCAGCATGCCCTGCTGGGCTCACTCCATTCAGTCTCTCCATGGAGTTAAAAGCAACAACAGCTAAAAGCAAAGATCTGAAACAAACAAAAAATAATAATTACTTTTTAAACAAAGAAAAAAAAAAGCAAAGATCTGAACCCAATTCTGCTTAATCCCTAGCAGATTTTTTCTCCCTGAACAAGAGTATAATAGTCCATAATAACATAAGTGTAGCTGCAATCTGCTTACTCCCATAAAATATTAGCCTAAGAGACAAACACTGCCACTTTCTAAGGTGCAAGTCAATTTCTTTTCAAGTTTTGAAGAGTGTAGAAGTTGGAGCCTCATGTAGGAAGCCTGGCCTTGCTCTTGCAGAGCTACAGGCAGAAGCCGTGCAGGCAGAAGGAGCCTCAGCAGAGGCCAGCATCAAGTGCGGGTCCTGGAGTGCCTGAGGACGGGGAGCGTGGGGAGTGGAGCAGGGAAGGTGGTGCAGGGAGTAGCAGGGGAACAGGATGCTAAAGATGGAAGGACTTTATAGTCACCACACAGAATTTGGTTCCATGCAGTGCAGCTCAGAGCTACCCTCCGTCCTTTTTCAGCTCTCCAGACTTCTTTTTCCCCTATGACTTCTACCCACCAACTTGCAGTCAGAAATGCGGATATAACTTTTGACTCCCCTGAAATGTAACTACTAACAGCCTACTGTTGACTGGAAGCCTTTCTGATAACATAAACAGTCAATGAACACATATTTTGTATGTTCTATGTGTTATATACTGTATTCTTAAAATAAAGCTAGAGAAAAGAAAATATTAAGAAAATCATAAGGGAAAATTTATTTCCTATGGAATAAGTAGAAGTGAAGTGAATCATCATAGAAGTCCTAATCTTTGTCATCTTCACAGAGTAGGCTGAAGAAGAAAAGAGGAGGGGTTGGTCTTACTGTCTTGGGGGCAGCAAAGACAGAAGACAATCTGTCTGTTAAGTGGACCCACAGTTCAAACCTGTGTTGTTCAAAGTCAACTGTAGTTTTACTTATAGACTTTACAGATTCAGGACCAGGCTTCCTGGGTCAAAGTAATAGGAAGTGCAGAACCACCTTTGCTGACTAAATGCAAGCCCAGATGAAGGGCGCTTGAACTGGAAGCAAGGCCTCCTGGTCTGCACTCAGCTACTGCACCCTGGCACTGGCACCTGGGCTGGCTGAGCAGTATCTCTGACTCTGGAAGCTGAGTCCCACGCTCTTGTTGCCTGCAGCTCTTTCTTCACACCCAGAGTGGCTCTGGTTTACTAGCAGGCCTGCTCCCCTGCTAAGAGGACACCTTGCTTCCCTTTCAGTCCCCTCTTCTGGCCATTTCAGCTGGCCCTCCTCAGCCTGAAGTCTTCAGCTCCTTGGAGGGCAGGTGGATAGAGAAGCTAGAATCACTTCCTCAGATCTCACTTGGGCTTTTCTGGTAGCTAGGGAGCTACTGTAATTTAAAAATCAGCTCACCCTCCGGGCGTGTCTCTCTGCAGTAGGTACGTGCTCTAAGAGGCGGTTTGTGCATGTGTTGCTGAAGGGGACTTAGGAAGTGCTTACCTTTATTCGAGATGATGGGGAATCTTCCAGACCAGGTATGACCACTGGGAAAAGTGACTGTCTGGAAAGCTGGGGTTGCCTAGAAACATATATGAAGGGGAAAGGTACTGTGACTTGGTGTTTGTTCCTCCCAGCAGGACCTGAATAATCCCTGGAGAGGGGGCTCTGCTGTTGGGCAGGCAGAGGACAGGATGCTCTGGCCCAGTGCAGCAAACCCTCCAGGGGCTGCAGGCCACCTCCACCCTAACATCAGCCTTGCTGCAGAGCCCCCTGCCTGTGCTGATGTGGGAAGGGGTCCTGATTAGGGAGTGTGAATAGTCCTGTAATTGGGAAGATCTAGAGTTGTGAAATAATGTTCATTTTTTGAAATTGTGGCTTTGGGTGAAATTCAAACATTGCAGAAAGGTGAGACCTAAACATGGTACTTATGCTGAGACTCTGCTTGGGGGGCCCACCTGAGCAGCCAGCCAGCCCCCACCCTGATGATATTGCCACTGGATTATAAGGCATGGAGTGTCTCAGGCTTATCACAGGTAGGGGTGAGAATAAAACAGGAGTCATGGGCTTTGCATGGAGATACAGAAATAATCAGACAACTGAGGTCTTTGAAGCCTCAAAAGGACTGTGACTTTGGACATCACTAACGAAGCTTTAGGACTCAGGCCTAGACCACCCCTTCTCTAGCAGGAGTTCATTGATAGCTGACCTGATCAATGGCTTCACTGTTCTTCTACAAACACCTGTACCATATCACTCGTAGTTTCCGATCACTAATCACTCAACATACTCCTATCTTTTATGGCCATTCTTTGTGCGTTTTTTCAGCTTCCCCCTCTGCTGTCGGCTCCTCTTCCCTTTCTTGGTGTCTGTTATGTTAACCATCTTGAAAAGAGAGAATCTGATTGGTTATTAACCCTGTGTGGGCAGAACTGCAGGTCACTGGTTCACTTGCATATTAGCTGGAAAGAGAGGAAAACGTCAAAGAAACTAATTAATATTCTGAGAGAAATATGAGAAAATATTCCATCTGTTAAACAAGACACATAAAAGGGTCAATTATAGAACAGATAACTTAGAAATTAAGAAAAAAGGATAGAAGATATAAAAAATTAAATAGAAAGTTTGAAAAATAAAGCTGAGGCAGCTTCCCAGAAAGTAAAATAAAACAAAAAGACAAAGGAAAAGATAGTAAGAGAGATAAAAATAAGAAAGTTAGAGGTTAAAACCAAGATGTGTAAAAACCAACTAACAGGCTTGGCACTGTGGCTCACACCTATAATCCCAGCACTTTGGGAGTTCCAGGTAGGAGGATCACTTGAGGCCAAGAGTTGAAGACCAGCCTGGACAACATGGTGAGATCCCTGTTTCTACAAAGAAAAAAAAAAATCAGCTGGTCATCGTGGGGTGTGTCAGTAAGCCTAGCCATTCAGGAGGCTAAGGTGGGAGGATTGCTTGAGGTCAGAGGTTCAAGTTTATGGTGAGCAAGACACTGTCTCGAAACAAACAAAAACTAATACAAGTCCCAGAAAGAGAACATGATGGAAAGGACATTATACAAGAACATTACCTTTCGTAATGAAAGGACTTGGCTATGCATTAGAAAAGATACTCCAGATGCCCAACAAAATGAATAAAAAATTATCTTCATCGAGTACATCATAGTGTGATTATAGAATACCAGGACAAAAAGGAAGATCTTCAAAACTTAAAGAGTGAAAGAAACAGGTGATATACAAAAGATAGAGGATCACAATGGCACTTGACTTTTCTATAGCAATACTAGGCACCAGAAGATAACAGAAACAATCCTTCACAATATGAAGGATTATAAGTTGAAACTAGAAATCTATGTCTGTCCAGACTGCTAATCAAGTGTGTAGGTGGAATTATGGACATTTTGAGGCATGCAAGGTCTTAAAAAATTCACCTGTACTCACCATTCCCAGAAAACAACTGGAGGACATCCTCTGCCAAAATGAGGAAGTAAATTAAGAAACATTCAAGACACGGAATCCAGGAGAAAGGGACTTGCACACAGGAGACGAGAGATGGAAAGAATGTCCTGGTGAGGGTGGAGGAAGTCCCGGGGCATGGGCTGAGCAGCAGGCTTTCCAGGGCAACCAGAACAAACAGAGCAGGAAGCCAGAGATCTACTGGAAAACAAGAAGTGAAAATGTTAATTATGTAACAGCTTTTACAGTGTGGTGAACTGACTTGACAGGCATTTCATGGAGCAATGAAAGTTTGTGGAAAACCGTAGATATTCCAAGAAAACCAAGCAGTTGAAAATGTGAGGCTATCAGTAACTTGAGGGGAAAAAAAGTTCCATCAGAACTCTTAGTTCATCTTAGGATTATGTACATTGGCCATAAACACTATTAACTAATCATAATAATTAAAACATGGAAGATAAAATTGAACAGAAAGTTAATATATAGCATTTTATCTGAGAAGTTGATATATAGTAGGTATATTGGAAAACAGAAAAGAAGGCACATGAGTGATAATCCTCACCTACAAAAATAAGTCAGCTAATGATGTCTAAATTTGATTAAATTAGACATACCATGACATATTTATATTACTTAAAATTATAGAGGCAAATAGACTAGAAGAAACAGCCAAAAGGGTGGAGAGTGGCTGCCTCTGGGTGGCAAGAGGAAAATACAAAGGACTGAGGTTTCTTTTATTATAAGCTTTAAAAGCAATATTTGACTTTCAAAAATAGTTGCACAAGATACTTAGACAAAAACAAAAATATATGTAAGGTTTAAAATAGCCATGCACTGAGAATGGGGGTGTAGTTCAGGGTAGAGCTTTCCACACTAGCAGCGGAGTTTTCTGGCCAAAACCTGGAGGAGCTGTGTGGTCCTCATGCTATGTTGTCTCCATGATGCTTCCCAGGACTACTCTCTGATCCATGTCAGGGCCTGGGAACTTCCCTGTTTCATGAACTGGATTTAATGGACAGATTCCAGATTGAGAGATCTTCAGATGTCGGTATTGCATGTCTCAATTTGTGTCTCCAAACTGCTATTTTGTAGTGTAACAAGAAGAAATCAGATATGTAGACCTAAAGGCTGTTCCAGCAGTAAACGGAAACACTCCTCCCAGCTGCTCCTGTCACCACAAACTGAGGGAGGGCAAGGAGATGTGCCGGCATGTGAGCAGGGTCCAGGGTTTGGGAATTGGGGATGGACTTTTCTGGGGTGAGTTTGTGGTAAAAACAGTTGCTGGTCTTACTCTCTCAAAGTAAGCAGGAACTTTCAATGTGCTGTAGGACTGCTGGGTGTGATTACCAACATGAAAGGTGGTTATTAGACACTTATGACAAGCAGAGCGTATAGCTCAGGGGTAGAGCATTTGACTGCAGATCAAGAGATCCCCGGTTCAAATCTGGGTGCCCCCTACTGCACTTTTTCTATTCATACAAGCTGTTAGGTTCTTCACAGAAGCTGTTGGTCATATTCCAGTTTCTTTTCATTCATTCTGCCTATGATTTTCCCTGGAACTGGAAGCTACAGCTCAGGCCTACCCAGCTGCAACCTGCCACCATGCATAACTTCTTTTCATCTCTTCCAGCACCAGTTCCACGGGTATCCCTCATATTATTGGTATTCATGGTATCTAGCTCCCTGCTCCCCCTATAGATGTAATTTCTCAAGCTGTGATGCAGTATGCTTCTGGGTTTTTCCAGGGCAGACCAGAGAGTAGTACTGCAGCAGGCTCCCCAGAAACAGACGGGGAATGGTACCCCAAGTTATCACTCTCCTGGCTCCTTCCCACAGCAGCAGTTTGGTGCACTGGAGTGGTGGCCAGACCTGGGGAGACACATCACAGCACACAGCATTCCCATGGAGGGCAGATGTTTCCCCTGGAGAATTGCTCCCACGCCAGAGCTCACTCACACCCTTGCTTCAACCTTGTAGGCCAAAAGCCTGGCTCAGCTACTCTAACAAGGGAGACAGAGGCTCTGCAGTGCTGCCCCTACGACCAAACTCCTGTAGCTCTGCGGCTGCATGTGAATTACAGCCCACTCTGTGACTGTGGCCCAAGGCTTGGAGGTGGGGGATTAGACTCAAGAGTCTGTTCGTATGAGATGATTGGGAATTCCAACTTTGTTCTGTGGGCCACAGGGAGTCCTGTGTGCTGCAATGAAGAACCAGATCAGGTCCTTTGTCTAAGGAGGTCATTTAGGAGACATTACAGATACTGGTTTGGAGTTTGCCAAAAGACAAGAACAGGAACTGGTGTTATTTTTTGAACACCTACTATGCCCTACTATGTGCTAATATCATGCTAGGCAGTTTATCATCAGTTATCATATTTGTCCACTCTGTCTTTATTGCAGGAAAAAGGAATTTGGGCTGGGAGGTCAGATTGGAATCTGTGGACTGTTTTGGAGACCAGTGGCCGGCTCTTGGGTTAACCCCAAAAAACAATGGGAAATGGCTGGGGGTTCCACAGGCAGCCTCCATCCTTTTCTCCTGTTCACGGCTCCACCCAGAGACAGGACTGGTGAGCTGCAGAGCTGAGGGAAGGTGTCTAGCTGTGAATCAGGTCTGGCAGCTTCCAGAAAGTCAGTCCTAGAGGGAAGCCATTATTTAATTTTACAAAGCTGAGTGCTCCCACACTGATGAAAGGTATTAACTAGGTAACCTCAGTGTGCCATGGGGGTATAGCTCAGGGCTAGAGCTTTTTGACTGTAGAGCAAGAGGTCCCTGGTTCAAATCCAGGTTCTCCCTTCTGTTAAGTTTAATTTTGGTAGCGAACTTTATCCACATACATCTTAGATTGGCATGGGCCACACTGATGTTCCTTCTATCTGTATGGGGTTTACCTCCTCAATCCATTGTAATCATCCAGATGCCCTGAAGGCTTCCTCGTCTTGGAATCCCCCACCTCATTAGTACAGTGCACTCAAAGCAGGTCTCAGGAATTGCTCAGTAGATAGCACTTCCAACCTCCCTAGCCACTCCCTCCATGCTCCTCCCCTCCAGACCCTCTCTCTACCTTCCATCCCATACTCCTGGTCAAGGAGAAATGGTGCTTGTTTTGGTCCAGAGCCAGCCACAGAGTGCAGAGCTGCATTTCTGAATTCTTAGAATTGGCAAGCTAAGGTTTGAGGGGTAGGGACTTCAGTCTCATGAGGCTGTGCTAACAAGGACAAGTACAACCTGGAGGGGAATACTTGAGGAGGCTGAGGCTGTCAGGAGAGTCACAGTTGAGTCACAGTCATTTACTCATTGAATGTCACCTATTGAAGAGGTGCCAAGCAGTTTGCCCCGCTCTGGAATTACGAAGATCACGTGTTCCTTGCATACATCTGGCAGCAGTGGGAAAACCTCAGAAGTTCCTGTGGGATGTCTGATTTCTATTCCAAGAGGCAGGCCCTCCTGGATGCTTGCTGGGGCGTGTGAGGTGAGCGACAACTCGCATAAGTTACTCAATCTCTGCTGGGCCTCAGTTTCTGCATCTGTCAAATGGAAGACAATAATCGTACCACCTCAGAGGTTTTCTTGGTGAGGGTTTAGAGCACACAGAACAATGCCTGGCTGTGTCTGGTGGCTCATGCCTATAATCCCAGCACTTTGGAAGGCCGAGGCAGGCAGATCACCTGAGGCCAGGAGTTTGAGAGCAGCCTGGCCAACATGGCGAAACCCCGTCTCTAATAAAAATACAAAAGTTAGCCAGGCATGGTGGCGGGTGCCTGTAATAACAGCTACTCAGGAGGCTGAGGCATGAGAATCACTCAAACCCAGGAGGCAGAGGTTGCAGTGAGCCAAGACTGTGCCACTGCCCTCCAGCCTGGTTGACAGAGGGAGACTCTGTCTCAAAAACAAAACAAACAAACAAACAAAAAAACCACTAAAAAAACAGTAAGGAGTCGGCATGGAGATTTGAAACAGAGAGATTTTTTAGTCTGTAGTCTCATGCACTAGATCCAAGCCGTTGACATGTCACTCAACAGGTGAATGACTGTATTTTTCTGACTAGTCCCTTACCTCCCTTCCCCTCCTCTCCCTTGTCTTCCCTTTCCTTTTTCCTTACCTCTCCTTTTCTTCTTTCAAGAGTCTCACACTCAGCTCAGGTCCAGCTCAGACTGGAGTACAGTGCCATGATCACAGCTCACTGCAGCCTCCAACTCCTGGGCTCCAGCAATCCTCCCACCTCAGCCTCCTGAATAGCTAGGACTACAGGCACGAGCAACCATGCCCAGCGAATTGTTTTTAATTTTTAATTTTTTATAGAGACAGAGGTCTCACTCTGTCACCCAAACTACAGTGCAGTGGTATAGGTCACGGCTTACTGTACCCTCAAACTTTTGGGCTCAAGCAATCCTCCTGCCTCAATCTCCCTAGTAGGTAGGACTACAAGCCCGTGCCACATGTTCAGCTCATTTTTTTATTTTTTAATTAATAGAGATGGGGTCCTGCTGTTTCCCAGGCTAGTCTAGGCCTAGCCATCTCAAGCAATCCTCCCGTCTCAGCTTCCCAACAGCTGGGATTACAGGCATGAGAAACCACACCCAGCCATAACTAGTATTTCTTCAGTGTTGAAACCACAGCTATGACATTGCCATCTTACATCAGCAGGGTTGACCCACCCCACTGAAAATGTGTCTCTCTTCCTGCTGCCTACTCCCCTTCCACCAAGGCCACGGAACCCTCAGCCAGCAGCCCTGCAGCCTCCTCTCCCTCATCTTTCTCCCTCTGGGTGAGAACAAAACTCCAGAGAGCTATTGACCTATACAGAGTCAGCAGTCAATCCCCTCAATTAAATTTCTCAAATATTTAGTAATCAGGAGGCCAGTCTTTGTGGGAGGATACAGAGATGAGTGAAATCTAGCACAAGTCATCCCTGTTCTCTCTTAGAAGCTCTCAATCTAGTGAGAAAAAGTGATGTGCAACAAAAAATGATATTAGCTGTGATAGAAAGCAGTGTGGACTACAGCCAGGATACCTCCGGGTGTGGACTTAGTGACAGCTCTGCAGACAGTGAGTGTCAGTGGGGTCTTGAAGGTGAGTGTGTGGGAAGGGCATGCCAGCCAGAAAACGCAGAGGAACAAAGATGCAACGTTGTTGCAGTGCTTTCTGGGTCTAAAAGAAAGACCCAGGTGTGTGTGCCTGGGTGTGTGTGCACCTGTATGTGTTCATGCTTGCAGGTGTGCCTGCTTGCATATGGAGTAGATTGGAAGTGTTTGTGTGATGAGTGTGCAGAGCAGGGGGTGGGAAGACTGTGACTGCAGCCTAAGGCTTGGAAGCGGGTGACTAGACTCAAGACTCTGCACGTATGAGATGTTTTGGAATTCCAACCGTTCTTTTTTTGAGATGGAGTCTCACTCTGTCACCCAGGCTGGAGTTCACTGGTGCATTCTCAACTCACTGCAACCTCCGCCTCCCGGGTTCAAGTGATTCTCCTGCCTCAGCCTCCCGAGTAGCTGGGATCACAGGCTTGTGCCACCACACATGGCAAATTTTTATATTTTTAGTAGAGACGGGGTTTCACCATGTTGGCCAGGTTGGTCTCGAACTCCTGACCTCAGGTGATCTACCCACCTCGGCCTCCAAAGTGCTGGGATTACAGGCGTGAACCACCGTGACCGGCTGAATTCTGAGTTTGTTCTGTGGGTTACAGGAGTCCTGTGCTCTAAAATGAAGCAACCAGGTCAGGTCATTTGTTTCAGGAGGTCATTTTGGAGACACTACAGAGAATGATTTAGAGTTTCCCAAAAGACAAGGACAGGAAATGGTGTTATTTTCAGAAACCCTGTTATGTGCTAATATCACACTAGGCAGTTTATCATAAGTTATATTTGTCATAAGAAATGTTATCTGTGTTTAAGAAGAAGAAACTGAAGCTTATAGAGTTAATTACCCTGCCCAGTGACACAGAGTAAGGAAAGGAATGCAGAGGAGAAAAAGGGATTCCAGAGAAACTTTCAAGATAAAATATGTAGGACTTGGTGACTGATCAGATGTAAAGGCTGAGGAAAATGTGAGAAAGAAGAGTCGAGAAATAAAAATTTCTTTTTTTCCAGAGAGAAATATAGCAGTAGCTACAAGGGAAAGTGGGCAATCTAACCTAACTTAGGATAGAGACTGAGCATGCTTTGGGTGGGGGAAGCAAGGAGATTGAGAAAGAACACAATCAATTCAGTTATAGAGACAAGAGTACAGATGGGGTGATTTGCTTTGGAAGGAAAGAGGAGAATGTTTTCTCTGAGACAGAAGGGAAGGGACTGAGAACAGATGAAGAGAGATGTCTCTGTGGTAGGGTGGGAAGCCGAGGAGCTGAGGTATGGCAGCTTTGATTCTCTCTGTAAAGCAGAGGGAACGCATCGCAAGGACAGAGTGTGGGGAGACAGCAGGTCACTGATGAGCCTGCAGTCCGAGCAGAGGGACTTGGACAGTGCGAAGAGGAGGAGTGTCATTTTGTTGGAGCTGGAATGGGGTGCCACTCCTCTCTGGAGTCCACCTCTCAATGGGCACTGAGAACACTGATGTCCCCAGATACACTTGTCCCTGCCTAGGTTAACACAAAGAGAGTGCCAATGATTGTACTCTCCAGCTCTTTATGTTTTCATTCTATGCAGATCCTGGCCCAAGGTGTCTAGGTCACTCTCAGGAGTAGACCAGGTTACTGGTTTCCTCGTGTACAGCCCAGTTCTACTTTCTGTCAGTCACACATTAACCATCTTTTGGGTGATCCCCTCAGCAGAGGAATCCATTCGCTCAGGGGACTCTTGCAGATTTTTACCAGTTAATTCCAGGCTTGGCTGTGGTAGGAATCTCACCTCTAAACTGTGAGGATCTCTTTCTACAGTGTCCACAAGAAGACCGTAAAGGAGATAAAAAGAAACTAGAACCTGCCGGACAAAGATAGGAAATTTAATCAAAAGTGTTACCAGTATGAACATGGAATATAATCCATTAAATTCCCTACTTAAAACACAAAAAAATTCACTGGATTAAAAAAAATTGTATCTTGTTCACAAGAGAGGATACAGAAATGTTAAAAATAAAAGAACAGGAAAAGATATCTGTATCTATAACAACTACATATAATGTAGCTATAGTAAGTAATAGAGAAAATAGTTTTTGAGGCCTGAAGCATTACCACGGATAAAGAGAGTCATTTTGCATTGACAGAAAGTTCAATTCACCAAAAAGAGTAATTCTAAATTTGGTATACCTAATAACATAGCCTCAAAATATAATAAGCAAAAATAAACAAAATTGAAAAAGAGAAATGGATAAACCTCCGCTGGATCTTTCATGTGAGAGATCTTAAAAACCCTCGTGAATTTGTAAACAAGCAACAAGCACACATAGTATCAAAAGGACACAGATGATTTGGACAACATGACTAACAAAACTGACCTGTTTAACATGTAAAGAATCTTGCACTTAAATGCAGAATATGCATTTTTTCCAAGCACACGTGGAACACTGACAAACATGAGTTGTATACTGAACCACAAAGCCAGTCTTAACAAATTCCAAAGTATTGAAATCATAGAGCATGTTTTCTGACAAAAATAAAATTAAGCTAGAAATTAGTAACATCAAATAACTAACAAATGCAACAAACATTAGAAAATCTTTGTGTTTAGAAACTAAAAATTCTACATATAAATAACCCATGGGTCAAAGAATAAATTGTAATAGGAATTATAAAATATTTTGAACTAAATGATGAAAATACTAGATATTAAAATTTATCAGTTGCAGCTCTAGAGTACTTAGATGGCAATTTACAGCCTTAATGCATCTCTAGTATTATAGAAACAAAAGGTTAAAATGAACAAACTAAGCATCTCTCCCAAAAGGCATGAATAATAGTAAAATGAATCCAAGGAAAAAATAAGGGAGAAAGTAATACATTAATTAATGAAAGCACAAATTAATTAAGTAGAAAACACACAAGAGAGAGGGTCAATGAAGCTAAAGTTGTTCTTTGAAACAAACAATAAAAGTAATAACCCAGACAAGATTGACAAAGTAATACTAATAACCAATATCAGGAGAGAAAAGGATGCATTATTATAGTTCCCCCAAAATTAAAAACATTGTAAGATATTATTATGAGCAATTTTATGCCAATGAAATGTAATATTTACATGGCATGGAAAAGTTTCTAGAAAAGTAAAACTTACATGAAGAGAGAAATTCTTTGTCTGCTTGATGGTCTTGGCTCTCTCTCCCTTCTCGTTAATCTACTTTAGTTTAGCAGTACTAAACTGGTTCAAAGGAAAAAAATACAATTTTTTAGCTGATACAGGTGCCATTATGCCAACCTCATAAGCACTTGGTGGCAATGCTCCACATTCTCCTGTCTAGCAGCAAGGCTGATTCTTTTGCCAAGAAGCTTCTACTATTAAGTATTCCCTCCAAACTTCCCTGTAAATATCTGATGTGGCACAGAGAAAGAATGTCTCTTCTGGAGTACTTGCTACCGTGTGTCTAACTGTGTCCAGCTCAAGAACATGTTTCCTTGAAATAAAGAGAGTTTGGGAAGTTGCAGACATTCTGATGCATTGTTTGTAACTTTTCCCAAATAAATCTTACTTTATGCTTATACTAGTGGTATTTGTCCTCAACATCTGGCTTAATTTTATCAAAATTGACACAAGAAGAAGTAAAAATCATGACTAATCATGGAACAATTAAGGAACTTGTATTTACAATGAAACATTTTGCCATTAAAAAAGTAACAAAAAACTTCCAGGCACAGATAGTTTAAACACTTGTTATACCAAACACTTGTTATACCAATCACTTCAGAAAGAAATGATGTAAGTCTTAGACACTTCTGGAGAATAGAAAACTAAAAGCAGCAGTCCCTTTCCCACCTCATTTTATGAGGTTAAACTTATTATAAAAAATAACAAAGACAATGTAAGAGAACAGGCCAATCTCACATATTAATATAGAATAGACTTTAAAAACCATAAGCAAAACTATTAATAAATCAAAGCCAGCATTACATAAAAAATAACACATAATAACCAAATTAAGATCATTTCAGAATGTAAGCTTGACTTAACATTAGAAAAATCTATTACTGTAATTCACCACACTATAGGATATAGCAAATGCTGTTGCTGCCCCACTGATATTCCTTCAGAACTTATCAGTTCTGTGCATGCAGGCCCCAATTTCAACTGTCAGCACCTGTAACTTTATGTCTGAGGGCATTCTCAGGCTGCCCAAACATATAACAGGCTGAAAGTACCAAATAATTAGGACCCAACCTTCGAAAGCAACCCTCTACCGATGACTGATAGCAGTAGATGGAGAAATACACAAGTTGCCTTGTTCTTTTGGAGAGGATAACCCTCAAGCATGTTATACATCTTACAAAGTCCCCAACGGTATTAAGCTCCAGTTGCCTATAATGGTAACTTGTCCAATATCCCACTGTGAAAGTTGTCAGAATGAAAACGGAGTCACTTGTGTTAAAACCCGACAAATGGAGCCAGGGAAGGCCACAAATGTAGAGCTTTTATATATGAATTCCTGATAACAAGAACTATCACAAAAGACTCTGTAAAAACCACAACCTTGCACAAAGGCCATTGTAACCTTACACACTCACAAAAAATACTTCTGCAAGGACATCTGCCCAGCAAAAGCCTGACCAGCCTTGGACTGTTGCCACCCTTGTTACTGATTGCTATAGCCAGGAATTATTTCTCCAAAACAATTTATATAATCCTTCTCATTTTGCCTTTAAAAACTTTCCCTTACTATGACCTCCTCAAAAACACACATAGTTTACTGTGACACCTGTATTCCCATTGCCAATGCTCATTCCCTAAATAAATATAATTTCCTTTCAGAGAGCTTCCGTCTGTTATTTAGGTTAACACCACCTTTTATTGGCTTCTTTCCTTTCTCTGACTTCCCACTCCTTACTGGTGTTTCCTGAACTTCTCTCCCAAATAAACTACTTGCTCTTAAATTCTAGTTTCAGGGTCTGCTTCTAAAGAAATCCAAGCTAAGACAACAGATTAAAGGAAAAAAATCATGTCATTAAAATAGATGAAGAAAAACATCTAATCAAATTCAACACATCTTCATGATGTGTCTACCTAAAACATAAAAAGAAATCTTATTTAATGGTGGGATGGTGAAAGCTTTCAATTGAAAACTGAAAGCAAGACAAAAGTGTTCTTAAAGGAGAAATGGAAACTGAATTGAGGAGCAAAAGGCTATCAAAATTCACCAAATATATTTTTTAAATAAATGAACTAAGACATTCCAGAAATGAAAAGTACCAATGTTTTCCTTTTTATTTACTTTTAATTGAAATACAACTCACAGTAAGGTACAGAAATCTTCAACGTACAGCTCAATTAATTTGTACACATACATACCTATGTACCCACCTCCCAAATCAAGATACAGAAAATTTCTAGCACCTCAGAGGGCCCCCTGGGTCCCCTTCCCAATTACCCTCTCTCCCGAAAAGGTAACACTATTCTATCACCATGGACTAGTCTTGCCTGTTCTTGATTTTATATACTGGAATCATACATAGTTACTCCTTTGAAACTGTTTTCTTTCACTCAATCTTATGTCTATAGGATTTATCTGTGTTTTTCCACTGTAATGGTACTCTGTCCTTTTAAAAACTCTGTTTGGGATTCCATTGTATGACTAGACCATGACTTATTTACCTATCCTACTGTTCATGGACATTTGTTTCCAGTTTGGGACTATTAAAAGAAATGCTGCCATGAACATTCTTGCATGTACATATACATTCTCTGATGTCTGTATCAAGGAATATAACTGTTGAGGAAGAGGGTGTTTCTATTTTTACTTTTAGCCAATAATGTCAGACGGTTTTCTAAAGTGGATACAGCAAATGACACTACCACTAGCAGGGGATGAGAGTTACTACGGTTCCACATACCATCACTGAGTAACATCAGTCTCTTTCATTTTAACCAACCTAGCAACAATTCTAGCAATAGTTCACTGTGGTTTAACTTGCACCTTTCTAGACTCATGAGGTTTGAGCATCTTTTACTAGGCTTATTGGTCGCTTGGATGTCCAGTTGTATGAAGTAACTGCTCGAGTCTCTTCATCATTTTTCTACCGAGTTGTGTATTTTTAATTGTCTTGTGCAATTCTTTATATATTTTGGGTATAAACCCTTCATCAGTTATGTGCAATAGATACCCTCTCCTGCTGTATGAGGTTTTATTTTCTTACTTGTGTTTATTGGCTCTCATGAATGTCAGCTGATTTCCCTGCGAACTTTTTAACTGTTCAGCAAACAGTATACAGAAGTTACTACGTGCCAGTCCTGTCTTCAGTGCTTTACACAGATTAACTCATTCAATCTACACAACAATCTATCAAGTAGACACTCTTATTACCCACATTTCACAGATAACAAAGTTGAAGAAAGGGAAGGGCAGTAATCTGCCCAAGGTCTTCTAGTGGGGTAGGCCTTGAAGCCAGGCTGTCTGACTTCAGAATCCACACCATTGGTATCCACGCTGCACTGTTTCTCCCAGGCTTATTGTACTTGTCCAAACTCTATCAATAGGCATTCTTTGAAGCATAGTTCCTGATGCAGTCTGGGGAGGATTTTCATTCGGCCAGGAGCCTATAGCACTACACATCCAACTGCAACATGAAATAAGTTGCCTGTAGTTTTTCAGACCCAATAAAGACTGTGAATTCAGGGCCCATTAAACCCCAGTCACTCAGCCCGTGGCTAGGGATTCTCGGGACTGGTTTTCTTTTTCCTGTCTTCTCTTCACTCCTTCTGAAAGAGCTCAGCCCTTCTTGTATCCTGTCTTTGTGCAAGGCAGTCTCCTTCCTGATTCCTCACCATGTGTGGGGCCTAAGACTTCTTCCTAGAAATGCCCGTTCATCACTGTACTACTGACACCTGGCCTCCAGAATCCAAACAAGTCCCAGCCTTCCTGGACTCAGGCTGCTGCCCAGCCCTGCCAGCAGAGCGTTCTGTGCTCCTGCAGGCTCATCAATCCTTTGCATCTTCCCTGGCAGTCCACCCTACTGCCAAAAAGGAAAAGCAAGAGGATTTTAACATTATCATAGAAATCACGGTGGAAGTCAGTGTTTCCCCAGGCTCTTGGGCCTGCAGCAGAGAGAAGTGGCTGGCTGTTGACTGCCTTCTGAGAAGGCTGCCAGGACTACAAGGCAAAGGCCTGTGGGTAAAGGAGAAAATTCCAGTAGCAGGGAAAGGCAGTTTACAGAAGAAGAGTTTGCCAGCTCCTGTGACAAGAGCAGAAGTAGGGCCTTAGCACAGCTGAGGAGGTGAAAAGGTATAACCCAAGTGTTACTCCAAGTATTCTTTCTAGGTGGGATGGGGCTCTGTCTGTCATCAGAAAAGGTCACATGGGAGGCTGGAAGCAGTGGCTCATGCCTGTCACCCCAGCACTTTGGGAGGCCAAGGAAGAAGGGTCACTTGAGGCCAGGAGTTTCAGACCAGCCTGGGCAACATAGTGAGACTTCATCTCTACAAAAAAATAAAAAAGATTAGCTGGGTATGGGGGCACCCACCTGTGGTCCCAGCTACTTAGGAGGTTGAGGTGGGAGTATTGCTTCAGCCCGGGAGTTAGAGGCTGCAGTAAGCTATGACTGTTTCACTGCACTCCAGCCTGGACGACAGAAAAATACCGTCACTTAAGAAAAACAATGCAAGCCAAGTGGGGTTGTTCTGTAGCAACAGTTTTTGGTCATGAAACTATGGTAACACTGGCCCTATTAATGCTTTTGGGAAATCTACTCAGCTACACACTTCTCACTATTTCTTGGAGTTGCTCCTTCTCTATCACTCTTCATTTGTATTAACTGAAGAAGTAAAAGTTGGAAGAATCATCTTTTGTCCTAGACTGCAGTTGTGCTGAATCTGCCCTGAATGGAATACTGGGCTAGGAGAGCCAGACCTAACTCTGTCATTAAGTGTGTTAGGATAGATACCTCGGTCACACAGTTTCTCTTGTACATGCCCACCATAACAGGTACTGGAGGTTGACTCTCAAGGCCATTCTAGCAGCCACTGGCAGTGCTTTTCCAGGCTGCTGCCCGCAACCAAGGACTCAAGGCAGGGAAGACACAAGATCCAGGGTATTTGAGAAGGGGGCACTGCCTCTTGTTATGCACAAGGTCAATGAGTTTTCACTGAGGTAGGCCTGGCAGCTCCTAGGAGCTTCCATTGTGAAGTGGCAACGCATAGGTCATCTGGGTGTGACTGTACAAGTCAAAGACATTAATTGAACCCCACAATAGCAGGAGTGGGCATAGCTCAGGGGTGGAGTGTTAGACTACAAACCAAGAGGCCACCAGTTCGATTCCAGATACCCCCTCTGCATTTTCTATTTTGACATTTGTAGAAAGCAAAAAGTTTTGTTTTCAAAGTTTCTTTTTATTAAAAAATAAATCATAAGTGTTAAAAGTAATAGTTTCTTTTAAAAAACTAACTTCTTTCAAGCCTCTTTGCTTTGTGCCGATAACTCTTTATTAAGCCTCATCTTATGTAGCTGTTACATATAAAAGAATAAGTACATTCTATGTTTTGTACTTTAACCAAGATATTTGTGCTAAACATGCTTACAAGCACATTCTAGCTCGCATCCTATGTCCCTTCCTCATTAAAGAATGTTATTACTTTTCTAAGTCTTTTCATAAGCAACTTCCTCTTTTCCTTTCTTCTCCATTACTTTTACCTATTTTAAAAAGTTTTAAATTGTAAGCTAATCAAATTTAGTTTAAATTATAAAGTCTAGCTCCAGCCAATAGAGACAAGACACAGTAGCAAAGACAAGCTACATAAAAGATAAATGTGCTCTGGCCATTATTCCATCTGCAAAGAGCCCCCTTTCTACACAAAGTAAAATTGCCTTGCTGAGAAAACTTTTTGTCTAAATGCAAATTTTTCCTTGCAGTACCAAAAAACAAACATTTTATTTCTAAATAAACATTTTACTTATAACAAAATGGTGGCCCGTACGGGGATACATTCTCTTCCTCTCTCATGAAGACACGCCCCACTGCCTCATTGCAGTGGCCTCAGGGGTAAGGAATTGAGTCACACCCGGTGCGACAAATAAACCTAGATTCTCAGCAAGGCAGAAAGAAACCAGCTGGCAACCTAGCGTAAAAGATCTTCACATACCACATGGACCAGGTAACCTCATGCATGAGCCAAGGAAGGAAACACCAGAAAAGCTGGTAAAGAATTTCATTGGTGGTCAAGACTAAAGAAAGAAAAGCTGCAGGACTGTGAAGCATTCCTTGGTTAAGACATACCAAGGAAAGAGAAACCACAGGGGCGATAAAGCATTCCTTAGTCAGGACTAAGGAAAGAAAAGCTGCAGGAGGCGAGTGAAGTATTCTTTAGTCGGGGTGTCTTGGAGGTTAAAAAGAGGTGAAAAATCCCCATTAGGGAGAGATTAAACCTCACACAAACCTCTGGTAGTAGGAAAAAATATTTAGAACTTCCCTTTCCCGTCTTCTCAGGGGAAGAAAGAGGCTAAGCTCCACTCCCGCCAGCCACTCCCTAGTGGGAGGGGAAGGAGAGAGGAGAACAGCAGTGTAGGTGGCTGGCAGAGGCATGGAAAGACCAGCAGAGAAAGAGAAAGAGAAAGGCAGAGACAGAAAGCAAAAATCTTTTGGCAAAGTTTTAAAGTTTTCTAGAAGAGGTGAAAGAAGAAAGGGAACTCAGGAATGCAAAGAGAAAGAAAGCAAAGTCAGTACTTTAAAGGAGAAGGTCAAAGTAAGTGTGTAACGGCTATGGATGTGAAGGTAAGGAGGAAAGACAAAGGGGCCCTCTAGCCCAGGGTTAATTACTTGTGCAATTTGCGCCGGGCATCTGCTGAGCCTCTGGGCTGGCGTGGCCCGGGCCCAGACTGTGGCCATGCAAATCCCACCCAACCCAAAAGACTAAGTAGAAAAGAAAAAGGAAACGGGATGACAGAGAGAGAGAGAGAGAGAGAGCGTGCAAATGAGAGACAGACAGAGGGAGAGAATAAGTGAGAGAGAGGCTGAAAGAGACAGAGATTACAGAAAGACACAGAAGGTGTGACTGGGGAAAGAAATAGTGTTAAAAGAAGAAAGTTGAGGCATGTCAAAGATGGCCTATGAAAGTTGTAAAAAATGTTATAATAGGGAATTTATGCAAGGAATATTGTATAAAAGTAATTAGGTGTCCTAAATGTAAAACTATTAAAGAAACAGTTTATGTGCAAAGCATGTAAGGAAAGTGAAATATACTTTTACTAAAAGAATTATAAGGAGGCATAAAAATATGGATTTTTACCTACATTAAAAGGTTAAAAAAAAGGTGCTAATGAAAATTCAAAAAGAAAATAAATATTGCTAAACCAAAGAGAAATATTATCCAAACCCCTTATAAAGGAAATCTTGCTCCAACTGCATCAAAAAACCCATTAAGGGCCCTCAAGCGCAAAGTTATTAACAACAAGTTTCCACCTCCAGCGGCTCCTAGAGAGGCTGCAGCACAAGCTGATGGGGGAACCTAACCTTGAACAGACATTTCCTGTGCAGGGGAGGGGGTCAAGTGGCCATTAGACAGCACAGCCCAGCCCAAGGCCAGGGGCCAGACAGCGAGGGCTCGGACAGGAGCAAAGTCTGAAGGTGGCCAGGTGAGGCACAAAGCCCCTCATTCCCAAAGCCGCAACGCACAGGAGCAGTGAAGGCCACGGGGAGGTGGAGACCTTAAGAGGGGGCAGGGCTGTCGCGTCCCCTAGGTGACGCTAAGTGGGGATGAAGCAAGGGGTGTCACCATGGGGCCTTGAGCCCCAAGATATGCAGAGTTCTGACAAAATAAGGAGCCCCAGAGAGTCCCTCAGATATAAGTAAAAATAAAAAAAGAAAATTTCTCAGCAAAAAGGCACTAGAGACTATAAAATCAAAGAGACACCTATAAATTGCCTTACATTCCACTGCTAATGTCCCCACATTTAAAACAAAAAAAGCAGTTTCTCAGAAATTATAGACTTAGTTTATCTTCCACTTTCCCTTCCCTCAGAACTAAGTCTTTTAACACAAGTACCACCCCTAAAATTTCTGGTAAACCAGCACCAGCCTGGAGA
Organism: Gorilla gorilla gorilla; assembly: GCF_029281585.2. Lineage (NCBI taxonomy): Eukaryota > Metazoa > Chordata > Mammalia > Primates > Hominidae > Gorilla > Gorilla gorilla. The sequence goes on from NC_073230.2 coordinate 158,533,789, forward strand.
CCATGTCATCATCAAAAGATAAAAAGAAAAAAAAAACCAAAAACTCAAGCCAGTCTCGGGATGACCCTGCCTCATGCTGCTAACCACTGAAACTGTCATTCGCACAGCAGAAAAAAGACAGACACATCACACCCAAGTCAAGAAAGCATCATCACCGTCGGAATCATGAGCCATTGTTCCAAGGTTAAGCCCTATCAAATTAAAGCTAAGAAAAACTCAATCTATCTTTTCTCTTTCTTTTCTTCCCTTTACTCCCCATCTTATTATTAATGTAACTAGATCTAACTCATCTCAAGTTATTACTTTTGATGCCTGTTTAGTTATACCTTATAGAGATTAACATAACCAAAGACAGCTTACTACTTCAAAAAAAAAATCTCTGTCCCTCTTGGACTTCCTCAGATTGGGAAGACATAATGAGTTCCTGTAAGTATTTATAGTATAAGAGCCAACATTTCAAAAAAAAAAAAATCCTAGAGAAATTTTTGAAATGCACTTTATTGCTACTTCAACTTCTCCATCAATCACTCCTCCCAAACACAGTGACAAAACCAAAGTCTCTATAGTAAAAGAAAATCTAAATCAAACAATAGCAATTAAAACAGGGTATCAGGATATAAATGCCTGGCTAAAATAGACTAAATATTCTATCTGCACTCTAAAAAAAAGCAATTGTCATGCTTGTGTGCATGGTAGGCCAAAGGCCCAGCTAGTCCCCTTTCCACTCAGATGGTCCTCTACAAGACATCGACTGCATGGTAGCTCCTTTTCAAAATCCTACAGCCTGGGATAGTGAACTGTGCCAAACTCTCTCTCTGCTATTTCCTGAAGTGCAGTACCCTGTGGGTCAGCTGCCGAGGGCCATCCAGCCTCCATATTCCAAGACCAATTTTACCTCGAGTCTCCAACAACAAAAGAATAATTTGGTGTTCCTTAGAGACTAAACAGGAGGCAGTGAGGTCGAGCACTTCCAAGAGCTGACGCATCAGTATGCCCTTATTCATCCCAAAGCAGATGTATAGTAGTATTGTAGAACACCTTTACTAGACACCCTGACAAATAATTAGAGCAGTACTTGTGCTCTAGTTCAATTAGCTATCCTTTTACCCTGGTATTTCATCAACCAAAAAAACTTTTTCTTTTAAAAACTCAAGCAAAACAGCTAAGCCAAGACATGTTAAGAAAGTTTAAAGAGAAAAAAACTATAAAATCAAGAGGAGCAAACTGTAGAAAGTAAAAAGTTCCCTCTTCAAAGTTTCCCTCCTTGTTAAAGAATAAATCATAAGTGTTAAAAAATAATAGTTTCTTTTAAAACCTAACTTCCTTCAAGCCTCCTTGCTTTGTGCTAATAACTCTTCATTAAGCCTAATCCTATGTAGTGGTTAGATAAAAAAGAATAAGTACATTCTATGTCCTTGTACTTTAACCAAGATATTTCTGCTAAACTTGCTTACAAGCATGTTCCAGCTTGCAGCCTATGCCCCTTCCTCATAAAATCATGCTGCTATAAAGACACATGCACATGTATGTTTATTGCGGCACTATTCACAATAGCAAAGACTTGGAACCAACCCAAATGTCCAACGATAGACTGGATTAAGAAAATGTGGCACACATACACCGCGGAATACTATGCAGCCATAAAAAATGATGAGTTTGTGTCCTTTGTAGGGACATGGATAAAACTGGAAACCATCATTCTCAGAAAACTATTGCAAGGACAAAAAACCAAACACCACATGTTTTTGGTGGGAATTGAACACTCATAGGTGGGAATTGAACAATGAGAACACATGGACACAGGAAGGGGAACATCACACACTGGGGACTGTTGTGGGGTGCGGGGAGTGGGGAGGGATAGCATTAGGAGATATACCTAATGCTAAATGACGAGTTAATGGGTGCAGCACACCAACACGGCACATGTATACGTATGTAACAAACCTGCACGTTGTGCACATGTACCCTAAAACTTAAAGTATAATAATAATAAAATTAAAAAAAGAACGTTGTTATTTTCTAATATTTCATAAGCAACTTCCTCTTTTCCTTTCTTCTCCATTACTTTTACCTATTTAAAAAAGTTTTAAATTGGAAGCCAATCAAGTTTAGTTTAAATTATAAAGTCTAGCTCCAGCCAATAGAGACAAGACACAGTAGCAAAAACAAGCTACGTAAAAGATAAAAATTGCTTCCCTCCGTTGTTCAAGTGTGCTTTGGCCATTATTCCATCTGCAAAGAGCACCCTTTCTACACAAAGTAAAATTGCCTTGCTGAGAATACTTCTTGTCTAAATGCAAATTTTTCCTTGCAGTACCAAAAGACAAACATTCTATTTCTAAATAAGCATTTTACTTATAACAACTTTTTTTTATTATACTTTAAGTTCTACGGTACATGTATACAACGTGGTTTGTTACATACATATACATGTGGCATGTTGGTGCGCTGCACCCATTAACTCGTCATTTACATTAGGTATATCTCCTAATGCTATCCCTCCCCACTCCCCCCACCCCATGACAGGTCCTGGTGTGTGATGTTTCCCTTCCTGTGTCCATGTGTTCTCATTGTTCAATTCCCACCTATGAGTGAGAACATGTGGTGTTTCGTTTTTTGTCCTTGTGATAGTTTGCTGAAAATTATGGTTTCCAGCTTCATCCATGTCCCTACAAAGGACATGAACTCATCCTTTTTTATGGCTGCATATAGTATTTCATGGTATATATGTGCCACATTTTCTTAATCCAGTGTATCACTGATGGACATCTGGGTTGGTTCCAAGTCTTTGCTATTGTGAATAGTGCCGCAATAAACATACATGTGCATGTGTCTTTATAGCAGCATGATCCATAATCCTTTGGGTATATACCCAGTAATGGGATGGCTGGGTCAAATGGTATTTCTGGTTCTAGATCTTTGAGGAATTGCCACAATGTCTTCCACAATGGTTGAATTAGTTTACAGTGCCACCGACAGTGTAAAAGTGTTCCTATTTCTCCACATCCTCTGCAGCACCTGTTGTTTCCTGACTTTTTAAGGATTGCCATTCTAACTGGTGTGAGATGGTATCTCATTGTGGTTTTGATTTCCATTTCTTTGATGGCCAGTGATGATGAGCATTTTTTCATGTCTGTTGGCTGCATAAATGTCTTCTTTTGAGAAATGTCTGTTCATATCCTTCACCCACTTTGTGATGGGGTTGTTTTTTTCTTGTAAATTTGTTTGAGTTCTTTGTAGATTCTGGATATTAGCCCTTTGTCAGATGAGTAGATTGCAAAAATTTTCTCCCCTTCTGTAGGTTGCCTGTTCACTCTGATGGTAGTTTCTTTTGCTGTGCAGAAGTTCTTTAGTTTAATTAGATCCCATTTGTCAATGTTGGCTTTTGTTGCCATTGCTTTTGGTGTTTTAGACATGAAGTCCTTGCCCATGCCTATGTCTTGAATGGTATTGCCTAGGTTTTCTTTTAAGGTTTTTATGGTTTTAGGTCTAACATTTAAGTCTTGAATCCATCTCGAATTAATTTTTGTATAAGGTGTAAGGAAGGGATCCAGTTTCAGCTTTCTACATATGGCTAGCCAGTTTTCCCAGCACCATTTATTAAATAGGGAATCCTTTCCCCATTTCTTGTTTTTGTCAGGTTTGTCAAAGATCAGTTGGTTGTAGATGTGTGATATTATTTCTGAGGGCTCTGTTCTGTTCCATTGGTCTATATCTCTGTTTTGGCACCAGTACCATGCTGTTTTGGTTACTGTAGCCTTGTAGTATAGTTTGAAGTCAGGTAGCATGATGCCTCCAGCTTTGTTCTTTTGACTTAGGATTGCCTTGGCAATACGGGCTCTTTTTTGGTTCCATATGAACTTTAAAGTAGTTTTTTCCAATTCTGTGAAGAAAGTCATTGGTAGCTTGACGGGGATGGCATTGAATCTATAAATTACTTTGGGCAGTATGGCCATTTTCACGATATTGATTCTTCCTATCCATGAGCATGGAATGTTCTTCCATTTGTTTGTGTCCTCTTTTATTTCATTGAGCAGTGGTTTGCAGTTCTTCTTGAAGAGGTCCTTCACATCCCTTGTAAGTGGGATTGCTAGGTACTTTATTCTCTTTGAAGCAATAGTGAATGGGAGTTAACTCATGATTTGGCTCTCTGTTTGTCTGCTATTGATGTATAAGAATGCTTGTGATTTTTGCACACTGATTTTGTATCTTGAGACTTTGCTGAAGTTGCTTATCAGCTTAAGGAGATTTTTGGCTGAGACGATGGGGTTTTCTAAATATACAATCATGTCATCTGCAAACAGGGACAATTTGACTTCCTCTTTTCCTAATTGAATACCCTTTATTTCCTTCTCCTGCCTGATTGCCCTGGCCAGAACTTCCAACACTATGTTGAATAGGAGTGGTGAGAGAGGGCATCCCTGTCTTGTGCCAGTTTTCAAAGGGAATGCTTCCAGTTTTTGCCCATTCAGTATGATATTGGCTGTGGGTTTGTCATAAATAGCTCTTATTGAGATATGTCCCATTAATACCTAATTTATTGAGAGTTTTTAGCATGAAGGGCTGTTGGATTTTGTCAAAGGCCTTTTCTGCATCTATTGAGATAATCATGTGGTTTTTGTCTTTGGTTCTGCTTATGTGCTGGATTACGTTTATTGTTTCGTGTATGTTGAACCAGCCTTGCATCGCAGGGATGAAGCCCACTTGATCATGGTGGATAAGCGTTTTGATGTGCTGCTGGATTCAGTTTGCCAGTATTTTATTGAGGATTTTTGCATCAATATTCATCAGGGATATTGGTCTAAAATTCTCTTTTTTTGTTGTGTCTCTGTTAGGCTTTGGTATCAGGATGATGCTGGCCTCATAAAATGAGTTAGGGAGGACTCTCTTTTTCTATTGATTGGAATAGTTTCAGAAAGAATGGTACCAGCTCCTCCTTGTACCTCTGGTAGAATTCGGCTGTGAATCCATCTGGTCCTGGACTTTTTTTGGTTGGTAGGCTATTAATTATTGCCTCAATTTCAGAGGTTGTTATTGGTCTATTCAGAGATTCAACTTCTTCCTGGTTTAGTCTTGGGAGGGTGTATGTGTCCAGGAATTTATCCATTTCTTCTAGATTTTCTAGTTTATTTGCGTAGAGATGTTTACAGTATTCTCTGATGGTAGTTTGTATTTCTGTGGGATTGGTGGTGATATCCCCTTTGTCATTTTTTATTCCATCTATTTGATTCTTCTCTCTTTTCTTCTTTATTAGTCTTGCTAGCAGTCTATCCATTTTGTTGATCTTTTCAAAAAACCACCTCCTGGATTCACTGATTTTTTGAAGGGCTTTTTGTGTCTCTATTTCCTTCAGTTCCACTCTGATCTTAGTTATTTCTTGCCTTCTGCTAGCTTTTGAATGTGTTTGCTCTTGCTTCTCTAGTTCTTTTAATTGTGATGTTAGGGTGTCAATTTTTTATCTTTCCTGCTTTCTCTTGTGGGCATTTAGTACTATAAATTTCTCTCTACACACTGCTTTAAATGTGTCCCAGAGATTCTGGTATGTTGTGCTTTTGGTCTCATTGATTTCAAAGAACATCTTTATTTCTGCCTTCATTTTGTTATGTACCCAGTAGTCATTCAGGAGCAGGTTGTTCAGTTTCCATGTAGTTGAGCAGTTTTGAGTGAGTTTCTTAATCCTGCGTTCTGGTTTGATTGCACTGTGGTCTGAGAGACAGTTTGTTATAATTTCTGTTCTTTTACATTTGCTAAGTGCTTTACTTCCAACTATGTGGTCAATTTTGGAATAAGTGTCATGTGGTGCTGAGAAGAATATATATTCTGTTGATTTCGGGTGGAGAGTTCTGTAGATGTCTATTAGGTCCGCTTGGTGGAGAGCTGAGTTCAATTCCTGGATATCCTTGTTAACTTTCTGTCTCGTTGATCTGTCTAATGTTGACAGTGGGGTGTTAAAGTCTCCCATTATTATTGTGTGGGAGTCTAAGTCTCTTTGTAGGTCTCTAAGGACTTGCTTTATGAATCTGGGTGCTCCTGTATTGGGTGCATATATATTTAGGATAGTTAGCTCTTCTTGTTGAATTGATCCCTTTACCACTATGTAATGGCCTTCTTTGTCTCTTTTGATCTTTGTTGGTTTAAAGTCTGCTTTATCAGAGACTAGGATTGCAAACCCTGCCTTTTTTCTTTTGTTTTCCATTTTCTTGGTAGATCTTCCTCCATCTCTTTATTTTGAGCCTATGTGTGTCTCTGCACGTCAGATGGGTCTCTTGAATACAGCACACTGATGGGTCTTGACTCTTTATCCAATTTGCCAGTCTGTGTCTTTTAATTGGAGCATTTAGCCCATTTACATTTAAGGTTAATACTGTTATGTGTGAATTTGATCCTGTCATTATGATGTTAGTTGGTTATTTTGCTCGTTAGTTGATGCAATTTCTTCCCAGCATCGATGGTCTTTATAATGTGGCATGTTTTTGCAGTGGCTGGTACCGGTTGTTCCTTTCCATGTTTAGTGCTTCCTTCAGGAGCTCTTGTAGGGCAGGCTTGGTGGTGACAAAATCTCTCAGCATTTGCTTGTCTGTAAAGGATTTTATTTCTCCTTCACTTATGAAGCTTAGTTTGGCTGGATATGAAATTCTCGGTTGAAAAGTCTTTCCTTTAAGAATGTTGAATATTGGCCCCCACTCTCTTCTGGCTTGCAGAGTTTCTGCCGAGAGATCTGTTGTTAGTCTGATGGGCTTCCCTTTGTGGGTAACCCGATCTTTCTCTCTGGCGGCCCTTAACATTTTTTCCTTCATTTCAACTTCGGTGAATCTGACAATTATGTGTCTTGGAGTTGTTCTTCTCAAGGAATATCTTTGTGGCATTCTCTGTATTTCCTGATTTTGAATGTTGGCCTGCCTTGCTAGGCTGGGGAAGTTCTCCTGGATAATATTCTGCACAGTGTTTTCCAACTTGGTTCCATTCTCTCTGTCACTTTCGGGTACACCAATCAGACGGAGATTCGGTCTTTTCACATAGTCCCGTATTTCTTGGGGGCTTTGTTCATTTCTTTTTATTCTTTTTTCTCTAAACTTCTCTTCTTGCTTCATTTCATTCATTGGATCTTCAATCACTGATACCCTTTCTTACAGTTGATTGAATCAGCTACTGAAGCTTGTGCATTCATCACGTAGTTCTTGTGCCATGGTTTTCAGCTCCATCAGGTCATTGAAGAACTTCTACACTGGTTATTCTAGTTAGCCATTCGTCTAATCTTTTTCCAAGGTTTTTAGCTTCTTTGCGATGGGTTTGAACTTCCTCCCTTAGCTCGGAGAAGTCTGATCATCTGAAACCTTCTTCTCTCAACTTGTCAAAGTCATTCTCCATCCAGCTTCGTTCTGTTGCTGGCAAGGAACTGCGTTCCTTTGGAGGGGGAGTAGTGTTCTGATTTTTAAAATTTTCAGCTTTTCTGCTCTGTTTTTTCCCCATCTTTGTTGTTTTATCTACTTTTGGTCTTTGTTGATGGTGACGTACAGATGGGGTTTCGGTGTGGATGTCCTTTCTGTTAGTTTTCCTTCTAACAGTCAAGCCCCTCAGCTGCAGGTCTGTTGGAGTTTGCTGGAGGTCCACTCTAGACCCTGTTTGCCTGGGTAAAACCAGCGGAGGCTGCAGAAGAGCCAATATTGCTGAACAGCAAATGTCGCTGCCTGATCGCTCCTCTGGAAGCTTCATCTCAGAGGGGTACCTGGCCGTGTGAGGTGTCAGTCAGCCCCTACTGGAGGGTGCCTCCCAGTTAGGCTACTTGGGGGTCAGGGACCTACATCAGGGGGCAGTCTGTCCATTCTCAGATCTCAAACTCCGTGCTGGGAGAACCACTACTCACTTCAAAGCTGTCAGACAGGGACATTTAAGTCTGCAGAGGTTTCTGCTGCCTTTTATTTGGCTATGCCCTGCCCCCAGAGGTGGAGTCTACAGAGGCAAGCAGGCCTCCTTGAGCTGTGGTGGGCTCCACCCAGTTCGAGCTTCCCAGCTGCTCTGTTTACCTACTCAAGCCTCAGCAATGGTGGGCGCCCCTACCCCAGCCTCGCTGCCGCCTTGCAGATCGATCTCGGACTGCTGTGCTAGCAATGAGCAAGGCTCCGTGGGCGTGGGGCCCTCCGAGCCATGTGCGGGATATAATCTCCTGGTGTGCCGTTTGCTAAGACCGTTGGAAAAGCGCAGTATTGGGGTGGGAGTGACCCGATTTTCCAGGTGGCGTCTGTCACCGCTTCCCTTGGCTAGGAAAGGGAATTCCCTGACCCCTTGAGCTTCCCAGGTGAGGCGATGCCTCACCCTGCTTCGGCTCATGCTCGGTGGGCTGCACCCACTGTCCTGCCCCCACTGTCCAACAAGCCCCAGTGAGATGAACCCGGTACCTCAGATGGAAATGCAGAAATCACCAGTCTTCTGTGTTGCTCACGCTGGGAGCTGTAGACTGGAGCTGTTCCTATTTGGCCATCTTGGAACCACCCCCCACTACGACATTTTAAATAGGTGTCTACGTTTTAACTTCTTCCTTATTAGACACTAGGGTAAAGGTTTCATTTTTTTCTGAAATCAGCAAATGCTGAGGCTAGAAAGTGGTGGTTCTTAACCCCAGATATAAATTAGAATCACTTGAAGAGTCCATGAAAGTGCCATTTCCCAGGCCTCACACCAGACCAATTAAATCAGAGCATCTAGGGTGGGGCCCAGGCATGATAAAAGCTCCCAGGAGGCTCTAGACTGTAGCAAAGGGCAAGACCCCACTTTAGCAGAGCTCCCAAGAAGCCTCCGTAGCCCAAGTCTCCCTGTTCTCACTCTGCCTCTTCTTATTCATCCTTAGGTGAACCCCAAATATCTAGAGAAAGGTCTCCATTAATTGTGAAAGTGTATTTTGCCAAGGATGCAGATGCGTGTCTGTGACACTGACTCAGGGGGTCCTGATAACCTGTTCCAAAGGTGGTAGTGGCACAGCTTGGTTTTATACATTTTAGGGACACATGAGCTATTAATCAATACGTGTAAGATGTACACTCGTTCCATCCAGAAAGGTGGGACAACACCAGGCGAAGGTGGGATAACTGGAAGCTGGGAGGGGGCTTCCAGGTCATAGGTAGAGAAGAGACAAAAGGTTGCACTCTTTTGCATTTCTGATGAGCCTCTCTAAAGGAGGCAATCTGATAGAGATTTATCTCATAATCAGAGGGGTGACTTTGAATAAAATGGGAGGCAGGTTTGCCCTAAGCAGTTCTCAGCTGGACTTTTCCATTTAGCTTAGTGATTTGGGGCCCCCAAGATTGAATTTCATTTCACACTTATGTAGACAGCACTTAAAACTGGACCAGAGGCCGGGCGCAGTGGCTCATGCCTGTAATCCCAGCACTTTGGGTGGCCGAGGCGGGCAGATCATGAGGTCAGGAGATCGAGATCATCCTGGCTAACATGGTGAAACCTCGTCTGTACTAAAAATACAAAAAATTAGCCAGGCGTGGGGGTGGGTGGCTGTAGTCCCAGCTACTCAGGAGGCTGAGGCAGAATGGCGTGAACCCGGGAGGCGGAGCTTGCAGTGAGCCAAGATCATGCCACTGCACTCCAGCCGGGGCGACAGAGTGAGACTGCGTCTCAAAAAACCAAAACCAAAACCAAAACCAAAACCAAAATGAAACAAAACAAAAAAACTGGACCAGAACAGCATCTTCCAGGAACAAAGGCTGTTTCAACATTTCCTAGTTGTCTTAATTTTTCCCTTTCCTGATCCAGACATTCTCTCTGGGATGGGGTGGTATTGGTCTTCTATTTCCAAGACAAACCACCAGGATCTATAGCTCAATGAGTAAGCCCTTATAAGGCCAAGACAGTTTGCAGAGGATGAAATGTCAACATGTTAAAGTATAAGTAAAGTTCTACGTTGTGTTCAGATGTTCCAATTATCAACGGCAATTTTACATCATAGTTAAGCTTTAAAGGCGAACTTCTGCAGAAGGGATCACTGAATTATATCAACCATCTCAAAAACTAGAGGATGTCATGGCGTTCTATGCTTCAGAGAACAAACAGCTTTTTTGACACAAATCTTAAAAATTCATAGAGGTTCAACTATACAGCATAGAATTCTGAAGCACAATTCATGATTTTTAGTATCCCTTATACTAATCATGTTTTATGAACCTTTTTAAAAACTACCTTATATTTAATAATTCTTCAGATTTATATAAACAACATAAGTTTATACTTTAGATAGGTTGAAAACATGTTCTGGTAATAAAAGTATTTGAAAGCAGCAAAGTCTTACTATCTTTACATTGAATGGCAGGAAAACACAACAGAGAAGCAGGCACTGAAGACAGAGCCTGGTCAAGTGTAGTGTCACTTGAGGCTCTGTCTAATTTGATCATTTTGCAAATGACACTTTGCTCTACTCCTCTGAGTTGAAAATATTTTGCATCCTGTGACTCTCCTTATTAGTATAAGATGTATGGCCTGAAAAACAGAACTTCTTTTATTTTCAATGATATGTTTCATAATTTCTTACTCATTAAAGCGGATTCTTTTAACAAGAGATGTGAACTTTTTATTTAGTATTTTTTTCCTCCAAAAAGTGGCATTGGTAACTCAAACGATAAATGCTAGAGGGGATGGATACCCCATTCCCCATGGTGAGCTTATTTCACATTGCATGCCTGTTTCCCAATAGCTCATGTACCCCATCAATATATACCACTATGTACCTACAAAAACTTAAATTTTTAAGAAGTAGCTTTTGCTGTTTCAGTTCCACACTTAGAGCTTTGGCCTAGAACTTGGGTACTTGCCCCTTTCCTGTCCCTGCCCTCCAATACCTTCTGTTAGTAGAAATGGTCTCTTGGGGCAGCCTCCTTCCTGTATCCCCATTACTGTTTCAGCTCCTCTACCCAAGCCCGCCAGCCCTCCAGCTACTCTATAAACAGTCTTTTTCCACCTTAACCTTGCCCTGCAAGTCTGCCTTTTTATGCCTCCTTGTACATTTGAAGGCCAGCTTTCCCCTAAAGCCATCCCTCCCCTTCAACTCCCAGAACAGAGGGTGGGGTCACCCTCTCAGTCACATTCTCCATGTTGCCCCCAAGCCCCAGCTCCTCCGCCATCCCTCCCTGCTTCCCTCTCTCAAAGACATCTCCTTCCACCACTCTCTCAACATTCATGTCTTCTCTGATATTTTACACTCCAGAAACATTGGACATTTTTAGAACCAGACTAACAATCCTATTTTCCTCACCGCCCTCTCCTTTTGTCCTCAGGAATGTCAAACACCACGACAGAATAACAATCCTATTTTCCTCACCACCTTCTCCTTTTGTCCCCAGGAATGTCAAACACCATGACAATGTGCTTCCAATGCTAAGGACTTCCAGTGCTAAGAGATTTCCATCTTCACGGCTCTACAAATGTTCACAAACTCTACTCACTGCAGCTCTCAAGGTGTGTGGTGAGACAGAGATTCAGCATTTTCCACCAGTGTCTTCTACCCTGCTTCTTGGTTATCAGCTGGGCACATGGCTTCCCCAAAGGAAAACTGCATTTCCCAGACCCTCTTGGAGCTGTGAGGCCACAGGCATAAGGCTGGTCAATGAGATGCAGGTGAAAGTGATGGATGTCCTTACAGGAAAGACTTGTCTTTTCCATCTTCCTGCTGCCTGGGAGGTCGATGAGATGCTAATGTGGGTGATGTCATGCTGGAATGAAAGCCAAGCCGGCCAGACAGCCAGAAAGAAGAACTTGAGTTCTTGACCCTATGGAAAGCCATGCCTGGACCACCTAACTGTGGACTTTTAAGTGGCAGATAAGGAAGCTTCTGGTTTGTTTGCTGCTTCTGCTTTTACTTTAATCGTTCAGTATTCATAACCAAATGTGATCATTGCTCAAACTATTCTCTTTCAAGATCTTAGAATCAGAAAGTACTTTAATGACACCACTTCTGATGTTTACCTGTTCTCCTTACTGTGCCTCTCTGCTAATAAGCAATAATTCTATTCCTTTCTAATTCACCTTTTCTCCGTTTCCCAACATGCCTGGTTCACACTTTGCCCTTCTTCCCAAGTAATGATTCCCACCCTACCTCCTTTATTCTCTTTGGATGACCAGTTTTCTACCTGACTGAGAAGACCAAGATACAGAGTTCCCTCAGCATCCTCTGATTCTCAGCATCTTCACCTTCTCCTCAACCCCTCCAGGGTAAGAGACAAAGCCTGGTTTTAACCAATTCCCTGCCAATGGATATTTTGATGGTCTCCAGTGTTTGCTGTGAGGAATTAAAAAACCGCTATCATGAATCTCCACATACATGTGTCTTCATGCAATTATAGGAATATTTTTGAAGGATAAATTACTACAAGTGATACTCTGTAGAGAATCATCTTTTCTATGTTTTTTTTTTGTTTTGTTTTTATTTTAGGTTCAGGGGTACATATGCAGGTTTGTCACATAGGTAAGCTCATGTCATGTAGGCTTGGTGTACAGATTATTTCATCAGCCACATACTATGCATATGTATTTTTTCTGATCTTCTCTCCTTCCACCATCCACCCTCAAGTAGGTGCCAGTGTGTGGCATTCCCCTCTCTGTGTCCATGTGTTCTCATCATTTAGTTCCCACTTGCAAGTGAGAACATGCATTATTTGATTTTCTGTTCTTGTGTTAGTGGCTAAGGCTAATGCCCTACAGGTCCATCCATGTTGCTCCAAAGGAAATGATCTCATTCTTTTTTATGGCTGCATAGTATTCCACAGTGAATATGTGCCACATTTTTAAAAGACTATTATTTTTTGCGTTATTTTTTTTTTTTTAACAAAAGCAATTTGCTTTTCCCTTGACAAATTATCATGAACAGTATTCTACGTCAAATACAAGTCTCCAGACACAGGCTCTGGTTTCCTTTCAGTGCTGGAGAGGGTGGTGTCACCTAGTTAGAGTTCCATCCCCAGCCTAGCACACCTCACATGATGCTCAACAATTGCTACTGTCTAAGAGAATTATCTGGATGACTTGAAGGGTCTCTCCATTTATAAAGCTCAACAAGGCCACCAGGGTGTCCTTAACCAGGTACACACAAAAGTGATGGAGAAAGAAGTATCAGTGACAGGAGGGAGGCCAGAATTCAGAGAAACAACCGGCGTAGACATCCAAGCTGGCAGAGCTCGGTCTTGCTCTTGCTGTGCTGACACATGAAAAGGGTGTTAATTACACTGTCTACCTATGACTGGGGGTATAGCTCAGGGGCAGAACATTTGACTGCAGATCAAGAGGTCTCTGGTTCAAATCCAGGTGCCCCCTACACTGTTCTACTTTTTAATCACCAAAGTGGGTCCTGGGTCATAAGCTCCACCCAATCCACCCTGCAAAAAAAATGACACAGCCTATCTAATCTCTGACCCACAGCATCTCTGAACTGCAGACTCAATAGCCCTCAGGTGATTTCATGGGTTTTAAAGTTTATAAGGCACATCTGTTTCCTGCAGCCCTCTGGATACCACTCCAGGACTTTTGCAGAGTTCTCCAGAATCTCCCCAGGCACATCCATATGATCCCCAAGAGAGGGCTGGGCCATGTCTCTAAGTCCTGCTGTATTCTCCACAGCACCCAGCTTCCACTGTGGCACAGGAGAACCTGAACCAGCCACAGTCTCATGCCCACCTCCAATGGGTATGAGAAATCTAATGAGCTTACATTTCTAAGTGTGCTGCACCCTGGACTTTGGCTCTGGGCCCTCAGGTTCTGGATTTCCCATCTGGGGCTGCTGCAGACTCACACCCTGGCCTACCCAGACCAAGGACTGGGGAAAAGCAGGATTCTGGGAGGCTCTGTGAGACTGTGGGCAAGGAGCGAGATGATAGAGGAAGTCAGCTGGGACTACCCAGAGGACTGACCTGATCCCATCAACCTCTTCTCTCTCCTCCATGCAGACAGATACAGATCATGGGCTCCAGCAAGGGAAAGGAAGCTGGAGTCAGATTCCAAAATCAGTAAATAAAAATAAGAATCCGTAAAGGGCACCCTGATTGGAACCTTTTGGTCTGTCCTCTAAGGCTCATCTCATTATTATGTGATGAAAACCTTAGAGTCTGTAGCCTTTTGGGTGACAGGAGCACACCATGGGTAGTAACTGTGGTCTCTCGAGCCCCCTCTGATGGTGGTGGTAGCTGAACAAAGCAAGATGCAGGATGTGGTCTTTTCTGGAATATTCTGATGTTCCCAAAAATACCAAACCTCCAGAAGCTTCACAGATGCAGCAGAGCCACCAATAATCCCAAATTATGTGGATATTTCCCACTCCTCAGTGCAGTTTCCAGGCAAATGGCTGAAGGGGCTATTATGGGAAATCTGGCAGGAGGATTCACTGTCCATGACTGGGTATTTTGGCAGAGTACTTTTCTCAAGCTTGGCTTTCTCGTCATCAGGGGAGGCAGGTTCTTTGAGCAGATTCAGACCTGGGGAATGGGTCAGAGGCCAGGAACCTCCATTGTGCCGGCTATGGTGGTAGCTCAGGTCTACACGTCTAGGGGACCATGATGGGCTCCCCATTGTCAGACCTAGAATCCTCCCACTGATGAGTCACAGCCAAGACCTGTGTGGCAGAGACCATGGAATAACATTCTGTGGTAAAGTGTCCACTGCTTGGCCTCTGACACCCTAGGATCCTCCTAGCCCCACTGAAATCAGGAGCTTCCTTTCCGCTATCATCCCTCCCACCAGCATTTCTGTCTACAGAGAACAGCTACCAGGATTCTTTTCATGAATGTAGAAGCTCCACACACCTAGGTATTTTTCAAGCCAGGGCAAGTCACGTGTGATAAATCCACTCCAGCTTACCTACCCCCTGAAGCCAATGGATTCTTTCTACATTATAGCAATAAATTCCTAGTATCTCAAATGCATTTAGAATTGGCCTCCTGTGGCTGGGCGCGGTGGCTCATGCCTGTAATCCCAGCACTTTGGGAGGACGAGGCGGGCAGATCACGAGGTCAGGAGATCGAGACCATGCTGGCTAACATGGTGAAACCCCATCTCTACTAAAATTACAAAAAATAAGCCGGGCATGGTGGCGGGCCCCTGTAGTCCCAGCTACTCGGGAGGCTGAGGCAGGAGAATGGCGTGAACCCGGGAGGCAGAGCTTGCAGTGAGCCGAGATCGCGCCACTGCACTCCAGCCTGGGAGACAGAGCGTGACTCCTTCTCAAAAAAAAAATAAATAAATAAAAATAAAGAATTGGCCTTCTGTGAATCCAGGCTTAAGTCCACCAACTGAGCAAACAGGTTTATCCCAGCTGCTCCAGCTATGGTATCTTAAATAGAATTTTAATTGGGAACACTCCTAATAAAAAAATTCAGACTCATTTAAAGTTATACCCTTTCTACTTTATAAAGTATTCCAAGAATCTACATCCACACATGCTCTTTAAGTTTTTGCTGACAGACATTAGCCAGTTGGAAATGATTTTGGTGTGTGAGTCTTTGCCTCCCAGCAACTGGTGCCCAGGCTCAACTGAGATCTTACTCTCACTGTAAGTGAAGAGACAATGAGGATGGGGAAACCAATCTCTTGCAGTGAAAACCCTTCCATCTAGGCTGGTCGGCTTTCGCCGGAAGAAGGGGCAGGCTTGGAGATTAGGGAGAGCTGGTGATTTGGGATAAACTGAGTTTTCCAAATGCTTCCATAAACCTACCTTAAAATTCCTGAAGTTCCACTCTCTTAATCACTGACCTATTTTCAGCTGGGAGACGGGGGGAAGCTGCAGATTCCATGGACATCAAAGTTTGGTAAGCCACAGGGATCAGACTTGGCTTTCATTTTCACCTAGTTCAGTTATTCGGGGGCAGGAGATCAGAGAGTTTTGTTATACAGTCAGAAAAAGCCCTGTGTTTTCAGTCCATGGGAATGGATCATACAGGGTGACAAGTGAGCTACTTGCTTTGTTTAAACTGGTAGGACCAGTCATCCTGCCCAGAGGCCACTTATAAACTGGGAACTACAAATTGGTCCTGATGGGACTGCAGGCAAAAGTTACTCAACTTTTCTACAGCCTGATATGGGCTTCTGGATTTCTATCCCCTCAGACTGCGTAGATTTTCATTACCTTCAAGTTTAATGAGGCCAGATTCCCAATCCACATTCCCTTTATGTTTCTGTAATCATTTATTATACATCCCTGGTACCAGCAAGGGCACTTTGATTAAAGAAGACATCATCTAAGGTGAGTGGAGACACAGAGGGCAATTGCTGACAGGATGGCGAGGAGCTCACACACTTCAGAGAAGCCTGCAGAGCCAGGCTCATCAAACAGGCAGGACCTCAGCCCACCCTGGCTAGGGAGCCACCACTGCCACCACAACAGACACTAGCTGCAGCCTCTGGCCCTACTGCCATTGCCAGAGCTCTGCCATCTCCAGAATGAATTCCAAATTCACCCTGCCTCCATGTATGATTTAATCAACATTCATAGTCTTGTTTAGGGGAATATAATTGGCTAAACTGAAGCCATTACCAATTGTGCTGGTTAATTTTACATGTCAGCAGGGCACAGTGGCTCATGCCTGTAATTCCAGCAGTTTGGTAGGCTGAGGCACATGGATCTCTTAAGCCCAGAAGTTTGAGACCAGCCTGGGCAACATGGCAGAATCCCATCTCTACAAAAAATACAAAAATTAGCTGGGCGTGGTGGTGCACACCTGTGGTCCCAGCTACTCTGGAGGTTGGGGTAGGAGGATCTCTTGAGCCCAGAAGACGAAGGTTGCAGTGAGTGGAGATAGTGCCACTGCACTCCAGCTTGGGTGACAGAGGGAGCTTCTGTCTGCCTCAACAGTTTTTTTTTTTTCTTTAAATGTGTCAACTTGGCTAGGCCATGGTGGCCAGATGTTTGTCCATACCAATCTGGATGTTGCTGTGAAAGTATTTTTTAGATGTGATTAACATTCAATCTATAGACTTTGACTAAAGCAGATTACCCTCCAAAATGTAAGTGGGCCTCATGCGATCAGATGAAAACCTTATGAGGAAATATCTACTGTCCCCCAAGAAAGGAATTTTGCCTCCATGCTGTCTTCAGGCTGGAGCTGCAACCTCAACTCTTCCCTGCTTCTCCAGATTGCTGCCATGCCCTGAAGACATCACACTTGCCAGCCCCCACAATGGCATGATCCAGTTCCTAAAAATCTGTCTATGTACATACACGTGCACACGTGCACACACACACAAGTCCGTATTGGTTCTATTTTCTCTGAGGAACCCTGATTCACACACCAACGTTCAGGGAGACAACATATCTGACCTTGTATTTTCCTTGACCAGAAACAGGATCCTGTCTTCCACCAAGACTTACACAATTGCGAATTCCCCAAATGAAGAGGGTTGAGATGTGCAAGAAAAAAAGAGTTCTCCCCAGACCTGTGGACAATGACAGCCTTCAAGAAACTGGGTTTCTCTACAGCTTCTGGTGTCAGGTGAGGCTTTCTAGTGACCTGACCTGCCTCCTCTCTCTCCTGCTTTGCAGAATGAATCCATGTGTTGAAGAAAGGCTAGGAATAGAACATCCTATCACGTTGAGTGAGTGAAAACAGGGAGGGGGCACCTGGATTTGAACCAGGGACCTCTTGATCTGCAGTCAAATGCTCTACCCCTGAGCTATACCCCCATTTGACTACCTGTCTCTAATAAGTACTATAAACCTGTATGGCCACATCCTGTCACCGTCATGAGATGTGTACTTGCTTTGTCATGACACACCCCCTTCCCACTCCACACCTGCCTGCCAGCTCTACTTACAACCAGCATCCTTCCTCCTCCAGTGTGTGACTGAAGGCAGGGACATTAAAATCACTGAGGTTTGCAGCTAAAACATCCTTCAGACTCGCCTAGAACAGAGGGACTCAAAAGAATTGGTTGTTCAGCAGACCCGCTGGAGGTGAGGATGGGCTGGGCTGGGCAGGGCAGGGCAGAGCTGGGTAAAAGCAAAAGTTCTTGGGCCCCACTTGAGGACTCCTAAGCCAGACTCTCTGGGAAGGGACCTAGGGAACATGTATGCTTCTAAAAAACCTGCAACATTCTGACTCATGCTTTGGAGATACTCGTTTAATCTGTTCCCTTCCATGGTATAGATCTGGAAAAAATGACAGTAATTAAAATCATGCCCAAACAAAACACACCTGATTAATGACCAAGTCAAGACTAGAATCCACATTCATGATAAAGGGCCTCTTTGCACTGAACACTCTGAAACAGGAGTTGAACTGCCTTTTCCTTTCCTCTTTTCCATTTGCTGAATCACACGATGTGTCAGATAAAAGTAGTGACCAGAAGACAGGATCCAATCCATGGAAAAGTGGAGAAGTGGGGAATCAGAGAAATCTGTGGTCACTGGGACATGACACAGGACGGAGTGACTGCAAACACGTGGGCAGAGTGAAAGGAAGGGCCAACAAGTGACACCATCTTGAACTAGGTACTAGATATGCAGCCAGATGCTCTGCCCCCAAAACGTGCCCTCTCAACTGTTTAGACTTTCCTGATTGACACTGTTTCACCTATGTTCCCACGCCCAAGGATCTAATAGACATTGTAATTTCTCATCATTTTCAGTGAACCACTGGCAACTGACCTCCTTCAGACAGACCTCTATCTGGCTTTGAACTTACCCTGTCCTTCCCTATGGACCTATCAGAGGACTTCTAGAAATCTTTCCTGCCTAGAATCCTGCAGCCTCCTCCTCAGTCCCTGTGTGGGGCAACAATTTGGAGAACTGCTGTTTAGAGCTGGAAGCTTCCTCTCTCCTTCTCTCCTGCTTTAGTTTTATCTTCTTTAACCTACATCCCATACTCCCTCTCCACTTCACTTTCACCCTCTGCACAGTGGGGTACTTTGGGCCTTGGCCTACATTTTTTCGACTGTCTTCTCTTCTTCCCTCTCCTCACTTACTAGTCCTTCCCTTTAAAAGGGAGACACCACCTTAACAGAGGAGACCCAGCCCCATGCTAGCCCCAAACCATTAGATCAGCACAACTGGAAGAGCCAGGACCAGGCACAAAGGCTGGCTATTTGAGCCCTGAAGCTCAGGCCTCCAGTGTCCCCTGTATTAGGACCAGGATCTCTCCCCCATCAGGTTGGCAGAAATGTAATTATAGAAACTGGGCAAAGATGTACGGAAACAGGTTCCTCATAGCTGCTGGAGCACCCGGTGGCACTGGGGTACTTCTGGGGACAGCAATATGGCAATGGCAGAGATGAAATCAAGCAAGCCTATGATATGGTGAGGCCACCGCTGGGTCTGTTTTCTGGAGTAGCATCCCAACAGGGGCACAAAGAGAGAGGCCCAAGAAGGCTCACTACGGTATCGCTTGTGTGAAAAATCAGAAAAAGCTTAAGTGCCAATCAGTGGAGGAATGGAAAATAAGTTACAATATAGTTGCTTCTGGAATATTAAGCATCTGTTAAAAGGAATGAACTTGATCTACATGTATCAACATGGATACGTCTGAAATACAGAATAATGAGTGATAAATATAATAACATCTATGTAATTTTTCAAAACACAAAAAACCATATAATATACTGTTTACAACTACGAATGCACATGGCAGATGTTTTAAAATGTGGATAGAGGCCAGGCGCAGTGATTCAACGCCTGTAATCCAGCACTTTGGGAGGGTGATGCAGGCGGATCATGAGGTCAGGAGATCGAGACTATTCTGGCTAACATGGTAAAACCCCGTCTGTACTAAAAATACAAATATTTGCCAGTCGTGGTGGTACACGCCTGTAGTCCCAGCTACTCAGGAGGCTGAGCTAGGAGGATCGCTTGAACCTGGGAGGCAGAGGTTGAGGGTGAGCCGAGATCACGCCACTGCACTCCAGCCTGGGTGACAGAGTGAGACTCTGTGTCAAATTAAAAAAAAAAAAAGTGGGTAGAAAGGATAAACACAGACAATTCAGGACAAGTGGTTGCTCCAGGGAGGCATGGGAGACCTTAAAAGAAATTTAAATGGTATCAGAAATCCATTATTTCACACACACACATCACACACACTTTTTAAATTACGAAGCATGACATACATTCAGCAAATAGTTATTGAATTCCTACTCTGTGTTAGGCAATATTCTAGGTGCCTAAAATGATTATATGAAGAAAACAGATTAAAAATTTTTGTACTTTTGAAATTGACATTCTAATGGGGAAGACCTGACATACGATGAATCTATAAATAGGAAACATACATATACATGATGCTGTCTGACAGGCAAGACCCAAAGCAGGAAAGCCAGGTCCAGTGTCCTGGGTGACGAGAAGATAGGGAAGGTCTGCAGAAGCAGCAAAAAGACGAGGCCTGAGACCCAAAGGCAGGGTCTCTAGAGAAGGAGTGAAGCTGGCAGAAGCGCAATCATGAGGGGCAAGGACCGTCCCCAGTGGGCCTGGGCTCAGAGGGAGGCAGGGAAGAGGATGACAAGCACTCAGAGGGCTGCAGTCCCCTGGAGCTCAGTCCAAGCAGGGAACGCTCAGTACCTGGCAGGTCTGCTAAGCCCTGAGTCTGATAAGGCTCAGTGGAGGGATGTGCAGGAGGTGAGGAGAAGGGGAGATGAGGTCTCACAGGGGGATGGGCCAGGCCAGATGTGGCGAGGGATGAGCTGGGAGTCCTGGCTTCTCAGACAGAGGACAGAGATAAAGGCCACACAGGATCCCTGCCAACAGGCTCAGGATGGACAGTGCAGTTTGTGTCTACTCATCTTGTCTACTGGTGGGTAGAGGCCAAGGATGCTGCTGAACATCGTACGATGCAGACAGAGAGTGCTGTGGAGTCTTACCATCTACTACCATATTTCCAGACCCCTCTTTACTCTAATTTAAAACGGTGTGAATGCGAGGGAAGCCTCCATACACAATGTAAATACAATGAAACCCAGTCACCCACAACTTCCCACCCAGCCTACGAAGCTGGATGCACCTGGATTGTAACCTTCTATTGCAGCCCAAAAGTATCTGTTCTCGGCCATCTTTATGTCCTCTAGCACTCAGCACTGTCCTTGACACCTAGAAGATTCTCAAAATGCATCTGTAGAACTAAACTGTCAATGTCCCGATGACGACTGGCAAAGCGGCCAGCCCGGAACATGCTTCTGCCCTTAGGGAAGTGCAAACCTGACTGAGATGAGATGACGGACATGGGGGATGCATTTAATTTCACACAAGTGGCGCACAGGAGGGCCTCTGCGGAACACCACCTTTCTCAGTGTCAGACAAAAGGGAAAACCAAGGCAGGTGGGACGGTCAAGGGCGGGTCTTCTGGAGGAATCAGGGGTCGAGCCTTGCAGAGATGTGGTCTCCCTAGTCAAATGACCCAGCAGGTCTCCACTTCAGAAATGTGGTTTTTCTCGTGTCCACCTGTCCTTCCCTTAACTTTCAAAGGTGCTGACTGGCTCCAGGAAATCTGAGACGCTGATATCTGGTAACCAGATTCACCTTAAATAAATGTGTGCTTTTAATCATACCGAACCATAAGGCTGACCAATGGGTTTATGTTCTACAACTGCTACAGGTTTAAATTAAGGTTAAGGCCAGCCGCGGTGGCTCACACCTGTAATCCCAGCACTTTGGGTGGCCGAGGCGAGCGGATGGCCTGAGGTCAGGAGTTGAAATCCAGCCTGGCCAACATGGTGAAACCTCATCTCTATAAAAACACAAAACTCAGCTGGGCATGATGGCGAGTACCCGTAATTCCAGCTACTGAGGAAGCTGAGGCAGGAGAATAGCTTGAACTCGGGAGGTGAAGGTTGCAGTGAGCCGATAACGCGCCACTGTACTCCAGCCTGGATGACAGAGCGAGACTCTGTCTCAAATAAACAAATTAATTAATTAATCAATTAACGTTAGTCATCGGAGGCAAGGTGGACTCTTTGCAAACCTTTGAATTAACTTTGTCTTCAATACACAGCTGCCCCTTGAACAACACGGGTTGGAACTACGCAGACCCACTTATAAGTGAATTTCCTTCTCCTCTGCGACCTGAGACAGCAAGAACAACCCCTCCTCCTCCTCCTCAGCCTACTCAATCTGAAGCTAATGATGAGGATGATGACCTTTATTATGACCCACTTCCACTTAAAGAGTAATAAACATATTTTCTTTTCCTTATGATTTTCTTAATAAAAAGTTTCTCTAGCTTATTGTAAGTATATAATATATAATACATAGAGCATACAATATACATGTTATTGATTGTTCATATTGTCAATAAGGCTTCTAGTCAATAGGAGACTATCACTAGTTAACTTTTTGGAGAGTCAAAAGTTAGATGTAGACCTTCCGCTGCGTGGGATTGGGGGCTTGCACCCCTGGCCCCTGTGTTGTTCAAGGGTCAACTATGCTCCTGCCTTCCCTCTCAGTGTCCTCCTCTTCCTCCCCTCATCCTGTGCCCTGCCTTTATCTCTTCCTAAAAGATTAGGTTTGCCACTTGTTTCCCTGATAGAAAGTGTTCGGTTCTGGAGCATTAGCTGAGTAAGTAGCAGTCAGGGCCACCTGAGTGGCCAGAAGTGCCAGGAAGACAAAGAGAGAAAGAGGCTTTTTCCTTCCTTGCAGCTTCGAGGGCTACAAGCAGAGCCATGTCTTCCACTGTGCCTCACACAACTGGGGATCCTCAAAATGTGGACAGAGGGTTCACAGGGTGGGGAAGAATAGGAAGAAAAACAAAAAAGAAAACACAAGAGAAATGCTCACCAAAGCAAAGCAAGACAAGACTGAATCAGGCGTGCAGAGCAGATCTGGGCAGGTCATGTGGGGCAGCAGGAAAGTAGAGAGGAGCATGGGACAAACCAACCTCCTTACCCTCTCGTCCTCTTTGCAGGAAGAGTCAGGTGCAGCGGCCTCAGGAGGTAAAAGGAAACTATTTTTGAATACTCTGGTCAGTATGGGAAGAAATTAGTGTAGGTAGGGAACATATGAATTTGAGTCAGGGACTTGTGGATCATCAATCAAATGCTTTACTCAAAAACAACTACTGAAGCCTGAGTACACTTTAATTCTGAACTTCAATGCAGGGAGTTGAGTAATCACTCATGGCCTGCCACCACCCCTAGCTGACTGTGCCATTGCAATTGGTCACCCTGCTACCATGCCCACAGCTTCATTCTGACATCCCCCACCTTCCCACACTCTCCCACCTCTACATACCTGGCCACTGCCTATGCCTGCAGCTCAGCACCCCACATGCCCTCAGTGATGGACAGAAGGCAGGCACTAGCTTGAACATCACTGATGCTTCCCACTGGGATGTTGTTTAGAATGACAAGTTGTTGTAAGTTCCAAAACAATTTTCCAGCCACTTAGAATTATTGGATGTTAGAACAGGTATTAACAGGGGATTATGCCCCAGACGACCCCCAAAAGTAGAAGTTCTCTGATTCCTCCTCAGTCCTACTAAATTGGAATTTCTAGGAAGTAATCTGTATCTTTGACATGTTCTGTCAGTAATGCTGATGCAAAGTCAGACTACATAACCTCTAATTCAGGCTGTCCTGCCATAATATAAACTTCAAAGAAGAGCAGCTAATTAGAACTTTTGAAGCACATGCAGATTATTACTGACTTGATCATGACTTGTGCCAGAAAAATGAAGTCATGAGAAAACTGACACGAACTATAGGAAGAACACTGGTGAGGATGACTAGCAAGCTCAACATCAGGAAAAGAGAACCCACAGGTAAGTGGCAGCAGGGGGTAACCGGATTTGAACCGGGGACCTCTTGATCTGCAGTCAAATGCTCTACCTGTGAGCTATACCCCCTTGCCTGGTGGACATTCCTCCTTAGCATATTTCACCTGTGTTGCCACACCCAAGGATTCTATAGTGCACTATAAATTGTATTCATTCCCAGCCAGCTTATGGAAATTGGCAACTCTACCACAACTGACTAGAGACTGCTCTTCTGGTCATGAGTTCACCCCTCCATTTCCCAGAGATCCTTCACTGGTCTAATGGTACTTTTCTACTCTGTAGCCACAACCTGAACTCCTTCAACTGTCTCCTCCCATTCCCTTACTCAGTACCTGATGGGCATAGGGGATGGGGGTTAGGGGAGAGACAGGTGTAAGAATCAAGGCTGTATTAGTCAGCTATTTCCACAACAATGTGTCACAACAAATCATCCCAAAATTAGGCTGTATGAAACCATAAGCATGTCTCGTGCTGATAGGTCAGCAGCATGGATGCCAATCAGCTGATGTAGGCTGGGTCTGCTTCAAGCTGTGGGTCCATCTGTGCTTGGTTTCTGTCTGAGCCGGGCTCAAGTTTGCTCCATGTGTGTTCCTTCCACAATCCCAGCTGGAGGAGTAGCAGCTAGCAAGGGGACACTCTTCTGGTGGTGACAGCAGAAATGCAAAGGGGGAGGCCCAACTATGCAAGCAGCTTTCAAGCCTCTGTTTGCATCACATGTGCTAACATCTCATTGATCAAAGCAAGTCAGAGAAGCAAGCCCTAACTCAAGAGCAGGGAAGCATGTTCCACCTCTAGTGGGGAGATCTGCAAAGTCTCATGGTGAAGGTCACAGATGCAAAAATAAGTGAAGATCCAGGGCCACTTCCAAGTGGTTCACTTGTGCCTTGTAACCCCTGAGCCCCCAAGGCAGGTTGTTTCCTGCTTGCCTTCAAATGGAGGGATTAATCTGATCAGGCCCAACTGCCCTGCTTGCTTTTTGTTGTTATTATTTTCCTATTTCCACGAAGCTGAAGGCCACCGTACCTGAAAGCCTCAATGCTCAATGCAGAAACTTAACTTTCATGGGAGGCTTTATAGATAACTTACGTAGGTCACATGGTGATGGTCACTTCAGTTGTTTTTCAGGCACTTGGGCCAGCTCCTGTCCAGCTAAAACTGGTTTAGACAACTGACTCTTCAACTGGTCTGAGCAAGTGCCTGAGAGGTGGCCTTTTGATATCAGAGGGCCAAAAATCTCACCCTCAAATCATGCTAATGCCACAATTTTCTGTGGATATGTCCTGTGAAATGTCATGGCATGTACCTGGAGTCCCAGCTATAGAGCAGGCTAAGGTGGGATGGCTTGAGGCTGTAGTGAGCTGTAATCATGCCACTGCACTTCAGCCTGCGTGACAGAGCAACACCTTGTCTCAAAAGAAAAAAAAAGAAGAGAAGGAAGAAGGGAAGGAGGGAGGGAGTGAAGGAAGGGAAAGAAAGAGAAATAGAGAAATGCCTTTGGTCTTTGATGTTGGTAACCTTCAGATGGGGTTTTTGTGTGGTCGTCCTTTTCGTTTATTTGATGCTATTGCTTTCTGTTTGTTAGTTTTCCTTCTAACAGTCAGGCCCCTCTTCTGCAGGTCCGCTAAGAGTTTGCTGGTGGTCCACTCCAGACGCTGTTTTCCTGGGTATCACCAGCAGAGGCTGCAGAACAGCAAAGACTGCTGACTGCTCCTTCCTCTGGAAGCTTCGTCTCAGAGGGGCACACGCCAGATGCCAGCCAGCGCTCTCCTACATGAGGTGTCTGTTGATCCCTGCTGGGAGATGTCTCCCCATCAGGAGGCACGGGGGTCAGGAACCCACTTGAGGAGGCAGTCTGTCCCTTAGCAGAGCTTGAGCACTGTGCTGGGAGATCCACTGCTCTCTTCAGAGCCGGCAGGCAGAAAAGTTCAAGTCTGATGAAGCTGTGCCCACAGCCACCCCTTTCCCCCAGGTGCTCTGTCCCAGGGATATGGGAGTTTTATCTACAAGGCCCTGAATGAGGCTACTGCCTTTCTTTCAGAGATACCCTGCCCAGAGAGGAGGAATATAGAAAGGCAGTCTGGCTACGGAGGCTTTGTGGTGCTGTGGTGGGCTCCAACCAGTCCAAACTTCTGATAAATTATAAAAATATATGTAACGTTAAAAACAGCCATGCACTGGGAATGGAGGTGTAGTTCAGGGTAGAGCTTTCCACACTAGCAGCGGAGTTTTCTGGCCAAAACCTGGGGGAGCTGTGTGGTCCTCATGCTATGTTGTCTCCATGATGCTTCCCAGGACTACTCTCTGATCCATGTCAGGGCCTAGGAACTCCCCCAACTTCACCAACTCTTTCATGAACTGGATTTATGCAAAAATCCCAGACTGAGAGATATCTATATATGTCAGTACTGCATGTGTCTCAATTTGTGTCTCCAAACTGCTATTTTGTAGTGTAAACAAGAAGACATCAAACATGGAGACCTAAAGGCTGTTCCAGCAGTAAACGGAAACACTCCTCTCAGCTGCTCCTGTCACCACGGACTGAGGGGAGATTGTGCAGGCATGTGAGCAGGGGCCAGGGTTTGGGAATTGGGGATGGACTTTTCTGGGGTGAGTTTGTGGTAAAATCAGTTGCTGGTCTTACTCTCTAAAAGTAAGCAGGAACTTTCAATGTGCTGTAGGACTCCTGGGTGCGATTACCAACATGAAAAGTGGTTATTAGACACTTATGATAAGCACGACGTATAGCTCAGGGGTAGAGCATTTGACTGCAGATCAAGAGGTCCCCAGTTCAAATCTGGGTGCCCCCTACTGCACTTTTTCTATTTATACAAGCTGTTATATTCTTCACAGAAGCTGTTGGTCACATTCCAGTTTCTTTTCATCCATTCCACCTATGATTTTCCCTGGAACTGGAAGCTACAGCTCAGGCCTACCCAGCTGCAACCTGGCTGGATAACTTCTCCCAGCACCAGTTCCATGGGTATCCCTCATATTCTTGGTATTCTTGGTATCTAGCTCCCTGCTCCCCCTATAGATGTAATTTCTCAAGCTGTGATGCAGTATGCTTCTGGGTTTTTCCAGGGCAGACCAGAGAGTAGTACTGCAGCAGGCTCCCCAGAAACAGACGGGGAATGGTACCCCAAGTTATCACTCTCCTGGCTCCTTCCCACAGCAGCAGTTTGGTGCACTGGAGTGGTGGCCAGACCTGGGGAGACACATCACAGCACACAGCATTCCCATGGAGGGCAGATGTTTCCCCTGGAGAATTGCTCCCACGCCAGAGCTCACTCACACCCTTGCTTCAACCTTGTAGGCCAAAAGCCTGGCTCAGCTACTCTAACAAGGGAGACAGAGGCTCTGCAGTGCTGCCCCTACGACCAAACTCCTGTAGCTCTGCGGCTGCATGTGAATTACAGCCCACTCTGTGACTGTGGCCCAAGGCTTGGAGGTGGGGGATTAGACTCAAGAGTCTGTTCGTATGAGATGATTGGGAATTCCAACTTTGTTCTGTGGGCCACAGGGAGTCCTGTGTGCTGCAATGAAGAACCAGATCAGGTCCTTTGTCTAAGGAGGTCATTTAGGAGACATTACAGATACTGGTTTGGAGTTTGCCAAAAGACAAGAACAGGAACTGGTATTATTTTTTTAATGCTTACTATGCCCTACTATGTGCTAATATCATGCTAGGCAGTTTATCATCAGTTATCATATTTGTCCACTCTGTCTTCACTGCAGGAAAAAGGGAGCCGGGCTGGGAGCTTGGGTTAGTCTGTGGACTGTTTTGGACACCAGTGGCCAGCTCTTGGGTTAACCCCAAAAAACAATGGGAAATGGCTCGGAGTTCTGCAGACAGCCTCCATCCTTTTCTCCTGCTCATGGCTCCACTCAGAGACAGGCCTGGTGAACTGCAGAGCTGAGGGAAGGTGTCTAGCTGTGAATCAGGTCTGGCAGCTACCAGAAAGTCAGTCCTGGAGGGAAGCCATCATTTAATTTTACAAAGCTGAGTGTTCCCATACTGATAAAAGGTACTAACTAGGTAACCTCAGTGTGCCATGGGGGTAAAGCTCAGAGCTAGAGCTTTTGACTGTAGAGCAAGAGGTCCCTCGCTCAGATCCAGGTTCTCCATTCTTTATGTTCAATGTTGGTAGCTAACTTTATCCACATACAACTTAGAATGGCATAGGCCACACAGAGAGTAGGGTCACCTTCTCAGTCTCATTCTCCACGTTGCCCCCAAACACCAGCTCCTCCACTATCCCTCCACGCTTCTCCTCTCTCAAAGCCATCTCCTTCCACCACTCTCTCCTCTCACCATTCATGTCTTCTTTGACATACGGGACTCCACAAACAGTGGACACTTTTAGAACTAGGCTAACAATCTTATTTTCCTCACCGCCCTCTCCTTCTGTCCTCAGAAATGTCAAACACCATGGCAATGTGCGTCCAATGCTAAGGCCTCCCGAGATTTCCATCCTGCTGCCTCTAAGAATGTTCACAAACTCCACTCACTGAGGCTCTCAAGGGGTGTGGTGAGGCAGAGAGTCAGCGTTTTCCACTAGTGTCTTTTACCCTGCTTCTTGAGGCAGGAGAATCGCTTGAACCCAGGAGGCAGAGGTTGCAGTAAGCCGAGATCTTGCCATTGCACTCCAGCCAGGGCAACAAGAGCAAAACTCCGTCCCCCAAGCAAAAAAAAAAAAAACAAAAACAAAAAACCAACCAAACAAAAAAAACACAAAACTTTCCCTTACCACAACTTCCTCAAACATAGTTTACTCTGACACCTGTATAACCACTGCCAATGCTTGTTCCCTAATTAAGTTACATTACTTTTCAGAGAGATTCTCTCTGCCTGTTATTTAGATTGACACCACCTTTTATTGGCTTCTTTGCTTTCTCTGTCTGACTTCCCACTCCCTACTGGTGTTTCCTGAACTTATCTTCCAAATAAACTACCTGCTCTTACATTTTAGTTTCAGAGTCTCTTTCTAAAGAAATCTAAACTAAGACAACAGATTAAAGGAGAAAAATCACGTCATTCAAATAGATGAAGAAAAACATCCAATCAAATTCAACACACCTTCGTGATTCAAAAAAAATTCTTGGAAGCGAGGATAAATATTCTACCTTCTTAATATGTTACTAGCTGTCTACCTGAAATATAAAAAGAAATATTATTTAACGGTGGGGTCGTGAAAGCTTTAAATTGAAAAATGAAAGAAAGACAAAAATGCTCTTAAATAAAAGGGAAATGGAAACTGAATTGAGGAGCAAAAGACTCTAAAAAAATCACCAAATATATATTTTAAATGAATCAACTAAGACATTCCAGAAATGAAAAAAAGTATCAACATCTTCCTTTTTATTTACTTTTAACTGAAATATAACTAACAATAAGGTATAGAAATCTTTAACGTACAGCTCAATTAACTTGTACACATACACACAAATGTACCCACCTCCTAAATCAAGATATAGAAGATTGAAAGGAATGCTGCTATGAACAAGAATCTTGCATGTACACAGACACTCTCTACTCTCCGTATCTAGGAATACAATTGTTGAGGAAGTGGGTGTTTCTATTTTTGGCTTTAGCCAGTAAGGTCAGACGGTTTTCTAAAGTGGTTCCAGCAAATCACTACCACTAGCAGGGGATGAGTTACTATGGCTCCACGTACCATCACTGAGTAACATCAGTCTCTTTCATTTTAGCCAACCTAGCAACAATTCTAGCAATAGTTCACTGCAGTTTAACTTGCACCTTTCTTTTCTTTTCGTTTTGAGATGGAGTTTCGCTCTCGTTGCCCAGGCTGGAGTACAGTGGCACGATCTCGGCTCGCCGCAACCTCCGCTTCCCGGGTTCAAGCAATGCTCCTACCTCAGCTTCCTGAGTGGCTGGGATTACAGGCATGCGCCACCAAGCCTGGCTAATTTTGTATTTTTAGTAGAGATGGGGTTTCTCCATGTTGGTCAGGCTGGTCTTGAACTCCCGACCTCAGTGATCCGGCCGCCTCGGCCTCCCCAAGTGCTGGGATTACAGGTGTGAGCCACCGCGCCCGGCCTAATTTGCACCTTTCTAGACTCATGAGGTTTGAGCGTCTTTTCCTAGGCTTATTGGTCGCTTGGATGTCCTCTTCTGTGAAGTGACTGCTCAAGTCTCTTCTTCATTTTTCTACTAAGTTGTCCATTTCTTAATTGTCTTGTGTAATACTTTATATATTTTGGGAATAAACCCTTCATCACTTATGTGCAATAGATACCTTCTCCTGCCATGTGGGTTTTTATTCTCTTACTTGTGTTTATTGGCTCTCATGAATGTTAGCTGATTTCTCTGTGAGCTTTTTATCTGTTCAGCAAACGGTATATAGAATTTACTACCTGCCAGTCCTGTTTTATGTGCTTTACGCAGA
Source organism: Gorilla gorilla gorilla (assembly GCF_029281585.2). Classification (NCBI taxonomy): domain Eukaryota; kingdom Metazoa; phylum Chordata; class Mammalia; order Primates; family Hominidae; genus Gorilla; species Gorilla gorilla. The sequence continues at coordinate 158,563,925 of NC_073230.2, forward strand.
TTAACTCATTCAATCTACACAACAATCCATGAAACATATGCTCTTTTTTTTTTTTTTTTGAGATGGAATCTTGATTTGTTGCCCAGGCTGGAGGGCAGCTGCGTGATCTTGACTCACTGCAACCTCCGCCTTCCTATTTTAAGCGATTCTCCTGCCTCAGCCTCCCGAGTAGCTGAGATTATAGGTGCCTGCCACCACACCCGGCTAATTTTTGTATTTTTAGTAGAGACGGGGTTTCACCACATTGGCCAGGCTGGTCTCCAACTCCTGACCTGGTGATCTGCCCACCTCAGCCACCCAAAGTGCTGGGATTGCAGGAATGAGCCACTGCGCCCGGCCACTGCTTAGCCCTTCTCGTATCCTGCCTTTGTGCAAGACTGTCTCCTTCCTGATTCCTCACCATGGGTGGGGCCTAAGACTTCTTCTTGGAAATGCCCATTCATCATTGTACTACTGACATCTGGGCCTCCAGAATCCAGCGATGTCCAGGGTCTTCTGCGACTTCCTGGACTTCGCTCTTGTTGCCCAGGCTGGAGTGCGATGGCGCGATCTTGGCTCACCGCAACCTCTGCCTCACGGGTTTAAGCAATTCTCCTGCCTCAGCCTCCCGAGTAGCTGGGATTACAGGCAAGAGTCACCAGGCCCGGCTAATTTTGTACTTTTAGTAGAGATGGGGTTTCTCCATGTTGCTCAGGCCGGTCTCAAACTCCCGACCTCAGGTGATCTGCCTGCCAGGCTGCTGCCCAGGCCCTGCCAGTGGGGAGTTCTGTGCTCTTGCAGGCTCATCTATCCTCTGCATCTTCCTTGGCAGTCCACCCTACTGCCGAAAAGGGAAACCCAGAGGATTTTAACGTTATCATAGAAATCACTGCGGAAGTCAGTGTTTCCCGAGGCTGTCAGGCCTGGAGCGGAGAGGAGTGGCTGGCTGCTGGCTACCTTCTGAGAAGGTGCCCAGGGCTACAAGGCAAAAGCCTGTGGGTAAAGGATAAAATTCCAGCAGGAAAGAAAGGCAGTTTGAAGAAGAGACAGTTTACCAGCTCCTATGACAAGAGCAGAGGCGGGGCCTTGGCACAGCTGAGGAGGTGAAAAGGAGTTAACCCAAGTGTTCCTCCAAGTCTTCCTTCTAGAAAGGACAGGGTTCTGCCTGCCATCAGGAAGGTCACGTGGGAGGCTGGACACAGTGGCTCATGTCTCTCATCCCAGCACTTTGGGAGGCCAAGGCAGGAGGATCGCTTGAGACCAGGAGTTTAAGACCAGCCTGGGCAACATAGTGAGACTTCACCTCTACAAAAAAATAAAATACATTAGCTGGGTATGATGGTACACACCTGTGGTCCCACCTACTTGGGAAGCTGAAGTGAGCTATAATTGTTTCACTGCACTCCACTCTGGATGACAGGAAAACACCCTGTTACTTAAAGACAAAAATGAGTCAAGTGGGGTTGTTGTCTAGCAACATATTCTGGTCCTTGAAACTATGTTAACGTTGGCCCTCTTAAGGCTTTCGGGGATTCCAAAATCTACTCAGCTACCGCCTTCTCACTATTTCTTGGAGTCGCTCCTTCTCTATCATTCTCCATTAATATTAATTGAAGAAGTGAAAGCTGGAAGAATCACCTTCTGTCCTAGATTGTAGTTGTGTTGGAACACTGGACCAGGAGAGCCAGGCCCAACTCTGTCATTAAGTGTTTTAGAACAGACACCTCAGTCACACAAAGTTTCTCTTGTATGTGCCCACCATAAACAGTTACTGGAGGATGACTCTCAAGGCCATTCTAGCAGCTGCTGGCAGTGCTTTTCCAGCCTGCTGCCCATAACTAAGGACTCAAGGCAGGGAAGACACAGGCACGGGGGTTATCTGAGGAGCGGGGACTGCCTCTTGCCATGCACAAGGTCAATGAGTTTTCACTGAGGTAGACCTGGCAGCTCCTAGGAGCTTCCATTGTGAAGTGGCAACACATAGGTGACTGGTCATCTGGGTGTGACCGCACAAGTCAAAGGCATTAATTGACCCCCACAGCAGCAGGAGGGGGTATAGCTCAGGGTTAGAGCATGAGACTGCAAGACCGAGAGGTCACCAGTTCGATTCCAGATACCCCCTCCACATTTTCAATTTTGACATTTTTACATAGGTGCCCACATTTTAACTTCTTCCTTATTAGACATTTAGACACTAGGGTAAATGTTTCATTTTTCTTTTTTTTTTTCTTCTGAAACCAGCAAATGGTGAGGCTAGAATGTGGTGGTTCTTAACCCCAGGTATAAACTAGAATCACCTGAAGAGTCCGTAAAAGTGCCATTTCCTGGGCCCCACCCCAGACCAATTAAATCGGAACATCTAGAGTGGGGCCCAGGCTGGTGAAAGCTTCCCAGGGGGCTCTAGACTGCAGCTAAGGGCAAGACCCCGCTTTAGCAGAGCTTCCAAGAAGCCTCCTTAGCCCAAGACTGCATTGTTCCCACTCTGCCTCTTCTTATTCATCCTTATTTGAACCCCGAATATCTAGAGAAAGGTCTCAGTTAATTAGGAAAGTGAATTTTGCCAAGGCTGCGGATGCACGTCTGTGACACCGCCTCAGGCGAGTCCTGACCACCCGTGCCCAAGGTGGTAGGGGCACAGCTTGGTTTTATACATTTTAGGGACACACGAGCCATCAATCAATATGTATAAGATGTACACTGGTTCCATCTGGAAAGGTGGGACAATCCCAGGCGAAGGTGGGACAACTGGAAGGTGGGAGGGGGCTTCCAGGTCATAGGTAGAGACGAAAGGTTGCATTCTTTTGCGTTTCTAATGAGCCTCTCTAAAAGAGGCAATCTGATACAGATTTATCTCATAAGCAAGCAGAGGGGTGACTTTGAATAAAATCAGGTTTGCCCTAAGCAGTTCCCAGCTTGACTTTTGCCTTTAGCTTAGTGATTTGGGGGCCCCAAGATTGATTTTCATTTCACACTTATGTGGACAGCACTTAAAACTACACCAGAACAGCATCTTCCAGGAACAAAGCCTCTTTCCGCATTTCCTAGTTGTCTTAATTGTACCCCTTCTGGATCCAGTCATTCTGCCTGGGATGGGGTAGTACCGGTCTTCTATTTCCAAGGCAAACCACCAAGATCTATTGCTGAATGAGTAAGCCCTTATAAGGCCAAGACAGTTTGCAGAGGATGAAATGTCAACATGTTAAAGTATAAGTAAAGTTCTACGTTGTGTTCAGATGTTCCAATTATCAACGGCAATTTTATGTCACAGTTAAGCTTTAAAAGCGAACTTCTGCAGAACGGATCACTGAATTATAGCAACCATCTCAAAAACTAGAGGATGTCATGGCGTTCTATGCTTTAGAGAACAAATAGCTTTTTTGACACAAATCTTAAAATTCATGGAGGTTCAGCTATACAGCATAGAATTCAGAAGCACAATTCATGATTTTTAGTATCCCTTATACTAATCATGTTTTATGAACCTTTTTAAAAAGTACCTAAAATACATTTAATAATTCAGATTTATGTACACAACAGTTTATATTTTAGATAGGTTAAAAACATGTTTCTGTAATAAAACTATCTCAAAGCAAGAAAGTCTTACTATCTTTACATTGAATGGCAGGAAAACACAACAGAGAAGCAGGCATTGAAGACAGAGCCTGGTCAAGTGTAGTGTCACTTGAGGCTCTGTCTAATTTGATCATTTAGCAAATGGCGCTTTGCTCTACTCCTCTGAGTTGAAAATATTCTGCATCCTGTGACTCTCCTTATTAGTATAAGATGTAGTGGCCTGAAAAACAGAGCTTCTTTTATTTTCAATGATGTGCTGCATAATTTTCTATTCATTAAAGTAGATTCCTTTTGTTAACAAGAAATGTGAACTTTTTATTTCGTACTCCCCCCCAACCCCTCCAAAAAAAGTGGCATTGGTAACTCAAAGGATAAATGCTAGAGGGGATGGGCACCCCATTCCCCATGATGAGCTTATTTCACATTGCATGCCTGTTTCCCAATAGCTCATGTACCCCATCAATATATACACTCACTAGACACCCACAAAATCTTAAGGTTTTTAAGAAGTAGCTTTTGCTGTTCCAGTTTCACAAACACTTAGAGCTTTGGCCTAGAACTTGGGTACTTGCCCTTTTCCCGTCCCTGCCCTCCAATGCCTTCTATTAGTGGAAACGGTCTCTCGGGGCAGTCTCCTTCCTATACCCCCATTACTGTTTCAGCTCCTCCACCCAAGCCCGCCAGCCCTCCAGCTACTCTGTAAACAGTCTCCTTCCTCCTTAGCCTTTCCCTGCAAGTCTGCCTTTTTATCCATCCTTGTACACCTGAAGGCCAGCTTTCCCCTGAAGCCATCCCTCCCCTTCAACCTCTGGAATGGAGAGGGCAGGGTCACCTTCTCAGCCTCATTCTCCACGTTGCCCCCAAACTCCAGCTCCTCCACCATCTCTCCATGCTTCTCCTCTTTCAAAGCCATCTTCTTTCACCACTCTCTCCTCTCACCATTCATGTCTTCTCTGACATACGGGACTCCACAAACAGTGGACACTTTTAGAACCAGGCTAACAATCTTATTTTCCTCACCGCCCTCTCCTTCTGTCCTCAGGAATGTCAAAACACCATGGCAATGTGCGTCCAATGCTAAGGCCTCCCGAGATTTCCATCCTGTTGCCTCTAAGAATGTTCACAAACTCCACTCACGGCGGCTCTCAAGGGGTGTCGTGAGGCATAGATTCAGCATTTTCCACTAGTGTCTTCTACCCTGCTTCTTGGTTATCAGCTGGGCACATGGTTTCCCAGAAGGATATCTGCATTTCCCAGACCCTCTTGGAGCTGTGAGGCTACAGGCAGAAGTCTGGTCAATGAGATGCAGGTGAAAGTGATGGGTGTCCTTACAGGAAAGACTTGTCTTTTCAATCTTCCTGCTGCCTGGGAGGTCGATGAGATGCCAATGTGGGTGATGGCATGCTGGAATGAAAGCCAAGCCGGCCAGACAGCCAGAAAGAAGAACTCGGGTTCTTGACCCTATGGAAAGCCATGCCTGGACCACCTAGCTGTGGACTTTTAAGTGGTAGCTTTTAAGCTTCTAGTTTGTTTGCTTCTTTCCATTTTGCTATAATCCTTTGCTATTTTGGTTGTTCAACGTTCATTGCCAAACTTGATCATCACCTGTTCCCTTTCAAGATCTTAGAAAACTCCTTCAGTGACACCTCTTTTGATGTTTACATGTACTTACTGTTACAGAAAACGGTTCATTATCCTCATTTTGACCTTAATCTTGTCTACCTCTCTCTGTTCCCAAGACCCCAGAGCCACCTTGGGGCTCAGCTATCTGCTTGCCTATTATGGACCCCATGTTTGGCCTCTCAGCATGATTCCAGCTCCTTTGAGGGCTTGGCCTGTGGTCTGTATACCTCCCTCATGAGCCCTTCTGCTTCCGCAGATACACTCGCCATTGGCCTTTCCCACCTTTGCTCTGGGGGCGCCAGTCTTTGGTGGAGTAAATTGTAGAGCCAGGCGAATGGTCCCACTGCAAATCTACACCAGTTTCACCTCAACCAGTGCCTCTCTCTAATGAGCAATGATTCTTTTCCTTTCTAATTCACCTCTTCTCCATTTCCCACAGTGCCTGGTTCACGCTTTGCCCTTCTTTCCAAGTAATGATTCCCACCCTACCTCCTTTATTCTCTTTGGATGACCTGTTTTCTACCTGACTGAGAAGACCAAGGTACACAGTCCCCTCAGCATCCTCTGCTTCTCTGCATCTTCACCTTCTCCTCAACCCCTCCAGGGTAAGAGACAAAGCCTGGTTTTAACCAATTCCCTGCCAATGGATATTTAGATGGTCTCCAGTGTTTGCTGTTAGGAATTTAAAAACTGCCGTCCATGAATCTCCACATATATGTGTCTTCATGCAATTATAGGAATATTTTTGAAGGACAAATTCCTACAAGTGGTACTCTGTAGAGAATCTTTTTGTTTCTAACTTTATTTTAGGTTCAGGGGTACACGTGCAGGTTTGTCATATTGGTAAACTCATGTCATGGAGATTTGGCGTACAGATTATTTCGTCAGCCATGTACTATGCATATGTATTTTTTCTGATCTTCTCTCCTGTCACCCTCAAGTGCAAGTGTGTAGTGTTCCCCTTCTGTGTCCATGTGTTCTCATCATTTAGCTTCCACTTGTGAGAACATGCAGTATTTGGTTTTCTGTTCTTGTGTTAGTTTGCTAAGGATAACGCCCTGCAGCTCCATCCATGTTGCTCCAAAGGACATGATCTCGTTCTTTTTTACGGCTGCATAGTATTCCATGGTGTATATGTGCCACATTTTTAAAAGACTTATTTTTTGAGTATCTTTTTTTTAACAAAAGAAATTTGCTTTTCACTTGACAAATTATCACGAACAGTATTCTATGTCAAATACAAGTCTCCAGACATAGCCACTGGGTCTCCTTTCAGTGCAGGGAAAGGTGGTGTCACCTAGTTACAGTTCTGTCCCCAGCCTAGCACACCTCACATGATGCTCAACAATTGCTACTAAGAGAATTATCTGGATAACTTGAAGGGTCTCTCCATTTATAAAGGTCAACAAGGCCACCAGGGTGACCTTAGCCAGAAGTAATGATGGAGAAAGAAGTATTAGTGACAGGAGGGAGGCCAGAGTTCAGAGAAACAGAACTGGCCTGGACATCCAAACCGGCAGAGCTGGGTCTTGGTCTTGGTGTGTCGACACATGAAAATGGTGTTAATTACACTGTCCTCCTATGACTGGGTGTATGGCTCAGGGGTAGAGAATTTGACTAGAGATGAAGAGGTCCCTGGTTCAAATCCAGGTGCCCCCTACCCTGTTTTACTTTTAATCACCAAAGTGGGTCCTGGGTCATAAGCACCACCCAATCCACCCACTTGCGGAAAAATGACACAGCCTATCTAATCCCTGATGCACAGCATCTCTGAAGTGCAGACTCAATAGTCCTCAAATGATTTTATGGACTTTAAAGTTTGTAAGACACAGACCCCTGCCTACTGCAGCCCTCTGGGTACCACTCCAGCGCTTTTGCAGAGTAGTCCAAAATCTCCCCAGGGACATCCACGTGATACCGAAGAGGGCTGGGCCATGTCTGTAAGTCCTGCTGTATTCTCCACAGCACCCAGCTTCCACTGTGGCACAGGAGAACCTGAAACAGCCACAGTCTCATGCCCGCCTTCAATGGGCATGAGAAATCTAATGAGCTTAGATTTCTGAGCTTAGTGTGCTGCACCCTGGACTTTGGCTCTGGGCCCTCAGGTTCTGGATTTCCCATCTGGGGCTGCTGCAGACTCACACCCTGGCCTACCCAGACCAAGGACTGGGGAAAAGCAAGATGGTGGGAGGCTCTGTGAGACTATGGGCAAGGAGCGAGATGATAGAGGAAGTCAGCTGGGACTTCCCAGAGGACTGACCTGAAACCATCAACCTCTTCTCTCTCCTCCATGCAGACAGATACAGATCATGGGCTCCAGCAAGGGAAAGGAAGATGGAGTCAGATTCCAAAATCAGTAAATAAAAATAAGAATAGGTAACGGGCAAGCTGATTGGAACCTTTTGATCAGTCCTCTAAGGCTCATCTCATTATTATGTGATGAAAACCTTGCAGTCTGTAGCCTTTTGGGTGAGAGGAACACACTGCGCGTAGTAACTGTGGTCTCTCGAGCCCCCTCTGATGGTGGTAGCTAAACAAAGCAAGATGCAGGATGTGTTCTTTTCTGGGATATTCTGATGTTACCCAAATTACTGGATCTCCAGAAGCTTCACAGATGCAGCAGAGCCACCAATAATCCCAAATTATGTGGATATTTCCCACTCCTCCATGTAGTTTCCAGGCAAATAGCTGAAGGGCCTAATATGGGAAATCGGGCAGAAGGATTCACTGTCCGTGACTGGATATTTTGGCAGAGTCCTTTTCTCAAGCTTGGCTTCCCTATCATCAAGGGAGGCAGGTTCTTTGAGCAGATTCAGACCTGGGGAATGGGTCAGAGGTCAGGAACCTCCATGGTGCCAGCTATGGTGGTAGTTCAGGTCTACACGTCTAGGGGACCACGATGGGCTCCCCATTCTCAGGCCGAAAATCCTTACCACTGATGAGTCACAGCCAAGACCTGTGTGGCACAGACCACGGAATAACACCCAAACTTCACTTCGGGGTAAAGTATCACAGTGCTTGGCCTCTGACACCCTAGAATCCTCCCAGCCCCACTGAAATCAGGAGCTCCCTTTCCACTATCATCCCTCCCACCAGCATCTGTCCACAGACAACAGCAACCAGAACTCTTTTTACGAATGTAGAAGCTCCACACACCTACGTATTTTTCAAGCCAGGTTAAGTCACACGTGATAAATCCACTCTAACTTACCTACCCCCTGAAGCGTATGGATTCTTTCTACATTATAGCAAGAAATTCCTAGTATCTCAAATGCATTTAGAATTGGCCTCCTGTGAATCCAGGGTTAGATCCACCAATGGAGCAAACAGTTTTATCCCAGCTGCTCTAGCTATGGTATCTTAAATAGAATTTTAACTGGGTACACTCCTAATAAAAAATTCAGGCTCATTTAAAATTACAGTCTTTCTACTTTATGAAGTACTCCAACAATCTGTATCCACACATGGTCTTGAAGTTTTTGCTGACATACATTAGCCAGTTGAAAATGATTTTGGTATCTGAGTCTTTGCGTCCCAGTAACTGGTGCCCAGGCTCAACTGAGATCTTACTCTCACTGTAGGTCAAGAGACCATGAGGGTGGGGAACCCAATCTCTTGCAGTGAAAACCCTTCCATCTGGGCTGGTCGGCTTTCAGGCAGGAAGAAGCGGCAGGCTTGGAGATTAGGTAGGGTTGGTGATTTGGGATAAATCAAGTTTTCCAAATGCTCCCATCAATCCATCTTACAATTCCAGAAGTTCTACCCTGAAGTTCTACCCTCTTAATCACTGACCTATTTTCATCTGGGAGACTGGGGGAAGCTGCCAATTCCATGGACATCAAAGTTTGGCAAGCCACAGGGATCAGCCCTGGCTCTCATTTTCAGCTGTTTCACTTATTCGGTGGCAGGAGATCAGAGAGTTTTGTTATACAGTCAGAAAAAGGCCTGTGTTTTTGTCCATGTAGAACACATCATACAGGGTGACACGTGAGCTATTTGCCTTAAAACTGGTAGGACCAGCCATCCTGCCCAGAGGCCACTTATAATCTGAGAACTACAAATTGGTCCTGATGGAACTGCAGGCAAAAGTTACTCAACTTTTCTACAGTCTGATATAGGCTTCTGGATTTCTATCCCCATAAACTACCTAGATTATCATTACCTTCAAGTTTAATGAGGCCAGATTTCCAATTCACATTCCCTTCACGTTTCTGTAATCACTTGTTACACATCCCTGGTACCAGCAAGGGCACTTTGATTAAAGAAGACGTCATCTAAGGTTACTGTAGACACGGGGGCAATTGCTCACAGGATGGCAAGAAGCTCACGCACCTTAGGGAAGCCTGCAGAGCCAGGCTCGTCAAATAGGCAGGACCGGCTGGGTGCAGTGGCTCACGCCTGTAATCCCAGCACTTTGAGGCAGATGAGGGCGGATCACGAGGTCAGGTGTTTCAGACCAGCCTGGCCAAGGTGGCGAAACCCCGTCTCTACTAAAAATGGAAAAATTAGCTGGGTGTGGTGGTGGGTGTCTGTAGTCCCAACTACTCGGGAGGCTGAGGCAGGAGCATCGCTTGAACCCCAGAAGCAGAGGTTACAGTGAGCCAAGATTGTGCTGCTGCACTCCATCATGGGCAAGAGAGCGAGACTCTGTCTCAAAACAAACAAACAAACAAAAAAACCAGGCAGGACCTCAGCCCACCCTGGCTTGGGAGCAGCCACTGCCACCACAACAGATGCTGGCTGCAGCCTCTGGCCCTACTGCCATTGCCAGAGCTCTGCCATCTCCAGAATGAATTCCAAATTAACCCTACCTCTATGCAGGATTTATTCAACATTCACAGTCTTATTAAGGAGAATATAGTTGGCCAAACTGAAGCCATTACCAATTGTGCTGGTTAGTTTTATGTGTCAGCTACGCACAGTGGCTCACGCCTGTAATTCCAGCAGTTTGGTAGGCTGAGGCATGTGGATCACTTGAGGTCAGAAGACTGAGACCAACCTAGACAACATGGCGAAACCCCATCTCTACAAAAAATACAAAAATTAGCTGGGCGTGGTGGTGCGCACCTGTGGTCCCAGCTACTCAGGAGGCTGTGAGCCCAGGAGATGGAGACTGCAGTGAGTTGAGACCACGCCACGACACTCCAGCTTGGGTGACAGAGGGAGACCCTGTTTGTCTTAAAAAAAATTTTTTTTTCCTTAAATGTGTGAACTTGGCTAGGCCATGGTGGCCAGGCGTTTGTCCATAGCAATCTGGATGCTGCTGTGAAAGTATCTTTTAGATGTGATTAACATTCAATCTATAGACTTTGAGTAAAGCAGATTAGCCTCCAAAATGTGGGTGGGCCTCATCCGATCAGATGAAAACCTTATGAGGAAATGTCTGCTGTCTTCTAAGAAAGAAACTTTACCTCCATGCTGTCTTCAGGCTCGAGCTGCAACCTCAACTCTTCCCTGCGTCTCCAGGTTGCTGCCATGCCCTGCAGACATCAGACTTGCGAGCTCCCACAATGGCATGATCCAATTCCTTAAAATCTCTATGTGCACACACACACACACACACATACAGCCCCTATTGGTTCTGTTTTTTCTGAGGAACCCTCATTCACACACCAACATTCAGAGGGAGGACACATCTGACCTCGATTTTTCCTTAACCAGAGACAGGATCCTGTCTTCCACCAAGACTTACACAATTGTGAATTCCCCAAATCAGGCTTGAAATGTGCAAGAAAAAAAGAGTTCTCCCCAGACCTGTGAGCACTGACTTAGCCTTCAAGAAACTGGTCTTCTCTAGAGCTTCCGGTGTCAGGCGAGGTTTTCTAGTGAAGACCTGACCTGCTTCCTCTCTCTCCTGCTTTGCAGAATGAATCCATGTGTGTTGAAGAACAGCTAAGAGTAGAACATCCTATCATGATCAGTGAGTGAAAAGATGTTGGGAGAGAAGCTGAGGCAGGGCTTGCATGTCTGGCTAGACTTGCTGGCTCCTTGCTTCTAGCACTCCCACTATGCTAATGTTTCTCATTCACTTGATACACCATTTCCTTTCAATCCCCACATCCTCACCCCGTTTGAGCACCAATAAATAGCGTGTGCTCCCAGAGCTTGGGGCCTTTGCAGCCTCCAGACTCGCCATGGCCCTCTGGTCCCACTTTCTCTTTCAAACTGTCTTTTTCTCATTCCTTTGACTCTGCTGGACTTCGTCACCCCCATGACCTGGTGTTGGGTCTGATCACCCCAACAAAAGAAAACAGGAAGGGGGCACCTGGATTTGAATCAGGGACCTCTTGATTTGCAGTCAAATGCTCTACCCCTGAGCTATACCCCCATGTAATTGCCTGTCTCCAATAAGAACTATAAACCTGTATGGCCACACCCTGACTGTCACCATTATGAGATATGTACTTGCTTCGTCACGATATACCCCCTTCCTACTCCACACCTGCCTGCCAGCTCTACTTACAACCAGCATCCTTCCTTCTCCAGTGTGTGACTGAAGGCAGGGACATTAAAATCACTGCGGTTTGCAGCCAGAACATCCTTCAGACTCACCTAGAACAGAGGGACTCAAAGAACTGGTTGCTCAACAGACCCTTTAAAGATGAGGCTGGGCTGGGCAGAGCTGGGTAAAAGCAAAAGTTCTTGAGCCCCACTTGAGGACTCCTAAGCCACACTCTCTGGGAAAGGACCTAGGGACATGTGTGCTTCTAACCGACTCCCTGCACCATTCTGACTCACGGTTTGGAAACACTGGTTTAATGTGTTCCCTTACATGGTATAGATCTAGAAAAAATGACAGTATTTAAAATCATGCCCAAACAAAACACACCTGATTAATGACCAAGTCATGACTAGAATCCACATTCATGATAAAGGGCCTCTTTGCACTGAACACTCTGAGGCAGGAGTTGAACTGCCTTTTCCTTTCCTCTTCTTTCCTCTTCTCCTCCATTCCCTGAATCCCACAATGTGTCAGATAAAAGTAGTGACCAGAAGACAGGATCCAATCCATGGAAAAGTGGAGAAGTGGAGAATCAGAGAAATCTGTGGTCACTGGGACATGACACAGGACGGAGTGACTGCAAACACGTGGGCAGAGTGAAAGGAAGGGCCAACAAGTGACACCATCTTGAACTAGGTACTAGATATGCAGCCAGATGCTCTGCCCCCAAAATGTGCCCTCTCAACTGTTTAGACTTTCCTGATTGACACTGTTTCACCTATGTTCCCACGCCCAAGGATCTAATAGACATTGTAATTTCTCATCATTTTCAGTGAACCACTGGCAACTGACCTCCTTCAGACAGACCTCTATCTGGCTTTGAACTTACCCTGTCCTTCCCTATGGACGTATCAGAGGACTTCTAGAAATCTTTCCTGCCTAGAATCCTGCAGCCTCCTCCTCAGTCCCTGTGTGGGGCAACAATTTGGAGAACTGCTGTTTAGAGCTGGAAGCTTCCTCTCTCCTTCTCTCCTACTTTAGTTTTATCTTCTCTTACCTACATCCCATACTCTCTCTCCACTTCACTTTCACCCTCTGCACAGTGGGGTTACTTTGGGCCCTGGCCTACATTTTTCGACTGTCTTCTCTTCTTCCCTCTCCTCACTTACTAGTCCTTCCCTTTAAAAGGGAGACACCTTAACAGAGGGGACCCAGCCCCATGCTAGCCCCAAACCATTAGATCAGCACAATTGGCAGAGCCAGGACCAGGCACGAAGGCTATTTGAGCTCTGAAGCTCAGGCCTCCAGTATCCTGAATTAAGACAAGGATCTCTCCCCATCAGGTTGGCAGAAATGTAATTATAGAAACTGGGTAGACATAAAGAAACAGGTTCTTCATAGCTAGCTGCTGCTAGGCGCACCTGGTGGCACTGGGGTACTTCTGGGGACAGCAATATGGCAATGGCAGAGACAAAATCAAGCAAGCCTATGATATGGTGAGGCCACCGCTGGGTCTGTTTTCTGGAGTAGCATCCCAACAGGGGCACAAAGAGACAGGCCCAAGAATGATCACTACGGTGTCGCTTGTGAGTGTGAAAAATCAAAAAAAGCTTAAGTGCCAATCAGTGGAGGAATGGAAAATAAGTTACAATATAGTTCCTTCTGGAATATTAAGCATCTGTTAAAAGGAATGAACTTGATCTACATGTATCAACATGGATAGGTCTGAAATACAGAATAATGAGTGATAAATATAATGACATCTATGTAATGTTTCAAAACACAAAAATCCATATATTGTTCACAACTACCAATGCACACAGTAGACATTTTAAAATGTGGATAGAGGGGGACCACGGTGGCTCACGCCTGTAATCCAGCACTTTGGGGAGGCCGAGGCAGGTGGATCACGAGGTTATGAGATCAAGACCATCCTGGCTAACATGGTGAAACCCTGTCTCTAATAAAAATACAAAAAATTAGCCAGGCTTGGTGGCATGCGCCTGTAGTCTCAGGTACTCCAGAGGCTGAGGCAGGAGGATTGCTTGAACCTGGGAGGCGGAGGTTGGCGTGAGCCAAGATCGTGCCACTGCACTCTAGCCTGGGCGACAAAGAGAGACTCCGGCTCAAAAAAAAAAAAAAAATGTGGATAGAAAGGATAAACAGACAATTCAAGACAAGCGGCTGCCCTAGGGAAGTCTGGGAGACCTAAATGGTATCAAAAATCCATTATTTCGCACACACACATACACACATACACGTTTTGAATTACAAAGCATAGCATACATTCAGCAAATAGTTACTGAATTCCTACTCTATGCTCAGCAATATTCCAGGTGCCTAGAATGAATATATGAAGAAAACAGTGAAAAAGTCTTTGTACTTTGAAACTGACATTCTAATGAGGTAGACCTGACATACGATGAAATCTATAAATAGGAAATATATATATTATGTGACGCTGTCTGACACGGAAGACCCAAAGCAGGAAAGTAGGCCCGGAGTCCTGGCTGGGGAGGGGCTGCAGTGCCGATGACAGGAAAGGCCTGCAGGTGGGACCTGCCTGAGGAGCACTCCCAGAAGAGGGCACTGCGAAGGTCCTGGCACAGGGTGGAGGGGACACCACCAGGGATGGTGCAGCTGGGCAGAGTGAGAGAAAAGTGGAGGAGGTGAGCCAATAGCGCGGGTCAGATGGAAAGCCAGGATTTGCGTCTAAAAGGGATTACTCTGCTGGGCTGAGACGAGACTCTGGGGGATCAGGGCAGGGGCTGGCAACAACCTCAGCAAGAGACGATAAGCCTGGGTGTCAGAGTGGAGGGGACGAGGCGTGGACAGACTCTGGGCAAACCTGGCAGGGAGGGCCAGTAGGGTTTCTGGTGGAGTGGATGGGGATGTGGAGGAGGAGGTCAGAGAGGACTCCTGGGGTTTTGCTTGCACATGGAAGGATGGAGCTGCCATTTACTGGGTTGGGGAGAACGTGGGAGGAGCAGGCTATTCAGAGAAGACAGGAGCTCAGCGCTGGGAATGTTTGGGGGGAGTTTATGAGACACTGAGGTGGAGATACAGGCCAAGCAGCTAGATATGCGGAATTTGGGGCAAAAACCCAGGTTTGAGGCACACATTCCTAGATGGTATGTGTGGCCCCAAGACCCTGGGAGACGATGGGAGTGAGGAAATGCAAGTAGAGAGGGGGTGTGAGAACCAAGGGCGCTCTAGGGCTGAGAGGCTCCACAGGGCAACAGGAACCAGCGAAGAAAGAGCAGTGAAGGTGGGTGGCAGGTGACAGGAAAGCGAGCAACATGGCAAGTGTTACGAACAGGCCAAGTAAGAAGACAGACCATTCAACACCACGGAGGGCCCTGGTAACCGAGGCTGGAGAGGTTTTGGCGGAAGGGGTAAAAGAGTGGGAGGGAAGAGGCAAGAGACAGCAAGCACAGATGTACCCAAGGGGCTCTGCCACGAAGCAGAGCAGAGAAGCAGGCCGTGGCTGTAGGGGTAGAGGTCAAGGTAGGATTGACTGTGTTGCCCTTGAGAAGCTGGCATGGGGTGGGATGTAGCACCAGGTGGAAGTGGGGCTTTGGCTGGAGAGTCCACAGTTTAGCAGTCACAGGACTGAAGGCAGAGAAGGGGGCACAGGTGCAGGCAGATGGCATGGGGAGAGCTGTGCAAGTGAGTGGTGTATTTCTCTTTAATTAAAAAAAAGGGGGTTAAAAATATAAAACCAATCTCAGCTGTGGGCCATACAGAAACAGATGAGCTAAATTTGGCCCTCAGCCACAGTTGGCCGGCCCCTAGGCTAGGGAAACACAGTGTGACTGCGTGGCAGAGCGCCCACTGAAGTCGCTGGGCGTGGATGTCACGTGACACCAGCAGCCAGCTTACCTGGTTCTCTGCACCACGTGCAGCTGTTTGGCTGCAGGTACAGAACACTGATGGATTTCACCAGGTGGATACAATGAACAAAACAAGGGCAAGGGCACTGGGGCTGTGTGCAAAGGGAGACCACAATGGTGGGCATGGAGGGAAATGATGAGAGAGGGCAGTGAAAAGGCAACAAGATCGATGGCTTGCAGGTCTTGAAAGACTGGAAACTGCTGGAATCAGGACACCAGAGAGGGAATTGAAGGGACAGCAGGAGGCGGTTGGGGAGTGGTGTGCTGGAGATGGAGATGGTGGTTGTGGTGCAGTCACTGTCATCACAGTCATGGATGGCCATGGGATGGGTGGAGGGGGCACAGGACCATCCACAAGAAGGCTGCCATGGCCAAGACTGAGGGCCGGAAGAGTGATGAGAAGAGAGGGAAGGTCTGCAGAAACAGCAAAAAAGACGAGGCCTGAGACCCAAAGGCAGGGTCTCTACAGAGGGAGTGAGGCTGGCAGAGGCACAATCATGAGAGGCGGGGACCCTGTCCCTGGTGGGCCTGGGCTCAGATGGAGGCAGGGAAGAGGATGACAAGCACTCAAGAGGGCTGCAGTCCCCTGGAGCTCAGTCTGAGCAGGGAACACTCAGGACCTGGCGGGTCTGCTGAGCCCTAAGTCCCACAAGGCTCAGTGGAGGGATGTGCAGGAGGTGAGGAGAAGGGAAGGTGAGGTCTCACAAGGGGATGGGTCAGGCCAAATGTGGCAAGGGATGAGCCATGATTCCCGGCTCCTTGGAAAAACAGGACAGGGATAACACAGGATCCCTGCCGACAGGCTCAGGACAGACAGTGGAGTTTGTGTCTACTCATCTTGTCTACTGGTGGGTAGAGGCCACGGATGCTGCTGAACATCATACGGTGCAGCTAGAGAGTGTTACAGGGTCTTACCAGCAACCAACATATTTCCAGCCCCTCTTCACTCATTGAATGATGCCGTGGAAGTGAGAGAAGCCTCCACATATGGTGTAAATACAACGAAACCCACCCACCCAGAACCTCCCACCCAGGCTAAGAAGCTGGACGCGCATGGGTTGTAACCCTCTTTTCCAGCCCCCAAGTATCTGTCCTCGGCCATCTTTACGTCCTCTAGCGCTTAGCACTGTCCTTGATACCTAGAAGATTCTCAAAAATGCATCTGTAGAACTAAACTGTCAATGTCCCGATGACGACTGGCAAAGCGGCCAGCCTGGAACATGCTTCTGCCCTTAGGGAAGTGCAAACCTGACTGAGATGAGATGACGGACATGCGGGATGCATTTAATTTCACACAAGTGGCGCACAAGAGGGCCTCTGCGGAACACCACCTTTCTCAGTGTCAGACGAAAGGGAAAACCAAAGCAGGTGGGACAGTCAAGGGCCGGTCTTCTGGAGGAATCAGGGGTCGAGCCTTGCAGAGATGTGGTCTCTGTGGTCAAATGACCAGCAGGTCTCCAATTCAGAAATGTGGTTTTTCTCCTGTGTCCATCTGTCCTTCCCTTAACTTTCAAAGGTGCTGACTGGCTCCAGGGAAATCTGAGACGCTGATATCTGGTAACCAGATTCACCTTAAATAAATGTGTGCCTCTAATCATACTGAACCATAAGGCTGACCAATGGGTTTATGTTCTACAACTGCTACTGGCTTAAATTAAGGTTGAGTTTGGACGCGGTGGCTCATATCTGCAATCCCAGCACTTTGGGTGGCCGAGGCGGGCAGATGGCCTAAGGTCAGGAGTTCAAGACCTGCCTGGCTAACATCGGGGGTGAAACCCTGTCTCTACAAAAATACAAAAATTAGCTGGGCACGATGGCAGGTACCCGTAATCCCAGCTACTCGGGAAGCTGAGGCAGGAGAAATGCTTGAACCCAGGAGGCGGAGGTTGCCAGTGAGTTGAGATCGTGCCACTGCACTCCAGCCTGGGTGACAGAGCAAGATTCCGTCTCAAAAATAAATAAATGAATAAATAAATAGACACTGGTTCTCGGAAGCAAGACTGACTCTTTGCAAAGCTTTGAATTAACTTTGCTTTCAATACACAGCTGCCCCTTGAACAACATGGGTTTGAACTATGCAGGGCCACTTATAAGTGAATTTCCTTCTGCCTCTGTCACCCCGAGACAGCTAGACCAACCCCTCCTCTTCCTCCTCAGTCTACTCAATCTGAAGATGACAGTGAGGAGGATGACCTTTATGATGACCCACTTCCACTTAATGAGTAATAAATATATTTTCTTTTCCTTATGATTTTCCCAATAACATTTTTTCTCTAGCTTACTGTAAGTATACAATACATAACATATAGAGCATACAAAATATGTGATATTCCCTGTTCATAGTATCAAGGCTTCTGGTCAATAGGAGACTATCCGTTAACTTTTTGGAGAGTCAAAAGTTAGACGTAGATCTTCAGCTGCATGGGACTGGGGGCTGGCGCCCCTGGCCCCTGTGTTGTTCAAGGGTCCACTATGCTCCTGCCTTCCCTCTCAGTGTCCTCCTCTCCCTCCCCTCAACCTGTGCCCTGCCTTTGTCTCTTCCTAAAAGAATAGGTTTGTCACCTGTTTCCCTGATAGAAAGTGTTCGTTTCTGGAGCATTAGCTGACTAAGTTAGAGATTAAAACTCAACTATAAAAATTCAAGACATAAAACCTGTAAGTTTCATGTTTCTCCTCGACTCTCTCTGGAAAGATCACACCCTTCCTGGCCTTTCCATCTCTGTTTCCCACACAATACCTGATGCCTCCCTGACCTTCTCCCAGCCCTTACCTGGACTGGGGTCCACAGGAACACCTGGAATCTTGGGGTCAGGGCGGCGCCAGTTGCAGGGCTCCTTCCCTTGTTCAATCTGGGAGAGGACCTCGGACTTGGAGATGGCGTAGTCTGAGGAAAGACAGAAGGTTAGTTTTTGTCACGTTCCAGTCAGAGCTGAGGACAGTCAGCCCTGAAAACCAACAATGGTCTAGAAACGAAATCTCCTGATTGTCTCCTGAGAGCAGCTCTCAACCACAGGCAATTTTGCTCCCCGGGGACATTTGGCAAAGTCTGGAGACAATTCTGGTTGTCGTGCTCAGGGCTGGGGGAGAGGTGACTGGCATCTGGAGATGCCCTGAGAGGCCAGGGCTGCTGCTCAACATCCTACGATGCAGAGGATGCCCCCGACACACAGAATCACCTGGTCCCAAATGTCCACAGTGCCGGGATGAACAAACTGCCACAGAGCGTGCACATTAAACAGCAGTGCACTTGTGCTGATGAAACATAACCTCACGTCTGCACCTGCTCCTGCCCTCTCTAACAGGTCTCACTGCCCTTGGCTCCAGGATCACACAGAAACCATCAGGAAGAGGGAATCAGCCCGGGAAGAAACAAGAGTCCAGGCCCTTCCTGGGCAGGATCAAACAAGGAGAGCAGCAGTAGCCCAAGAAAATGAGGAAGTAAAGTTTTCAGGCATGAAGAAAATGTCAGCTGCAAGCAGCACCACTGGCCCATGTTCTCCACTGACCTCAAAGCATGTTGCCGTAAGGGCCACACGTATCTGTAGAAGAAGGCTGAATTAGAAAGAGTCTTTCTCAAATGTGAGTCAATTACTTACTGGATCTGAGAACAGAAGGGGTCCTCCCCGCTCCAAGTAAGCACCAATAGAAAGGTCCATACCCTGGACCTGTGTAGGAGAGAAGCCACCACCTTTCCCAACTTGGCATTCTGGGGCCCTGCACACAGGGCGAAGGGAGCTTTTAACTCCATCACCCAGGGCTCATCTTTCACAGGAGGTAACAACTCTCAAGGTCAACGCTTCTGGTGATTTACATATCACTGTCATGAAAACAACCACGTGGAGAGAGAAGTACACGGACTTCCAAAATCCAATAATGAGTGTCAGGCCTTACCCAAAGAGACCAGCATCTCGCAGTTGCCCCTCATCACGTGCTTGCAGAGCTCCTTCGGCCAGTCCTCCAGCTTGCCCCACACTTGCTCAGAGAACTACACAGCCACATCATCAAATGTCATAGGCACCTGAAACCACGAGCGTCACACTCGCTCACCCACACGCTCACAGGCTTGGCCCGCGGCCTCCCCAATCCCAGGGCGCCCCAGGGCTACCTTAGGGGACTCCCCCTTGCTGCCCAGGGGCAGCCGCAGGATCCAGAAGTTCCTGTTGCGCAGCAGGTTCTCCACGTTCTCCAGCCGCCTCTGCAGCAGCCTGTACTCCTGCAGCAGGGTTCCTAGCACGGCCCACTTGCCCTCCAGCTGGTTCCCGAACTCCACGGCTGTCTTCTTGCAATCAGCCAGCTTCTTCTCGGCCATCCCAGTTTGACCTTCTAGGTAAAGCAGGTGAGCAGCCTGCGATTCAATCTTCCTCTTCATGGCCTGAATTGTGGCTGCCATCGTCCACGGAGAAATCTTTCAGAAACAAAAGAGAAACTGGCATCACTCATTCCATCCACTGTCTTCATTGAGCCCCTCTCTCCCTAGGCACGGGGGAATTGGGCTGGGAGTCCATATGTGTGGACAAGTGGGGCTATCCTATACCACATGCCAGATCTCAGATTGGCAATCACCTGCTTGGGTATGTTAGGTCTATGTCTGGGTGGGTGCCTTTACTCCAGGCCTCTGCAGCACAATGCAGACCCTTATCACGGTGCTTATCACCCTACACAGTAATTTCCTACCCACGCCTACACTGTGGGCTCCCTGAACATGGTATTGCACCTTTTCACACCACGGTCCTTGACACATGCCTGGCACTCAGTGCAATTTTGCTACGTAAACAGTGACTTAGCATTGCTCAGTATTTTAGTGGGGAAATGGTAAACTGCAGATTTACTAGAGCCCAGCCTGCACCTCCCCTCATGATTACACAGGAACTGTCTATTGACGATGACGCAGCAAAAAAAAAAAAAAAAAAAAAACACCACAGCTCGTTCACTGAAACGGCACAAACAAGAGTACTGCTCATTTTTTTTTTAAAGCTTCTTATGTCCCCTTTTAATAAACATAAAAATCTAATGGCCAGTTCCTCTTCCCCCAGGACAGTCTCATTTTGTCCCCTTCCCATCTGCCCCTCCCCACAAGCTAAAATCCCCATGACTGCAAATCTCCATCAGTCCAGAGTTTTTTGACACTGCATGAGCCCTACAAGATTCTTTCTCTTTCCCAATTCCCACCTCCTCAAGGTAAAAATGATGGCTTCAATCATTTTTGTAGTTGTACTAGGAGTGGTGACATACAGTCTGGTGAGAAAAATGGACATATGCCACAAACTTACACTTATATATGGGCAAAAACCATCTTAATTCGAGATGAGGGGCTTCCCTGTCCTTGGAAACATTCACATGGTGTATCAGTGACTGGCAGCTGGGGACAAGGAAGAATGAGCACATTTTGCCTTGGGTGGGAAGCTGGACTATTTGAGCCACCCACATCTGAATGTGGGACCTATAGGGCAGAGAGAAGCTCCTGGTATCCATGCCCAAGGATCGACGCCTCCTTACAACATTCTGCAAAATAATTCCTCAACAAAAGGTTGGTGATTGTTTGCAAAATGAAGAAGTGGCTACTAGAAACCAGTGTGGATTCACTCAGGAAAAGTCACTGAGAACTACAATGTGAATAGATACCTCAAAAAATAGAGACAAAAGGAGAGTTTGAGCAGAAGCAGAAAAAAACTTGTCCAGGACAGTACTCAAGGGCCTGTCTGGCTGTTTGGAGGGAAACAGGACCCAAAGAAGGTAGGACTCTAAAAGGTCTTCAAGGCTGGGAGGTTCTGGACAAGCTGAACTGTTTCTAGGCGAAAACCCCAATGTGGATGGCGAGTCTTGCTCTCAAGAAGTAGGTGGTCCTACAAGTACCTGGGTGGGCCCGCTTGGTTCTGGGTTTGAGTCCACCCTCCACCTAAGGCCACTGTTCCCTCACCTCTCCTTTCTTAGATCAATCCCTGCCACGTGATCCCAGACGCCAAGAGTTTACTCCAGAAGCTTCCTTTCAACTGGTCACCAGCTCCCCATCCACTGAAATCCTACCCATCCTCCACGTGCATTATTACAGTCTTTGTGTGGCATGAAAGGGACCTCTGCATAAACTACTTTATTAAGAAAATATTAGTCTTTTACTCATGGATAATAAAGTACATGGTTTTCTCACAATTCTGATGGGGCCAGGAAACCCTGTGTAAGGCCTTCACACTATGTGGTGGGAGGTGTCGACTGTGCGCTGCTCACTCCAGCCCAGCTTCTTACTGACAAGTGGCTGGAATATGTGGGGCTGTCCTTGGACTCCTGCCGGGAAGCCGAAACTCTTTGCTTGAGAGGAGCTGATGGTAAGAGGAGCCCGATCCCTCACTGGCCGCCCACCTGCAGGATGAAGTCCTGGCATGCAAGCCCCTTCCTAGTAGCTCTCTGCAGACTCCTTTCCCACTGCCTCCAAACCAAAACCATCTTCTCCAGGCTCATAGACTCCTTTCTGTGCCTGCACACACCCTGCACTGTCCCGTCTCTCTGCGCCTTTGCCCAGGCACTCCTCCCTCCCTGAAAGCACCACCGGTCTAGCTGGGCGGGAAATCCTAGCCGTCCCTAAAAGCCCGGCTCAAATCACAGAGGCGCAGAGCATCAGGCCAGGAGGGGTGGACAGCGGTACCAAGAGGCCCCCTGACACTCCTTCCCCCGGAGCCCACCGCAAGCTTCCACCTGGGCGCCAACACTCACCCCTTCCTATTTTGCACAATTATTGCCCGCGTACCTGTCTGCTTGGTCCTTGAACACACAGCCACTGTGTGTCTTTTCACACTTCCAGGTGTGCAAGCCTGGACAAGTTAACTTCTCTAAGCCCCAGGCTTTTCTTTTGCATGACAGAGATAACACCAGTACCCATCCCACAGGCTTGCTGTGAGGACAGAAGGACAGACTAAGGCCTCAACAGGGCTTGGTGCAGTACCTGGCTCTATATTCCCTTCCGCGCCGACCCTGGGGAGCTGGGCACGTAAGGGGTGTCGGTATACGCGGATTCTAAGCCTCACAACTCCCAGGTACCACTAAGCCGCTGGGGGGAGCTGGGGGAGGGACCCACAGGCCGAGCGCCAAGCAGAGAAAAGAGCCTAGGGTGGGGGGACGCAGATGTAGGGTTCAGTGGCTGGGGCGGGGGCAGGAAGCCCCGGAGGGGCCAAGGAACTTGGCGTGGGGCGGCCCGGGGCGGGGACAACCGTTCCGCCAGCGCTCGGGCTCGGCCCGGAGTGCGGGGCCCGGCTGGCAAGCGCAGTAGGCCCCGGCAGACCGCGCGGCCCTGTTCCCCGGAGCCCCAGGCGCGGTAGTACGGCTCGGCTCCCGCAGCCCCCGTGTGCCGGGCCCGGGTCGCCCGGGGAATCCAGGCCGCGAGTTCGTGCGCGCGCTGGTCGCCCTTACCGGAGCTGCGGCCGCCTCCTCCATGGCCCTGCGCTGTCCCCCGCGGCCCAGATAAAGTCGTCGCCGCTGCTGCGCGCGACCCCACGCAGGGCCCGCCTCCCAGTGCTCTCCGCAGGCGGCGCCCGCCCAGCCCTGTCTCTGCCGCCGCTGCTCCCTGACTGCCCCTGCCCGGCGCCGCCCGCAGTTGCGTCAACGCCTTTAGCGCCCGGCCGGTCCGCACTGTATCCTGGGAGCCGGCGCGGCCAACGAAGGCACATGAGGCTTCCTGGAGGCAGGCAGCCGCACAGCCCCACCTGCAGCTCCGGAGGCGAACTGCAGGCGCGACCCCGCCTGGCCCGCGCCCCGGAGCTGACCCCGCGACCCCTGGCCGACCCCTCGCCCCTTCCCCGACTGCCGAGTGTGCGCGCGCAGTCACTGCGCTGGCCCCGCGACCCAGGCCGAGGGACTCGGTTACCAAAAGAGTCCCCCTCATAAGACCCGCCTGGCCGCGCCCGCGGGCGAGCAGGGGCTTCCAGGCAGGGCCCTCCCCGGTGACCGCGGGCAGTGTGGCCCCCTCGCCCAGCTGGGCCCCGGCGCGGCCGAACAGGCACTTCTGCCGCCCGAGGTCCTGGGCCTGGAGGTTTGGGCTGTTTTCGGGGGGCAGCTGTAACTCATCCCCATCTGTGTTTGAAGTGGAATAAATACTTCGAACAATAGGAATATACCAGTAGATGTCACTTAGCATTTTCTACCATGTGTTTATTACGGTAAATATTTTTTAATGGCATGAGCAATGGAACGCAATACCATCATTGAACATTATTTTGGGGAAGAACTTGGTATGGACAGATGTTCATGATATTTTAAGAGAAAAAGCCTGTCCAGAACGATCCTGTCTTTGTTTTAAAATTAACACTTTAAAACAGTATATGACATCATATGTAGCATTATATACCGTGTATATGTGTATCTATAGTTTTGAAAGTTTGGAAGCATGCAAATGTCAACATAGACTAAGTAGTTTTCTTTAATAGAGCACAGGCCGTTTTTACGCATTTTATTTTTCCAATTCATGTTTTTATTTTTCAATAACAAGGATAGTATTTTTAAACAAGGAGAGAAAAATAAACATTTAAAAGTCCTTAAGAGGCTGGGGATGGAGGGCGCCTTGGACGGGGGCCCCCACGTGGTTACAGAGGCGCATTGCCTTTCAGATTCCTGGGCTGAGTGGGGCTCTTTCCAGCTGGGGAACCTGCGACATGTGATGCGGGGTCTATGGGGCTTGCCAGGCCTAGGGACCGGAATCTGAACATTCTCCCCTAGTTTCTCTTCATCAGCGTGGGCTGTACGTTCAGTGTATAAAAATGGAATTGCCCCAGGAGTCGTGTGGGGGAAGACGTCACTCATAGTGTTGCCGATGCTCCTGCGTCCGACTTGCTTCTTTGGGTCGCAGTCACAACCTAGCTATTCTCTGATGCCTCTCATCTCTGGGCGATTGTCCCTCAAATGAGGGGGTTTAGAGATTTCCTGCCTGGAGCCCTTGGCATCATTTTGTCTTTTGGAGTAAATCCGACAAAGGGTAAAATCACCCTACTCACCCCGTGAGCTGTAGGAGAATGTCCCTGGACCTGCCCCAGGTTTTTCGTGTTTTTTTTTTTTCCCTTCAGCTCTTCCACGTGATTCCTTCCCCTCTCAAGTAACACATCTCCTGTCCTAGGGGTGGACTCGTGTTTTATGGGTCTGCAGCTTGTGTAATCAGGAAGAACATTATTAAGAAAAAGCCTCATAAAATTACAAATTTAGAAGGAGGCACAGAGCTGGTGCAGGAAAGGCACTCTGAAGCTTCCTTAGCTTCACTGTAATGTCCTGGATTAAAAAAAAAAAAAAGCCAGCAGGGACATCAAACATACCCAAGCCTTGTCTAGGCTGGGACACGTGCACCACGGAGATTGTAGGGGGAACTGGGAATCAGGAGACCTGTCAGTTCTGTCATTAACCAGTCAAGATCCTTGGGCAAGTCAGTCAGCCCTTGCCTCACATGTAAAGTGAGGAGATTGGAGTAGATCATTCTGCAAATGTCCCTGAGTCCAGCCTTCCTTTCACCACTTGATACGGGACCCAGTAGAAGACCACTGCTTCCTCTCTCACTGTGGCCTTTTTGCGGGTCACCCTGCATGATAATTTACCTCTATTATCAAGACAACAGTGTGTTGGCAAGTCCCTGCCACGTTGCCTGGAAGAGCTACTCCCGGATTACCTTGGAAAAGGGCCTTATTCCTGTTTGAGGAGACAGAGGTGTTATCTCCATGGCAATATGGCCCCTAGGGGAACTAGTGCTTTCATGGTGTGTCCCATGGTGTGTCCTGGAGGATGTGAGCAGTGGGGCAAAGTGCGGTCTGGACTTAAGTGACCATCTGTGCGTCCCTTGAAGGAATTTAACATCATAGAAATCACTGTGGAATTCAGTGTTTCCCAGGTCCTCGGACCAGAAGTGGAGAGGAGTGGCTGGCTTTGCTGCCTTCTGAGAAGGTTGCCAGGGCTACAAGGCAAAAGGCCTGTGGGTAAAGGAGAAAATTCCAGTAGAAGGAAAAGACAGTTCACAGGAAGGGACAGTTTACCAGCTCCTGTGACAAGAGAAGAGGCGGGGCCTTGGCACAACTGAAGAGGTGAAAACGAGCTAACCCAAGTGTTACTCCACGTGTTCCTTCTAAGAGGGACAGGGCTCTGCTTGCCATCAGAAAGGTCACGTGGGAGGCTGGACGCAGTGGCTCATCCCAGAGCTTTGGGAGGCCAAGGCAGGAGGATCGCTTGAGGCCCCGAGTTTCAGACCAGCCTGGGCAACATAGTGAGACGTCTGCTCTACAAAAAAATAAAAATAAAAAGTATTAACTGGGTATGGTGGCACACACCTGTGGTCCCAGTTAGTTGAGAGGCTGAGGCGGGAGGATTGCTTGAGCCCAAGAGTTGGAGGCTGCAGTGAGCTATGATTGTTTCACTGCACTCCAGCCTGGGTGACAGCAGAATACCCTGCCGCTTAAAAAACAATGAAAGAGTCAAGTGGGGTTGTTCTCCTACATTTTTTGGTCCTTGAAACTAGGTTAACACTGGTCTTTTTAAGGCTTTTGGGGATTCCAAAATCTACTCAGCTACCACCTTCTCACTATTTCTTGGAGTTGCTCCTTCTCCATCATTCTCCATGTATATTAACTGAAGTAGAGCTGGAAGAATCATCTTTTGTCCTAGATTGCAGTTGTGTTGAAAGTGCCCTGAATGGAATACTGGGCCAGGAGAGCCAGACGCAACTCTGTCATTAAGTGTGTTAGAAAAGACACCTCAGTTACATGGAGTTTCTTTTGTAGGTGCCCACCATGACAGGCACTAGAGGTTGACTCTGAAGGTCATTCTAGCAGTGCTTTTCCAGGCTGCTGCCCCAACCCAGGGACTCAAGGCAGGGAAGACACAGGATCCGGGGTACCTGAGGAGGAGAGACTGCCTCTTGTTATGCACAAGGTCAGTGAGTTTTCACTCAGGCGGGTCTGGCAGCTCCTATGAGCTTCTGTTTTGAAGTGGCAACTCATAGGTTCCTGGTAATCTGGGTATGACTATAAAAGTCAAAGATATTAACTAACCCACACAATAGCAGGATACAGTATAGCCCGGGGGGGGAGTATTGGACTGCAGATCCAACAGGACACCAGTTCAAATACAGATAACCCCTCTGGCTTTTCAATTTTGACATTTTAAATAGGTGCCTACATTTTAACTTCTTTTCTATTAGACACTAGGGTAAAGATTTCATTTTTTCTGGAACCAGCAAATGGTGAGGGTAGAATGTGGTGGTTTTATACATTTTAGGGAGACATGAGACATCAGTCAATATGTGTAAGATGTACATTGGTTAGTTCTGGAAATGTGGGACAACTTGAGGTGAAGGCAGGACAACTGAAAGCAAGGAGGGGGCTTCCAGGTCACAGGTATATAAGAGACAAATGGTTGCATTCTTTTGAGTTTCTGATGAGCCTCTCCAAAGGAGGCAATCAGATATGCACTTATCTCAGTGAGCAGAGGGGTGACTTTGAATAAAATGGGAGGCAGGTTTGCCCTAAGCAGTTCCCAGCTTGACTTTTCCCTTCAGGTTAGTGATTTGGGGGCCCCAAGATTTATTTTCCTTTCACACTTAAGTGTACAGTACTTGAAACTGGACCTGGGGCTGGGTGTGGTGGCTCACACCTGTAATCCCAGCACTTTGGGAAGCCAAGGTGGGCGGATCACGAGGTCAAGAGTTCGAGACCAGCCTGGACAACATGGTGAAACCCCATCTCTACTAAGAATACAAAAATTAGCCGGGCATGGTGGCACGTGCCTGTAATGCCAGGTACTGTGGAGGCTGAGCAGGAGCATCTCTTGAATCTGGGAGGCAGAGGTTGCAGTGAGGCGGAGGTTGCAGTGAGCCAAGATTGCGCCACTGCACTCCAGCCTGGGCAACAGAGCGTGACTCCGTCTTGGAGAGAAAAAAAAAACAAAAACAAAAACTGGACCAGAACAGCATCTTCCAGGAACAAAGGCTGTTTCAGCATTTCCTAGTTGTCTTAATTTTTCCCCTTTTTCATCCAGGCATTCCCCCTGGGATGGGGTGGTATCGGTCTTCTAATTCCAAGACAAACCACGAGGATTTATAGCTCAGTGAGTGAGCCCATATAAGGCCAAGAGAGTCTGCAGAGGATGAAATGTCAACAGGTTAAAATATAAGTAAAGTTCCATGTTGTGTTTAAATTTGGTAACTATCAAAGGCAATTTTATGTCATATTTAAGCTTTAGAAGCAAACTTCTGCAGAAGGGATTATTGAATTATATCAACCATCTCAAAAGCTAAAGGATGTGATGGCGTTCTATGCTTTGGAGAACAAACAGCTTTTTTGGTACAAAATGTCAAAATTCATGGAGGTTCAGCTATACAGCATAGAATTCAGAAGCACAATTCATGATTTTTAGTATCCGTTACACTAATCACCTTTTATGAATCTTTTTCAGAACTACCTAAAATATGTTTACTAATTCTTCTGATTTATATGAACAACAGAAGTTTCTACTTTAGATAGGTTAAAAACAGGTTCTTGTAATAAAACTATGTGACAGCAAGAAAGTCTTACTATCTTTACACTGAATGGCAGGAAAACACAACAGAGAAGCAGGCATTGAAGACAGAGCCTGGTCAAGTGTAGTGTCACTGGAGGCTCTGCCTAATTTGACCATTTAGCAAATGGTGCTTTGCTCTACTCCCCTGAGTTGAAAATATTCTGTATCCTGTGACCTTTCTTTTTAGTATAAGATGTAGGAGCCTGAATAACAGAACTTCTTTTATCTTTGGTGACGTGCTTTATAATTTTCCTTAAAGCAGATTCCTTTTGTTAACAAAATATTCGAATTTTTTATTTAGTACTTTTTTTTCCTCCAAAAAGTGGCATTGGTAACTCAAACAAGAAATGCTAGAGGGGATGGACACCCCAATCCCCATGATGAGCTTATTTCGCATCGCATGCCTCTTCCAAAACAGCTCATGTGCCCCATAAATATATATACCACTTTGTACTCACAAAAACTTACATTTTTTAAGAAGTGGCTTTTGCTGTTCCAGTTTCACACTTAGAGCTTTGGCCTAGAACTTGGGTACTTGCCCCTTTCCCGTCCCTGCCCTCCAATGCCTTCTGATAGTGAAAATGGTCTCTTGGGGCAGCCTCCTTCCTGTATCCCCATTACTGTTTTAGCTCCTCCACCCAAGCCCGCCAGCCCTCCAGCTACTCTATAAACAGTCTCCTTCCTCCTTAACCTTGCCCTGGGAGTCTGCCTTTTTATCCCTCCTTGTACATCTGAAGGCCAGCTTTCCCGTGAAGCCATCCCTCCCCTTCAACCTCCAGAACTGAGAGGGTGGGGTCACCTTCTCAGCCTCATTCTCCATGTTGCCCCCAAACCCCAGCTCCTCCACCATCCTTCCCTGCTTCTCTCTCAAAGCCATCTCCTTTCACCACGCTCTCCTCTCCACATTCATGTCTTCTCCACAAACCTAGTGGAAATTTTTAGAACTAGGCTAACAATCGTATTTTCCTCACCTCCTCCTGCTTTCATCCTCGGGAATGTCAAACTCCAAGGTAATGTGCTTCCAATGCTAAGGCCTCCCAAGATTTCCATCTTCCTGGCTCTAGGAATGTTCACAAACTCCGTTCACTGCGGCTTTCAAGGTGTGTGGTGAGGCAGAGGTTCAGAGTTTTCCACCAGTGTCTTCTACCCTGCCTTTTGGTTATCAGCTGAGCACATGGCTTCCCAGAAGAAAAACTGCATTTCCCAGACCCCCTTGGAGCTGTGAGGCCATAGGCATAAGGCTGGTCAATGAGATGCAGGTGAAAGTGATGGGTGTTCTTATATGGAGAGGTTTGTCTTTCCTCCTTCCTACTGGCTGGGAGGTCGATGAGATGCTAATGTGGGTGATGGCATGCTGGAATGAAAGCCAAGCCAGCCAGACAGCCACAAAGAAGAAATCGGGTTCTTGACCCTATGGAAAGCCATGCCTGGACCACCTAGCTGTGGACTTTTATGTGGGAGAAAAGGAAGCTTCTGGTTTGTTTGCTTGTTTTTGTTTTGCTTCCATCCTTTGTTATTTTGGGTGTTCAGCATTCATAGCCAAACCTGATCATCACTTAAACTATTCCCTTTCAAGATCTTAGAATCAGAAAAGTCCTTTTATGACACGTTTTCTGATGTTTACATGTTCTTACTGTTACCAAAAATGTTTCATTATCCTCATTTTGACCTTAATCTTGTCTACCTCTCTCTGTTCCCATGACCGCAGGGCCACCTTGGGGCTCAGCTATCTGCCTGCCCATTATTGATCCCATGTTTGGCCTCTCAGTCATGATTCCAGCTCCTTTGAGGGCTTGGTCTGTGGTCTATCTACCTCTCTCATGAGCCCTTCTGCTTCCGCGGATACACACGCCTTTGGCCTTTCCCACCTTTGCTCTGGTGGCGCCAGTCTTTGGTGGAGTAAATTGTAGAGCCAGGCAAATGGTCCCACTGCAAATCTACACCAGTTTCACCTCAACCAGTGCCTCTCTCTAATGAGCAATGATTCTATTCCTTTCTAATTCACCTCTTCTCCATTTCCCACAGTGCCTGGTTCACACTTCACCCTTCTTCCCAAGTAATGATTCCCACCCTACCTCCTTTATTCTCTTTGGAAGACTTTGTTTTCTATCTGACTGAGAAGACCAAGGCCATGGAGGCCCCCCAGCATCCTCTGCTCTGCATCTTCACCTTCTCCTCATCCCCTCCAGGCTAAGAGGAAAAGCCTGCCTGCTCCTCTCTAGAGCACATCCTGTGTTCTTTATCCACCCTTTGGCTTTCCCTGGGATCTCCTTCCATCAATATATCCTCTCTTTTTTATTGACACATTTGAGCATATTCATATATGTACTGGCCATTCATGATATACAGGGAACCCTACAGGCACATCTTTGCAGCAATTATGGTGAACTGTGTGTGCTTTGATAGACATACAGGTGCCATGGAGCATGTGGCAGGGGTCCCACCAATCAGGAGGGTCAGGAGGGCTTCCCAGGAGAACACCCACCCAAGTGCTCCACTTCACTGAGACTGTGCTTGTCACAGTCCTTGGTGACCATGTGTCATGGGTGATTCTCATCTTTAATTCAAGCCCTCAGTAGCATTTTTTTTTTCAATCGACATTGGGGCTGTCACTCTTTTTCTGTTGTTTTCTTTGTACTTCTCTGCCACTTTTCCTCAATCTCTTTTGCTGGTTTCTCCTTAACATCCCCATTTTTAAACATTCGAGGGCCCAGGTCTTAGTTCCTAGACCACTTTTCTTTTCACTCCCACTTCCTCAGTGCTCTCATTCCATCCTGCGGCTTTAATGGGATGATGACCCTCAAATTTATATCTTTAGCCAACACCTCCCCTTCGAACTCCAGCTTCATTTTTGACATCTCCATTAGACCATTTAACAGATGGATTCAATTTAATACATCACAGATTGAACTCCTGACTTCCACCACCCCCTCAAATTTCATTTCTGCTGCAATGAAAATGGCCATCTCAGAGAATGGCCCCCCCATCCCGCCGGGTGCTCAGGACAGAAAACCTTGGCATTATCCTTGACTTTTCCCTTTCTCTCACACCCTGCTCTCAAATCATCAGCAAATCCTGTTCACACTGCTTCAAAATATATCCAAAATCTGACCACTTCTCATTGCCTCCACCATCAGACAAAGCTGAAATCATCTCTCATCCAGGTTATGGTGACAACTTCCTGAACTTGTGTCCCGGCTTCCATACATGTCCTCTAGTGCCCTCAGGCCAGCCAGAGGACGAAATCAGCTTATGTCATTCCTCCGCAAGAAATCCTCCAATCACTCCCATCTAATCCAGAGTGGAAGCCCATGTCCGTACACAACCTATCCCAATGGTGAGTGAAACAGACATGGGCTCTTGAAACTAGAGGAATAGATCAAGATGTACAAATGTTCACAGAAGTTAAAAATGGAAAATATGAGAAATACTAGATGGTAAGATGCAGGGATATTATAAGACTATTACTGGGATATCAAAGCGATTGCAGGAGGTAAGGACACTTTCCTTGAGGAAGTGATGTTTCATTCATGGCGTACTGGTAAGGTAAAATATTTGTGGTAGTTATTATGCATAAGTAGTGTGTATACCATTGGGGCTGATGTGAAAAATTCTCTCTCTTGGGTAGTGTGGCCATCCTGCTGGCTTTTTCCAGGGCACCTACTGTCCATTTTAGCCATAGAAGCTGGTGCTGGAGTTCACCTCCTTTGCCCAGCTAAGGCTTCTGCACAGTGAGATGAGGCAGGTAGTGACTCCCGCCCCAGGAAACTCTCACTGATCCCTGTGGTCTCCTTGGGCTGCCTCTGTCTGTGCCTTGTGTGTGTTTCACTCTCCCAGCCCCTTTTAGGACCCCCTGAGAGAAGATCATTCTAGAGATTCTATTATCTAGACAGTCTAGATAGTCCTAGATATGCCCTAGCCTGCCACGTTGGGACACCTGGAGCCAGTCTTCACCACATCATGCCCACCAGAGGAGACAAGTTCTCTTTTACGAAGATGGAATTTGCCATCACAAAAGAGGCTTGCCCGTCCGCTCTCTTCTTCCTTGCTGAGGACAATATTGCATAGTTTCCGGAAGGTGGGGCAGGGAAATTTGAGAGGAAAATTTGCCCAACTGCCTTCTTTTCATCTATACTTTTACTTCCTTGGCCTCTTAGGTCTTCTTACTACCTCTGGTTTTCTGAAGAGCCACCCCCTGGCAAGGTCAGTCATGCCTGGAGTTCCCATGCCATGTAAAATTGTCTGTATGCTGGTACGAGGACTCCAACTATTGCTAACCTTCTAGTCTCCTTACAGTTAGCACATTGGTCTGAGTAATTTATGTAATTTCCCTATTGGAAGCTTAGGGCAGTTTCTGAGGGGAATTCTAATGTAGGAGGAAGAGGGGACTCTGGGGTAGGGTGGCCACAGTGTGCAGTTGATTCCTTGTTGATGTTCGCTCCAGCATGAGCTGCACACCAGCTGGCTACTTCCACAGGCACACTCAATGCAGGAAGCCATCTCCTAAGGACAGTCACTGACTCTTTTTAGGGCCACCACAGTGAGATCCAGACTGAGAAGACAGGCGCTCACCTGGTACTTGGGGTCGTAGGACCATTTCAGGCAGAGAGGCCTTCAGATTCCTCCTTCTTCATGCAGGGGCCATTGGATTCGTACAAGAGCTGCATTAGTTGCTCTCTTTCTTGCTCTTCAGGAGGGCTTCCTAGCAACTGCCCTGCTGCCCCCACCCCAACTCAGCCATCTCTCTCATACAGGGAAGACGACTTGTCTATTTCTCTTGCTGTATATGTGGTTTTATCACTGAGCAGGGGACTTATCTCTTCCTTGATCATCTTCCTCGACGTATGACTAGAAAGACCTTTCTCTGCCTTTAATAATGCTGACACCATCATTTTGACCTGATTGTAAGCCCCAGCTGACTCGGGAGGGCAGCATTGGCATTTTTATTTTTACTGATTCCTGCACAGTTTATACACCTCCTTGGGCATGGTACTACCTGACTATACTAGGTCCTCACCATCTGAGAGGCCTCTGGGGAGGCAGTAGGTCAGGGTGGAGAAGGCAGGTGTGGAAGAGGGTGCTGTGGGACTCAACTCAAGTGTGGCTGAGGGACAGGGGGTCAGGGCCTGGGTGCTGGGCACAGGACACAGGCAGCAGGGATGCCCCTGGCCCATTGTGGGTGCCTTTTGCCCTCAGACTCACCACCCCCATGGTGATGTTCCAGCCGGGTGGACAGTGGACAACTGCTGTGTGAAAAAAGAGTGACAGCATCAGAGGGGAGGGGCTGAACACCGGGAGGGATGAGAGCTGCCTGGAAGGAACGGGGCAGAGGAACTGGATGAGAGAAAGCCTGGGAGGATCTGAAGAAGGAGGAGGAATTAGGACAATGCCAGCTGCAGGAGGCAGAGAAGACTTCCTGGGGAATATTTTATCAATTTCTCTCTTTTATTTTTAACCACCCAGAAGGCTCAGTACCTGGAAGGCTGGAAACATGGACATTGAGTTATCACATGTAAATCGGAAAAGAGAAGATTCCCCCACCCGCTCCCTGGTTTCTTCACCTGCTCCCAGGGGGTTACCATTAACTATTGGTCTATTATCATTCTTTTTTTTATGGCCACACAGTATTCCATGGTATATATGTGCCATGGTTTTGTAATACTGAGTATTATTATTTAAGTAACTTTCTTTTACAAAAGCAATTTGCTTATCACTTGGCAAATTATCATGAACAGTATTGTATTGTCAAATACAAGTCCCAGACACAGGCACTAGGCCTCCTTGCAGTGCATGGGAAGGTGGTGTCACCCAGTTAGAGTTCTGTCCCCAGTCTAGCACACCTCACATGATGCTCAACAACTGCTACTGTCAAAGAGGATTATCTGGATGACTTGAAGGGTCTTTCCAGTTATAAAGGTCAACAAGGCCACCAGGGTGTCCTCAGCCAGGTCCACACAGAAGTGATGGGAAAAGAAGTGTTAGTGACAGGAGGGAGGCCAGAATTCAGAGAGACAGAACTGGCCTGGACATCCCAACCTGCAGAGCTGAGTCTTGTTCTTGGTGTGTCGACACATGAAAAGGGTGTTAATTACACCCTCTCCCTGGGCCTGGGGGTATAGCTCAGGGGTAGAGCATTTGACTGCAGATCAAGAGGTCCCTGGTTCAAATCCAGGTGCCCCCTACCCTGTTTCACTTTTAATCACCAAAGTGGGTCCTGGATTACATGCTCCTCTCGGGCTCTCTCTATTGACCCAACCCTGGGCAAGACATGACCAGGCCTGCTGCCCCCTCTGCTCCTACTCCCCATCTGCTGAGCCCTCAACAGGCCCAACGAGATGCCCGCCTGCACCCCCTCCCCCACCCACCCCAGTCCCCAGAAATCACCCAACTGACTTCCAGTTGAAAGTCTAGCACTAAGAGGCACTAAATTTGCACCATGGACCTCTTGACCTGCAGGCAAATGCTCTTCCTCTGAGCTAGAAACCCACTTCAGATGAGTTCCCAATGGACACTGCTTAAGGATGTGGCCTGCCCAAGGGAAGGATACTCCTGAAACCCACAATAGTTTCTGTTTACTCCAGGTCAGGTCCCATGTCCTAGCAGACCTATCTCATACCAACCAACCCTCTCTGGCTATTGGCTCTATCCCTCTCCCACTGACCCCTCATTTGAGTCCCAGAGCCTCCTCTGTACTGTGTGGTCCGTTCTCCTCCTTCTGTCTCAAGCTGAGTGCATAAGCTTTGACATCACTTC
The DNA here is from genome assembly GCF_029281585.2 of Gorilla gorilla gorilla. Classification (NCBI taxonomy): domain Eukaryota; kingdom Metazoa; phylum Chordata; class Mammalia; order Primates; family Hominidae; genus Gorilla; species Gorilla gorilla. The sequence continues at coordinate 158,598,701 of NC_073230.2, forward strand.
TTGCTGGAATGATCATCCACTACATCTCTCCTTCCTTTGCCTCTTCCTCATGGACATTCATTCTAAAATCAACCCCCTCCACCCCACCCTCACCCTCACCCTTTAGACAACGGCTGGATTTTGCTTCTTTTCTTTTCTTTTTTCTTTCTTTTTTTTTTGATGGAGCTCATTCTGTAGCCCAGGATGGAGTGCAATGGCGTGATCTCTGCTCACTGAAACCTCTGCCTCCTGGGCTCAAGCTATTCTCCTGCCTTAGCCTCCCAAGTAGCTGAGATTACAGGCATGCGCCACCACGCCCAGCTAATTTTTGTATTTTTAGTAGAGACGGGGTTTTGCCACGTTGGCCGGGCTCGTCTCAAACTCCTGACCTCAGGTGATCCGCCCGCCTCGGCCTCCCAAAGTGCTGGGATTACAGACGCAAGCCACCCCCCCGGCCCTTTTTTTCTATTTTCTACCTTTTCCTCCTCTTTTATCCCAAGGCCAAATTCAAGGCCTTGGACTGCGGGGCTGACCCTAGGGGAGGTGGAAGCTGCCCTCCTGGTGAGCAGCCCAGTTGTCTCAGAAGGTGTCACTCAGCAGGTCAGCACATATGAGGGATAGGGATTGGGCGTAAGCCTGTCTGTCTGGGGGTCCAAAGCCCAGGCCCAAAGGGGCTTCTCAACTGGGATGAGGAATCCCTCCCTCCAGTGGCTGAGCCACGGCCCCAGGCACGTGAGAACACAGGCAAACCGGGCACCTTCCCTGGCAAGACACATCCACAGGGACACTTTGGTGCTGTCCCTTGCTGTAGTCAAAGGCCACGTAGATTCCAGACTTGTGGCACAGGGGTCCCGATTGGTGGGAAAGCCCCTAGATATTTTCTGTTACTACAGTGAGTGGGCAGCTTTGGCATTTGGTGGGCAGCGGCCAGGGCTGCTGGGAGTTCTATGAGACACTTCATCAGCTGGGAGAGGAGGCTGCTTTTGCTGTCATGGAGATTTGGCAGAGTTTGGAGTTTGTTTGGATGTTTGTTGTGAATTCTCCACATCTTCTCGTAAATTCTCTCTACAGTTCTTGGATTGGTGTTCTTTCCTGAAAAATGCCCCAGCCTTCACATGAGAGCCCAGGGAGGCTGTGCATTTAACTGAATGCAGCAACTGCAAGATCCAATTTTGCCTCTGGTTTTCTGCTATGACACATGGGAGCCTTAGAGAAGATTCTCTCAGCATAATGCTGGAAGCTCTACGAACCCTTCCGTGCGTTGCATGGAGAAGCTGGGCCTTTGCTCTAGCCTAGTAGTTCTCCATGCATTAGAATCGGCTCCCTACCTGTAGCTTCTCCTGTTTTATGGCAGCTGGATCTCTTGCCCTCAATGGGCTCCATTGCAGCCAATCACAGGCACCAGTGTATGTAGCTCTTCCGCTGTTGTGAGCCCTGGTCTGCTGGATTCCCATCCAGGAAGAACCAGCTGGATTTTTATTGACTTCAGTACAACTAGATCTGGCAACTCCAGTGTCCTCCCACATACCCATTTCTCTGAGGATCTCTTGCTTGCAAATCACACCTGGTACCAATTTCTGTTCTAGGCACAGACACAGGCACAAAACTAGAACCTGACTTTGTCTAATGGAAACAGATGAAACCATCGCTGACAGTACCAGGAGCTCACAGCACTGATGGGAAGGTGTGAACCTAGAATCACGGCAAGGTCACAGCAGAGAGCGTGCTGGCCAGGGGTCACTGCAGCCCTGCCGGATGCTGGATGCAGCTGCTAGCCCTGCTGCTAGACCAGAGCTCTGCCATCTTGGGATGCAGTTTATCAGCCCTGCCCTGCACATCGTCCAGTCCACATTCAACATCTGAGCAGGCCCTTACCACCTGAGGTCGAGGTGGGAGTATTTGGCACACCTATTTGATGTAGCATGTTGCAGAGCTATGCTTTCCCCCAAGACTCACATTATTTTGGGTTCCTAAAGTCATATAATAATACAAACATCCACCTCAAGCCACAAGAGAGGGACTGAGTCAGCACCAGCGGGCTGGGTGGCAGCACCCGTTGCCTTCCTCCTAAGTTTTCAGAACAACAGCTGGCTCAGGGGATAAAAGCAAAAGAGCTAGGGGACAGCTGGATTTGAGCCAGGGACCTCTTGATCTGAGTCAAATACTCTACTCCTGAGCTACATTTTCTCTCTGCTGTAACTTAGGTTTAGCATATTGACCACTGTGGCCTCACCCACAGACTCCAGCACACTGTAACTTCCATTTGCAGCTCTTAGTCTACCCCTGGCACCCAGCAGATTGATCTCACTACACACTGCCTCTTTGGGCCATGAGCTCACCCTGTCCTGTGCTTCTTGTGAACTCCAGAAGTCTCCTCCGCCCTGACCTGAGGTTTCCCTCCCTCAGTACCCCTCTGGGGTCACCACCACTTCCCTCACCCCAGGACCACTGGATGCGCTTTTGGGTTTCTCTACCATATACTCCTCTGCGGTCTTCTTCCCTCATCCTATGGCCAAGACTTGGCAGGGTCTGCAGAGACTTGCTTGACACTGTGGGAGACATTTGTCCAGAAAGGCTGCCATCTCCATGCTGGGCCAAGATGCAGCCCCATCTCTCACAGGAGGCCCCACACTGGCAGGTCAGCACGGCTGGGGAGGCACCAAGCCTGGATATCTGGAGGACTTAAAGACCAGGCCCTAAGGGCCTCTGAACTAGGACTAAGGACGCTCTCTTTGTCCTGCCTAAGCCCTGGCCTCCCTGGCAGCAGGACAGACCACAATGAAGGGTGTGCACCTTTTCTCTGTCAGGCAAACCTGTAGTGAGGGATGCCACTGCCAGACCATCCGAGCACCTAAGACGCCTGATGGATGCCAGGATCTCAGCCACCCCGGGGGCTACTGATGATGTGGCAAAGATCTGTTAGGAATGGATTCAATAATTCTTATTACACAGACAAGTTCCATGTGAGAAAGAAAGAAAGAGTGAGAGAGAGAGAAAGAAAAAGAAAGAAGAGAGGAGAGAAAAAGAAAGAAAAGATGAAAGAAAGAAGAGAAAAAGAGAAAGAAAGAAGAAAGGGAGAGAGAAAGAAAAAAGAAAAAGAAGACAGAAAGAAGAAAATAAAAAATACTAGTTTTCTTGAAAATCTCATGTCAGTACCTCCTGGCCTCTTCTTGAGTACATTATAGATTCTCAACAAATGCTTGTTGACTTAAAAATACATAGAACATTTAGGAAACACAAATAAAAGTCAGGAAGAAAACAAATACTCCTATAATCACACCAGCAAAATAACTCCTGTTCAGAGGTCTGTTTCTATTCTTCCAAACTTAAAATGCACAGCCCTGGGCAGAGGACTGAAGTGCTTGCTGCCACAGGGTTGACCCAGGCCCAGCTCCTTGGTGCTGTCCCGTCAGCTCCCTTTCTGTTGGGAGCTGCCTTTCTCCCTTAGCAGTGTCCCCTGTCCTGTTCTGTAAGCATAAGAATTTTGAATTTAACAGCAGGCATATCCCTGAATTTATCTTCCTTTTATATCAAAATTATTGTAATTCTTTAAAAGGTGGTAGGTACTTTCATACGGGGCTGCTGGGATGAATTGCAATTGGGGTATCTTTTCTGGAAGGCTGCTTGGCAATAAAAATGTTTAAATATCTGCATTTGCTTTGTCTCATATGAGTGTGTAAAAATGTACATACATGGTTGGTCATTGTAGTGCTCTTTGTAAAAACAAAAAAAGCTGCGCCGGGCGCGGTGGCTCACGCCTGTAATCCCAGCACTTTGGGAGGCTGAGGTGGGCGGATCACGAGGTCACGAGATCGAGACCATCCTGGCTAACACGGTGAAACCCCGTCTTTACTAAAAATACAAAAAATTAGCCGGGTGCTGTGGCAGGCACCTGTAGTCTCAGCTACTCGGGAGGCAGGAGAATCGCGTGAACCCGGGAGGCAGAGCTTGCGTAAGCGGAGATCGCGCCCCTGCACTCCAGCCTGGGTGACAGAGCAAGACTGTCTCAAAAAAAAAGAAGCTGCATAGACACACATTCTGTGTAGGTGCTGAGAACTCCATGAGAAGACCATTTGAACGGACACTGTGTGTGGCTCTGCAAGCTATGAAGGCAGCCACTGCCACCCAACATGTGGTGGTCAAGGGCAACTTCTAGCCTCTTCCCCTTCATCCTCAATTTGAAGTAGAGAATTCATTTTAGCTATAGCGTCTGTCACTGGTTGACAAAGACATGCAATTAAAATGGTTTTCGAAGATGCCAGAGCTCCAGTAAATAAAGTGCTTCTAAATAATGTATTGAAGGGGTTTTCTCCTAACCATTGTGTTGGTGGAAGCTATGGGGCTGGGAGTGACGGCATGTCACATGAATTTAGTACATTTGACCTTTCCAGTCTCTTCAACTCTAGAGTTGGCTAGGCATAGTGGCTCACTGGCTGTAATCCCAACACTTTAGGAGGATGAGGCGGACGAATCACGAGGTCAGGAATTGGAGACCAGCCTGGCCAATAGGGTGAAACCCTGCTTCTACTAAAAAATACAAAAATTAGCCAGGCGTGGTGGTGTGCGCCTGTAGTCCCAGCTACTTGGGAGGCTGAGGCAGGAGAATCGCTTCAACCTGGGAGGCGGAGGTTGTAGTGAGCCAAGATCGCGCCACTGCACTCCAGCCTGGGTGACAGAGTAAGACTCCCTCTCAAAAAAAAAAAAAAAAAAAAAGTCTAGAGTTACTGTTCAGGGGTTTGCTGGCATCTCAATTTCATCTGTCTTTGAACAATTTTGATTTCTGATTTTAATCAGCAAGTTGAGCAAATAATAAAATAATCCCCAGCTGCTCCAAGTAAGACATCAAATGCAGAATTCAAGAGCACTAAATGCAGTAGAATTTAACTGTTTCCACCCTCCTTAGACAAGTGCTGTCGAGAAATCACTTCTGCACACATTCCCCAGATTTTTGGTGCCATAAATCAGAATAGTCGTGATTATTTTTGTGTTGAAGCCTCTACCTTCAAGGTGTGACTTTGTAATTGACTCTGTTGGTATGCTAAGATTTTCTCAAATTATAGATCAAAAGAAAAACGGAGGGTGTGGTGAGGTAAGAGGCGGAGCAGCGCTGGAACAGGGGCAGCAGGAGAAGCAGGGTTGTCTTTAGCTGGCAGAGGAGGTGCAGAAGACTTCATGTTAGGTATAGTTTGGGTTCTACACATCTTCCATGGATCCCCGTGACCATTCCTGGGGGTCTCACTCTTTCCAGATCAAAGCCCCAGATGTTCTTCTTTTTAATTAATTAATTAATTTGAGACAGAGTCTTGCTCTGTCACCCAGGCTGGAGTGCAATGGCATGATCTCGGCTCACTGCAACCTCTGCCTCCTGGGGTCAAGCAATTCTCCTGCCTCAGCCTCCTGAATAGCTGAGATTACAGGTGTCCATCACCACACTCAGCTAATTTTTGTATTTTTACTAGAAACAGAGTTTCACCATGTTGTTCAGGCTAATCTCAAACTCCTGACCTCAAGGATCCACCTTGGCCTCCTAAAGTGCTGGGATTACAGGCATGAGCCACCGCACCCGGCCCAGAGTCCTAGATGTTCACACTAGGAAGGCTGTAACTGAGCAATCTTGCAGAATCAAACACTGCCTTTGGCTCTCTGCTAAGCCTCATGGCTGCTAGAAAGGAGAGATTTTGGTTCTTTTCATTGGACTTTTTGTTGTTTCTTTCTCTAAGCTATCCCAGTACATCAGCTACACTGCCAGCTTCCAGTTCAATAACAAGAAGCAAATGTGTATCTGGAAGCCTGGTCCCTAGTGGGCACTTCATTCCAGATGACCACCAGCAGTAATTTTCTTAGTTATTTTGCCAGTGTGGGCTATAGGTTATACCATATTCCCAGGCCCAAAGATTAACTGGATTGCCTCCAAATTTAGCCTCAGCCAGTCTGGATAATCAATACCATTTTCATAATGGTCTGTTGCCTGAAACCCACTCCTGACACCAACTTATGTAGCAGGTAGAAAATTTGGGTACACAGCCAGGTGCGGTGGCTCACGCCTGTAATCCCAGCACTTTGGGAGGCCAAGGTGGGCGGATCATGAGGTCAGGAGATTGAGACCATCCTGCCTAACATGGTGAAACCCTGTCTCTACTAAAAATACAAAAAATTAGCCGGGCATGGTTGCAGGCACCTGTAGTCCCAGAGTACTCGGGAGGCTGAGGCAGGAGAATGGTGTGAACCCTGGAGGCGGAGCTTGCAGTGAGCCGAGATCATGCCACTGCATTCCAGGCTGGGTGACAGAGCGAGATTCTATCTCAAAAAAAAAAAAAAAAAAAGAAAGAAAAAAAAGAAAATTTGGGTACAAAACCAGAAGCTAGCTTTGACTACCTGAAACAGACAAGGTGACTGTTGTCAGGCAGTTCCTAACACTGAAAGAAAGCCTGGAACAAGAGGCTTAGGAGTTGGGCAAGATCCCAGAGGCACTCGGCAGCCATGCTTTAGTCAGAGTCACACCGGCACAACGGGCTGTGAGGAGAGACTTCACACTGTTCTGAGCATTAAGGTGTAGGGAAAAAAAGAGAGTGACTCCATACTGGATCCATGCCAGAGCTACCGCACCAGCAAAATAAACTCTAAACTCTTTTCATTTCTGTGTTTCACTCACTTGATTACCAAAGTCTGAGTGACGAATTCCCCTACCCAAGCTCGCTGGAGATGTCAGACAGCATCTCCATCTGCCGGAGATCCTCCATGCACCCAAGACCAGCTGTGTCAGAACAGCCAGGTGGCAGGGCTGCTTGCGCTGCCCCTGCCACCAGCTGGAGGGGTTTCTCTTGCCCTAGGCCCTATACAAAGCCTTTCGGGTGGGAGCAGCACACCATGGGTAGTAACTGTGGTCTCTCAAGCCACCTCTGATGGTGGTGGCAACCAGGGCAAGGTGCAGGATGTGGTCTTTTCTGGGATATTCTGATGTTACTCAAATTACTGGATCTCCAGGAGCTTCACAGATACAGCAGAGCCACCAATAATCCCCAATTATGTGGATATTTCCCACTCCTCAGTGCAGTTACCAGCCAAATGGCTGAAGGGACTATTATGGGAAATCAGGCAGAAGGATTCACTGTTAATGAGTGGGTATTTTGGCAGAGTACTTTTCTCAAGCTTGGCTTTCTCGCCATCAGAGAAGGCAGGTTCTTTGAGCAGATTCAGACCTGGGGAATGGGTCAGAGGCCAGGAACCTCCATTGTGCCAGCTATGGTGGTAGTTCAGGTCTATGCATCCAGGGGACCACGATGGGCTCCCCATTCTCAGGCCTAAAATCCTCACCACTGATGAGTCACAGCCAAGACCTGTATGGCACAGACCACAGAATAACACCCAAACTTCACTTCGGGCTGAAGTATCACAGTGCTTGGCCTCTGACACCCTAGGATCCTCCCAGCCCCACTGAAATCAGGGGCTCCCTTTCCACTATCATCCCTCTCACTAGCATCTCTGTCCACACAGAATGGCTACCAAAATTATTTTCAAGAATGTAGAAGTGCTGCCAGGTGTGGTGGCTCATGCCTGTAATCCCAGCACTTTGGGAGGCCGAGGCGGGCAGATCACGAGGTCAGGAGATCGAGACCATCCTGGCTAACATGGTGAAACCCCGTCTGTACTAAAAATACAAAAAATTAGCTGGGCGTGGTAGCGGGCGCCTGTAGTCTTAGCTACTTAGGAGGCTGAGGCAGGAGAATGGCATGAACCCAGGAGGTGGAGCTTGCAGTGAGCCAAGATTGTGCCACTGCACTCCAGCCTGGGCAACAGAGTGAGACTCTGTCCCAAAAAAAAAAAGAATGTAGAAGTGCCACACATCTATGTATTTTTCAAGCCAGGGAAAGTTACATGTGATAAATCCACTCCAGCTTACCTACCCCCTGAAGTCTATGGATTCTTTCTACATTATAGCAAGAAATCCCTAGTATCTCAAATGCATTTAGAATTGGCCTCCTGTGAATCCAGGCTTAGGTCCACCAACTGAGCAAACAGGTTTATCCCAGCTGCTCCAGCTATGGTGTTTTAAATAGAATTTTAATTGGGTACCCTCCTAATAAAAAAATTCAGACTCATTTAAAATTATACTCTTTCTACTTTATAAAATACTCCAAGAATCCACATCTACACATGTTCTTGAGGTTTTTGCTGACATACATTAGTCAGTTGGAAATCATTTTGGTGTGTGAATCTTCGTCTCTCAGCAACAGGTGCCCAGGCTCAGCTGAGATCTTACTCTCACCGTAGGTCAAGAGACAATGAGGGGTGGGGAAATTGATCTCCTGCAGTGAAAACCCTTCCCTCTGGGCTGGTCGGCTTTCAGGCAGGAAGAAGGGGCAGCCTTGGACATTAGGTAGAGTTGGTGATTTGGGATAAATCAAGTCTTCCAAATGCTCCCATAAGTCCACCTTACAATTCCTGAAGTTCCACTCTCTTAATCACTGACCTGTTTTCAGCTGGGAGAGTGGGGGAAGCTGCCAATTCCACGGACATCACAGTTTGGCACCCACAGGGATCAGCCTTGGCTCTCATTTTCAGCTGTTTCGCTTATTCGGTGGCAAGACATCAGACAGTTTTGTGATACAGACAGAAAAAGGCCTGTGTTTCAGTCTACGTGGAACAGATCATACAGGGTGACAGGTGAGCTGACTGTTTGCTTTGTTTAAACTGGTAGGACCAGCCACCCTGCCCAAAGGCCACTCATAATCTGGCAACTACAAATTGGCCCTGAGGGAACTGCAGGCAAAAGTTACTCAACTTTTCTACAATCTGATATGGGCTTCTGGATTTCTATCCCCCCAAACTACCTAGATTTTCATTACCTTCAAGTTTAATGAGGCCAGATTCCCAATCCACATTCCCTTCATTTCCCTGAAATCACTTTTTACACATCCCTGGTACCAGCCAGGGCACTTTGATTAAAGAAGAAGCCATCTAAGGTGAGTGGAGACAGGGACATCGCTGACAGGATGGCAAGAAGCTCATGCACTTCAGAGAAGCCTGCAGAGCCAGGCTCATCAAGTAAGCAGGACCTCAGCCCACCCTGGCTAGGGAGCCACCACTGTCTCCACGATGGATGCTGGCTGCAGCCTCTGGCCCTACTGCCATTGCCAGAGCTCTGCCATCTCCAGAATGGATTCCAAATTCGCCCTGCCTTTTATGTACAATTTACTCAACATTCATAGTCTAATGTTTAGGGGCACATAGTTGGCCAAACATTAGCCATTACCAATTGTGCTGGTTAATTTTATGTCTTGGCAGGGCACAGTGGCTCATGCCTGTAATTCCAACAGTTTGGAAGGCCGAGGTGTGCAGATTGCTTGAGCCCAGAAGTTTGAGACCAGCCTGGGCAACATGGAGAAACTCCATCTCTACAAAAAATACAAAAATTAGCTGGGCGTGGTGGTGTGCACCTGTGGTCCCAGCTACTCCGGAAGCTGGGGTGGGAGGATTTCTTGAGCCCCAGGAGGCGGAGGTTGCAGTGAGCAGAGACCATGCCACTGCACTCCAGCCTGGGTGACAGAGCAGGACCCTGTCTCAAAAAAAAAAAAGTTTTTAAATGTGTCAACTTGGCTAGGCCATGGTTCCCAGACATTTGTCCAAACCAATCTAGATGCTGCTGTGAAAGTATTTTTTAGAGGTGATTAACATTAAATCCATAGACTTTGAGTAAAGTAGATTACCCTCCAAATTGTGGGTGGGCCTCATCCAATCAGATAAAGGACTTACGAAGAAATGTCTGCTGTCCCCTGAGAAGGAATTCTGCCCCCATGCTGTCTTCGGACTCGAGCTGCAACCTCAACTCTTTCCTGCAAGTCCAGCCTGCTGCCATGTCCTGTATCAGACTTGCCAGCCCCCACAATTGCATGATCCAACTCCTTAAAATCTCTACATATACACGCACACACACATGCATGCACCCTGTTGGTTCTATTTTCTCTGAAGAACCACGACTCACACACCAACAATCGGGGGGAGGAAATATCTGATCTTATTGTTTTCCTTAACCAGAGACAGGATCTTGTCTTCCACCAAGAGTTACACAATTGTGAATTCCCCAAATGAAATTAAGAGGGTTGAGATATGCAAGAAAAAAAAAAGTTCACCCCAGACCTATGAGCACTGATTTGGCTCTCAAGAAACTGGGTTTCTCTGGAGCTTCAGGTGTCAGGGGGAGCTTTCTAGTGAAGACCTGACCTGCCTCCTCTCTCTCCTGCTTTGCAGAATGGATCCATGTGTTGAAGAAAAGCTAAGAGTAGAACACCGTATCATGTTCAGTGAGTGAAAAGGAAATAGGGGGCCAGGTGTGGTGGCTCATGCCTGTAATCTCATGATTTTGAGGGGGCAAAGGGGGGCGGATCACCTGAGGTCAGGAGTTCAAGACCAGCCTGGCCAACATGGTGAAACTCCATCTCTACTAAAAATACAAAAATTAGCCGAGCATGGTGGTACGCGCCTGTAATCCCAACTACTCAGGAGGCTGGGGCAGGAGAATCGCTTGAACCCAGGAGAGGAGATTGCAGTGAGCCGAGATTGCGCCACTGCACTCCAGCCTGGGCAACAGAGTGAGACTCTATCTCAAAAAGAAAAGAAAGGTGAACTAGAGAAGGGGCACCTGGATTTGAACCAGGGACCTTTTGATCTGCAGTCAAATGCTCTACCCCTGAGTTATACCCCCACCCACTTACTTGTCTCTACTAACCATTATAAACCTGTATGGCCACACCCCTGGCTGTCACCATCATGAGATGCATACTTGCTCTGTCACCATATACCCCTTTCCTATTTTACACCTGCCTGCCAGCTCTACTTGTAACCAGCATTCTTCCTTCTTTAATTCTATTAAAATCACAGGTTTGCAGACAGAACATCCTTCAGACTCACCTAGAGAAGCAGGACTCAAAGAACTGGTTGCTCAACAGACCCTTTGGAGGTGAGGCTGGTCTGGGCAGAGCTGGGTAAAAGCAAAAGTTATTGGGCCCCACTTGAGGACTCCTAAGCCACACTCTCTGGGAAGGGAACTTGGATGACATGATTCTAACAAACCTCCTATACCACTCTGACACATAGTTTGAAGCTCCTGGTTTAAACTGTTCCCTTCCATGGTACAGATCTGGAAAAACTGATAGTAATTAAAATTGTGCCCAAACAAAATGCACCTGATTAATGACCAAGTCATGACTAGAATCCACATTCATGATAAAGGGCCTCTTTGCACTGAACACTCTGAGGCAGGAGTTGAACTGCCTTTTCCTTTCCTCTTCTTTCCTCTTCTCCTCCATTTGCTGAATCCCACGATGTGTCAGACGGTAGTAGTGACCAGAAGACAGGATCCAATCCATGGAAAAGTGGAGAAGTGGAGAATCAGAGAAATCTGTGGTCACTGGGACATGACACAGGACGGAGTGACTGCAAACACGTGGGCAGAGTGAAAGGAAGGGCCAACAAGTGACACCATCTTGAACCAGGGACTACTTGATATGCAGCCAGATGCTCTGCCCTCAAAAGGTGCCTTCTCATCTGTTTAGACTTTCCTGATTGACACTGTTTCACCTATGTTCCCACGCCCAAGGATCTAATAGACATTGTAATTTCTCATCATTTTCAGTGAACCACTGGCAAATGACCTCATTCAGACAGACCTCTATCTGGCTTTGAATTTACCCTGTTCTTCCCCATGGACCTATCAGAGGACTTCTAGAAATCTTTCCTGCCTAGAATCCTGCAGCCTCTTCCTCAGTCCCTGTGTGGGGCAACCATTTGCAGAATTGTTTAGAGTCGGAAGCTTCATCTCTCTTTGTCTCCTAAATTTCACTTTCTCTAACAAACTTCCCATACTCTCTCTCCACTTCACTTTCATCCTCTGCACAGTGGGGTACTTTGGGCTTAGTCCTAGATTTTTTTTAACTTTTGGCTCTTTTTCCAGCTCCTCATTTACTAGTCCTTGTCTTTAAAAGGAAGACACCTTACCAGAGGGGTCCCAGCCTCATGCAGGCCACAAACTAGTAGCTCAACACAACTGGAAGAGCCAGGGCCAGGCACAAAGGCTGGCTGTATGAGCCCCAAAGCTCAGGCCTCCAGTATCCTCTGTATTAGGACCAGGATCTCTGCCTCTGTGGACCTTTCCCCTGGAAATTTCTACTATAAGACCCAAAGACCACACAGATCCTGAGGATGCAGGGAAAGGACGATCATCTAAAAGGGTGTAGCAGATGAAGGCAAGGAACTGTGGGAGTGATGACAGCGAGGCTGAAGCCAAACATTCACTGGGGCTGCAAAGGATCATCAGGGCACTATGCAGTGTTTTTCTTTTTCTTTCTTTCTGTCTTTCTTTCTTTCTTTCTCTTTCTTTCTTTTTTGCAGTTGCAAGATTTAATAGAGTGAAAACACAGCTCCCAAAGTGGGTTGTCCCCAAATGGGGTCTTGCCACCCCCAGCTTGAATGCCTGGGGTTTATATCCCAATCATTGTCCCTCCCCCTGTGCTCTCAGGCGATATATGATTTGACTATTTCTTTACCTCCTGCTTTTAGCCTAATTTGTATTTTAGTGAGCCCTCTTTACTACCTGATTGGTCGGGTGTTAGCTGAGTTACAAGCCCTGTGTTTAAAGGTAGGTGCGGTCACCTTCCCCAGCTAGGCTCAAGAATTCTTAGTCAGCCTAGGAAATCCAGCTAGTCTTGTCTCTCACTTTTTCTAATTGTTCATTAACTAAGTCCTCTAAAGCCTCCAGTTTCTCTTTACTTAGCGGCCACTGTTCTATCCAAATTGGCTTATCTGTTAACCATTTTAAAGGTATAGGTTCTGGAGGCTTAACAATAGCCACCACCAAAAATAATATCCTAAACCTTGGTGGGAACTTTGTCTTTCCGCTTGAAGTGGTTCCTTCAAACCTTGCAAATTTTTTTCCTTGTCCCATACCGGGGACATAACCCATTTCATGCATCATATGTTGACTTTGAGGGCTGTATAATTGCTCTGGAATTAGAACTTGTGCTTCCCATTGTTGTAGTAATAAATCTCTTTCCCATAAATTTATAGTTACAGAAGTTAGAATTGGTTCAATAGTCCCAGGTTGTCCATCAGGCCCTTCACAATGCAAAATATAACTACTTTGATATACTTCAGGGGCTTTACCAACTCCAGCTATGTTAAATTGAGCAGGTTGAATTGACCATGCAAATGGCCAGTGAGAATCGATTGAAATGTCCGCTCCTGTATCTACCAAACCTTTAAATTTCTTTCCCTGAATAGTTATTTCACAGGTAGGACGTTTATCAGTAATTTGATTCACCCAATAAGCTGCTTTGCCTTGTTTATTTGTGCTTCCAAATCCTCCTGTTTGTTTAATTTCACTTTTCCCCATTTCCACATATGGCACAACTAGGAGCTGTGCTATATGCTTTCCTGGCTCTGCTTTCCAGGGAACAGAAGTAGATAATAACAATTTGAATTTCCCCATTATAATCTGAATCAATGACTCCTGTATGTATTTGTACTCCTTTTAAATTTAAACTAGACCTTCCTAGAAGTAATCCTATCGTCCCCACTGGCAAGGGTCCACCGACTCCTGTTGGGACCTTCTGCAGGGGTTCCCCAGGTAGAAGGCTCACAGCTTTTGTGCAGCATAAATCTACTGTGGCACTACCAGCTGTGGTGGGGGACAGACATTGTACAGGGGTGAGGAAATGGCCTGAGCTGGAAATGCCCCAGTTTGGAATGGGGATCGGGATGGGCCCCTCATGGCGTTTCCCGAAATCAGATTCCCATCTTTATCAAACTTAGAGTGACACTGATTAGCCCAATGTTTTCCTTTTTTACATTTTGGACATATTTCAGGCTCAGCAGTTTTCTTTTTTCTCCTATCTGGTGGTCTGACTTGCTGAGTTTTTCTACGTTCTTTTTTAGTATGACCGTGCTTCCCACAGTTAAAGCAAGCTCCAGGAAATGGAGTATTTCCTTTACCCACTCTCAGTCCTGCCATTGCCTGGGCTAGCAGAGTAGCCTTATGCAGATTACCTCTGATACCATCACAGACCTTGGCATAATCAACTAAGTGTGCTTTCCCTCTAATAGGTCGCAGAGCAGCCTGGCACTCAGGATTAGCATTGTCAAAAGCTAATAACCACAACACTATATCCTGAGCAGCCAAATCTGCAATCACCTTTTTAAGAGACTCCTGTAACCGAGCTATAAAATCCGCATATGGTTCTTTTGGTCCCCGTTTTATAGCACTAAAGGAAGGGTATTGTTCTCCACCTGAAGTGATTTTTTCCCAAGCTCAAATGCACACTCCTGCATAACCACTTGTGCATCTAAACCAGCCCAGCCACTGACCCCCAAAAGTTGGTCTGCAGTTATATTAATTTGAGGTTGGGCCTGGGCATTGTGAGCAGCCTGAATGGAAGCCTCATCTACCCAACAAATTTTAAATTGTAAAAACTGGGAAGGAGTTAGGCAAGCTCGAGTAAGAGCATCCCAGTCAATAGGAATCATCCAACTGGAAACAGCAACATTCTTTAACAGTCCCATTATAAAATGAGAACCTGGTCCATATTGATTAATAGCTTGTTTAAATTCTTTGAGTAATTTAAAAGGAAAAAGCTCAATGTAGCTATAATATTTCCCTGTTGATCTGGGGGGTATATTCTAACAGGGAACTGCCAGGCCTCTATATCACCCTCTCTTCTAGCTTGCTGAATTCCTGCCTCAATAGAACTGAGAGTGGTTGCTCGAGGCACTGCTCGAACAGTCACTGGGGCAACTACTTTTCAACCAGCGTCCTCTGGAAAAGAAAGATCTGGAGGATCACACCACTCTTTTTCTTCAAAATAAGGAGGGGGTGCAGAAGGGTAGGGATGAACCTCTTCCTCCTTTGCCACTTTACCTTTAGCTGGCAAACAAATCTGCTCTGTTACTTAATTATACTCTTCTTCTTCCTGATCATCAGTGTGGAAAGGTTTCAAGGTAGAACGAACCAGAGCCCACACTTGTCCCATTGTTACCCTGATGCTCCCAAGCTCCCCTTCTTCCTCAGCACAGGGATTGCTTAAGAGTACTCAGGTGTCCTCCAGCTTAGTTCCACGTTCTCCAACCATCGCTCTGGTGACTCTTCCACCTGGGTTCGAGCCCCACATATGGGCGCCACTTGCCGAGACCAACTTAGTTGTGGAGACCCTAACTCAGTGGCTCTAGAGGAATTAAAGATGCACACACAGAAATATAGAGTGTGGGGTGGGAAATCAGGGGTCTCAGCCTTCAGAGCTGAGAGCCTCGAACAGAGATCTACCCACATATTTATTGACAGCAAGCCAGTGATAAGCATTGTTTCTATAGATTATAGATTAACTAAAAGCATTTCTTATGGGAAATAAAGGGATGGGCCGAAATAAAGGGATGGTCTCTGGCTAGTTATCTGCAGCAGGAACATGTCCTTAAGGCACAGATTGCTCATGCTATTGTTTGTGGTTTAAGAATGCCTTAAGAGGTTTTCTGTTCTGGGTGGGCCGGGTGTTCCTTGCCCTCATTCTGGTAAACCAACAACCTTTGGCATGGGTGTCATGGCCATCATGAACATGTCACAGTGCTGCAGAGATTTTGTTTATGGCCAGTTTATGGCCAGATTTGAGGGCCTGTTATCAACACTAAGAAAAATAATAGGGAAGATCTAAATAAATAAACTCAGAGATGAAAAAGGAGACATTGCAATTGATACTGTAGAACTCCAAAGGATCATAAAGGCTACTATGAGCCTTTAGGCTCACATGAGCCTAACCCTAACCTAACCCTATATGCCAATAAATTGGAAAACCTAGAAGAAATGGATAAATTCCTAGACACATACAACATACCAAGATTGAACCAAGAAGAAATCCAAAACCTGAACAGACCAATAATAAGTAACGAGATTGAAGCTGTAATAAAATCTTCCAGGAAAAAAAATCTCAGGACCTGATGGCTTCATTGCTGAATTTTACCTAACATTTAAAGAAGAATTAATATGAATCGTGCTCAAACAATTCAAAAAAATAGAGGAGGGAATACATCCAAACTAATTCTATGAGGCCAGAATTACCCTGATACCAAAATCAAAGGCACATTAAAAAAAAAGAAAGAAAACTACAGGCCAAGATCTCTGATGAACATTGATTTAAAAAATCTTCAACAAAATACTGCAAATCGAATTCAACAACACATTAGAAACATCATTCAGGCCAGGCGTAATGACTTATGCCTGTAATCCCAGCACTTTGGGAGGCCAAGGTCGGTGGATCACTTTGAGCTCAGGAGTTGGAGACCA